>NC_054472.1:166321154-166921154 GCF_017639515.1 Carcharodon carcharias
CCTGATGCCATGAGACTTCATGGCAACCAGAATCGATGTTGACAACTCCCAGGGCAACTCCCTCCCAAATATATACCACCATGCTGCCACCTCTGTTGAGCCTGGACAGGACATAACCAAGAATGGTGATAGTTGAGTCTAGGACATTATCTGTAAGGTATGATTCCATGAGGATGAGTATGTCAAGCTGTTGCTTGACTAGTCTGTGAGACAGCTCTCTCAATTTTGGCACAAGCCCCCAGGTATTAGTAAGGAGGACTTGGCAGGGTCAACACAGGGCTGGGTTTGCCTTTGTCGTCCATCGGTGGTCCATTCGGTTTCATTAGCGGTGGCTTGCTCAGCCATTTCAGGGGGCATTTAGGAGTCAACTAAATTACTGCAGATCTGGAGTCACATGTAAGCCAGATCAGGTGCGGACCACAGATTTTCTTCCCTTAAGGACATTGGTGAATCAGATGGGTTTTTACGACAATCAATAATGGTTTCATGGTCATCATTAGGCTTTTAGTTCCAGATTTTTATTCACAGAATCACAGAATTTTTACAGTGCAGAAGGAGGCCATTCGGCCCATCATGTCTGCACTGGCTCCCTGAGCATTTTAACTAAGTGCCAATCTCCTGCCTTTTCCCTGTAACCCTGCACATTGTTTCTATTTAGATAATCATCCAATGCCCTCTTGAATGCTTCAGTCGAACCTGCCTCCACCACACTTCCATGCAGTGCATTCCAAACCCTAACTACTCACTGTGTGAAAAAGTTTTTTCTCACCTCACACTTGCTTCTTTGGCAAAACACTTTAAAACTGGGCCCTCTGGTCCTCAAACCATTTACAAGCAGGAACAGTTTCTCCCTACGTACTCTGTCCAGACCCCCTCATCATTTTGAAAACATCTATCAAATCTCCTCTCAGCCTTCTCATCTCCAAGGAACACAGTCCCAACTTCTCCAATCTTTCCACATAACTGAATTGCCTCATCCCTCACACTTCTCCGCATTGAACTTCATCTGTCACCTATCTTCCTACTTCACCAATGTGTCAATGTCCTTTTGAAGTTCTACACTGTCCTCCTCACAGTTTACAATTCTCCCAATTGTTGTGTCATCCAAAAACTTTGCAATTGTCCCCTGCACACCAAGATCTAGATTATTTATATATATCAGGAAGAGCAGGAGTCCCAATACCGATGCCTGGGGAACTCCACTACAAACCTTCTACCAGCCTGAAAAATACCCATTAACCATTACTCTCTGTCTCCTATCCCTCAGCCAATTTCGTATCCGTGTTGCTACTGCCCCTATTATTCTATGACCTATAACTTTCCTGACAAGTCTGTTGTGTGGCACTGTATCGAGAACCTTTTGGAAGTCCATATACACCGCATCAACGGCTTTGCCCTCATCAACCATATCTGTTACCTCTTTTAAAAATTCCAGTAAGTTGGTTAGACATGAATTTCCTTTAAGAAATCCATGCTGACTCTTTTGAATCAATCCCCATTTTTCCATGACTATTAATTCTATACCGAATAATTGTTTCTAGAAGTTTCCCCATCACTGAAGTTAAACTGACTGGCCTATAATTGCAGGGCAGATCTTGACAACCTTTTTTGAACAAGGACACAATGTTTACAATCCTTCAGTCCTCCGGCACCTCCCCCAAATCCAGGGAACATTGAAAGATTATTGCCTGTGCCTCTGCAATTTCCACTTTCACTTCCTTCAGTGTTCTTGGATGCATCTCATCCGGTCCCGGTGCCTTATCAACTTTAAGTATCAACAGCTTATCCAGTATCCTTTCCTTATAAATTTTAAGCCTTTCTCATGACCGAATTTCCTCCTCTGTCGCCATGGCCTGGGCAGCATCTGCCTCGTAGGTAAAGACACGTGCAAAATATTCATTTAATACTTCAGCCATGCCTCTTGCCTCTATGCGTAAATCCCCTTTTTGGTCCCTAATCGGCCCTACTCCTCCTTTTACCACCCTTTTACTATTGATGTGTTTATGGAATACTTTGGGATTTTCTTTTATGTTAGCTGCCAGTCTTTTCTTTCATAATCTCCCTTTGCTTCTTGTATTTGCCTTTTCACATCCCTTCTGAACCTTCTGTATTCAGCTTGGTTCTCAATTGTATTTGCTACCTGACACCTGTCATAAGCACACTTTTACTTCTTTAATTTAATTTCTATCTCCTTCTGAGGGAACATACCTTGACTGTGTCCAAAACATCTCCTCTTTGAATATTTTTGTTCAACTACTGTTTCTCCCACCAACCTTTGGTTCCAGTCTATCCAGCCCAGCTCTGTTCTTGCCCCATTGCAGTCCCCTCTGTGCCAGTAGATTATTCTTACTCTGGATTGACCAATGTCATTTTCCACCATCAACTTAAACCTTAATTACAATGATCACTGTCCCCTAAATGTTCCCCCACTGTCACTTGATCTACTTGACCCACCTCATTCTCAAGCATCAGGTCTAGCAGTGCCTCCTTTCTTGTTGGACTGGACACATACTGTGGTAGGAAATTCTCCTGAACACAATCTAGGAAAACTTGTCCTTCACTGTCCCTTACACTACCATTTTCCCAGTCTATATACAGGTAATTAAAGTCCCCCATTATAACTACACTACGATTACACCTCTCTGTAATTTTTTTTGCAGATTTGTTCCTCTATATCCTTCCCACTAGCTGGTGGTCTAGGGTTTACACCGAGCAATGTAATTGCACCCTTCTTACTCCTTAGCTCGCGCCAAATTGATTTTGTCCTTGAATCCTCTGACACATCCTCTTTCTCCAGTAGTGCAATACTCTCCTTAACCAAAAATGCCACCCCTCCTCCTTTTTTTCCATTTCCTATCTTTTCTGAACACCTTGTAACCAGGAATATTTAGCACCCAGATCCGTCCTTCCTTGAGCCAGGTCTCTGTTGTCGCCACAATATCATTATCCCAAAAGGCAATCTGTGCCTGTAACTCCCCAATTTTATTAACTATACTCCATGCATTCACATACATGCTGTGTAACCCTGAATTAGACTTCATTACTTGCCCCCTTACTCCAACTCCAGCTATTAACTTACTATTCTCTATTTTAGTGTTATCTGCCTCTCCCAGCATTCCGTGCACCCTGCTATTACTTTCTAATATTCTCTCCTGTTCCCACACCCCTGCTGATTTAGTTTAAACCCTCCTCAACGGCACTAGCAAAACAACCCACAAGGAACTCAGTCCTGGCTCTGTTCAGATGCAAGCTGTCCGGCTTGTACAAGTGCCATCTCCCCCAGAGCCAGTCCCAGTGTTCCAGGAAGCTAAAGCACTCCCTCCCGCACCATCTTTCCAGCCTTGCATTCAGCTGCCTTATCTTCCTATTGTTGTACTCACTTGCACGTGGCACTGGGAGTAAGCCTAAGATTACTACTTTAGATGTCCTGCTTGCTAATTTTCTATCTAGATCCCTAAATTCGGATTGTTGGACCACATCTCCCTTCCTACATACCAACGTAGATCATGACCTCTGGCTGATCAACCTTCCCCAGAAGAATGTCCTGCAGCTGCTTTGTGACATCCTTGACCCTGGCACCAGGGAGGCAACGTACCATTTTAGCCACAGAAATGTCTGTTCCCCTAGCCAGTGAATCCCCTATCACTATTGCTCTTCCTTTCTTCTTCCTCCCTTCCTGTACTGCTGAGCCGCTCATGATGGCCACAAACTTTGCCCTGACTGCACTCCTCTGAGGAACCAACACCCTCACCAGCTTCCAAAACGGAAAGCCCATTTGTGAGTGGGACCCCAGGGGACTCCTGCACTACCTGCCTATTTATTTTGGACTGCTTGGTGGTCACCCATTCCCTCTCTGTCTCCAGGCCCTTAAGCTGCAGTGTGACCACCTCCTTCCTCCTCATCAAACTCCCTCAGTCACCAAACCCCAACTGAAGCACTCTACTACAGCCAAGCACAGCACTATAAGATAGCTTTCTTTTATACGCCCTGAACCTGATTAAGCCATTTATCTAATTAACCAATTTCAACTGCAAGCTGAGCCTGTATGAGCCCTGTTTTAAGGCTGGACTAAAACTCACTGTCTTCCAACCCTAACAGCAACTTTTAGTTAATTGCTAAATTAAAGATGGACTAGGCTTTAGATATAATTTAACCCTTAACCTCCCTCAGTCACCAAACACCAACTGAAGCACTCTACTGCAGCCAAACACAACATTCCTTATTATACTCAAATTCCCTCTACCATGGTGGGATTCAAACCCTGGTACCCCAGAACACTACTCTGGGTCTCTGGGTTACCAGTCTGGGAAGAATACCATTATGCCATTGCTTTTCCCACTATGATTGAGGGCGGAGATATGACACCATTTGTTTCAACTTGCATTCAGGTCTTGGATGGGTTTTTTGAGGGTTTGTCTGTTACCTTAAGAATACTACTGTTATCTGTTATTCCTAAAAGCCATTTTTTGTTTATTTACAGATATACATGTATATTTCAGTGCTATGTATGAGGTTCTCCTTCTGCTTCATAAGACCATAAGACATAGGGGCAGAAATTAGGTCATTTGGCCCATCGAGTCTGCTCCGCCATTCAATCATGGTTGATAAGTTTCTCAATCCCATTCTCCCACCTTCTCCCCGTAACCTTTGATCCCCTTACCAATCAAGAACATATCTATCTCGGTCTTAAATACACTCAATGACCTGGCCTCCACAGCCTTCTGTGGCAATGAATTCCATAGATTCACCACTCTCTGGCTAAAGAAGTTTCTCCTCATCTCTGTTCTAAAAGGTCTTCCCTTTACTCTGAGGCTGTGCCCACGGGTCCTAGTCTCTCCTACCAATGGAAACATCTTCCTCACATCCACTCTATCCAGGTCTTTCAGTATTCTGTAAGTTTCAATCAAATCCCCCCTCATCCTTCTAAACTCCATCGAGTATAGACCCAGTCCTCAAACGTTCCTCCCACCAGTTCTCAGTTACTTAACCATGTGATGTTGTATCACAGTTACCTCAGTAGTTACATCAGAATCAGGTGCTCCTGATGTTAAACTTTTACTGGACACCTTGTCCCAGACCACAGTTTTCTTAATGCTTATATTAAAGGGAACATGTTAAAAACACAAGAGAGACAATTCATGAGTCTTTGTAACTGAGCCTTTCTATACTTATTGATATGATAAGAGCATGGTGAATAATAATTAAACTGCCTGCGATCTGGAGTTGATCTGTGTCTCACATAGTTGTGCTTCTTCAATCTCTGCAAAGGCAGACAAAGTTAATACTAGGAAAGGCATTGTCTAGCTTTATTGGTAAATTGTTTTATTCCACACAAGGTAGCCCACAGAACATTCAACTTCTGCTCATGCACTCTTACAAGAATGTGCATATATTAGCCTACTTGGGGGTTCTTACATAACACAGAATTATAGATTCGCTCTGCTATGTGCCCTTTTTTCACATTTGCTCTTGAGCCATGAGTGTCACAGATAAATCAATATTTATTGTCTATTCCTTGTTTCCCTGAGAACTTTAGAAGTCAACCATATAGCATGGGACTGGGGTCACATTTAAATCAGCCAAGTAAGGGTGGCAGGTCACTTTCCTTGAAGGACGTTAGTGTCCAAGGGCTTATGACAACAATCAGTGGCTTTAATGGAGAGGTTTTCTGTGCATGCTCACAAATAACCAGATTTATTGAATGCAGTCTCATTATTTTCTATGTTGATGGTGGTGGTGATTTGTTCGTTGTTGTTGCTGGTGACAACCTATGATTTATCTCCAATTTAGTGTGTTTTCATATGACTGTGAAGTTCCAATCCTCATGAAGAATATCCTCCCACACACAGGTCATGGTATATCAGATTGATGTGAGGGCTGATCCGTCCTTGATTTCCTTTGGGCTCTCCATTTTTCAGCTAGTTGAATATACCAGTTCAAGCTTGTTTGCCATCATGAATCTTCTCTTGCCAGCTGTTCTGTTACAAGGGTCAGAGTCCCAGGTGTCTGTTGAGATGCCACCCTTTTTTTTTTAGATTGATGCTAAAACAGAAGCAACTTTCTATGGTGAGATTTGAGCTAATAACCAATTGCCAGTCTTGTACCACGGCCACTAAATTTCCTCACCTCTGTCTCACTCTTTCAGCCTGTGGGTTTCTACGCTCTTCCAATGAAGTTCAAGACAAATTTGAGGAGAAGGGCCTTATTTTTCTATTGCAGCCCTCTGGCCCTTAGTATTAACTTTAAAAAGAGTAGCTATTAGCTCTAGCTTTGATTTTATCTCCATGCCGAAGTGCTGGAAATGTGAGGCGGGTGTGATAGTATTACGAGGGTTAGATGGAAGAAGTGAGTTGGTACCTGAGGTGGGGACAGTCTATTGTAATGCTGCGCTGATGAGGTGTGTCTACATCTTTGGCACTGACTTATTTTTCTTCTTCTACCAGGCTTATGCCGCTATACAAAATTTCCATGTTTTACCTTCCTACCCTTTACTCCTTTCAACTATTAGCATTCTTTCTCTTGGACAGGTTTTCAGCAGAAACGAAAATCAGGCAGTTTCTGCCATGGGGGAGGGCGGTGTGATCTGCAATGTCAGTCCTACACCCCGCCTCCTGTAGAAAGCCTTAATTTCTTTTGTTTTGCCTCCTTCTTCCATTTAAATATTCCCCATTCTCCATTTGAGCACCTTACAAGGCAGCCTATCTCTTTTCCTGTGTGCATTTTTTCTTTCTCAATTCCCTTTTCCACTCCTTGTTAAACGTTTTCATCAATAACATTCCCCAGTCTTGATAGAAGAGGAATATTGAATTGTCTCTAATCTCTACAGAGGCTGCCTGGCCTGCTGCGGGATTCCAGCATTTCCTGCTTGTGTTTCAGCTTTCCAGAATCAATAGCATTTGCTTATTGTCTATAACCAATGCCATACCCACACTGATGGTGTTGAGGTTATTTCTTTTCCTCAAAATCTTTCTGCTGCTTTGACTCCTTTCAGAGACTGTTCTCCTGTTTCACTGGCATCCAGGCCTTGGTTTTCTCCATAATTCTCACCCGTTTTGGGTTGATTTGAAGGGGAAAGCTGTGTCAAATGGGATTTTAGAAGCTCCCGCCTAAAATGCTGCCATCTGCTAAAATGATCCACATCTGACACATTCCGAAGGCATAACGAAGTTTACGTCTTCCCTTATGTGTGAAGCGTGGACTAATGGTAGTTTCCTTTTAATGTCACATCAAGAACATGTGTGCTCTGCCCAAAAGGCAGCTCCTTTTATTTGCTGTCTGCCGACACTGTGTCCTGAGTCACTTCCTTGGCCGCTTTTGTCAGCGGCAATTTGCAATTGTCTTCCACCCTCAGACCAAGGAGGCAGGTCCCATGTCTACCTCAGCTGGAACAGGAATCAAACCCATATTGTTGGCATTATTCTGTACCACATGCTAGCCATCTAGTCAACTAAGATAACCACCACTTCCCCACCCCAGTTTAATGTCCTGTCTCCGTGTTATTTATCTATGATTCCATTTTTTAAACTGCACAGATTAGCATTCTTAAATACTTGATCCCATACCCTTCACAGGTGCTGAGATTGACATTTGTTGCAACCTAGATAAATATTTTTTTTACAGTATTTGAGAGAAAGTGCTATTCAATTTAATCCAGGACTAAGTAAAATTCCACCCACTCCTAGAGCAATTTCCTTGTCATTGTTTCCCTAATCCAAAAATCCATTCCTTGTTCTCTATCTGTGTGGTAGACTTTGATCAAGTCGTAGCCATGGAAACCTAAAATGAACGCCAGAGTATTTTTAAACCGAGAGTGCAGCAGGGAATTAAAAAGCAGAACAGAGCAAATTAATTACTGGATGTTAATTATGTGGTGAATTAACTAGCAACACATGCATGTAGCCACTTAAGCAATAGAACTACAAGCTTATGGAGCTGGATAATTATCTATCTTCACTGTCTATTTTCGCTCGTCTTCTGGCTCTGTGCAGTGCAGTTTTGTGCTTGTGAGCAAATCAATGACTTATAATCAGTTAACCACAGTGCAGGAGGCACATCTGGTAAAAAAAAAACTCCTAAAAGCTTTTTGCTGAACTGCTAAAATGTACTTTTCTGCAACTTGTTTCCAAGGACAGTGTTTTGAGGCCATCGTGTGGGCACAGCGGGCGGGCCCAGGAGTGGCCGGGAAACAGCCCCGACCACGATTTCACACCGGCTGGCCACAGAATGGCCAAATAATGGCCAGCCCAGCGTGAAATGGGCGCTGAAAGGCTCAATGCTGCTGGGGTGGGGGGGGGGGGGGGGGGGGGGGGGGGGGGGGGGGAGGGGGTGGGGGGGAGGAGGGCGAGCGCTGAAGTCTGCATGGTTGTGGGGGCACGTGTAATGAAATCTCCCTGAAGGCAGAGAGCTGCCTCAGGGAGCTGAAGAATTTTAAACCATGAAGTAAAGATTTGGAAATGCGGGAATATATATCCACACATCAGACTCCCTCAAATGAACGTATAGATCATAAAAATTCTGCCAAAACGTTTTTAAAATTAATATTGGAAACGTCATCCCACCTTTGGATGAGGTTTCCTCAAAAACCCAAAGGCCACCTGGCCAACTGCCAACTGTAACTTTGGACGGGCAGCGAAAAATCACAATTGACTAACACAATGGCCTTAATAGGCCTCTTAATTGTCGGCAGGCGTGGCTGCTGACTCTCGTGTGTACCCGCTGACCGAAATATCGAGCGAGTACGTGATGGCGTCAGGACGCTTGCCCGACATCACTGCCTGCTATTTCACGCTCTGGCATATCAGGCGTGCACCCGCACGCCAAATGAAAAATCCTGCCCCAAGTTTTGGACTCTCCAACACATGGGGCAAAGTGCAACCGAATTGCAACAGCTCCATTACAGTAAGTCAGCCAAAGTTTTGCAAACAGAGGCCAAAGTATTCTGCATACTATTCTACCTGGCTATTTCATAACGTGTCATGTCCATTGGCATATCACAACTTGAAGCAATATTTTCAAGATATGTGCAGTATGCAATGCCTTTAAGCAAAGCACATTTTTAAGCATAGGCTGGAATTTTATGAACACCTCCCACCCCAATCCCCACACCAAGGTTCCTTCAACAGGACCTTCCAAACCCACGGCCACTACCACCTAGAAGGACAAGCGCAGCAGATAGATGGGAAAACCACCACCTGGAAGTTCCCCTCCAAGTCACTCACCATTCTGGCTTGGAAATATATCACCGTTCCTTCACTGTTACTGGGTCAAAATCCTGGAACTCCCTTCCTAACAGTGCTGTGGGTATACCTACACCATATGGACTGCAGCCATTCAAGAAGGCAGCTCACCACCATCTTCTCAAAGGTAACAAGGGATGAGCAATAAATGCTGGCTCAGCCAGTGAAGACCACATCCTGCGAATGCATTTTTAAAAACCACCTACTCCCGAGCATCAGCTGGCAGGTAGCTGTGGTGTGTAAAATAATATGAGTCAGAAGGACAACGGGTGTTACCATTCCTGTCATACACCCTCTCCTACTAGTATTTTACCAGTGGTGGATTAGGTGGCTGGAAGCCCACCCTCAGTTGGGCCAATTGATGCCCATAAGTGGCCAGTTAATGGTCACTTAAGACCCTCTGCCTGCCCCCTCTGGTATTTTACCAGCAGCAGTTGTGGAGGGAGCCAGTGCCAGATGGCTTGGTTACCGAGTATACCCTGGTGGCCTGCCTTCAAACTTGAGAGGGGGGCCTTCCTGTGGGAGGGTCCAGTGTTCCACATGGGGTGCCTCAAGCTGCAAGGGCCCACTTGAAGAACACCCCCTGCCTTCTCAATCACAAACCCCCGTCCTCCTTGCCTGTTTAGCCTCAGAGAGCTCATGCCAATTATCTTTACTCCGGGCCTCCAGCGTTACCAAGCCTACTGAAGTTCCAGCCATTTCCAGCAGTGATGCTGCTGGGACTGAAGAGCTGCCGGCCCTCTAATTGGCTGGCAGTTTTTGGGGAGGGGGGTGGGGGCATTCTTTCTTGGGGGTGGGGTGATACCACCACATCAGACAGCTGATTGCATGAGGACTGAATAGAAACGGTCATGGCTTCCGGGTCTGGCAGAGGTGGGCTCACCCCCTACTTTCCAGCCGGTGAGCGGGGTACCACGTCCATGTTAAATCCTGGTCACAGGAGCATTCAGAACCAGAGTCGGGCATTGAGTCCCTTGTGCCTGCTCCCACATTCAATGGCTGATCTGCACTTCAGTTCCATGTTGCTGCCTTTGCTCCATTATCCCTTGATGCCCCCACCTAATAAAAATCTATCCATCTCAGTCAAGAAATTTCCAATTGTCCTCACGTCCTGGCAGCCCTTTGGCTGAGAGAGTTCCAGATTTCTACTGCAGATTTCTTCTGTAGAATCGAATAAACTCTATACTACTTAAGGGAAAAAAGCTTGATAGATCAAATTTACCGATTTGTAAAATAATTTACAAGCAATAACTAATACTTCCTTCTCCTGCTTTTTGTCAGCTAATCAAAACAAATAACACAATGGAATCCCTGTGCCAAGCTGGCATCTCAGGGGAGTGCAGTGAGGCAGGACTTTCTTCTTTTGCTGCCATTCGCCATTACACCTGCTCCAAATCCCATCAATGTACTCATTTTAATGATGAGGTAAGGCAGGTTAGCAGCTGATCTCAGATCAACACCTGGGCAATTGGGGCTGGCAAAAATGCAAGACCCATATCCCATGAGCGAGTTAACAAAAAGGCCCACTTCCAGGCTCTTTCCCCATATCCCTGCAATGTTTTCTCCTTCAAGCATTTATCCAATTCCCTTTTTAAGGGATCTGTTTCCAAGGATCTACTGGATCCCCCTACTAGGGCCAATGCAAATTCAAACCAGTATAGGACTGACACCCTTTCCTGAAAATTTTAATATCATTTTTGAATTTAACTGTATTCAATGCTCTCAATTACAATTTGATATCAAAAGTTCTAATTGCAAAGAATTTGACATCAAATTTGATAGTGCGCTCAAAGCTATCCAGAGCGCTCAAAGCTACCCAGAACGCTCAAAGCTACCCAGAATGCTCAAAGCTATCCAGAGCACTCAAAGCTACCCAGAATGCTCAAAGCTATCCAGAGTGCTCAAAGCTATCCAGAGTGCTCAAAGCTATCCAATGTTCACAAAGCTATCCAGAGTGCTCAAAGCTATTCAGAGTGCTCAAAGCTATTCAGAGTGCTCAAAGCTATCCAGAGTGCTCAAAGCTATTCAGAGTGCTCAAAGCTATTCAGAGTGCTCAAAGCTATTCAGAGTGCTCAAAGCTATCCAGAGTGCTCAAAGCTATCCAGAGTGCTCAAAGCTATCCAGAGTGCTCAAAGCTATCCAGAGTGCTCAAAGCTATTCAGAGTGCTCAAAGCTATTGAGTGCTCAAAGCTATCCAGAGTGCTCAAAGCTATTCAGAGTGCTCAAAGCTATCCAACATGCTCAAAGCTATCCAATGCGCTCAAAACTATCAAATGCACTCAGCAACCAGCATTGAGAAATTCAAGGAAATTAATTTCTTAGAAAATTTAGTCCAAAAAATCATTCCACTATGCAGTACATGCTTGAGAGCACCACCTGACCCCCAGCAGTTCTTAATTCATTTTAATCTCTGGGGCTATACTTCCCAATGGTTTCAGGACCTAAACTCTATCCTCTACCCCAGTCTCAGGGTCTAAACTCTCCCCTATCTCCCCTTCCCATTGCCAAACTCACCCCCCCACCCACCCACCCCATCACCCTCCAGTCTCCAAACTCTCTCTCCCCATCACCCACCAGTCTCCAAACTCTCTCCACCCTCTGTCCAGTCACCAAACTCTTCCTTTCACCCTCCAGCCTGCAAAACCCCCCTACCTCCAGCCTCCAAACTTTCCCCCTCACCATCTCCCTCCACCCTCCAAACTCTCCCCACCCCCCCAGCCTCCAAATTCTGCACACTCCCTCCTTCCAACCTCCAAACCCTCCCCACCCTCCTCCATCCAGCCTCCAAATTCTCCCCATCCCTCTCCCTCAAGTCTCCAAACTCCTCCCCCACACTCCCACCCTCTAGTCTCCAGACCTCGGGACCCGCCAATGCTGCAAGATTGCAGGCCTCCTCTCTCCAATCTTGGTGGACTTCTCCCCCCCGCCCCATCTCTCTTGACTCTCCCCGAAGCCAGGGCCAGCTTGCAGTTTCCGGCCCACCCTGTAAATGGAGATCTCCAGTAAGAGGGCATGGGTGGTGTGGTGGAAGAGGAGAAGAGGGTTGGAGGTGTTGGGGGAGTGAAAAAGGAGGGTGTGTTGGGGAGGGAATGAGAGAAGGGGGTGGGATAAGAGAGAGGTCAAGAGTGGGTGAGAAAAGGGGGAGGGCAAGAGTGGGTGAGAAAAGGGGGAGGGCATGAGAGGGGGTGAAAAGGTGGAGGGTGTGAGTGGGGCGAAAAGTGGGAGGGCATGAGGAAGGGGTGATAGGGAAGAAGTGAAGAGGGGTCAGAGGGGGAAGGGATGAAGAGGGGACGAAGAGAGGTGAGTGGGGGGCAAAGCGGGAGAGATGGGGAGGGGGAAAAGGGGGAGGGGGTGAAGGGGGGGAGAAGGGGGTGAAGGGGGGAGGAGGGGTGAAGGTGAGAGGAGAGGGGGCAGGGGGAGAGGAGGGGAAGGAGGGGGTTGGGGGTGTGAAGGGGAGGTAGTGAGGAGGAGGCAAAGAAGGTAGGGATGGGGAGAAGTTGAGGAGGGTGCGAAAGGGGAATGCATGAGGGGGCCAAAGGGGGAGAGCGTGAGGGGGCAAGATGGGACACAGTGTAAGGAACGCATGAAGGGGTAGGGGTGAGGAGGTGACAAAGGGGGATTGAGAGGGCATGGGGGGTGTGATGAAGGGTGGGTGAAGAGAAAGGGGGGGAAGAAGCGTTGGTGGGGAAAGGGGAAGGTGGAAGTGCAGAGAGGAGAAGGGGAATGGAATAAGTGGGGTAGGAAGAGTGAGGGAAAGGAGAGAGAGAGTGAGAGAGAGAGGGTGGTGAATGGGTGGAAGAGAGCTACTGCAATCTCGGGATAGGGGATGGGTGCTTTTTCTCATTTAGATCTTTACACTGATCAAGGTAAATGCAAAAGACTGAAAGACATTCCTCACCACTGGCAGGACTGGATGATTCCACCCTCCATTTCAAACACTCAGGTGAGGGTTTTTCCCACAGGCTTCACGATCCCAATATCAGTTTTAAATTGGGGTCAGAAGTTTGCATTGTGAAAAAAGTGGTCCATGATTTCCCCTGAACTTTTAAAACCGAGTTAATCACTTTGGCCAAGCTTTTAGCCATATAACCTAATATAGCCTTATGTTGGCTCACACTACCTGCAAAGTTTGACTTTTGAAAGTTTGGGAGGGAGGGGGAGCGTGGCGGAAAAAAAATTCTCAGGTTTGAGGGTTGGGGGTGGGGTGGAAGAAAATTGCTCCGGGTGGAGGAGTTGATAGGGAGAGATAGGGAGATAAAGAGCAAACCATGGGTGGGGACATGGGAAGAGGGGTTGGGCGAGTGCAGCAGGGCGGCAGGGTTTTGCTGCATGAGTTATAGGTTATAAAGAAAAACATAAAAGTACCTCATCAAAACAGGCTCTGCTTTTTCTAAAGGTAACTCAGTATTCTGATGTTTGAAGCTATCAAAATTCAGAAATATGGAAAATAAACTCTATGATCATTAAAGGTTTGAGCACTGTGGATTGTGATAAATGACGTCTGTTACAGTACTTGTAACTCTTTCGAGTACAAACACGTTTCCATCTGTTCCTATTCAGATGAAGTTACATTGTTTCATAGTTTGCCATTGTGAGATTTGAACTTGTGGTTACAAACCCAGTAACTCTTTCGATTACAAATCCGTTTCCATCTGTTCTGATTCAGATTAAGTTACATTGTTTCATAGTTTGCCATTGTGAGATTTAAACTCTTGATCTTGGGGTTACAAACCCAGTACCATAACCACTTGGCTATTTAGGCCAAGCCAAAAATGCTTTTCCTTGTAACTCTCTTGAGTACAAACATGTTTCCATGTGTTCCTATTCAGATGATGTTACATTGTTCATAGTTTTACCATTGTGAGATTTGAACTCTTGATAATCTTTTGTTTTTTTTAAACCACTTGGCTATTTAGGCTAAGCTACAAACACATTTCCATCTGTTTCAGATGAAGTTACACTGTTTCATAGTTTGCCATTGTGAGATTGGAACTCTTGATAGTATTATTGTAACTCTTTTGAGTACAAACCCATTTTCCATCTGTTTCAGATGAAGTTACATTGTTTCATAGTTTGCTATTATGAGATTTGAACTCTTGATTCATAGTTTGCCATTGTGAGATTTGAACTCTTGATTTTGGGGTTGCAAGCCCAGTACCATAACCACTTGACTATTTAGGCCAAGCCTACAATACTTGTAATGTTAAATGATAGCTAAATGATTGGTTTTGAGTGCAATTGATGTCAAATGACTGCTTTTGAGTGCAATTGATGTCAAATGAGTGCAAATGAATGCTGTTGAACGAAAATTATGTCAAACTTTTCGGGTGGGGCCTGCAAAGGGTCTCATGCTGTTTCGTGTACTGGATGACAGTTCTGGATCCAAGACCAGATTAATATTGCCACTTTCACCTGAATGCATATCCAAAAATTAACATCGTACTAATGCAGTCAAAATTAGCATCAGCTGAAGTACAGCTACTGACCTAGGATGGAGCAGCTTCTTTAATCCTACAGTTTCAATATTTAGTGGGTAATTTGAACCTAATTGGCTCACTGAGTCACAAGGATCGGATCAGCTGCCCCAAATCATTGAAAATTAAAATCTGGCGTATCTAAAATGGGAGGTCAATCAAATCCTGTCATTTTCCCACCAGGTAGATTAGTTTCCAATTAGCCCAGCAGTCCCATCTAATTCCTTTAATCTTACTTTCATTCCCTTAACCAGAGCCACTTGGAAAGTTAACATTCCAGTGGAAATACTTGATCAAGAGATAGCAAGCTGACAGCTGCAGCATGACCTTTAGTGAACTATTTGGTAGATTTAGCCTTGACCTTTGTGATCTGGCTTACCAACCACGGCCAATCAGTAGCTGCTGTCATGATAACCAAGGAGTTGGGTGCTGAGGGGAACAAGTAGAACCTCCATATCAAGCCCTGAGAAATCATGACAAGGAAAGAAACACATGGAATATTAAAGAAAGTGAGCACAGATGTAGACGAGAAAAGCATTGTAAATGTTTGTTTGGTAACTCAGTGAAAGGTCTGGAGGTTTATATGGGTAAACATAAACTGTTTATTGTTAACCTGTAACAATGTACATATCCAAGGTACTTCCAGGCATGGGTGCTGTCTGGATTCTGGCTCCCTCCAGAACCTTCTACCCAGTCTACTATCATGTGACTCTGCACATCATATCATGGGTAGTACTGTTCTCCATCCTAAACGAACCCTTGCTCTGCTGAACACCGTTATACTGCAATGGCATGCCGATATTCCTGAAAGACATGCCACAACAAGAAGAATTGAGAAAGCCAGGAATTTATACTGATCAGTGTGTGCCCTGTATGGCTAAACGCTGGTACTCTCTGAAGGTGATGGAAAGAACCTCAGCTCGGAAAAGATAACGGGGAAAGTCAGTTGTGTCACTTTGTACAGCAGGAGCAACAATTGGCAAAGAAAAAACTGTTAGGATGTCAGAGAGTTGCTGCTGTGCAATGGCAAGATCTAGATCTTCCAAGTGCTGATTCAGCTCTCAGGATGAAAAATGTTGATGATTAATTCTGTGCCTCACTGCCAGACTCACAGTTTGCATCAATTGAACACTACTTTGCCAACTTGCAAGTCTATAACATGTCTCCCTGAGGCTGTGGCAAGGAAACTTTTCTCCTATATTTTCCTATTATATAAAAAGCCCGAAAATACTTCAACTTTCTACATAAGCATAATAAGCCAAGCTGTTCCAGCACAGCTACAATGCTGACACCACCCGGCAATGTGGGAAATTGCTGAGACCGTCACGGTGCCCAGCGCTGCTCGCTAGGTGTGAGTAAGTTGAGGGACACGGTCGGGTCCTTCGACTTGGTGGGCGTCTGGCGACGTCTCCATCCTGACCCCAGCTTTTTCACTCATGTGTCACCTGGAGTCTGAGTGTCCAGACTCGACTGTTTTTTATGTTTCCAAGACCCTCGTGTCCTGCATTCCGTCAGCTTCTGTGTGGCAGGTGCCATGCATGCATCACCATCTGGCATGGGTGGAACTTGTTCCATTCTGTGCTTGGACAGGGTCCGCATACTGGCGCTATAACAATCTGCTGCTGGAGGAAGAGCGGTTCCTGGACTAGTTCCGTCGTTTATGGGCCGGCTGGAGAAGGAAGCAGGGAGAGAGAAGGGCCTCCTCGTGAACCTGCTCCTAGGCCTGGCCAAGTTGGCCATTAACAGGTCCAGGCAGCGGGCGATCGAGGGTATCATCTGACCTCTCCCTCAGCTACGTTTGTGGCCGGGTGTCCCTGGAGATGGAGCATGCAGCGTCCACCGGAATCGTTGAGGCCTTCCATGCCTGGTGGGCGCCACAGGAACTGGGGTGCTTTATAAGCCCCTTTAATCACACTTTAATTTGATGTTGGTAAGTTTCCTTTACAGTTTGTCTTTTGTTTTTGAAGTTTCCCTTTAAGGGGCTGCTTTTACTTTGTCCCTGATTTTGTTAATTTAGTTTAAATGTTATGAGTCAAAAGAGTTACAATACTGGCATCTATTGGCAATGTGGAAAATTGCCCAGTCATGTCCTGTCCACAAATCCAACCCGGCCAATTACTGCAACATCAGTCTACCCTTGATCATCAGCAAAGTGATTGAAGGGGTCGTTGACAGTGATATCAAGCCACCGTGACTCAGCAGTAACCTGCTCACTGATGCTCAGCTTGGGTTACACCAGAGCCACTCAGCTCCTGACCTCATTACAGCTTTGGTTCAAACATGGACAAAAGAGCTGAACTCACGTGGTGAGGTGAGGGTGACTGCCCTTGACATCAAGGCAGCATTTGACCAAGTGTGGCATCAAGGAGCCCTAGCAAAACTGAAGTTAATGGGAATCAGGGTGAAAACTCTCCATTGGTTTGGGTCATACCTAGCACAAAGGAAGGTGGTTGTTGTTATTGGAGGTCAATCATTTCAGTCCAAGGACATCACTGCAGGAGTTCCTCAGGATAGTGTCCTAGGCTTACCTAGCTTCAGTTGCTTCATCAATGACCTACCTACCCTCCTTCATAAGGTCAGAAGTGGGGATGTTCACTGATGACTGCATAATGTTCCACACATTCGCAACTCCTCAGGTATTGGAACAGACTGTGTCCAGATGCAGCAAGACATGGACACTATTCAGTGGCAAGTAAAATTCATGCCACACAAGTGCCAGGCAATAACCATCTCCAACAAAAGACGATCAACAAACTCCCCTGGACATTCAGTGGGATTATCATCATTGAATTCCTCACTATCAACATCCTGAGGGTTACCACTGACCAGAAACTGAATTGGACCAGCTATGTAAATACCTGGGCTACAAGAGCAGGTCAGAGGCTGGGAATTCTGCAGTGAGTAACTCACCTCCTGACTCCCTAAAACCTGACCACCATCTACAAGGCACAAGTCAGGAGTGTAATGGAATAACTTCCACTTGTCTGGATGAGTGCAGCTCCAACAACACTCAAGAAGCTCAACAGCATCCAGGACTTGATTGGCACCCCATCCACAAACATTAACTGTTCAGTCCCCCTGCCACGGACACACACATTAGCAGCAGTGTGTCCCATCCTGAAGATGCACTGCAGCAAATCATCAAAGCTCCTTCAACAGCACTTTCCAACCCCATAACCTCTACTACCTAAAATGACAAGGGCAGCAGATAGATGGGAACACCACCGCCTGCAAGCTCCCTTCCAAGACACTCACCATCCTGACTTGGGAATATATCGCTGTTCCTTCACTGTCACTGGGTCAAAATTCTGAAACTCCCTCCCTAATAGCACTGTGGATTTAGCTATACCACAGGGACTGCTGCGGTTCAAGAAGGCAGCTTACCACTACCTTCTCAAGGGCAATTAGGGATGGGCAATAAATGCAGGCCTAGCCAGCGATGCCCACATCTATAAACAATTAAAAATAGTAAAAGAGTATACTAATGCACCCTCCTCTAACCATCCTGTAGAATTAGTCCTAAAATGTTCTATCACTGTTGCTGAAACTCAAAGGCTCATTGGTCTCATAACAACTGATGTCACCCATTGATTTCTCACTTGCCTTACAATGAACGCTACAGAACAGGACAACTGGGGAAACTGCAGAATTGAAGTGGGAAAATTGCATCGAAGAATAACAATCCAAATTGGGCAAGAATCAAACTGACATCAACAAAATTATCGAGGAATCAGTCATGAGAAATCACAGGACTCAACTGAGGCTCAACCATCTGCAAGACCAGAGCAATTAAGAGAACAGTAGCATCCAATAGTGAGACAGGATGAACCAGAAAACACTGCAACTCACAGAACAAATCATTTCAAAGAGCAGTTGTATTCACTAGACTCATGGGCTCTGAACAGTATTATTTTGCAGTAATTCTGCTAATAAAAAGGAATCTAGAAAATTAACCTTTACTAAATTATGGAATTTATGGACTGTTAATACACCAGAAGTGAGTTTCCACGATCTTTCTGCAGCTTTGACAATCCACCTGCCCATGCCCTGTGGAGATTGTTTGCACAGGAGAACTTGGTGACACAGTCTGGGTACTCCCTGCTTTTAGGTTATTACTGCGCTCTGGGAGAGTTAGACCCATATAAAAATAGACAAGTGAGAGCCCCCAGTTACCTGATTTAAGCAAAAGTGAAATGTTTGAGAGCATTGAGGAGTCCTCAAATTTCCCTTGCTCATGTTTGACTAGACAAATGTTTTCCACCTGTTTTTTTTTCCCTCAGTTTTGATCACTGTGACCTTGTCCCCACACTCCTAAATTCTTCAACCACCTCCCCCACCATGATTCTCGACGAGGCATGATGTTCCCCATGATCAAACATTTCAGTGCCATCCTTCTGAAGGAGGAGGAGGAGGTGGAGGTTTGTTAAATAAGAAGGCATGCCAGAAGACACTGGCAATGATTTTCAGCGTCACCCCTCAGCATGTGGTATGTTTGACACTCCTGGGTGGTTGCTGCCTGGCACACAGTGGCCTGTTACTTCTATATTTCATCACTTCCAGGAGGGCTTGCAGGTCTTCCTATAGGAACTCATGGTCTTTGACAAGATGCTAACAGCTATGGTACTCTGTGGGACAATCGGGCTGTAAGGTTTTGATAGAGTGGATACGGAGTGAATGTTTCCTCCAGTGTGGAGGAGCTTCACTAGAAGCCATCCATGTAAGATAGTCATCAAGAAATGCAAAAGGGAATTCAAAAGAAACTTATTTACCCAAAGGTTGGTAAAGATGGGGTCGGTGCTTAACCCCTGCTCTTCCTCATATATATTAATGGCTTAAGCCATGGTGTACAGGCACCCTTTCAAAATTTGCAGATGATACAAAACCTGGAAGTATTGTTGACTATGAGGAGAATAGTGTTGAACTTCAAAAGGACATAGACAAGTTGTTGGAATGGGTGGACAAGTGGCAGGTGAAATTTAATGCACAGAAGCGTGAAGTGATACATTTTGGTAGGATGAAAGCAGACACAATATAAAATCAAGAGCACAAATCTAAAGGAGCAGAGGGACCTGAATAATAATGTGCACAAATCATTGAATATGGCAGGACAGGTTTAGAGACTGCTTAATAAAGCATATGACATCCTAGCTTTATTAATAGAGGCATTGAATAGAAAAGCAAGAAGTTATGTTAAACCTCTATAAAAGAGTGGTTTGACTTTAACTGGAGTATTATGTCCAGTTCTGGGTGCCACACTTTAGGAAGGATGTGAAGGCATGAGGGAGGGTGCAGAAAAGATTCATGAAATTGGTTCCAGGGATGAGAAACTTCAGCCATATAGATACACTGGGACTTGTTCTCCTTCGAGAAGAGAAGGTTTAGAGGAGATTTGATAGAGGTATTCAAAGTCATGAGTGGTCTGGACAGAGTAAATTGTTCCCATTGGTGGAAGGATCAAGAACTTGAGAGCACAGATTTAAGGTAATTGGCAAAAGAAGCAATAACGACATGAGGAGAAACTTTTTTATACAGTGAATGGGTGGGATTTGCAATGGACTGCCTGGCAGTCTGGTGGAGGCAGGTTCAATTGAGACATTCAAGAGGGGTTTGGATTATTATCTGAAAAGGAAAAATGTGCAGGGTTGCAGGGAAAAGGCGGGAAGGGGCACTGGGTAAATTGCTCGTTGAAAAAACCAACAGAGGCACGATGGCCTCCTTCCATGCTATAGCCACTCTGTGATTCTGTGAATATGGTACTCACTACCACTGGGAGTGTTTGAAGCAAGTAGCACAAATGCATTTAAGGGGAAGCTAGACAAGCATTTGAGGGGGAAGGGAATAGATGGTTGTAATGGTAGATTTAAATGGGAGGAGGCATGAGTGAAGCTTAGACATTTAGTGGGAGGCGATGGCATAGTGGTATTATCACTGGACTAGTACTCCAGAGACCCAGGACCCAGGTTTGAAATCCTGCCATGGCAGATGGTGGAATATGAATTCAATAAAAAAAATCTGGAATTAAAAGTCCAATGATGACCATGAAACCATTGTCGATTGTTGTAAAAACCCATCTGGTTCACTAATGTCCTTTAGGGAAGGAAATCTGCCATCCTTACCTTCTGGCTTGCATGTGACTCCAGACCCACAGCAACGTGGTTGGCTTTTAAATGACCTAGCAAGCCACTCAGTTGTAACAAGCCGCTACAAAGATACAAAAAAAGGAATGAAACTGGACGGATCACCAGGCATCAACCTAGGCACCGGAAATGACAAAGACAATCTCAGCTCTGTCAACCCTGCAAGATCCTTGTTACTAACATATGGGGGCTAGTGCCAAAATTGGGAGAGGTGTCCCACAGACTAGACAAGCAAAAGCCTGACATAGTCATCCTCATGGAATCATAACCTACAGATAATGTCCCAGGCTCCACCATCACCATCCCTGGGTATGTCCTGTCCCACTGGAAGAACAGACCCAGCAGAGGTGGCGGCAAAGTGGTATACAGTCAAGAGAGAGTTGCCCTGGGAGTCCTCAACATTGACTCGGGACCCCATGAAGTTTCATGGCATCAAATCAAAAATGGGCATGGAAACCTCCTGCTGATTACCATGTCCCGCCCTCCCTCAGCTGATAAATCAATGCTCCTCCATGTTGAACATTACTTGGAGGAAACACTGAGGGTGGCAAGGGCGCAGAATGTTCTCTGGGTGGGGGACATCAATGTCCATCACCTAGAATGACTTCATAGCACCACTACTGTCCGAGCTGGTGGAGTCCTAAATGACATAGCTGCTAGACTGGGTCTGCGGCAGGTGGTGAGGGAACCAACAAGAGGGAAAAACATACTTGACCTCATCCTCACCAACCTGCCTGCTGCAGATGCATCTGTCCATGACAGTATCGGCAGGAGTGACCACCGCACAGTCATTGTGGAGACGAGGTCCCGATGGATATCCTCCATCGTGTTTTGTGGCACTACCACCGTGCTAAATAGGATTGATTTTGAACAGATCTAGCAACTCAAGACTGGGCATCCATGAGGCACTGTGGGCCATCAGCAGCAGCAGAATTGTACTCAAACACAATCTGTAACCTCATGGCCCATCATATCCCTCACTCTACCATTACCATCAAGCCAGGGGTTCAACCATGGTTCAATGAAGAGTGCAGGAGGGTATGCCAGGAGCAGCACCAGACATACCTAAAAATGAGGTGTCAATCTGGTGAAGCTATAAAACAGGACTACTTGCGTGCCAAACAGCATAAGCAGCAAGTGATAGGCAGAACCAAGCAATCCCACCACCAATGGATCAGATCTAAGCTCTGCAGTCCTGTCACATCCAATCGTGAATGGTTGTGGACAATTAAACAACTCACTGGAGGAGGAGGCTTCACTAATATACCCATCCTCAATCATGGAGGAGCCCAGAACATCAGTGCAAAAGATAAGGCTGAGGAATTCGCAACAATTTTCAGTCAGAAGTGCCAAGCAGATGATCCATTTTGGCCTCTTCCGGAGGTCCCCAGCATCACAGATGCCAGTCTTCAGCCAATTCGATTCACTCCACATGATATCAAGAAACAGCTGAAGGCACTGGTTACTGCAAAGGCTATGGGCCCTGACAATATTCCGGCAACAGTGCTGAAGATGTGTGCTCTAGAACTTGCCGAGCCCCTAGCCAAGCTTTTCCAGTACAGCTACAACACTGGCATCTACCATGCTATGTGGAAAGTAGCGCAGATATGTCCTGTACACAAAAAGCAGGACAAATCCAACCCGGCCCCAACTCCTGGCATGCTCTCCTGCACCTGATCATCAGTAAAGTAATGGAAGGGGTCATCAACAGGGCTATCAAGCGGCACTTGCTTAACAGTAACCTGCTCACTGATGCCCAGTTTGGGTTCCTCCAGGGTCACTCAGATCCTGACCTCATTACAGCCTTAGTTCAAACATGGACAAAAGAGCTGAACTCCCAAGGTGAGGTGAGAGTGACTGCCCTTGACATCAAGGCAGCATTTGACCGTGTGTAGCATCAAGGAGCCCTAGCAAAACTGGAGTCAATGGGAATCAGGGGAAAAACTCACAGCTGGTTGGAATCATACCTAGCACAAAGGAAGATGGTTGTGATTGTTGGAGGTCAGTAATCTCAGCTCCAAGACATCACTGTAGGAGTTCCTCAAGGTAGTGTCCTAGGCCCAACCATCTTCAGCTGCTTCATTAATGACCTTCCTTCCATCATCATGTCAGAAGTGGGATGTTCACTGATGATTGCACAATGTTCAGCATTATTCACTACTCCTCATGTACTGAAGCAGCCCATGTCCAAATACAGCAGGACCTGGACAATATCCAGGCTTGGGCTGACAAGTAGCAAGTAACCTTCGCACCACACTAGTGTCAGGCAATGACCATCTCCAACAAAAGAGAATCCAACCATCGCTCCTTGATGTTGAATGGCATTACCATCACTGAAAGCCCCACTATCAACATCCTGGAGGTTACCATTGACCAAAAACTGAACTGGACGAGCCATATAAATACTGTGGCTACAAGAGCAGGTCAGAGGCTAGGAATCCTGCAATGAGTAACTCACCTGCTGACTCCCCAAAGCCTGTCCACCATCTACAAGGCACAAGTTAGGAGTGTGATGGAATACTCCCCACTTGCCTGGATGAGTGCAGCTCCTATAACATTGAAAAATCTTGACACCATCCAGGACAAAGCTTGATTGGCACTACATCCACAAACATTCACTCCCTCCACCACCGATGCACAGTAGCAGCAGTGTGTACCATCCACAAGATGCACTGCAGGAATTCACCAAGGCTCCTTAGACAGCACCTTCCAAACCAATGACCACTACCACCTAGAAGGACAAAGGCAGCAGATAAATGGGAACACTACCACCTTGGAAGTTCCCCTCCAAGTCACTCACCATCCTGATTTGGAACTATATCGCCGTTCCTTCACTGTCGCTGGTTCAAAATCCTGGAACTCCCTCCCTAACAGCACAGTGTGTGTACCTACACCACATGGGCTGCAGCGGTTCAAGAAGGCAGCTCACCACCACCTTCTTAAGGGCAACTAGGGATGGGCAATAAATGCTGGCCTAGCCAGCAAAGGCCACATCCCATTAATGAGTAATTTAAAAAAAATAAACGTGCATTGGTTGGGTCAAATGGCCTGTTTCTGTGCCATGTACCCTGTGTAATCCTAGAAATTGTTCATTGTTCTGGCAAAAGGCACTCAGGTGAGTGGGTAAGATGCAAAGTGGTAGCAAAGAATCTCTTCAGCCTTCCCTTGTTGTTCCCAGGTTCTAATGAAAGCTGCATGCAATCAGTCTCTGTACAGAGGTTTCTTTGGGCCTAAACTGGTCACTGCAATTTTAGAATTCAGTTTTGCTCTTAATGTTAGCTGTGGCTAAGCCAGTAATGCTCTTTCCCCCCTAAGCCAAAAGATAGTAGGTTCAAATCCCCACTTGAGTGATTAAAGCACAAAAATCTGGACTCATACTCCAGTGGCATGCTGTTGCAGGTGCCATCTTTTGGTTGAGATGTTAAACTGAACTTGGCCTGTTCTTTCAAGTGGTCATAAAAGTTGCAATAGTATTATTTTGAAGGGGGCAAAGAGGGTTTCCCAGCGTCTTGGCCAATATTTACCCCTCAATCAACATTACTAAAACAGATTATCTGGTCATTATCAGGTTGCTATCTGTGGGGCCATGCTGTGTGCAAATTGCCTACCATATTTTGTATTTGACATCAGCAATTAAACCTCAAATAGTACTTGATTGGCTGCAAAGCACTTTGGGATGCCCTGAGTTTGTGGAAGGCGATACATAAATGCAATTTTTTCTTATTTCAGTTCATATATGTTAACTTACCCTGGAAACTTGCATGTCACTGTTTCTGTTAGTGAACAACATAACTTTTTGGCACAACAACAGTGCAATAAACATAGAGTCACAGAATTGTTACAGCACAGAAGGAGATCATTCAGCCCATTGTGTCTGTGCTGGCTCCCATCAAGGATGGTCAGGGCCGTAGGCATCAGGGAAGCGTGATAAGAGAGCCATTTCAGCCTTGGCAAGTAATCAAAGCCCATTTATTTTCTGTCTGATGGCTCAGGGTTTATTGTTTCCATTCCCATAGCAGTCAGAACCACGTCTACTTTCATGGCTTTCTGGGAGAAACTACCTATTTGAGCTGCTGGTGTTTCTGATGAGTTAGAGAGATGTACCATCTCCTCAGCCAGATGGGCAGGGTTGCATTTCTAGAACCTATGACTGGGCTGTTATTGGACTGAATGGGTGCACTGAATATGAGAAAATAAAGTGGGACACAAATGCCAGCATGGAAACATTGGATGAACTGTCTAATTTTCCTGTATTTGCTGCACCTAGACAATCATTTCTGCCCAGGCTCAGGATCATAATGAGCACTGTGGAAACATCCCATGCCCCCTCACTTTAAAGCGATGAAGGTCGCACCTCTGTGGTTTCTGTTGCTTTCTCTGATTGGGCCATTAGAACATGCATAGATATCCTGAAAGTCCTCTGCTGGTTTAATACAGGGTTTCAGATCTCCAAATCACAGACTCACCCCAAACATAACACATTGCTTTTTTTGCTATCAATTGCTCTACGGTAGAGAAAACAAAAGCCAGAGAACCTCGGTAACATCTCACACCCACAGTCACCAATGCTAATTAGTGGCCTCTGATAATGCCATCATTTCTAATAATTGACAATAGCTGACAATTTGTTTCAACCATTAAAGTAATGTGTAGTATCAGATTGTTTTAACTTTAAAAATAAATAATTTTCATCTGAACTTTGCCACACTGCTTTTCAACAGCAACAAAATCCCATTGGCCCTTATTTGAAACCATGGCTTACAGATGGTTTCTGACAGAATATTGACTGACAGCTGTTTCCTATAGTTACCAGTAAATATAATTCAGTCACTGTAATGGAAACTGAAGACTATCGGATGCTCGGATAACTGGGATCAGCAGTTAAAAGGACTGTGAATTCAGACTGAATCTGCCACTGCAACTCCTGATAGATGCAGCTTGGTGCTTTGAACTATTTTATCTCTTCGATGGGCAGCAAAGCCTTGCATGTACCAGCTGACTTCTGACTGAAAATTTCACAGCTACCTCTTACTCACTATCTGTTTTTGGAATCCGATGCCATGAATGTACACTTCAGCTGCACACACGCAGTACAACATTGAGGAAAATTTCCAGAAGTTGTTGGAATGATGAGGATAATGTTCACTTCTCTAACAGTATTGGTTAAAAGAAGTCTTAAAACCAAGCACAGTCTGATGACCTGCCCATAATTACCCTTTTTTAATTGAATTCTGTAGAGTGTACATTCATATAATTTTATGCCATCATTACATATTTATAGTGAGAGGTGTGTCCCTATTTCATGACATGACTCTACGTGTACTTACAATGCTCTTGACTGAAGGGCTCAAAACCATTTGCTTGTCCCTGATCTTTGCTGATCAGTTGAGCTTGAGGAAATGGGAAGCCCTGCTTTCTAGTAGTCAATTGACTGTCTGGGTCTCTGTGCTGAGAAGGGATGGATTCTGTGCCAAACAAGCCCCCCAATAACTGTCCCCAAACTGCTTGATAATTCTCCATTCCACAGGCAGACCATCCTACTTTACCCATGTGAAAGAAAAGCAGCTATTGTGTTATTGTTAGCTGTGTGATGACACTGTCACCCCTAAGTTAGAAACTCATGTGTCCAAGGCTCATTGCAGATACATCAGCAAGCAATCCAGTCACATAGTGAGAGAGTACGGCACTGGAGGATGTGACATCTTGTAGGTGAGACATTAAATTAAGGCCTTGTCTGCTCCTTCAGCTGATGTGAAAAATCCCATGACATCACTTGAAAAAGAGCAGATAAATTGTCTTTATCCAATCCATCCCTTAGCCAAAATAATCTAAAAATGGGTTATTTGCTCATTTATTTCAGTGCTTTTTGTGGGACCTTGCTGTAGAAAAGTTGATTGCTGTGTTTTACTAGAGATGGGACTTCAAAAGTACAAGTCTTTCTTCTTTCAGTTCATACACGTTACCTTACCCTGGAAACTGGTGAATGGTGCTATATGAATGCAGTTTTACTTTTCTTTCCAGTTGCTGTAAGGAAAACACCTGGAAAATGATTTACCCTGAGTGCAAGAGGTTTTATTAATGGTATTTTATTCAAGAAACACATTTGCAGCCTGAAGGCTGAATTGCGGGTGACTTACATTGGAATGTTCATATGTAGATTAAGTAATCACATTAAAATCATAAAGTTAATAGTGAAGTGTGGAACAGGAGATTATAATAAGTGTAAAGTTGAATTAATAGCCCAAATATTCCAGCCTCTGGATAGTCAGAGACTGGGCATACTGCCCAAGGTGTGATACAGGACCCCTCGGAAGTGGGAATTTCCCAGGACTAGCACTACCACCCCCCCACCCCACCCCCACCCCCCACCCCTGCAACCCAAGCACCCTACCTGACTCTCCCCCAATCCGAGCTGACTACCCATGACCCAACTCTCCCCCGACCCCACCCCCACCAACCCCACCAGCCTGACCTGACCACGCCACCCCATCCAGCTGCATCCTACCTGACTGCCAGCCTACACCCTGACCCATTTACCTCACCCACCTTCCGCCCTTACCCACTTGCCTCTGGCCGTGGCTTTGCTAAGAAGCTTTGGGATAACTAAACTCTTTACTTCCTAGAATACAGCAGCTAGTGCCATAAAAATGGGACATGGCTTCTGTGGGGATTCTCTTTGTTGATGCTTCCGAGGTTTCCTGCACTGAGTGAGTTCAGAAGGATCCTCCATCGGAAGATTGACCAGAAAAACTGGAGGAATATAAATGGGTATTTTTATGTCTGATTGGAAGATTTGGTCCATATTAAGATTACAAACTAATACACCATTACAGGCACTGAAGTACATTTAAGTTTCATCATTTAAGGACTTCACTGAGGGCCCGAACCACATTAGGAATAGGGCTACATTGGTACCTTTCCATCCTGCACCTTACAATGTTGAATTTAGTTGAATTTCTGAGATGCCTTGATTGCCCTGGGGCGGTGGCATAATCAGTTCTGAAATTGGGTAGATCACATTAGGGAATTTCCAAACTTAATGCAAATATTAACTCTTCTTGTTTGTAGGGTTTTGAGCTCTGTAGCATGAAAGGCGTTGGCGTACAACTGGTATTGAAGGCCTAAGATCAATCTCAGCAAGCACTTCTATATTCCTTTGATCTGGGCGTTTTGCATGTGTGTGAGACCAGGCTGCCACGCGTGCACAGAATTTTTCACCCAGGGTCATATGTAACTGGCATTGATCAACAACAGGTCATGAAGCTGTTTCTATTTTATTCTGCAGTTTAAAGTTGCCATGGGGAATGAAGTATTTCTTTCCCAAGAACCAAATGAGTATACCCCTCAGTGTGAGTTCTCTTTTAAATGAAAGAAAAAGCAGCTTCTATTACCAGTATTAATGTTCAACTTTAAGGGTAAAGTTCCATTTCTCCAAATTTCTGCATTGCTGTGCTCTGTGAGTAATGTCAGATTTAGGATGTGACCGACTCGTTTGCACAACTCTGCCAAAACATAGCCAAGGACCAGCAAATTCCCAGCTGCCTTTGAAACCTTGAACTCTGTCAACTCACTTCCTCTAAGGGGAAATCACTGAGGATTAATGGTAGGTTAGATGTCAAATACCTGAGACAAAATAGTAACAGTAAGGGCAACACAATGCCAGTTCAAACTGCCAACATGTGAAGGTTTGGATTTTTTCGCTGGATGGTAAGCCAGTAACTATGAAGGCACAATTCTATGTCACTAAAAGAACAAAAGGGGAGGTAGGATTTCTTTTCAACTCAAGAGGATTGTCAGGACAAGGACGACTGCTGCTACCACTACAATTTCATCCATCAGCTCCACGGTGACTAAAGCAGGAACAAATTCACTACACTGCTGTTGGTTTTGAACTCACCTTGGCTGGTTCACTCTCCTGCCTTTACCCTGCAGCCCTGCAAATTTTCTCTCTTCCAAAAATTATCCTATTCCCTTTAGAAAGTTGCAATTTTTAAAAAATTCTTTCACAGCATGTGGGTGTCACTGGCTAGGCCAGCATCTATTGCCCATCCCTGATTGTCCTTCAGAAGGTGGTGGGGAGCTGCCTTCTTGAACTGCTGCAGTCCCTGTAGTGTAGGTACACCCACAGTGCTGTTAGGAAGAAAGTTACAGGATTTTGACCCAGCGACCATGAAGGAACAACGATATATTTCCAAGTCAGGATGGTGAGTAACTTGGAGGGGAACTTCCAGGTGGTGGTGTTCCCATCAGTCTGCTGCCCTTGTTCTTCTAGGTAGTAGAGGTCATGGGTTTGGAAGTTGCTAGCAAAGTGATTTGCTGCAATGCATCTTGTAGATGGTACACATTGCTGTCACCATGCATCGGTGGTGGAGGAAGTGAACGTTTAAGGAGATGGATGGATTGTGAATCAAGCTTTGCCCTAGATGGTGTCAAGCTTTTAGAGTGCTCTTGGAGCTGCACTCAACCAGGCAAGGGAAAAGTATTCCATCGCACTCTTAACCTGAGCTGTATCCCTCTCTGTGACAAGTTGTTCTTGACATTGTCTATCCAACATTTTATTGGTCTTCCTCAGTTTTTTGTTCCCTTTAAGCTGCACTTTTTTTATTTATATGGCACCATTAACGTAATAAGATGTCCTAAAATGCTTCACTAAAGTGTTATTAAATTAAAAAAGAAAAATTGAAACTGAGCCACAAAAAGAAATATTCGGGCAGATGATCAAAAGCTTGGTCAAAGAAGTGGGATTTAAGGTGTGTTTTAAGGATGAATGACAGGTGGAAAGGTGGAGAGGTTTAGCAGAGAAATTTCAGATTTTGGGCTTAGATAATTGAAGGTAAGGCTGTGTTAATCGGGGAGTGATTAACATTGGGGATGCCAGAATTAGAGCAGAAGTTAACTGGAAATGAATAATTTTAAAAGTTTTGATTTCTATTTCCAGCCTTAAATAGGAATAAACAAGCTCTCTACTAGAGCGCAGCTGTATTTAGTTAATTAGGTAGCTAGCTTAATCTGGTTTCTATCAGAGATGACTCATGTAACTCACAGCTCGCGTAAACGCAGGGCTCTCTGTGTGACTTGCATTGGGTGTGATTGTATACAGAGTGAGCAGCTGGGAGTTTGGTGAGTCAGTGGGGGAGTGAGGGAGTGTTATTCTAGCTTTGGTTGTGTTTAGCATTTAATAAAAAATATTGTTTAAGTTAAATTTAAATTTCTAAATTCAGTCTTAAGCAGTGATAAACAAGCTCTCCACTACAGAGCAGCTGTATTTAGTTAATTAAGATTAATCTGGTTTCTAGCAGAGTTGATGCATCTGAGTCTCAGCTAGTATAAACACAGGGCTCTCAGTGTAACTTGTTCTATGCAAGTTAACAGAGTGAGTAGTTGGGAGTTCAGTGAAGAGAACAAGGAGGTGCTTTTATTTTACCTTTGGTTCTTACTTTGGTACAGAGGAAAAAGCTGATTGCTGTAAGTTATTTTACAAACTACTTATTATAAATAATATAAGTAGAAGTTAAGGTATGGCAGGGTAGCTTGGTCAAGTGGAATGTTCATTTTGTGATATGTGGGAAGTCATGGAAGCACCATGTACCCTGGAGAAAAAAAATCTGCAGGGAATATCTGGCTGCAGAAGGTTGAGCTCTATTGTAACTCATGCGGTGGCTGAAGTCACTTTGGTGCATCCTTGAGGCAGAAAACTACATGTATAGCGTGTTTAGAGAGGTGGTAACATAGCAGGTTAGAAGCATGTAGGCAGAGATCGAATGGGTGACCGTCAAGTAGTTTAAGAGAACCAGGCAGGTACTGTAAGAGGTCCCCTGAGTCAATCTCGCTCACTAAATAGTTTTCCACTTTGGATACTGGTGAGGGAGATGGTTCCTCAGAGGAATTCTTACAGGGCATGACAGGATGTAGATAGGATGTTTCCCTGGGCTGGTGAGTCTAGAACCAGAGGGCACCATCTCAGAATAAGGGGCAGCCCATTTAGGACTGAGATGAGGAGGGACTTCTTCCCTCAGAGGGCGGTGAATCTTTGGAATTATTTACCCCAGAGGGCTGTGGAAGCTCAATCATTGAGCATGTTTGAGATAGAAATCGATAGATTTCTGGATAGTAATGACATCAAGGGGATCGCACAGGAAAGTGGTGTTGAGTAGATGATCAGCCAGGACCTAGTTGAATGGCAGAGCAGGCTTGATGGGCTGAATAGACTACTCCTGCTCCGATGTTCCTACATTCTATACTCCTATCTCAGAAGGTTGAAGGCTAAGAGGAGATTAGAGTTAGGGAGGAGTGAGGCCATGGAGGGATCTGAAAATAAGGAAGAGAATTTTAAAAGCAAGGTGCTGCTTAACTACAAGCTAATGCAGGCCAGAATGCTGGGTGAATGGGACTTGGTGCAAGTTAGGATACAGACAGCAGAGTTCTGGATGGCCTCAAGCTTACAGAAGGTGGAATGTGGGAGGCTAGCCAGGAGAATGTTTGAATAGTCAAGTCTAGTGATAACAAAAGCATGGATGGAAGTGAAGTTGGGCAAAGTTAGAGGTGGAAATAGGCACTGTTAGTGATGAAGCAGAAATTTAATCAGATATGCAATAGGGTTCAGATGTGACCATATAGTAATTGAAATGGTGGCTAGGGAATAGTCTTCCCAATATTTAATTGGAGAAAATTTCTGCTCATTGTTGGACACTGGGCAAGCAATCTGACAACTTAGAGACAGGAGGAGTCAAGAGAGATGGTGAGGCAAAGCCTGCCATTGCCAGTGTACTTGTGGAAACTGATGCTGTTATTTTCACATGATATGCTGAGGAGGAATGTGATGATGAGGAATAAGTGGCGGCCAAGGAGCAGGGCGAGAAGTCATTGCAGGTGATGTTCTGGCTACGATTTAATCGATTAAATAAGCTCAAGGTCATTAGGCAGAGTCAGTATGGTTTTGTGCAAGATAAATCATGTTTAACCAACTTACTGGAGTTCCTTGAGGAAGTAACATGTGCTATGGATAAAAGGGAAACATTGGATGTACTGTACTTAGATTTCCAGAAGGCATTTGGTAAAGTGCCACATAACAGGTTATTGCAGAAAATAAAAGCTCATGGTATAGGGGTTACATATTGGCATGGATAGAAGATTGGCTGGCTAACAGGAAGCAGAGCGTAGGAAAAAATAGGTCTTTTTCAAGTTGGCAAGATGTAACGAGTCCCACAGGGGTCAGTGCTGGGACCTCAACTTCTTACAATTTATACAAATAACTTGGATGAAGGGACTAAAGGGATGGTTTCCAAATTTTCTGATGACACAAAGATAGGTGAAAAGTCAGTTGTGCAGGGGGCATAAGGAGGCTAAAAACAGATTTAGATAGGTTAAATGAGTGGGCAAAGATCTGGCAGATGGAGTATAATGTAGGAAAATGTGAAATTGCCCATTTTGGAAGGAAGAATAAAAGGCAAGCATAATATCTAAATGGTGAGAGATTGCAGAGGGATCTGGGTGTCTCAGTGTATGAATCACAAAAGGCTAATGTGCAAGTGCCGCAAGTAATTAGGAAAGCTAATAGAATGTTATCATTTATTGTGAGGGGAATAGAATACAAAATTAGGGAGTTTATGTTTCAGTTGTACAGGGCATTAGTAGGACCACAATTGGAGAACAGTGTACAGTATTGGCCACTTTATTTAAGGAAGGGTGTAAATGCATTGGAAGCAATTCAGAGAAGGTTTACCAGACTAATACCTGGAATGGACATGTTGTCTTATGAGGAAAGGTTGGATAGACTGGACTTGTATTTGCTGAAGTTTAGAAGAGTAAGAGTGACTTAATTGAAACCTATAAGACCCTGAGGGGTCTTGACAGGGTTGATGTGGAGAAGATGTTTCTTCTTGTGGAAGAATCTAGAACTAAAAGTAACTATTTATAAAGCAGAGAGAAGGCAAAACTTTTTCACTCAGAGGGTCGTGAGTCTTTGGAATTCTCTTCCTGAAAAGCTGGTGGAAGCACAGTCTTTGAATATTTTTAAGGCAGAGGTGAATAGATTCTTGGTAATAAGTTATCAGGGGTAGGTGGGATGCAGATTTGAGGTTTTCAGATCAGCCATGATCTTATTAAATGGAAGAGCAGGCTTGAGGGGCTGAATGGCCTACTCCTGCTCCTTGGTCATATGTTCATGTGTCTGTATGTAAGGCATTTCACTGATTTTTCCCACCCCAAACTAGTGGCCAAAATGTCAGACTGGTACCACACTGACCAAAGAAGTCACCCAGGGCCATGGGCACTTTTTATGATCAGCAATTGATCCTTTTGGGGATGAGCCATTTCCAAGAACTTTAGGACTCCTGCCAGCCAGCAAGTAACTAAGGTGTTTGGATGCCTTGTCAAGTATAATTCATAGGGCAGCCACACCCACCTAAACCAAGACAGAGGACTTGTGCAAAAGACCTGCCCTCACCCGCTACTAGAAAATGACAGGAAATAAAAAATGGAGCAAAATCTAAGCCCAACTGAGCTCCACACATTTTTGATGAGCCGCTGAGTGAATTCAAGACAGAGATGTAAAGTGCAGTTGAGATAGAAGATCAAGTATGATCTTATTGAATGGCATAGCAGGCTCAAAGAACTGAAATATCTGTTCCTGCTCCTGTTTCTTACGTTCCTTCCAAAGAAAGAGAATAATATCTACATAAGAATCCAGTATTTCTTGGACATAGGGAAGAATCATCGCATATTTGCACTAAGTGCAGTACCGTGTGGGAAAATAGATGTTTTACTCGCCAGCCTCAATGGCGGCATTTCACACTGTATCATCCCAATCCCGCCTCATTAATCATGTATTCCTGAGAATCATGCCGTTTCAATGGCAGGCGGACTCCAATTCACCCAGCACGCCACCACCTCACTGCTTTATCACACCGGGGGCCACATTTAAAGTGCAGCCTTGCACACACCTCTCAGTGCTTCCAGCCTAGGGCTGCTGTAAAGAAAGCAAGGCCCTGAATGGCAAGAAGACTGCAGCACCCGCCAGTTTATTAATGCATCCCTTGAGCACCTTTTGGATGTTGTGAAGGCCCACCGATATCCTCTACCCCCGCTCTAGCCGCAGGAGAAACAACAACATTACCACTCTGGCTTGGTTGGTGATGGCAGTGGTGATCAGTGCCAACGCTGTACAGAAGAGGTTGGCCGTCAAATGCACGGAGAGGATGAATGATCTCATCCATGCTGCCAGGGAATGCAACCATCTCAACACACTAAACTCACACATTAAAGCCCATCACCCATTCACTGACATCTCACTCACTACCAGTTCAAGGGACATCACCACTCACTCTCTCAAACACACCCTCCATCTCCATATGGCTTCATCTCCTCTGGACACTGCCTCCTCAGCCCTCCTCATTTTGAGGCCACTTGTACACATCAACATGTGCCCTCACACACACCCTGGGATACCCCCTTCCCCAGTACAGGCCTCATCCTGCAGCCTCTTCCCTTGCCTGAGGCCACTTCTCCCACTTCCCCAAGCAAGCCCTAGACCTGCAGCCGTTGAAAAGCCAACCCCACCTTATGGCTGGTCTGGTAGGTAGAGATCTGCCCATGAGTGCCCTAAAAGTGATGTGGTGTTGTCAGCGAAGCCTGGGGCTGATGACTGCGAGTGCTGCCTGAAGCAGGGTGGGCAAACAAACCTCGAAGTCCCGAGTGAAATGCAGCTTGCCAGATGCCCTCATACTGACACGCTCAGATGATCCAGCCTGGGGAGATGATTCCAGCGAGCTGGGCTTATAGTGATACGCAGATCTGTCACAACGAAGTTCCCGACATCTGACAGTGGGAAACATGGCCCACCATTGATGGGCAGAGTGGACGATTGCAAACTGGTTGCACAATGTCGTGAAACCGATTTTTGGCCTTCTCGCCATATTGTCCGCTCACGCCACCAAACACGCCCGCCGCCAATGGGCATGGAAAATTCCACCCATAGTTTAGTACAGTAGTCACAAATTATTTTTGCTACAAGGAACTAGCAAAGTTCAATGATGACTGTGAAAAAACAATATTGTCACTGCTAAAATTTGCTTGCTTTGTTGTTTGATTAATTTGCATGATAGTTAAAGTCCAAAGCATAATGTAGTTTTCTTCTGCTGGTTTCTGAAGACAAGAAACATCACCTGAAAAACACAGTAACCGAGATAAATAGAAAAGCTCTGAAGAAGAGTCATACAGACTCAAAATTTTAACTGTTTCCCTCTCCACAAAAGCTAACAGACCTGCTGAGTTTTTCCAGCATTTTCTGTTTTTATTTTATGTTAAATTGAAAATGCTCCTTGTTTGATCTCTGAGCACATTACAAACCTACCGAAATATCCGGTCACGTAATAACATTCTCCAGAACATAGGGAGCTAGGGCTTACGTGCAAGAATAACCTGAAACATGAAAGCCCACAAAATGCAGAGTAAAAAGTGTCAAGAAAACTCAATTATATACCAGTAAATAAATTTTACAACTGCGCACCTGTCAGCGAGGATCAGGATCTGGTAACCCCACACGTTTTTATCCATGCCTAATTTACAACCCACACAAGCCTTCCAATTTTTTCATCTATTAAAATCAAGCTCATGCCCAATCCCTGTTGTCCACTCCGTAGTGCTAACCGATGTTCCCTTTAAAATGTCATTACTGTGCACGGTCATTTTTTATTTGCAGTATGTGATCCCTTTAAATTATTTTGCACAGCCGCACACACGCAGTATTTAATGCCAAACAAGCACTTTTCAGGCTGCTGTGCGGTCAGGCACACGCTCAAAGTGGGAACAATCCTTTAAATTTGTAGCAGTAACAACAACAAAATGCATTTATGCAGCATCTTTAATATTGTAATATGTTCCAAGGTACTTACACTTTACAGGTGTAATGATCCCAGCTGATGCTACTCCTGGAGAAGTCAGACCCTAGAGTGAAATCTGGCTTGATAGATCCTAACTTTTATTTAAAGGAAAGCATGGAGGTAAGTTACTGAACAAATTCACAGGAGTCTGCTGATGAACTTTTAACAAAAAGAATAAAACATTTATAAAACATGAAAAATTAACTATATTACACCAGATAAAGAGGTTGGAAGGATCTCAATACAAACAGAAGAAAATGATTCAAATATTCACTATCCCACCGCCCCAGATATCCCTTTACAGAGGTATACACATTCCGAAAGATCAAACAATTTACCATATCTATCTTATACCCGAAAATTCAGGGCTAGCATGCAGTACATGTGAACCAACTGGTGAACTGTGATCAGACACTCCGCACTCCAAAGTAAATGACAGATGCGACCAAAGCAGAATCTAGGCATTTCTCAACAACCCACCCAGGCACTTGTCACACCATCAGGCAACCAGTCTCACCAAAACTGTCTTTCTCACGAGGGTTTCCAATCTCCTCGTTTGAAACTCACCTGGGAATTCCCTCCCACAGGTCACTCTCAGTCAGATGGCTTCAAGCAGGCTTTATCCCCAGGGTTTCAATGTCGTCTTCTAAGATTCTTTTCCCCTGTATGCTTCCAAGCACAATTTCATATCTTCGGCCTTGCCAAGCAGAACACCACTGCCCTAAAGGCCCACAATAAGGAGGAGTCAGCCTTCTGCTGCCTCCTCTCAATTTTTCAGAGCCGCTTCTCAAGCCTACTTCAGCTCAAGTCTGATCCTCGCAATTCTCTCTCTAATTCAGAGCCTGTCGCTCTGCTCTGTTTCCTCAACTTTACTGAACAGGATCTGTTTCTGATCTCTGTCCTTGTCCCTTACCTTGGACCTTCTTCTGGCACCTGTTTCTTCCCCACTAGCTGGTTTGGGATCTTCTTTGTTCCCTGTCCCCTTCCCCGTGTCCTGCTCCCAGGGACACATTCTCTTGAATGATGCTCCTCTTAAGCTCACCTGTTTCATTTTTCTTCTTTTCTCTCTGCACAGCTTGAAAATGTGAAAATGGATGAACTGCGCATGTACAGCCCTGTCCCGGCCATGCATGCACAGAGGTCCCGAGGCCCACCAGGAACTATATTTCTCAAACTCCAAACTCCCATTCTAAACTCAAGGTAAGTATCGGAGTTTGTTACACAAGAGCATCAGTCAGAACGACTGATCAAAAACTTGGTTAAAGAAGTTAATGTTAAGGAGTGTCTTAAAGGAGGAGCGACCCAGTGAGGTTTAAGGTGATAATCCTACATTAATAGGGAGATGGTGGCATACTGGTAACATCAGATCGTAATCGAGAGACCCAGGCCAATGCTTTGGTGGAATTTAAAATGAATTAGTAAATCTGGAATTTAATGGTGACCATAACAACATGTCACTGATTACTGTAAAACCCTTTTAGAGAAGGAAATCTCCATCCTTACCCAGCCTGGCCTATTTGTGACTCCAGATCCACAGCAATGTGGTTGACTCTTAACTGCCCTCTGAAATGACCCAGCAAGCCATTCAGTTCAAGGGCAATTAGGGATAGACAACAAACACTGGCCTTGGCAGCAATGCCCTCATCCCATGAAAGAATGAAGTAAATGCAAATGTATACAAGGATACAGTGCCAATGATTAAATAAAGAACATGAGGAAGAAAAAGTAATGTTATTGTGTTTCTTATCAATTAATTAAAATTGCATTTAGGAAAACATTTGATAAAATCACTAAATATCTTCTTTCACAAGACAAAAAAGCTGCTATTCCCAGAAACCTAATTGCAGCAGGCTAATCTATCAAAATGTCACAGTATTCAATCCACAAGACAACTCATATCCTCTGAAGTATGATCATTAACAGGCCATAACATTGCTTTGAATTTTACCTCAAGCTTAGAGAATGATACATTCCTTTTTTCTGAATCCTCTGCTGTTAGCTTCCTCCTCTCTCTAATAGATCCAGACTATTGATTTGTACATACCAATTCACCACATTGTTGTTCTCCACCTTCCTTCTGTTATATTCTTCAAAGAATGATAATGTAATATTGAATGGATAATTTTACTCACTTAATCATCACATACCATATGCTGTCCTCGTAGAGCAGGGAAATCTCTGGGGAGAATCTCAGGGTATATACATAGTGCAAATTGCTTTATTGCCTTTGTACCTGCTTCTTTTTAGAGCTTGTGGCATAGTTAAATCCTCTTCTGGCAGAATCAGAAGGATACTCACCATAGTGGTAATAGTACCACTCTCTTAATTGTAGCAGGTGCCAGAACAGATACCGTCAGTGCAGCAGAAGTAGCCAGTCACGTTAAGAATTCAGTAGTGATAATGAATGAGGGACCAACTGCCATGAGGTGAAATGTAACTTTCTAACCACTCTTCCTGTAGCATATGGGATTTTGATAAGTAAATACTTTGGTCATAATTCAAAAAATGATTATTTGCTTTAATATTTATACTTAGGAAACTGACTGCCACCTTTGTTTACACGTCTTTAAATTGGGGTAAAATCCACTTGCTTGCATTCCACAGCTCACAGGGTATTCAAATAAATATATTTCAATAGGCTACAATTTGGGTTATTGTCAGCTGATAGGTTTTTTTCCTTGCTTCTAAGGGGCCAATTAAGATTGTAGAAATTTGCAGTTTGGAAGCAAGTGGGTTTGGGGCTAATGTTTATCTATAGAAACTGGAGCGAGATCCTGAAATTTTTATGTACATGTTTGGTTCCTAGCTTTATTTGATTTTAACATTTTTGATTTCCTTTGTACCCAATCAAACTTCAAAGAGTGCCAAGGATAGGGAAGATATTTCTAGAGCATTAATTCTAACACAACCATCAAGAGGAAGTTTAGAAATGTGCAGGAAGTACTTAAAGCCCCCCACCTCCCCCCCACCCCCACCACTTTAGATCACATCTGTTTAACATTTTCTTATTTTGGGGGAAACACATAAGAGCAAATTGCTGTGTTGTCTTTTTATCTGATTCTTTTTAAAAAGCCTGCTCCATAGTTGATAGAAAAAGCATTTAACAAGAGATGCTTAGGCCATTAGACTTGAAAGCCTTAGAGGTTATAAGTGGAATTATGACACATCCCGTCCAGTAACAAGTTTGACCCCTGGGAACTTCACCGTACCAAATATTGTGCATATAATAATGATATAATCACCAATTACTCAGAGGGGATTGGATAAATGCTTTGTGGGTTTATTTATTAAGGCAAGGCACATGAGAACAGTTATGCAGAGGTATAAAGCTTGAAGACTTCAGAGGCAGAATTTTTACCTTGGTGGGCGCAAGACCGACCCGCTCGAACGTAAAATGATGCGCGTTGGCGTCAGGCGAACATCCCGACATCAAAGCGCAGTCGTGAGATATTTCGGTTGGTAGGCGCGCATGGGAATCAGCAGCCTACCCACCAACAATTAGAAGACCTGTTAAGGTCATTAAAGTCTCAATTAACTTACATTTTTTGTGGTTAACTTACAACTTACGGTTAGCTTGGCCTAAAGAGCCAAGTGGTTATGGTACTGGGCTTGTAACCCCAAGATCAAGAGTTCAAATCTCACAATGGCAAACTATGAAAAAAATGTAACTTCATCTGAAACAGATGGAAACAGGTTTACTCAAAAGAGTATCAAGAGTTCAAATCTCACAATGGCAAACTATGAAGCAATGTAACTTCATCTGAAACAGATGGAAATGGGTTTGTACTCGAAAGAGTTACAATTTAGGCTTGGCCTAAATAGCCAAGTGGTTATGGTACTGGGTTTGTAACCCCAAGATCAAGAGTTCAAATCTCACAATGGCAAACTATGAAACAATGTAACTTCATCTGAAACAGATGGAAACGTGTTTGTACTCGAAAGAGTTACAACTTATGGTTAGCTTGGCCTAAATAGCCAAGTGGTTATGGTACTGGGTTTGTAACCCCAAGATCACAAGTTCAAATCTCACCATGGCAAACTATGAAACAATGTAACTTCATCTGAATAGGAACAGATGGAAACATGTTTGTAATTGAAAGAGTTACAAGTACTGTAACAGACATCATTTTCAGTGACAGATGGATCCCCTACCCGAGGAGCTCAGGCCTTTCACCTGGAGCAGGACCAGCCTCCTCTACCTGGGGGTCCATCTCTGCCCCGCTGAGGAATCCTGGCCGGCAAACTGGCAGGAACTGGAGACGAAAGTCACCGCTCGCCTGCGGCGCTGGACAGGACTGCTCCGAGTGCTATCTTACTGAGGTCGAGTTCTGGTCATAAACCAGCTGATCGCCGCCATGTTGTGGTATCGGCTGGTCACTTTGACCCCTCCCCCAGACTTTGTCACAAGAATCCAGAGATTGTTAGTCGACTCCTTCTGGGACAAAAGATTGCACTGGGTCGCTGCCGAGGTTCTGAGTCTCCCGCTTAGGGAGGGTGGTCAGGCGCTAGTGTGCCTACGCACACAGGTGGCGACTTTCCGCCTTCAGACCCTGCAGCGATACCTCTACGTTGAGCCTCCTCCTAGATGGTGTGCCCTGATGACGTATTTCTTCCGTCAGGTGCACGGCCTGAATTATGACGTGCAGCTCCTGTTTATAGAACAGCTGGGCCTCGGTGGCTCCTTGCAGGCGTTGCCCGTCTTTTACCAGGACCTGATCAAAGTCTGGAAAGTAGTCGCCTCGCGACGCAGCTCTCCCCCGTCAGGAGTAGCGGCTATCGTCAGAGAGCCGCTGCTCAGGAATCCGCCCCTCCGTCCTTTCCAGTGGTTGGCGGAGAGGAGGGCTGTGGCCGCAGGGGTGACCAGGATCGGGGACGTGCTGGGTGGCGGAGGACTGGGCTGGATGCTCCCGCAGGAGTTGGCGCGACGCGCGTCTGTGAGTGTCCAGGTCGCAGCCGATGCCATCCAAGACCTGAGAACGGTCGTGCTCGGACCCGACGTTATTTTGGGTCTTGAGGTGGCCCAGGTGCGCGGTGGTCTTCCGTCTGAGCATTCCCCTGTTCGGACGGAATTCCACATTGGCCCCAAGCCCCGAACCCTCCCTCGGGTGCTGGTGCCCCGCAATATGAGCCGCCTCAGGGACATGCCCTCTGTGCCTTTTGGCACGGCAAAGAGGGGCTTTTTGTACAGACTGCTGCTGCACACCTTCCATTTTCTCGCCCTTGTCCGTCGACCGGACACGCCCTGGCGTGCCTTGTTGCCGTCCGGCGGCGGAGGCCCCCGATGGGAGGCCCTCTACAGAGGTGTCCTCCCCCTTTCTATCGGGGACCTGGGTTGGAGGGTGTTGCATGCCGCAGTCCCTTATAATAAGAGGATGCATAGGTTCACGGACTCTCAGGACACGTGCCCTTTTTGCGGTCTTGTGGAGTCCGTGGACCATGTATACATAGGGTGTTGTAGGCTGCACTCCCTTTTTAGTTATTTGAAAAACCTTTTATTGATGTTTTGTTTGCACTTCAGCCCCACGCTCCTGATCTATGGGCACCCGGTGCGGAAGGGGGTCGGGAAGGAGGAGGACCTCCTCGTGAACCTGCTTCTGGGCCTGGCCAAGTTGGCCATTAACAGGTCCAGGCAGCGGGCGATCGACGGGGGAGTCCCGCCCGATTGTTTGTCCCTCTTCTGTGGCTATGTTCGCTGCCGGATGTCCCTGGAGAAGGAGCACGCGGTGTCTGCTGGCACTCTCGAGGCCTTCCGTGCTCGGTGGGCACCGCGGGGACTGGGGTGTTTTGTTGACCCCTTTAATCACATTTTGATTTAAAGTTTGTAAGTTTCCTTTAAACTTTGTTCTTGGTTTTACAGCTGACCTGAATTAGGGGCTGTGCCTGATTTATCCCAATTTTGTTGATTTGGTTTTCATTTAAAAGATTATCAAGAGTTCAAATCTCACAATGGCAAACTATGAAACAATGTAACTTCATCTGAAACAGATGGAAACGTGTTTGTACTCGAAAGAGTTACAGCTTATTTATCCCAATTTTGTTGATTTGGTTTTCATTTAAAAGATTATCAAGATTTCAAATCTCACCATGGCAAACTATGAAACAATGTAACTTGATCTGAATAGGAACAGATGGAAATGTGTTTGTACTCGAAAGAGTTACAGTGTGATCAAGTGGGCAATTGTTTTATGGCACGGCAAAGAGGGGCTTTTTGTACAGACTGCTGCTGCTCACCTTCCAATTTCTCGCCCTTGTCCGTCGACCGGACACGCCCTGGCGTGCCTTGTTGCCGTCCGGCGGCAGAGGCCCCCAATGGGAGGCCCTCTACGGAGGTGTCCTCCCCCTTTCTATCGGGGACCTGGGTTGGAGGGTGTTGCATGCCGCAGTCCCTTATAATAAGAGGATGCATAGGTTCACGGACTCTCAGGACACGTGCCCTTTTTGCGGTCTTGTGGAGTCCGTGGACCATGTATACATAGGGTGTTGTAGGCTGCACTCCCTTTTTAGTTATTTGAAAAACCTTTTATTGATGTTTTGTTTGCACTTCAGCCCCACGCTCCTGATCTATGGGCACCCGGTGCGGAAGGGGGTCGGGAAGGAGGAGGACCTCCTCGTGAACCTGCTTCTGGGCCTGGCCAAGTTGGCCATTAACAGGTCCAGGCAGCGGGCGATCGACGGGGGAGTCCCGCCCGATTGTTTGTCCCTCTTCTGTGGCTATGTTCGCTGCCGGATGTCCCTGGAGAAGGAGCACGCGGTGTCTGCTGGCACTCTCGAGGCCTTCCGTGCTCGGTGGGCACCGCGGGGACTGGGGTGTTTTGTTGACCCCTTTAATCACATTTTGATTTAAAGTTTGTAAGTTTCCTTTAAACTTTGTTCTTGGTTTTACAGCTGACCTGAATTAGGGGCTGTGCCTGATTTATCCCAATTTTGTTGATTTGGTTTTCATTTAAAAGATTATCAAGAGTTCAAATCTCACAATGGCAAACTATGAAACAATGTAACTTCATCTGAAACAGATGGAAACGTGTTTGTACTCGAAAGAGTTACAGCTTATTTATCCCAATTTTGTTGATTTGGTTTTCATTTAAAAGATTATCAAGATTTCAAATCTCACCATGGCAAACTATGAAACAATGTAACTTGATCTGAATAGGAACAGATGGAAATGTGTTTGTACTCGAAAGAGTTACAGTGTGATCAAGTGGGCAATTGTTTTATGGCACGGCAAAGAGGGGCTTTTTGTACAGACTGCTGCTGCTCACCTTCCAATTTCTCGCCCTTGTCCGTCGACCGGACACGCCCTGGCGTGCCTTGTTGCCGTCCGGCGGCAGAGGCCCCCAATGGGAGGCCCTCTACGGAGGTGTCCTCCCCCTTTCTATCGGGGACCTGGGTTGGAGGGTGTTGCATGCAGCAGTCCCTTATAATAAGAGGATGCATAGGTTCACGGACTCTCAGGACACGTGCCCTTTTTGCGGTCTTGTGGAGTCCGTGGACCATGTATACATAGGGTGTTGTAGGCTGCACTCCCTTTTTAGTTATTTGAAAAACCTTTTATTGATGTTTTGTTTGCACTTCAGCCCCACGCTCCTGATCTATGGGCACCCGGTGCGGAAGGGGGTCGGGAAGGAGGAGGACCTCCTCGTGAACCTGCTTCTGGGCCTGGCCAAGTTGGCCATTAACAGGTCCAGGCAGCGGGCGATCGACAGGGGAGTCCCGCCCGATTGTTTGTCCCTCTTCCGCGGCTACGTTCGCTGCCGGATGTCCCTGGAGAAGGAGAACGCGGTGTCTGCTGGCACTCTCGAGGCCTTCCATGCTCGGTGGGCACCATGGGGACTGGGGTGTTTTGTTGACCCCTTTAATCACATTTTGATTTAAAGTTTGTAAGTTTCCTTTAAACTTTGTTCTTGGTTTTACAGCTGACCTGAATTAGGGGCTGTGCCTGATTTATCCCAATTTTGTTGATTTGGTTTTCATTTAAAAGATTATCAAGAGTTCAAATCTCACAATGGCAAACTATGAAACAATGTAACTTCATCTGAAACAGATGGAAACGGGTTTGTACTTGAAAGAGTTACAACTTACGGTTGGCGGGCAGGCGAAAAGGCCAAGCGGCCATTGCACTTTTTAGGAAACCTCATCCACGGGCAGGGTGAGGTTCCCAAAAGCAATAAAAATTTTAAAATTCAATTAATAACTTGTCCCTGCTCATGTGACAGAGTCACATGAGGGGACGTTTTTTTTAACATTTTTTAACTCTATCTTTTTTTGAAAACTCTTCATCTCCCTGTGGCAACTCTGTGCCTTAGGGAGATTCTCAAGCGCGCACTCGTGTGCATGCACCAAGTGCCCTGCTCGCCTTCCTCCACCACCCACACAGGTAGCGCTGCCGCTAGTGTTTCATGCTGGGTGGGCCTTGATTGGTCACGGTCAAGCCCCGATCGCCCACCCCTGCCGAGCCTGCCCGACAAGGACTGAATTCTGCCCCAGGGTTATGTGGTGTGCGCTGCTCAAAGCAAAAGTGAAACTATGACTGGATCACAGGGCACGTTTTCCTTCTAGTGACGTTATGCTGCTACCCCTTAAAGGCATATTACAATATATACGGTCACGTGTTGCCTTGGAGGGAACAAGGGCTCACTTGTGGAAGTGGTCTTTAGCATTGAGAACAATGAAAATATGTGTGTAAAACTCAAAACTATAATCTTAGTGGTCTTGTGTTCTAACTGAGTCTCGTTCATGAGCAAGACCATATTGAGGAATCAGTAATCTCCATGCATATTACACTGAAAGGTGGCTGAGAAGTGGCTGAGAAAGCGTAGAGGAGTTCAGCAATCAGCTGTGCACAGTCACCTTCTGCATGGTTAACACTATTAAACAGGAGTCATCCACACTACATTAAGTTTGTGGCATCAGCAATGGCACCTGTGGTGCAGGCTTTATTGTTTTAAGTTATTGATACAAAAGAATATCTACCATTAAGGCCTCCATTTCTGCAATAGAGCCTTTGGATCCCAAATTCTAATATGGAGTCATAGCCACCATCAACTTACTTGATAAGCCAAGGTGATTGTTTCACGCTTATGATGCCTCCCAACCCTAAGCAGTGTTCTCCATGAAATTGTACCAGAGTACTGGCATTCAACTCAGTGACAGCTCTCTGCCATCTCTTAGCCCAGCACAAGTAGGCAGTATTTTGCACAGATGCAAGTATATTAGTTAGTCACAGGTATAGGTACAGAGTCATCTGAACCCCCTTCACTTCAGCAATTGAAGACTGACACTACCTAGAAGATCTGTAACCCCTACACTTCAGCAATTGAAGACTGACACTACCTACAGATCTCTGCAGATGTCCCCATTAGTTGAGTTATGTGTCTCCTACGTCTGCTATCTTCCTGACCTACCCTCTTGTCTAATTACTTCTGCTCAACCCTGATACACCTACACATGGCTTTTGCATCGGTTCATTCTGGCTACCTTTTGTTACGCTCTTCACTGCTGATACTGCTGTGCTGATGTTTTGGAATCTAATTCATTAGCATCACTGCACCAGGTTTGACCTGAATGCTTTTTGATTGCTGTGGCAATATGGAGTCCTACACATGTACATCAAGAGAAACTTGACAAAGGCTTGATAAGTAATAATTCTTTCCCTCTGTTGGATCCTGTGAATCCTTGATCCTTGTTTGTTGAGTGGTGGCCGAGTTGGTACTATGATAGAGTTGATTAGCAGACACTTCCAAGGTGGAAAACTTCTAGTTTTCTTTTATTCATTCACAGGCTGGGCCAGCATTTATTGCCCATCCCTTGTTGCCCTTGAGGAGGTGGTGGTGAGCTGCCTTCTTGAACTGTTGCTGTCCATGTAGTGTAGGTACACCCACAGTGCTGTTAGGAAGTGAGTTCCAGGATTTTGACCCAGCGAAATGAAGGAATGGCGATATATTTCCAAGTCAGGATGGTGAGTGACTTGGAGAGGAACTTCCAAGTGGTGGTGCTCCCATCTATCTGCTGCCCTTGTCCTTCTAGATGGTAGTGGTCATAGATTTGGAAGGTGCTGCTAAGGAGCCTTGGTGAATTCCTGCAGTGCATCTTGTAGATGGTGCACACTGCTGCTACTTTGCGTCAGTGGTGAAGGGAGTAAATGATTGTGGATATGGTGCCAATCAAGTGGACTGCTTTGTCCTGGACGGTGTCAAGCTTCTTGAGCATTGTGGGAGCTGCACTCTCCAGGCGAGTTTATTCACAAAGGTGCTCAGCAGTAATTACGCATGTGCTTTCACTTCAAGCTCTATCTCTACATTACTAACTATTAAATTTTAGTTAAAGAGGTTGCCTGCGCTATTCTCCTATTGGGTATTAAAGATCATGTGATCTTCCGAAAAAAAAAATTCTCCTTAAAGGTATATTACACATTTGGTAAAACCATAATCACTGCACTGCACTTTCACTCATATTTATGAATGTTTGGAAGGATAGGAATCTTCACAGCACCGCTAAATGTGGGCTAAATGCCTGTTAGTGAGCAGTATCTACACTGCAGCCCTTTTAGCACATATCTCTTTTTCATTGAAATTATTGAATAGAGGAAGATAAAACTCTTTGTGTCCATCTGTTTCTATATCTGATATCTGTTTCTAAAATTACCAGAGAAAAGAGCACAGGTAAATCTCTCCGGTCCTCATTTATACCTAAGTATTTCTGGCAGGCAGAAGATGCCTTAATAAAAATGTACACTGTGTTGACTGAAGTAAAATTGCCAGAGGTTTTGCCTTGCAGGCTTCCTGAAGGATTAAAGCATATAAAAGCAGATGTGTGTGTGTATCAATGCCACCAACGTACTCTGAAGTTCCACAGTAGAAACTATTTCAGCATTTCTGATTCGGCTTCTCTTGATATTGTGGGCCGCAACTTCTGAACTCCAGGGCAGTATAACTAAGAAGTGCCCCTAAGATGTGCTGGGGAAGCCCCCCCACGCACCCCTCCCCTCCACCAGAAGTTCCAAGGTAAGGTTTGAATAGCAGTTAACCTTCAACATTCTGATGCCATAATAATCCATGTTACCTTTCTAATTTGGTCAATTTTCCCAAAAGTCCTTCTGAACAGTTAAGTATTTCCAATCAATTCTTCTAGTTTTAAAAGGTCCAGATTGAAAAGTCCAAAATCCATCACTATTATTATAATCTGATTCGCTAATTTCTAGAATAATTGATAATCTACTCAATATTGGTACAATGTTTGAAAATACAGGTGGGGCTTTCCAGTGAGGGTGATCCTGATTCAGGAAGCTGGGGCTGGTGAATTCAGCAGCCTGTGAACATGCTGGAATCCCACTACAGACAATTTCCCTGTTGAGCTTAATGTCTACGTATATTGTCCTGGTGCATTCTGTGCCATTGCTATGTTCTAACATTTCAATAAGGTGGCAGTTATTGTAGATTCCGGGTGTGAGTTCAGCCTAATCCCGCAAAAAAAAATGGTAAAAGCAGAGTAATCATGAAAAGAGATCTTCCAATGTAAATGCTTACTCCAGCTCAGAAAATGCAATGTCATCCACTGCACACTATGGGCTGAAATTTACGGCCCAGTCACTGTGGGGATGGGGCTATAAAAAGCAGCGAGCCATTCTAAAGTACATTGACTTTGGGACCTGAAGATCCTGCCGGTGGGAGGGGCTGCCCAATTCCGCCTTGTATGCATGCCAACTGGAAGGACAATTTTAAATGAAAGATACGGATGGTTTTGAAGTGCTCCAATTATATTAGTTCATGGTTTCATGGACAAAAGATGACCAAAGGTGTACCAAGGAGATCTGCAGGCACAGTGTTAAGCTGTGTGCAGCTGCCTTTATGCCACCAATCATATTGACAGGCCCTAGAGCTGTAACTGCTGATAATTGAGTGTAACAGGGCTAAGACCTCACACTATAGTTTAATGAAATATATGTAAATACCTATTATCATGACTAATTCATAAATTATAAAAACGAGAGAATGACCTTTTTAAAATGACTGAAGTCATGCCTGGCTGTGACCTTTGAACAATAGGAGAGAATCTGGCAGTAATGACGTAATTTGCACCTCGATATCTCAGAAGAGACACTAACAACCCCTGGGGCTGCAGAGATCAAATTCAAAAGGAATTATGCAAAGACCATGTACATTACTTAAGTCACCCTGGCCAGCCAGAGTCTACTAGTCTGCTAGGACAAAGTGCCCTGAAACCTTCCTTTCAAATTCATAATGGTTGGAACATTAACAATCTCAGGAACCCAGACAAAGGAATATACACCCTTTGTCAAAGCCAAAGTGGAGAGGTGGAAGTCATGTACCATGTCCCCCTAGCTGGGAGAAGCAGTTATACTGTCTTACTGTACTGCAAGTCAGTCTGCCATCTTCCATCTACCAAGCAGCAGCTCAATAAAGAGGTTTTGTCCAGGTTTGAATGCCTGCCCCCATCTACACTGTTCCTGCTGGAACTTCTGAATTGCTATACCATTATCTACAAGACTAATCCATCTCTATGTGCCTATCTCCTCATGGAATTCAACGCTACTGGAAAGGTGAATTATCCAGCATCAGTTTAGCCTGCTAATCTCTGTGAAGGAATTCACCAATGGACTTGGGCTGACAAGTGGCAAGTAGCATTTGTGCCACAAATGTCAGGTAATGGCCATCTCCAACAAGAGATACTAACCATCGCCCCTTAATGTTCAATGGCATTACAATCACTGAATCCCCCACTATCAGCATCCTGGGGGTTACTATTGACCAGCAACTGAACTGGGCTAGCCATATAAATACTGTGGCTACAAGAGCAGGTCAGAGGCCAGGAATCCTGTGGTGAGTAACTCACCACCTGACTCCCCAAAGCTTGTCCACCATCTACAAATCACAAGTCAGGAGTGTGATGGAATAATCTCCACTTGCCTGAATAAGTGCAGCTCCAACAACATTCAAGAAGCTTGACACCATCCAGGACAAAGCAGCCCGCTTGATTGGCACCTCTTCCAGAAAAATTCACTCCTTCCACCACTGATACACAGTGGTAGCAGTGTGTACCATGTACAAGACATTACTGCAGAAACTCACCAAGCATCCTTAGACAGCAATTCCAAACCCACGACCACTACCACCTAGAAGGACAAAGGCAGCAGATAGATGGGAACACCACTACCTGGAAGTTCCCCTCCAAGCCACTCACCATCCTGATTTGGAACTATATCACCGTTCCTTCACTGTCGCTGGGTCAAAATCCTGGAACTCTCTTCGTAATAGCACTGTGGAAGTACTTACACCACAGGGACTGCAGCAGTTCAAGAAGGCAGCTCTCCACCACCTTCTCAAGGGCAACTGGGGATGGACAATAAAAGCTGACCTAGGCAGTGGCACCCACATAACAATGATTTTTTTGCCCTGTAAATTTTTCTTTCCTTTTCCCTAATTTAATATATGAATGCACAGGGGCAGTGCAGTGACACCCCTTCTGTTTTGAGTGTATGAAAATAAACTACCCCTCTGAGTTTACCCTATCTTGAGCTTGCTGTGGGATCATTAATAGAAATTGGATCATACCAAAACTGAGGGCTTGGGAAATATGCCACCGCATAGAAAGGGGGAAATCAAAATCAAATCCCCTTTTTGTTTATAGACGGGTGGTAAGAGGGGAAATCAAGACTGTTTAAATGAAGCCCCTTCCTCTTTGCAACACTGAAGAAGACTATTTTCACTGAGATCAGATTGTTGCAGATCCTATGCCATGTGCCGAAAGAATGCCTGTAGCCAACTTTGAACATTGAGATGACACTCCAAGATCACCAGCACCCTTTAACATCTCTGCTCCCTCCTTTCAAGTTACCATGTAGATTAACTGCAGTGTCAATTGATGTGCTGCCTACAAACTGAGCTGATGCATTGGTCAACAGTTTGTTCTGCTTTCTCATCGAATTGCGGTAGCAGCACAACACAGCTGGCCAGCACAGCACTTTTTATGATGTCACCAATTGGAGATGATTGGTCATCCAGACAGAAGTTTCCTGTTCAACCTCGTACCCTTTCTCACCTGCTCACTGTGACTCACCCTGTCCTACCTCCTAATGCGCTGATGTTTGGAAATGTTGGTGAGAAGAATGCAGAGTGATGTCAGAAGCTGTTTTGTTCTGGACAACTAAGAACGATCATTCCATTTAATAGCAATAACAAAGGTTAGAATGCTGGCTCCAAGGATCACCTTCTGACTGAAGGCTTGGAGTCATGAAACAGAAAAGCACACCATTTTCCTTTTGCAAGTGCTTCCTGGTGGTGGAGACTGTGTAGAGCATTGATCTGCAGCTCCTGCCTTGCAATTTTACATTTCCAGGCTCTCAGTAGGTGTTCTGAAGTGACAAACAAGGCATTCCTCTTTCCTTCCATTTCAAGCGATAGTACCTTCATTTTGGCAGCCATATGACAGGGAGTTCCGAGGCCACACCACTTTGGCATTTGCTCATGTATCTCACTTTCTGCTTCCAAATTAGTTGTAGCTCCTGCTGCTTTGTATCAACCACTTTTTAAACCCTGTCCTGTCTTTGTAAACACCGCAACATTTTTGTTCCCATATGTACTTGCCATTCAGTGCTCTCATCCCTTTTAAATTTTAGTAGCAACCTACATAAATCCCCTTTGTTCCTCAAACCCTCACCCACCCCTGTCTATTAGCTCCTGTTAGGCATCAACCTGAATAAATCATTAGAACCTATCCTGGAAAATCCTAGCCTGGTTACTCTTCATGCTGACTGCTTTAGTGCAACCCTGGAAGAATTGGGACTCACACCCTCAAATTAAGCTGCATTCACTGTTTATTCCCTATTGGATCCAGTGCCCTGGGGCTAAAGGATCCTTGCTGCATGCTTGTTTCGGGGTGACCGAATGGTACCAAAAGACGGAGAAGATCAGTAGATTGTTCTTAGAAGAAACACATCCTGTTTATTTACCAAAGGAACCCAGCAGCTACAATTGTGTGCTTACAACTCAAAACTCTGTCTTTGCACTTCAGATTCTAACTCAAGACTACTGACTACAGAGGTGGCCCGCACTACTCTGCTATTGGATACCAAGATCATATGATCTTACATTACTACATTTGTCTTAAAGGTATATTACATATCAGATTACTACATTCCCCCAACTTATTTAGTGTCAATAAATAATGGCTACTGTAGATTTGTTGTGCTGGGAGCATGTTCACCAGCTGTGCATTATCAGATTTGGATGCATTATTCCCACAATTTTCTGGCAGGAAAACGTGCATGGCATTCTCCCATATTTCCAATACTTATTACTATCCAGTAATAATATAAACACCCAAAATGGCACCTATATTTTATTTTCCAGCTACCAGAAAGTCTAGTCAACAGTGGTACATGTAAATAAAGGTCAGAAGAGTCAAACTGGTTCAATTTCGGGAAGGCCGTGTGTATTTTGTCTTTTAGAAGCTGTTTCTTTAACTCCTCAAGGCAAACCCAGATTACATCTTACTATTTTTCACTGAAGGCAGCTGATGTTGACCTTTATAGGAGCAGCACAGTGCTAGTAAAGTGACCCTGAAAGCTGAAAAAGAAAAGGTTTTGACTTTTATACCAACTCATTGCATATTTCAGAGCTATCTCAAAGAAGTTTATTCCTGATTAACTATTTTGAAGTTCAGCAGTTTTTCTTATCCGGCGAATGTCTGTCACTTTGAACACAGCAATGGACACTACAAGTTGCAAGGAAACAAATGATCAATTGTTCTATCTTTGCTGGTGTTGAAGAAGGCATGTTGGGCACTCCCTGTTTTGGTCAAGTATTGGGAATACAAGCAGGATTGAAGCAGTCATCATCAAAGCAACTATTGCTAATAGTTTTTGTTGGGGAATAATTTAATATTGCTCTAGAATGCCATAGCTGGAGTTTAAAGGGTGATGACAGTAAAGGCCAGCAATAGGAGGAACAACAATGTATCAGGATCAGATTAAGGACCAAATTGATTAGCTGTGGGTACTTTTTTTCTTGGTTTAATTTTTGAATCAATTTTGATTTAATTTTGCTTTGGTTTGAGTTATGATGCTGGATTTTATGGACCCCCACCAGTGTATTGAAACTGGGGTTGTGGTGGGTGGGAGAAGATGGTGGCTCATAAAATAAAGCTCATGGCCTTCCCACTGCTTTTCCACACCCCGCCCCCCCTCCCCCCCCACCCCCGACCTGGCTGCTGTATCACAGTGGGCGGAGAAGGTGTCGGACAGCCCACCCGCCCTTGGGCCACGTAAGGCCACATTCTTTCTCTGTTACTATTGTACGTGTGGCAGGTGAAGGTGGAGGGCAGACTCACTGCATGGCCTTCTGTCAGGCAGGAAAAGGGCAGGGGCGGGGACATACTCCTTTTGGGGAGCCCCCTGTGTCTGCCGGAGGTAATAACCAAGATAATAACCCCCCTTTAACACTCATCCTCAGCCTCTCAAACCCAGCCCACTCGCTGGGGTCTGCCAGCCAGGCCACCCCAGACTTACCTTGAAGCCTGCATTCCATCAGGTGTTCTACCTCGCAGACTGCCTGTAGTCCCAGCAGTGGCCACTTCCTGAACCTGGCGCTAGTGGGACTACAGAGCTGCTGGCTCATCAGATTGACTGGCAGCTCTTTAAGGTGATACTTCCTCCCAGATGGGGATACAAGTCCCACACTGAAACAGTTAATACTGCTCCCGGCATAAAATGGCAACTGGGCAGCTGGCTTTTGGGTGGGCGGGCTGACAACTGACTTTTCAGTCGGGGGTGGTGGGCAATATGGGGCTCCATAAAATCCAGCCCGTGGTAAAATTCGCCTGAACTGGATGACACCACCGAAACTCAATTCTGTAATATCTTTCCCCAAGATGCTGACATGAGCTCTCCTTCAAGAATTTGATAAGCAGGAGCAAGGGTGACACAACTGGGGTACAAATGCCAGAGTTTTCACTGAGGTAAGGATGTTAGGTTTAAAATGAAGGCTCACAAACCACTACAATAAAAAAAAATAGGAAGGTAAATGTGGTCCATTGATGTATGTGCGATACCGATGGCATTTTACTTGCTGATGTCCTGCCTGTAGAAAGAAGAGGCCATGTAAGTAAGTTTTAAGCTTCCCCTTATGAGGTGAGAATGCTCTGGGTTCCAAAAGAAAAGTACAAGCCATCTGTTGCCTGGCTTTCCCCCACTCCTGCTCACGAGACTTGGCAAATCTACCAACTGCCAAAAAGCTGCTCAGTCTCCAGTTAAAATTCCATTGAAAACTTATTGACATAACAGGGCTCAGATTAGTGTAAAATCATGGGGCTCCCACCTGCTTTGTGCAGGCTCCTCATTCACCTCCAAAACCCAGCAGATTACTATCGGGCAGCAGGAAGGTATTGAGTTCCATGCGGGCAAGTAACCTATTCACTTTTAACTGCTTATCCGCCCACTTTCTGTTTGGAAGGTGGGGTAAAAATCATCTCCATTGGGAGAACAGTTATAAATTCAGCTAATTCATTGCAGCTGTGTATATCTCATAAGGAAAAAATGCACAGACAGATTATCCTGACGTATAATGCATCCTGGAAACATAATTTCAGCCAACATAGAATTCATCTTGTATGTGCAAACTCTGCATGACTTATTTCAATAAATGTGTTAGTTTCTATTATAACCTCATTTCATTTTAATGCATTAATAATTGAACAATGTTCTAAATGTCAAACAAATATCTCTGCATCTCCTAATGGTTTGATCGCAAATTGCAATTCCAGAAAATAAAGAAATCTATAGTGACGCCTGCAGGTAAACAAATGGAGAGAATGATTTACTGAGTGGTGGTGACTGTGTGTTACCGTTCACCCGGAGTCCAAGTTGCTGAGGCATGCACTTTTACATGCATGTTGTAGTCTGGGCTATGGCTAGCGATGGTAGAGGCTCCAATGGTCTTTCCATAGCATGGCCGACCAGCAATCTCTCCCGCTCATACCGCCTGCCATTGGCATGTGTTGGAAGGATTTTCAGGTTGTTACTCAGCCTGTTTAGCCACATCATGAACACACATTCCTTGACCATCAAGTCTCACACTGGGACTCAAACCTGGAGTTTCTGGATCAGAGCCGTGAAATCATAAACCCGTTTACAGGGTCTTAAGTGTGTGGTCACCTTCCATCTTGTAAGGCAATTATTTGCGCTGTGGCGTTCAATTCTGTGTTAACCATCACCTGGTGTGGCTCAGGAGCCCCACTCCGGCATGGCAGTCACTGCCACATTTGCTGCAGACGAAGACATTAGGCTGAGAAGGCATATGAATCACTGGTCATGTTTTCTCTGGGACCTCTTCAAGGCCAGCTGAGGTTTTTGTTTCTGCTCACCTCTTTCAATGGCCTTCCAGTCAGCCTCCAAAGGTCATGGACATCAGTGACTGTCTCCCAGTATTCAGTGTCAATTATCTTCAGAACTCAATGGCAGGCATTCTTGTAATGGAGGTATGGCTGCCCAAGAGGTCATGACCCAGTGACCAATACAATGTACAGAAGGTCTCTTGATAGCTGTCTGACATCCATTCAATGAATGTGGCCGAGCCAACAGACATTGTTGGCATAGCAAAGAGTGTAAAGTAATGGAATAAGCATGCTCCTGCTCCTGATTTGGTGATTTTTGTCCTGCCAAGAGATACCAAGGATACGTCTGAAACAGTGAAGTTGAAAACTGTTCAACCTTTTCTATGTTGTTCAGGACTCACCAATGCAGAGGAGTGCCCTGAGGGTGCAGACTTGGTAGACTCACAGCACAAATCTGGGACAATTCTGCCCCAAGTGCAATAGCGGCCATGAGAAACGTTGTTTTATCCGTCAGCTGCTATGTCAGGTTTTCGCACCATATCACCCCATTCTCAACATGTCCCCTGACATTAATAATGCATTCGTGGGAAACACTCTGGATCACTAGCGGGCAGGCTCAGATTTGCCTGCCACACCGTGACCTCAGCGCTTCCTCGCTCCGAGCGCCACATTTAAAACGCACCAACGTGCAGCCTATTTGTCTACTGCGTGTCTCCAGGCCAGGACAGTTCCTGGCAACAGATGGCCCTGAAAGCAAAGAAGGCGGCAGCCCCCAAATTTAGTGACTCCTCTCTAGGGTGCCAGCTGGACACAGTGGAAAGCCGTCGCAATATAGTCTACCCACACTCTGGCCACAGGAGGTCCACAAGAGTCACCAGTCCAGCCTGGGAGGTGGTGGCAGTGACAGCGCCGCCAGAGCACAGAGGGGGTCAGTCATCCAGTGCAGAAAGAGGATGAATGCTCTCATCTGTCCACCAAGGTAAGTCAACCACCTCATCACCCTCAACTTACATGCTTCCAAACCCACCACATATCCACAGGTCTCACACCTCAAGGGTCAAAACCACTAATTCTCACGCACACCTTCACATCTCGATCAGGCTCATATTCTTTCAACAAAAACAAAAAAACCTGGAAAAACTCAGGAGGTCTGACAGCATCTGCGGTGAGGGATACAGTTGACGTTTCAAGTCCATATGACCCTTCTGATGTTTTCCCGCCAAGGTAATGGTAAATTGGGGATGGGGGGATGATTTCAGTTGGGCCTTGCTTTGCATCACATTACAGGGATGCAAATTGGGCTCACGCTGTCCTCCGGTAGGATTCGTGTTCCACCATGACGGACAGTAAGAGGAGCAATGGGGCCATTAATAGTGGGAGGAGCTGTGTGGCCTTTAACAGTGAGAGTGCGAGAAGCAGCGGGGCCATTTACAGTAAGAGCGAGGGGAGCAGCAGGGCCATTAACAGAGAGAGATTGAAAGGAGCAGCATGGCCTTTAACAGTCAGAGTGTGAGAAGAGTGAGAGACCATTAAAGAGTGCAGAGAGAGAGGCGAGAGACCATTAAATAGTGCAGAGAGCAGCTGATTAGTGAGTAGGATTGGCGAGTATTTCTAGTCTTTAAGTAAAAGTAAGGTCTTTAGTTTGTGTTTAGGTCTTGAGTATTTTTTTCTTTTTTTCTCTTTTCTTAAATATAGTTAGTTAAGTACAGGATTGATACCGGTGTGTAAAACAAATTACAATAAAGTATAAAGAACGGAGAATTTTTCAACTGTAAAGAGCAGGGATACTAGAGTAATTAATTAAGTGATTAAATAAACTATGATAGCAATGGCAACACAGGTGATGTGTTGCTGCTGCAGCATGTGGGACCTGCTGGGCACCAAGGTGATCCAGAGTGAACACATCTGTAGTAAGTGTTTGCAGCTTGAGGAACTTCGGACCTGAGTTGAGAAGCTGGAGTCCAAGCTTGAGACATTGCACCACATCAGGGAGGGGGAAAGCTCCCTGGACACTTTACTCCAGGAGGCAGTCACATCTCTCAGATTAGGTAATTCAAATTTGGTCTGTAATCAGGGACAGGAGGGTGTGACTGCAGGTATGGGGGCCCAGGGGGTAGCGTTCAAGGATCCTCGGCCCCTGTAGCTGTCCAACAGGCACAACATTCTTGCAAGCTGTGTGGGTGAGAGTGGGGACTGCAGGGAGGATGAGTGAACTGACCACTCATCAGGGTACAGGGAGCCATTAAAGTTGGGGGAGGAAGTAGGAATGTAGTACTGGTAGGGTACAGTATAATTAGGGGGATTGATACGTTCTCTGCAGCCATGAGCATGAGTCCTGAGGGTTGTGTTGCCAGCCCAGTGCCAGGGTTAAGGACACCTCCTCAGGGCTGGAGAGGAACTTGGAGGGGGAGGGAAGTGATCTAGTTGTCGTCGTCCATGTTGTAACCAATGACATTGACGGGATTAGAAAGGAGGTTCTGCTGAAAGAATTTGAACAGTTAGGAACTAAATTAAAAGGTGCAACCTCCAAGGTAATAATCTCAAGGTTACTACCTGAGCCACGGGCAAATTGACATAAGGTAAATAAAGTCAAGGAATTAAATGCATGGTTCAAAGATTGATGTGGGAGGAATGGCTTTCAGTTCATGGGACACTGGCACCATTACTGGGGTAGAAGGGAACTGTTCCAGTAGAATGGGCTTCACTTGAACAGTGCTGGGACTAGTGTCTTGGCAAGGTGAATAACTAGGGCTGTAGAGAGGGCTTTAAACTAAATAGCGGAGGGAGGGTTCTGGAGAGGGCATACCTAGGCTAACAAAGCAAAAGGATATGGCAGCATTGCAAGGCAGCTGCTTAGGTATTGATACCCAGAGTGTGACAGGAAGATACAGAGTGTATATATATTAAAAAAAGCAGCGAATAGGGTAAAAGGGGGAACAATGGTAAAACGGCAAAATTAATGGCTCTTTTCTTAAATGCATGTCGTATTTGGAAGAAAATAAATGAATTAATAGCACAAATAGAGATAATGGATATGATCTTACTGTCTATTATAAAGGATGTAATAGCAGAGCATTTAGAAATGCATAATCCAATCAAGCAAAGTTAGCATGGCTTCATGAAGGGGAAATCATGCCTGACAAATTTATTAGAATTCTTTGAGGAGGTAACAAGCAGGATAGATAAAGGGGAACCAGTTGATGTAATATATTTGGATTCTAGAATACTGTGAACAGTTTTGGACCCCTTACCTTAGGAAAGATACACTGGCAATGGAAGTATTCCAGAGAAGATTCATTAGGTCGATCCCTGGTATGGAGGAATTTTCTTTTGAGAAGAAGTTGAGTAGGTTGGGCCTATATTCATTGGAGTTTAGAAGAATGAGAGGTGACCTTATTGAAACATATAAGATGCTTAGGGGGCTTAAAAGGTTGGATGCTAAGAGGTTGTTTCCCCACGTGGGAGAGTCTAGGCCCAGAGGGCATAATCTCAGAGTAAAGGGTCACCCTTTGAAGACAGATGAGGAGGAATTTCTTCTGTCAGGGGTTAGTGAATCTGTGGAATTAATTACCGCAGAGGGCTGTAGAGGTTGGGTTGTTAAGTATATTCAAGGCTGAGATAGCAACCCAATAAGGGAATCAAGGGTTATGGGGAAAGGTATGAAAGTGGAGTTGAGGATTTTCAGATCAGTCATGATCTCATTGAATGGTGGAGCAGACTCGATGGGCCAAATGGCCTGCTTCCACTCTTATGCCTTATGGTCTTATGGGCACTATCGCTGGCATGAAACCATTTTCTGCCCCCCCTACCCGCTGTGCTTTCACACCGGCGTGAAATCAATTTCTGCCCCCTCAAGCCGAATTGTTCCCCCCCCCACCTACCATGACACCCAACACCAACAGGACCAGAAAAAGTAGTAAGCCTGTGGGAGCAACAGAGGACCAAGAAACTGATCAAGAAACAGAAAATGGAACATGAGAACAAATTGGATAGAAACATAAAAGCCAATTGTAAAAGCTTCCATGGGTATATAAAAAGGAAAAGATTAGCAAAGACAAGTGTGGGTCCATTAGAGGCTGGGACAGGAGAATTTATGATGGTGAATAAGGAAATAGCAGAGAAACTAAACAAATACTTTGGGCAAATCATCCCAGATTTTTACAAAGTGTGGTAGCAGGTGGGAAAAAGAACGTTTTACCCACCTGTCGCAATGGTGGGCTTTCGTGCCATATTGTCCCATTCCTGGCACTTCATTAATAATGCATTCCCAGGAAATGATTCACCCACCCCACCGTCACCTCAAGTCTACAGTAATCTGGGCGCCATATTTAAAGTGTGCTCCTGCACAGAGCGAGCACTCTTTAAGTCATCGGAACTGCTGCAAAGCCATGGCTGCCAAAGGGAGAAAAAATGTTGCCCCCAAATTTAGCGACGGCTCCCTTGGGTGCCTGTGGATGCCCGCCATGAAGTCCTCTACCCCTCACTCTGGATGAAGACCAACAAGGATGGTCACCAATCAGCATGGGAGGCAATGGCAGCAGTGGTCAGTGCCAACGCCCTGCAAAAGAGGACAGCCAACCAGTGCCAAAAAAGGATGAATGATCTCATCCATTTCACTAGTGTAAGTCACTCTTCTCATCACTCTCAACTCTCACACTCTCAAACCCATCACGCATCCACAGGGATCTCACTCACTGCTAGTTCAAGGGACATCACCATTCACTCTCTCGCATGCCTTCATTTGCCCCGCAGATTGTGTCCTCATCCCATCCATGGCACTACTCGCCACCCACACATGCCAGACATCCTTATCACCTGGCCTGCCAAAATACAATGAATAAGCTTTCTTTCTCTATTTATGAATATCTTCATTCTGCCACACTGAGTGTTCTTGAGACGTAGCCAATGGGCCATTCGGAGCGATCTGCCATCGGGTGGGAGAGTACTGCCCCTACTCTGTAAGGGGATGCATTGCAGGTTAAAATCAATTCTTTCTTTGGATCGAAATATGCCAACAGGGCCAATGAATGTAGTAACTGCTTTACTGCCATAAAAGCCTGTTGTTGTGGGGCTTGCCAAGTCCACCTGTGGTTTTTCTTGAGTAACCTGTACAATGGAGCCAGTACTGTTGACAAATTTGGGAGCAAACAACTGTAGTAGTTAACCATTCGCAAGAAAGACTTGAGTTGTGTGACATCTTTCAGGGCTGATGCCTCACAAATAGCTCTCACCTTGTCTTCTACTAGGTGAAGGCCCTGTTAATCGATCTTATGACCCAGGTAAATAACTTATTTTGTTTGGAAGATACATATTTCCCTTTTCAAGCAATTCTGGCTTGTGAGAAATGCTTCAATACCTCTTCCATGGTAGCCAAGTGTTCTTCATCAGTTAGTCCTGTTACTAGGACATCATCGCAATAAACCACCATGGGGTAGACTTTGGAGTAAATTTTCCATAGACCGTTAGAAAATGGCACAAGCCGATGAGACTCTGAAGGGTGACCTTGTACACTAGTATAGCTCCCATGTGTGTTGATAGTCACAAAATTCCAAGCGGTCTTTTCTAGCTCTGATTGCTGGTAAATGTGGCTCACGTCGAGTTTCATGTATGCGGTTCGTATAATGTGGTTTTTATTATTAAACCATTGCTTTTTGCTGGTCTTTTATGGCAGCTGTTTCATGCCTTTCCACAGAGACCTGCACTTCCGCATCATTTCTAGCCGGTGCCTCCTTCCTGACGTGAAGAATGGCACCATTTTGTGCTCCCTTGATTGCTTCTGAATTCCTGACTGCGCTTTCCATTGTGAGCACCAACTCCAGCATCTTGCTGAAGTCTAAATTTGTTTCTGACGACAACCTTTTTTTTTTGAATGGCATCTTTGTTAATCCCACACACTAATTGGTCTCTTAACATGTCATTAATTGATGTTCTGATCTCACAGTGCTCTGTCCATTGTTTTAAGGCTGGTACATAGCAAGTGACTGTATCTCTCCGGCGGGGGCGGGGGGTGGGGGCGACACCTCGAATTGAATTTAAAACATCATGTTGTTACTGAGGGTTTCAGCTGAAAGTGGTTTTCACAGGATTCACCAACTCATCAAAGCTCTTGGAATCTGGGGTGTTGGGTGCCAATAGACTACAAATTAGGCAGCATGTTTTACTGCCACATGTCAACAAGAGGATCACCCACCTCTTCTCCTCCCCTGTTATGTCATTGGCCAACAAGAAAAACGCAAGCTTTCAATATAATGTGACCAGTCATCGGTGGTCTGATCAAACGGTTCAATGTGGCCAAATTGTGGCACATTGGAGGGAGATAACTTTGATGTGCTTACAATCAGCCTGCAGGGCACCGCTGATTCACTACGGTTGAGCTTTCACTGCTTTCCTTGGTGTCATCAGTCGTGCTTCTCCGCATCGCCAGTTATTGTGTTTTACCACGGGGTTGCTTTGCTCGCGAACCGGTTTAAAGCTAATCTTTCAACAGGTGAGTCGATTACAATATGTTGCAGATGCAGAGACCAATATGAGATGAAGCACATGCTATTTGTTTACATAGACAACAGAGCACTGACATGATGTGTGCTTCTCGAACGAGACCCTACTCTAGACTAGCATTAACATGGTAGCCCGTACTACACAGCTATTGGGTCTTACAGTCACATGGTCAATCTGATTACCACACTTAGTTAAGTCTGAAAGCCCCTTCATGCATACAGGAATGTGCTGGCCACCACTTTGATGGCCAGTGTGCAGTGCGCTCATTGGTTGTCAAAAATCCCACCCACGTCTGCTCCGCTCCACTTGACTGACTGGCGGCAACTTTGCCCATTGGACTGCATGCTGTGCTCTCAGCTCAGGTGCAGGCATTCTCCTAACCCACGCTGTGAGGCTGCACTGTTAGCTTTAACCATAATGGATACTGGTCCAAACCTTAATAAAGGATTAATCAAGGGGCTGTGAGAGCGTCCCCCAGTTACTGCGCCTCTGCCACCTTTCACAAGGGGCTCTGCAACTTGCCCAGTCGGCCAATTGCTCTGCTGCCCCTTAAAACGCACATTAACTTGCAGTCTGCAACCGAGGGGTGAAAAATTCTGGAGCATTGGGTGGCACATTCATTCTTTTGCTTTGTTTGAGTGGGCAGAAAAGCTTCAGAGGCCCAACTCCAAGCCTGTCAATGGAGCTTCAGCCAAACAGTCTCAGCTGCGAAAGAATGCTCACTTTTGACAAGCTTGTTCAAATGCGCGGCTGCTGCCCTCAGCCCGCGTCCCACTCTAACACCCGGAATCCCCCCATTGGCACGTGCTTGCACATTTCCATCTGTCTGTCTGTGAAGGAACAGCAATATATTTCCAAGTCAGGACGGTGAGTGACTTGAAGGGGAACTTCCAGGTTGTGGTGTTCCCATCTATCTGCTACCCTCGTCCTTCTAGATGGTAGTGGTCGTGGATTTGGAAGGTGCTCTCGAAGGAGCCTTGGTTAATTCCTGCAGTGTATCTTGTAGATGGTACATACTGCTGCAACTGTGCGTTGGTGGTGGAGGGAGTGAATGTTTGTGGACGTGGTGCCAAACAAGTGGGCTGCTTTGTCCTGGATGGTGTCAAGCTCCTTGAGTGTTATGGTTTTGCACTCCTCCAAGCAAGTGGGGAGTATTCCATCACACTCCTGACTTGTGCCAAGTAGATGGTGGACAGGCTTTGGGGAGTCAGGAGGTGAGTTACTTGTCACAGGATTCCTAGACTCTGACCTGCTCTTGTAGCCACAGTATTTAAATGGCTAGTCCAGTTCAGTTTCTGGTCAATGGTTACCCCCAGGATGTTGATAATGGGGAATTCAGTGATGGTAATGCCATTGAACATCAAGAGACAATCATTAGATTCTCTCTTTTTGGTGATGGTCATTGCCTGACACATGTTACTTGTCCAGGTCTTGCTGCGTTTGGACTTCAGTATCTGAGGAGTCGCAAATAGTACTGAACATTGTGCACTCATCAGCGAACATCCCCACTTCTGACCTTATGATGGAAGGAAGGTCATTGATGAAGCAGCTGAAGATGGTTGGGCTGAGGACACTACCCTGAGGAACTCCTGCGGTAATGTCCTGGAACTGAGATGATTGACCTCCAACAACCACAACCATCTTCCATGGTGCAAGTTATAACTCCAACCAGTGGAGAGCTTTCCCCCTGATTCCCATTGACTCTGGTTTTGCTAGGGCTCCTTGATGCCGCATTCGGTCAAATGTGGCCTTTATGCAAAACGCAATCACTCTCATCTCACCTCTGGAGTTCAGCTCTTTTGTCCGTATTTGAACCAAGGCTGTAATGAGGTCAGGAACTGAGTGGCCCTGGCAGAACCCAAACTGGGCGTCAGCGAGCAGATTATTGCTAAGCAAGTGCCACTTCATAGCACTGTTGATGACCCATTCCATCACTTTACTGATGATGGAGAGTAGACTGATCGGGCTGTAACTGGCGGGTTGGATTTGTCCTGCATTTTTGTGTAACGGACATACCTTGACAATTTTCCACATAGCCGGGTAGAGCCAGTTTTGTAGCTGTACTGGAACAGCTTGGCTAGGGGCGCGGCAAGTTCTGGAGCACAAGTCTTCAGCACTATTGCCAGAATACTGTCAGGGACAATAGCCTTGGCAGTAACCAGTGCCTTCAACCATGGAGTTTCATGTGAAGTGAATCAAATTGTCTGAAGACTGACATCTATGATGCTGGGGACCTCTGGATAAGGCCAAGGTGGATCATCCACTCAGCACTTCTGGCTGAAGATTGCAGCAAATGCTTCAAAATTATCTTTTGAATTGATGTGCTGGGCTCCCCCATCATTGAGGATGGGGATATTGGTGAAGCCTTGTCCTCCAGTGAGTTGTTTAATTGTCCACAACCATTCAAGTCTGAATATGGCAGGACTGCAGAGCTTAGATCTGATCCGTTGGTTGTGGGATCGCTTAGCCCTTTCTAGCACTTGCTGCTTATGCTGCTTGACATGCAAGTAGTCCTTTGTTATAGCTTCACCAGGTGGACACCTCATTTTTAGCTATGCCTAGTGCTGCACCTGGCATGTCCTCCTGCACTCTTCATTGAACCAGGGTTGATCCACTGGCTTGATGGTAATGGCAGAATGTTGCCTCCCTGGTGCTAGGGTCGAGGATTTCTCAGAGCAGCTACAGGACATTCTGAAGGGGAAGGATCAACAGCCAGTGGCCGTGATGCACATTGGTACAAACGACAAAGGTAAAAAAGGGGATGAGGTCCTAAAAGCAGCATAAGCCAGGGCCATAAGGATACAGATTGTGTTCGAGTACAATTCTGCTGCTGCTGATGGCCCACAGCACCCCTTGGATTTCCAGTCTTGAGCTGCGAGATCTGTTCGAAATCTATCCCATTTAGCATGGTGGTAATGCTACACAACACTATGGAGTATATCCTCAAGGTGAAGGCAGGACACCTTCTCCACAATGACTGTGTGCGTTGGTCACTCCTACCAATACTATCATGGGCAAATGCATCTGCAGCAGGCAGGTTGGTGAGGATGAGGTGAAGTATGTTTTGCCCTCTTGTCAGTTCCGTCACCACCTGCTACAGACCCAGTCTAGCAGCTAATTCATTTAGGACTTGGCCAGCTTGGTCAATAGTGGCACTACCGAGCCACTCCTGGTGATGGACCTTGAAGTACCCCACCCAGAGTCCATTCTGCACCCTTGTCACCCTCAGTGCTTCCTCCAAGTGGTGGTCAACATGGAGGAGCGTTGATTCTGTGCTGGAGTGCTGCTTTGGGCTACAGTAGAGAGCATAAGTTGGAGTTTGATGACTGAGGGAGTTTCGTGAGGAGGGAACGAGGTGATCCTTTGAGTATGGTCGGATAAATATTTATTACTTTTATCGCTTATAGTTTTTAAGATCTTATTTTGTGGTTCATTGTTTGTAAGGGCTATATTCTGTAACAACGAGGAGCAGGGAAGAAGGGCCCTAGAGATATGATATTATTTGATATTAAGTGTCTTCCAAAACCTTTAAATTAATTTAAAGTGGTAAGTCATGGCAGAAGAGCTCAAAGCCATGGTGTGCTCCTCCTGCTCTACGTAGGAAGCCCGGAATATTTCCAGTGCCTGGGGCCAGTATGTGTGTGGGAATTGCTTCCAGTTGCAGCTCCTGGAAGCCTGGGTTTCAGAGCTGGAGGGGTGGCTGGGGACACTGTGGAGCATCCGTGAGGCAGAGAGTATTGTGGATAGCATGTATAGAGAGGTGGTTAGACTGCAGGCTAAGAGTTCACAGGCAGGAAGGGACAGAGTTGACCACCAGACAGAGCAAGAGGACTAGGCAGGCAGTGCAGGAATTTTCGGTGGCTATTCCCCTGCAAAACAGATATGCCACTTTGGATACTGTTGGAGGTGTGGCATCACAGGGGAAAGCAGCAACAGCCAACTTTGTTGCACCGCGGTTGGCTCTGCTGCACAGGGGAGGAGTAAAAAGTGTGAGTATGCAATAGTTATAGGGGATTCAATTATAAGGGGAATAGATAGGCATTTCTGTGGGTGCAAATGAAACTCCAGGGTGGTATGTTGCCTCCCTGGTGCTAGGGTCAAAGATGTCTCAGAGCAGCTACAGGACATTCTGAAGGGAGAGGGCGAACAGCTAGTGGCCATGATGCACATTGGTACAAACGACAGAGGTAGAAAAAGGGATGAGGTCCTAAAAGCAGAATATAGGGAGTTAGGAAGTAATTTGAAAAGTAAGACCTCAAAGATAGTGATCTCAAGATTACTACCAGTGCCACATGCTAGTCAGAGTAGAAATAGCAGGATATATCAGATGAATACATGGCTGAAGAGGTGGCGTGAGGGGAAGGATTTTAGATTCCTGAGACATTGGGACCGGTTCTGGGGGAGGTGGGATCAGTACAAACTGGACGGGTTACACCTGGGCAGGACCAGGACTGATGTCCTAGGGGGAATATTTGCTAGATTGGTTGGGGAGGGTTTAAACTAAAAAGGCATGGAGTGGGAACCTGTGCAAGGAGTCAGAGGAGGGGGAATCAAGGACAAGAACAAAAGATAGAAAAGGGAATAAGAAAAGTGATAGGCAGGGAAATCAAGGGCACAAATCAAACAGGGCCTCAGTGAAAAATAGTGGGAACGGGACAAGTAATGTTAAAAAGACAAGCTTTAAGGCTTTGTGACTTAACGCAAGGAGCATTCACAATAAAGTGGATGAATAAACCATGCAAATAGATGTAAACAGGTATGAAAAAGTCGAGATCACAGACACATGGCTACAGTGTGACCAGGGATGGGAACTGAACACCCAGGGGTATTCAGTATTTAGGAAGGACAGACATAAAGGAAGAGGAGGTGGAGTTGCATTGCTGGTTAAAGAAGAAATTAACACAATAGTGAGGAAAGATATTAGCTCTGACAAAGTGGAATCTGTACGGGTAGAGCTGAGAAACACCAAGAGGTAAAAAACGTTAGTGGGGGTTGCATATAGACCCCCAAACTGTAGTGGTGATGTTGGGAATGGCATTAAATAGGAAATTAGAGACACACGCAATAAAAGAACATCTGTAATTATGGGTGACTTTAATTTGCATATAGTTTGGGCAAATGAAGTTACTAACAATACTGTAGAGGAGGAATTCCTGGAGTGTATATGGGATGGTTTTCTGGACCAATACATTGAGGAACCAACTAGAGAACAGACCGTTCTAGACTGGGTATTGTGTAACGAGAAAGGAATAATTGGCAATCTAGATGTGCAAGGCCCCTTGGGGATGAGCGACCATAATATGATAGAATTCTTCATCAAGATGGAGAGTGATGTTGATGATTCTGAGACTAGAGTCCTGAATCTTAATAAAGGAAACTACAATGGTATGAGGCACAAGTTGGTTATGATGGATTGGGAAACATTACTTAAAGAGATGATGGTGGATGGGCAATGGCAAACATTCAAAGAGCTCCTGGGGGAACTGCAACAATTGTTTATTCCTGTCTGGCACAAAAGTAAAACAGCAAAGGTGGCCAAACCATGGCTTACAAGGGAAATTAGAGATTGTATTAGATCCAAGGAAGAGGCACACAAATTGGCCAGAAAAAAATCAACAGACCTGTGGATTGGGGGCACTTTAGAATTCAGCAAAGGAGGACCAAGGGATTGATTGAGAAGGGGAAAATAGAGTACGAGAATAAGTTTGCAGGAAACATAAAAACTGTCTGTAAAAGTTTCTATAGGTATGTGAAGAGAAAAAGATTGGTGAAGACAAATGTAGGTCCCTTACAGTCTGAAACAGGGGAATTTATAATGGGGAACAAAGAAATGGCTGACCAACTAAATACATACTTTTGGTTCTGTCTTTACAAAAGAGGACACAATTAACATACCAGAAATGTCAGGGAACGGAGGGTTTAGTGAGACGGAGGAACTGAAAGAAATCAGTGTTAGTAGGGAAATGGTGTTGGGGAAATTGATGGGATTGAAGGCCAATAAAACCCCAGGACCTGATAATCTACATCCTGGAGTACTTAAGGAAGTGGCCCTAGAAAAAGTGGATGTATTGGTGGTCATCTTCCGAGATTCTATAAACTCTTGAACAGTTCCTACAGATTGGAAGGTAGCTAATGTAACCCCACTATTTAAAAAGGGAGGTAGAGGGAAAACAGGGAATTATAGACCAGTCAGCCTGACGTCGGTAGTGGGGAAAATTCTACAGCCCATTATAAAAGATTTAACAGCTGAGCACTTGGAAAACAATAGCAGAATCGGACAGAGTCAGCACGGATTTACGAAAGGGAAATCATGCTTGACAAATCTACTGGAATTTTTAGAGGATGTAACTAGTAAAGTTGATGAGGGTGAGCCTGTGGATGTGGTTTATTTGGACTTTCAGAAGGCTTTCAACAAAGACCCACATAAGAGATTGGCATGCAAAATTAAAGCACATGGGATCGGGGCTAGTGTATTGAGATAGATAGAAAACTGGTTGGTAGACAGGAAATAAAGAGTAGGAATAAACAGGTCATTTCCTGAATGGCAGACAGTGACTAGTGGGGTAGCGCAGGGATCAGTGCTGGGACTGCAGCTATTCACAATATGATATATCAATTATGATTTAGATGAGGGAACTAAAAGTAATATCTCCATATTTCCAGATGACACAAATCTGGGTGGGAGGGTGAGTTTTGAGGAGGATTCAGAGATGCTTCAATGTGATTTGGACAAACTGAGTGAGTGGGCAAATGCATGGCAGTTGCAGCATAATGTGGATAAATGAGGTTATCCACCTTGTTAGCAAAAACAGGAAGGCAGATTATTATCTGAATGGCTGGCTATAAATTGAGAGAGGGGAATGTGCAACGAGACCTGGGTGCCCTTGTACACCAGTCGCTGAAGGTGAGCATGCAAGTGCAGCAGGTTGTAAAGAAGGCAAATGGTATTTTGGCCTTCATAGCCAGAGGATTCAAGTACAGGAACAGGGATGTCTTGCTGCAATTATACAAGGCCTTAGTGAGACCACACCTGCAATATTGTGTGCAGTTTTGGTCTCCTTATCTGAGGAGGAATGTTCTTGTTATGGAGGGAATGCAGCGAAGGTTTACCCGACTGATTCCTGGGATGGTGGGACTGACATATGAGGAGAGATTGAGTCGGTAAGGATTATATTCGCTGGAGTTCAGAAGAATGAAGGGGGGATCTCATAGAAATCTATAAAATTCTAACAGGACTAGACAGGGTAGATGCAGGAAGGATGTTCCCGATGGTGGGGGAGTCCAGAACCAGGGGTCACAGTCTGAGGATATGGGGTAGACCATTTAGGACTGAGATGAGGAGAGATTTCTTTACCCAGAGAGTAGTGAGCCTGTGGAATTCGCTACCACAAAGTAATTGAGGCCAAAACATTGTATGTTTTCAAGAAGGATTTAGATATAGCTCTTGGAATGAAAGGGATCAAAGGATATGGGGAGAAAGCGGGAGCAGGCTATTGAGTTGGATGATCAGCTATGACCATAATGAATGGCGGACCAGACTCGAAGGGTCAAATGGCCTACGCCTGCTCCTATTTTTTATGTTTTTATTCATCAGCTGAGGGTGGGCAGTACGTGGTAATTAGCAGGAGGCTTCCTTGCCCACGTTTGACCTGATGCCATTAGACTTCATGGGGTCCGGAGTCGATGTTGAGGACTCCTAAGAGTTGCATGGAGGAAAAGTCGGGTTTGCTGAGGTGGTGTGTTTGTGTCGGTGTGAGTAATCAGGTCGGTGTGTAGTCGGGTTATCTGGGTGTAATTGGGAGAGTCAGGGGAGATAGTTAAAGAGTTGAGGGTGCTGGTGGTTGGGGGGGCTAGTTGTGTAGTTGCCCAGATGTTAGACTAGGTTTTAACCTGCCTAATGTTTCCTGGGTAATTCTCCATGTAAGTACTATGGAACTATCTGAAGTCTCTGACTCTATCTCAGAGTTGAATACATTCGTGGAGTGTCCCAGGGAGCAGGGTAATTGCCCATCAGAAGTTTAAATTCACCAGCCAATCCCCTTGTCGGTCAGCACAACAGGATTTCAATCGGGTTCTGATGAGCATCTTCTGTCGTATGTCCACCTTCGGACAAACTGGAGACCAGAAGATTTGGCTCAGTTACACTCCTTTTCACATCATAATGCTTTCTTACTTCTGTTGTAAGATGGGCTTTGTCAGGCTCTTGATTGCCTAGTGGTTAAGACATTGAATCATGAAATGGTAACAGCACAGGAGGAAGCCATTTGACCCTTCATGCCTGTGCTGGCTCTTTGGTAGAGCTATCCATAGCTCTGTAAAAATGTTTTCATTTCAAGTGTTAATCCACTTCTGCTTTGAATGTTATTGTTGACTCTGCTCCCACCATTCTTTCAGCAAGTACATTCCAGACCACAAAACCCACTGTGCAAAAAATATGGTTGACAAAAGAACCAGGGACGATATTTGCATTCATTTTAAACCTGTGTCCTTTACTCACTGACCTTTCTGCCACTGACAACTATTCCTCTTTACTTTATCAAAAGCATTCACGACTTTGAACACTTCTTTCAAATCTCCTTTTCACTCCTCTGCTCTAAGGAGAACAACTCCAGGTTCTCTATATACGCAACAGTTGTTTGTATTGACCCACAAAGACCAGGAGGATGAATCATTGTGCTGTTTTATGTCAGATGATCTCATATGGAATGGCAGGGGAAGTGGCATAGCTGGGTTAATGAAATAGGGAAGAGCAAATGGAACCAGAGTTTGTACATGCTTTTGCTATCTGTGAATTAACTCCTCCTTACTATTTACCTATTTGTGCATAGATATCTGGTCAGGCTTAGGTTAGGTTCAGCAGTGATCGCCCTTATGAGTGCAGGCCATATTAGGTCAAGAGCAGGCATAGCTCTAATTTCCACTGCCATGGTCTACCCGAGGGCTGCCGTAGGCAAGGTAGACAGCTTCCCATTGACACCTTTGCTTGAAAAAGCTGCCTATGGCTTCATATTCAAGGGCGATGAAGAATTACTTGGGCAATGTCTTCTAGCATTAGTTGCCACCTTCAAGAGGCGAAGATGAAGGGAGGAAAAAGAGACAACTGGAATCAGAAGAGACAATGAGCATAATCAGCAATAAGTCCAATCCGATAGCAGAAATGAAATTGCAGACGGTGAAAAGTAGAAAACATGCAGCAAGCAGAACAGCAGAGCATTAGCCTCTCAGCAGTGTACACAAATAACAATGTGCTGAGAGATTTTGAAGTGCCTCTTTACTCAAGCAATAAACAAAAATAATTACCTAGCCACTTGTTCCTTTTAGGACAGCACGGGAATTTGGGGAGGTGGTGACTACTCTAATAATAAAAATATTCAAACTGCTAACTCCAATTCATTATAAAAGCAAAGGAAGGGTTAATTTTAACACTCCAGTAGGAAGCTGGTATGCCAAGATGGTTCATTCACCTGGGGGCCACTGAGAGGCCTCACCCATTTTATGAGCTGGACCATATTTAACAGCTCAATGGCCAACCAGCCGCTGGTATGTAGAGGCCAACAGTTCGGTCCTAGCTAAATGATAAAATCCCTATTTGCATATAATGATGAAGTTTCTGTCTGTATATGCAAGTTTATTTAAAGACGCTTATGATAAACTCCTATAAAGGCCTTTAGGTCATTGAGCCTCATTGTGATAATTGTTGGACTACAGTCCTTTTTTCTAACATCCAATATTTTCAGCTAGGAATTCACTGCTGCCACCCACCCCCACCACCACCAACCCCCCGCCGCCCCCCCACCATCCTACCACTGCTGTCCCCCAATATCTGTGATTTGAAGAGAAGGGAATCCAGCAGATGTTAACCAGAATGGCACAGGATTGACCAGAAACACACTACACCCACCTATTGGCGCTCAAGCAACAGAATCCAAAGGTAGAGCTGAGCATACCTCCAATTAAAAATGAGATGTCAACCTGGTGAAGCTACGACACAGGATTAAATCATAGATAAATAGATAGATAGATAGATAATTGTATAATTGGTTTATTGAAAAATCATCATGGTGGCAGGTGCTGAATTGCGATGACGATACAAATGAAACAAGTAGTCGTAATTCATAACACAGCTACAGACAATCGTTAACAAAGTACAAATAATAAAAGAATTGCATAATTATGAACAAAAAGCATACAAATAATTACTATACATTTCAAAATGCAGGACTCCTTAATTTACAGAATAAAAACTAAAGGTCTACTACACTCTGCGTTTTGTATTAAATTTGTTAACGGATGGAAGCAGTATACTATCGACAGAGGTAAGTCACCCCACAGGCAATGGGTCAAGTCAAAGCCCAGCAGCCCTGCCACATCTAGTCATGAATGGTGAGTTGACAATTAAACAAATAACCGGTGGAGGAGGCTCCACTAACATTCCCATCCTCAATAATGGCAGAGCCCAGCATGTCAGAGCACAAGATAAGGCTGAAGCATGTACATCCATCTTCAGCCAGAAGTGCTGATCAATGATTCATCTCAGCCTGGTGCCCAGCATCACAGATGCCAGCCTTCAACCAATTTTATTCAATCCTATCAAGAAATAGCTGAAGGCAAAAGCTATGGGCCCTGACAGCATCCAGACACTAGCATTGAAGACTCCAGAAATAGCCATGGCCCTAGGCAAGATGTTTCAGTACAACTATAACACTTGCATCTACCAACAATGTGAAAAATTGCCCAGATCATTCCTGTCCACAAAAAGCAGGACAAAATTCAGTCTGGCCATTTAGAACCCCTCCAGTCTACTCTCAATCATCAGCAAAGTGATGGAAGGTTTCATTTTTTTTTTCATTTATATACGGGATGTGGCCATCATTTATTGCCCATCCCTAGTTGCCCTTGAGAAGGTGGTGGTGAGCTGCCTTCTTGAACTGTTGCAATCCATGTGGTGTAGGTAAACCCGAGATGCTGTTAGGAAGTGAGTTCCAAGATTCTGACCCAACGACAGTGAAGGAACGGTGATATATTCCCAAGTTAGGATGGTGACTGACTTGGAGGCGAGCTTCCTGGTAGTGGTGTTCTCATCTATCTGCTGCCCTTGCCCTTCTATATGGCACTGGCTGTGGGTTTGGAAGGTGCTGTTGAAGGAGCCTTGGTGAATCCCTGCAGTACATCTTTTAGATGGTAAACACTGCTCCTACTGTGCGTCATTTATGGATGTGGTGCCACTCAAGCAGATTGCTTTGTCCTGGATGTTGTCCAGCTTCTTCATTGTTGTAGGAGCTACACTCATCCAGGCAAGTGGAGAGTATTCCATCACAGTCCTGACTTGTGCCTTGCAGATGGTGGACAGGCTTTGGGGAATAAGGTGAATTTCTCACTGCAGAATTCCTCTGGCTTGGTCCGGAAGCCACAAATTTTAGAGCTTAGGTCCCAGGGAACCAAAAGCATGGCTGCTCCTTGATGCCACATTTGGTCAAATGTGGCCTTGATGTCAAGGGCAGTAACTCTCGCCTCACCTCAGGAGTTCAGCGCTTTTGTCCATGTTCAAACCAAGGCTCTAATAATGTCAGGAGCTGAGTGGTCCTGGCGGAACCCGAACTTCGTGTCAGTGAGAAGGTTATTGGTAAGCAAGTGCCGCTTGTTGGCACTGTTGATGACCCCTTCCATCACTTTACTGATGATCAAGAATAGACTGATGGAGTGGTAATTGGCCAGGTTGGATTTATCCTGCTTTTTGTGTATAGGACACACCTGGGCAATTTTCCACATAGCTGGGTAGATGCCAGTATTGTAGCTGTGCTGGAAGAGCTTGGCTAGGGGTGCGGCAAGTTCTGGAGCACAGGTCTTCAGTGTTATTGCTGGATTATTGTCAGGGCCCATAGCCTTTTTACTATCCAGTGCTTTCACCCATTTCTTGATATCACGTGGAGTGAATTGAATTGAGCGAAGACTGGCATCTGTGATGCTGGGGACCTCCGGAGGAGGCCGAGATGGATCATTGACTTGGCTGAAAATTGTAGCAGATGCTTCAGCCTTATCTTTTGCACTGATGTGCTGGGCTCCCCCAGCACTGAGGATGGGGATATTTGTGGAACTTCCTCCTCCAGTAAGTTGCTTAATTGTCCACCACCATTCACTACTGGATGTGGCAGGACTGCAGATCTTAGGTCTGATCTATTGGTTGTGGGATCACTTAGCTCTGTCTATCACTTGCTGCTTATGCTGTTTGGCATACAAGTAGGCCTGTGTTATAGCTTCACCAGGTTTACACCTCATTTTTAGGAGTGCCTGGTGCTGATGTTGGCCTACCCTCCTGCACTGAACCAGGGTTGATCCCCTAGCTTTATGGAATGATAGAGTGGGATATTGTCTAGAAGAAACAATAATTCTCATAATGTTATTGGAATTTATTGTAAAATCGAGTAATAGTGGGATGTGTCTATAAGTGAGTGTGTGTGTGTGTGTGTGATTGTAAGACTTAATTGAATTAGCCTGGGTGCTGTGATCTAAGAAGAGAGGTTAGGTTTGGAATGTTAATTAGATAAACATGTGGAAGTTTAGAAACATGGGTGCCAAGGGAACATTTGCATTTTGAAGTAAACCAGACCAGATTGCATTCAAAGGAGGGGTGAAATGTATTAGCTAGCCAGGTGAAGTTTAGAAACAGTGTGTTTATTTACTGATTAAACTTTGTGCTATGAGAGGGTTTTATTATCAGGGAGAAATAGTACAAATACATAGTGAAACAATGGGTATTTGCATTCAAAGAGGAAGATGTATATAAAGAAGAGAAGACTGTTTTGTAAGGGAAGGCTTTTTAAGATCTTACAAGTGTATGAAAAGCCTCCAGCAGCTGCTGTTTTCAAAGGACTGAAGTTAAGAAAACTCACTTGAGATTCAACTTGCTCAGGGTATCATGTTTCTTTGCCGGGGTATGTGTCTATAAGTGTCTGTGTGTGTGTGTAAGACTTCTGGACTTAACACTGAGTTCAACAACTTCAGACCATGAACTCTCTCCTCCCCTTTTTTATCCGCTTTTCTCAATATTCATTTTATTTTTTAATCTTTTTTTTTATCCACTTATTTTTATTTATTTTAATTTTTATTCATTGTTAATCCTACCTTTTTATCCTAGTTTCAATCTTTTTTCCACCACCGCCCCCTCCCCCCACTCCACCCCTACTAGGGCCATCTGTCACTTGACCATATTGTTCTTTCCAGAGTGCTTACCCTTGTCCTGCTATTACCACATTCTGCTTTCTGACCTTAATGTCACCATCAGCTCCTCTTTAGCTAGTACCACTACTATTGACGCTTCTTTGTCCTTTTGTTCATGATATCTTTGTCAATCTCTCCTTTGCCTCCACCTGTCGCTGCCAATTAACAGCCAGCCAGGGTGAAACGTGGGCTGAAAGGTTCAGCGCTGCTGGGGCAGGAGTGAGAAGATGGTGGGTGATGACTTTACCGCTGGTGCAGGTGAGTGCTGCAAGAAAGCTCCCTGAAGGCAGACGGCTGCCTCAGGGCGCTGCAGACGTTAAAATGATGAAATAGATGTTTTAAAAGCTGCAAAAAAATGCCCATGCATTGCACTCAAGCACCTGAAAATATACTGCATAAAAATGAAGTCCACGACACTTATTTTTATCTTATTTCATAACAGAGATCTCACCCCACCCTTGGATGAGGTTTGATGAAAAATGAAAAGACCGTCTGGCCAATTCGCCCCATCTGCCAACAGCAGACAATTGCGCTGTTGCTGTTAATGGGTTTAATTGCCCGCTTAATTTTTGATGGGCACGCTTCAACCTTTTGCGCACGCCTACTGAGCGAAATATTGTGAGCACGCAATGACGCCAGGACACTCGCCAGATGTCATCTCGCACGATTTAAGCCCGATCAGGTTTGGCGTGCACTCTCCAGCGGAATGTAAAATGCTGCCCCAGGTCTGGCCATAACAGCTTTGTTTTAATTTGTAAGGATGAAGGTATTAACTCAATGGCCTGAGGTTTCCGGCACTATTGGTGTTGGGCATCAAAACTTGGTTTCATGGGGAGAAACCAAAACTTGGTCTCATTTTACGTGGGCAGGGCCGATTAAGGTCCAGCCAGCGTAATGCACAACTAGTAGCACTCAGCACTACCTGTACAGGCAGGGGGAGGAGGGAGAGTCGGAGCTGCCTCAGGGAGATTAAGAACATACTGAGAATTTGTAATAAAAATGTTAAAAAATTATTTACACAAGTCCCCTCATGTGACAGTGTCACATGAGCTGGGACATGTTTATGAATGGAGCAAAATGTATTTATTTATTTAATAAAACCTTCAGGAAACCTCATCCCACCCTTGGATGAGGTTTCCTGAAAAATGCAAAGGCTGCCTGGGCTCTCTGTCTGCCCGCCAACCTTAAGGCTGGACAGGCAGTGTTGATAATGACTTCAATTAGTTTTTAAATGGCTTTAACAGGCCTTTGACAGTTCGGTGGGAGTGCAGCCGCCTCTGGCGTGCACCCACCAAACGAAATGTCTGAAAGACGCACGGTGACATCGGGACACACGCCCAACATCACCGCACGTCATTTTATGTGTCGGCATGTTGGGCCCGGCCCCACATGCCAACGTGAAAATTCTGGCCCATGCCATTGATAATTGAGTTTGTGATTGCCCACTCCACCCACCAATGGCGGGCCACGTTTCAGCAACCTAATTTCAATACTTTAGCATCTCATTACAAACGCTATTCGCCGGAACCACCCCCACACTGGATCATCTGGGCACATCCATGTGATTGCACGCCGATGTGTTTCACCAACTGTACATAAGTGACGCACACCTGGAGAGCTGCACATCACCCAGGACTTCGAGATTTGTTCTGGCAACACTCACGATCATCAGCACCATGCTTCACAGGCAGCACCACATTGCTTTTAGCGGAGGTCACCAGCAGGTCTCTACCTACCAGACCAGCCGTAAGGCCAGAGTGCCTTTTCAATGGTCACAGGGCTAGGGGAATGCTTGGGGAATGGGGAGAAGTTGCCAATGAATGTGTGATGGCCTTGTGAATGTGCGCATTTAGAGTGATAAGGTGGTTGCCTTACTCTTGCAGCACGGATGAGATCACCCGGTTTTTTGCACTGGATTGCCGACCTCTGCCACTGCCTCTCAAGCCGGAGTGGAGAGACTGATGGGCCTCATGTGGCCAGTGTGGTGGTAGAGGACATCTTGGCAGGCCTCCACAGCATCTAGAAGACATCCCAGCAATGTATCACTGAATTGGGGGGGCTGCACTCATCTTGGCTGTTGGGGCCATGTCTTCGCCGGAGCAGTCCTGGGGCGCTGCAAGCATTGAGAAGTGTGCATGTGGCTACAGTTGCAATATGATGCTCTGCATGAGAAAGTGCCGAGGTAATGGCCTGGCAGGCAAGTCAGAGGCTGTCGACCAGCAAGATGGTTGGTTTCCTCCGGCTGCATAATTAATGAGGCGGGAATGGGGTGATATGGCACAAAGTGCGACTGGCAGGTAAAAAGTCCTTTTTCCCTCCCGCTACCATGCTTTGTGCGAATCAGGGATGATTCTGCTCAATGTCCGTGTCAACCACTTACAGGCTGATTACAAGGAAACCAGTCCAAGAGGCGTTCTTGAGTTTAAAACACAAAGGGGTTTATTTTTTATTGAGCTAAAAACCCACTCAGGTGCCAATATAAAGATATTTAAAAAGACAAACCCTTTGCATACACCCACAAGCATGCATAATAATGAGTTATACAATAGGAGGGTACCTCTTAGCCAAATTAAAGATTGAGAGGTGAACTTATTGAAACATAAGATCCTGAGGGGATTTGACAGGTTGGATGCTGAAAGGATATTGTAGGAAAGACTAGAACTAGGGGACATAGTTTAAAAATAAGGGGTTTCCCATTTAAGATGGAGATGAGAAGAAATCTTTTCTCTCAGGGGTTTTGAATCTTTGGAACTCTTCCCCAAAGAGCAGTGGAGGCAGGGTCAATGAATATTTTAAAGCAGAGGTAGATAGATCCTTGACTAATAAGGGAGTCAAGGGGGTAGGAGGAATGTGAAGTTGAGGCCACAATCAGATCAGCCATAATCTTATTGAATGGCAGAGCAGTCATGAGGGGCTGAATGACCTATTCCTGCTCCTAATTCATATGTTCAAACCTGTATTAAAATTTAATGCTAAAAGATTTTTAAAAAGAGCTCACTGTTTATGAGTCTTTCACTGGCATCCATCACTGATGAAGAATTTTTCCATGGTAGTGTTGAACTACCAGTGGAGTTGAAGCCAATAGAAGCTGCAATTTCTGATTTTTTTTTAACATTATCCGTCTTTTCTATAAGTTGATGATATTGCACCTGATGTTCCTTTTGATGTAAATTCACTATCTCTGTGCTGGATTTTGAACTGTAATAGAGATAGGATCTTGAACTTGAGAGAGAAGGAACAGAGGAACTGGTGTTGGTGTTCCATTGGCTGATTTCTTCCAAACTTCACCTTAGCAGCTTGGGTGTTGTAATAAAAGACATACAAAAATGGTTATTATAGTCACATGACCCTCTCCCTATAATGATTTCAGAAGGTAATTGATTAGCTCATTTCTGCACAGAACATGGCTATTCTTTTATGGGCTATGGGATTAGATTCTGTAATGTCCTAGCCATTCACTCCTAAATGATCCATTCTCCATCTTGATGAGATAGGAAGGACACCCTTCATATAGCTACTGTCCTGGTAGACCTTCTGTCTCTGCTTGAAAACTAGCTTTATAGAAATGCAAATGGTAAGAGCTCTATATTTCAGTTCATCTTTTGAAGTAGTTTTTGAAATCAACAGATGTAAAATTAAGAAATTAAAATAAGAGGTTATCTTAATGTGTCTTAATTGTAAGCCACATTGGAACCTTCCAGAAACTGGTCAGCTTACAATACCAGACATCAGGTGACCAGTGGCAGCCATCTTAAGTCAGTGTCTTTGCTTGCTTTTTAGAAGTTCTTTTAAATCAGTTTGAGATATATTTGATCAGCCGATGAGGTTCAAAATTAATATCACTCCTACACACATCATTGTGACACAATGAAACAATGTTTCTGGGCTGAGCCTAATTTATGATCAGCATAGTCCCAATTAAGATAGCCAACACTTAAGGATGGTCCTGGAGTCTCTGGGAATTGCAACCTAATCTTCAGGAGAAAAATTGCAACCTAATCTTCTGGAGAAAAATCAGGGACATTTTAAAAATTGGGCTTCTTCAAAAAAAATTCCAAACACTAGTTTACTAATTATAAAAATATTGGACATGGGAATAAAAGCCTGTTTAACTGACTGTCGCAAATCACTTTATCAGGGTAACAGAGTGTATTTACTTTCCAACGGGTGTAGGAAGGCAAATCTTCCATGAGGATGAATTGTGGAGAAGAGGCAATTGGAGGCAGGAGATATTGTATGCCTCATACAGAAATATATCCATCAAGGGTTGGGAATCCCACTCCCACATAGGGTATGGTAGGAGTACAATGGAAAGCCACTGATCTTCATTCCCATGGTCAATCTATGGATTGAAAAATTCCTCAAGGTGAGCTCATGATCCTCTGTGAGTGTGTGTGCCCAGCAACTGAGCTTCCTCCCTGCCAGATTGTACTCAGAAAATTGTCCCCATGGTTTACATTCCGAAATACTGGGAAAACACCTTCACCATAGACTATCTGTAAAACTAAAGAAACCCATTTACAATAAATGTAACACCTGGCAAATCTTGCCCCAGTGAATGTTATCAATTCCACAATTACCAATTATAATACTTTAACTTCTTGCAAAATGTCATATTTTCTATTTTGTATGAAAGTGTTTTAATTAACTTTGAGTTGTCACATAAATGACCAGCATTAAATACAATGGCAATGTGAACTACATGTCAGTTAATAAGATCCATGACTTGCAAATAGCAACTTTTTCTGTTCTAATCCCCATTTTGCTCACAAATAAAGAGTTAACATTGAGGCATAATAATGAGCTGCACTGCACAAGATTGAATGTAGCAGGACAATTGAACAATTGAGATGTGTTGTCCTTTAGATTGACCAGATCTACCCTCTATTTGTATCAAGGGATGCAACAGATTGCATCATTGTATTAAAAAATAGATACTTGAAAAATCTATGCAGATCAAGGTGAAATATCAGAAATAAAGCTTTTTTTTCTGTTTTAAATTCAATGTCACCTGAAATCAATAGAGCACCAACTGGAATCAGTGTCTGCAATTATAGTTTAGCTGTGAAAATGAAGCCTGCAAGATATTAACCAAGGTCTATTCTGTGAAGGTGTGTGGACCTGACACCAATCCCCTTCATTCGTTTTCCTGATTACTTTTTGTTACCTCAAATAACCTCCCAAACACTATAAATTGTGACTGCAAGGCAAATCACCAGCGTAGTTCTGCAGTTATCACCTGTTACCTGGTTCCTACTTTCAACAAGAACCCCTCAAATCCACATTAAGAATTTCCTGGTCTGTCATTCTAAATGAGTCGGACACCATGCACTAATAATTCAAAAGCAAAATGCTTCCAATGCTGCAAATACTCAGCACATCAGCCAGCATCTGTGCAGAGAGAAACAGTGTTAACGGCCAGGATTTTACAGCCACTCCCGCCCGGCAGGTTTTGACAGTCTCGCCAAACTAAATGGAGATTTACATGGCTTGCCGCATCCGCCGGGAGGAGATGCAGCAGGGCCATAGAATCCTGGCCAACATTTCAGGTCAATGACCTTTCATCAGTGGCCAATATATCGTCGTCAATAAATCCAAAAGGGAGTTTAGAAGAAATTTCTTTACTCAGAGTGGTTAGACACATTTGTGGGGAAGCTAGATAAACAAATGAGTGCGAAAGGAATAGCAGGTTAGGCTGATATGTTTCATAGAATTTTGAATTGTTGCAGCATGGAAGGAAGTAATTCCTTCCATTAAGCATGTGTCGGTTCTCTGCAAGATCAAATTTTAGATCCACTCCCCAACTGTTTCCCCATAACCCTTTTTTTGTTCCCCTTCAATGCTTATATAATTCCCTCTTGAAAGCCACAATTAACGCTAGCTCCATCACCCTTCAGGCAATGAATTCCAGATTAAAACCACACACTGCATTAAAAAAATACTTTTTCCTCAGCATTCCTTTGATTCTTTTGCAAATCACCTTAAATCTGTATCCTTTGGTTCTGGATAAAACCATTTCTCGCTATCTGCTCTGCTTAGACCCCTTATGATTTAAACACTCCACCAAAGCTCCCCTTAGCCTTCTCTTCTTTATGGAGAATAACCCCAGCTTCTCCAATCTACCCACGAAATTGAAGTCACTCATTCTTGGAATCATTCCTGTGAATCTTTTATGTTCAAAATGAATGAACGGGAGCAGTGGGAGGAGACCTATGTGGACCATTAACACTGGCATGATCAGTTGGGCCAAATGACCTGTTCCTGTTCTGTGAATTCTATTTAATTAAATGTAATGTTTTAGTGCATAACGAAGATTTAATTTTATTTGCAGTATTTTGTTTGAGATGAAAAAGAGACTTGCAAGACAGATTCATAACTCAGTCAGAAAATGGGAGTAAGCTATAAGTGCATTTTTTAAATTACAGATTGTTGGATCAAAGACAAAGAATAAAGATAAAGATAAAAGTATTAAGTATAGTGTGTGATATAGTGGTGGTCACATCCCTTACTACCAACTGTGTCTATTGGTGCAAGAGCACAAACAGGAGGAAGAGGGCATGATTAATACCTGACATAATAAACTGGATCAACACTAAGTATTCTCAAGTCAGATAAAGCTTTAGACATATATAGCACAAAGCCCTCTCTATTCTGAATAATGGGTGAAGGATTACCTTTGCTGTGCCTAGCGACATTTTAAATGCATTCAAAAGGAACCTGGCTAATAACAAGGACAAATATGTCCCCATTATGCTTTAACCCCCTCCTGCACCTATATGACTGACTTCTCCCAATCTTTCCTCAATTCCAGCAGAAGATTGGATCAGGGGAAGCCTGGAGAGACAGTGCAAAGACTTTATTCCACTTCTTCATTTTGCCTATGATCTTTGGGGTAGAAGTTGATCATCACTGTGCCCACTTTACGGGGAAAAATAGTCGCAAAAAGGACCGATTTCAGGTTGTAATGTCCTGCCCCCCAACCATTTCGAATTATCTTTCAGGGGTCCAGAGAAATCACCCAATAGAGACGATTGTCTCCTTCCTAATTTGCGGCCTTATGACTTTTCAAAGACCTTGAATGAATTTGGGTAGGTTTTCGGAAATTGGGCACAGCCTAGCCAGTGGCCACCACTCTAAACATAAATAAAACATTTTTTTTTTAAATTCTGTTCTTCTTCCATCTCCACAGTACCTCCAGTGGCCACAATAATGCCTTGATTGAAACATTCCCACTCTCCTTCCCTACCCCTTCCAAACCTCCTGGGACTTAGGTGATGCACGCTGCTGGTGAGGCACATGGCCTGAAACTGCATGCTTTCATTGGTCACCAGCCATGCCTGTACAAGCAGTTAGCCCAAATATATAGGTATGGCCCACAAACCTGTGACCAGTTGCGCTAGCAAGTGGTTTTGTGATGTATATGTACCTTCAAGAGAGTGTACCTTAAATTGCCATCCATCGCTAGACACCATATGGTAGGATGTGATGTATATTCCAATGTGCTCTGTACAGGGCAGTGTAGCAGTCCTACAGATCAGACCTGTCTACATAGCCTCCCAATTACCATTGTATGTAGTTAGTCTCATTTTCAAATAAAGAACCCACATTACTGTTTCACCAATCCTTATTGCATGATTGGTATCTTTGCAATAAACAGGAGAATGAAACAGGCAGGAGTAACATAATTTCCACCCCTTTCTTTCCATTCTCTGAAAATGAGTTCAAACCCACACTCCAGAATAAATAATGGGTCAACTCACGCAAATAAGCTTACCACTCAGCCTAAGTGAAGGAAACGAAAAATTGGGAAACAAGATGGAACCAAGATTCACTTAGGTGCCTGTGAATGTGGTTATCAAGCAACTTGACCACTTGGTTTTCCTCAGTGTGCAGTTAGCCAGCATTCCTGATCTCAAGGGATGGTCTGATCATAGTGTTGGAAAGGTTCAGTCTTTCTGACATATAAGAGGATTGTGCTCAATCTCTAACTGTTACTCATGTGGATTTGTCATCCTAAATTGTCATTGAGGTTTGATCCTGTCAGCCCTGGGACTGGCATGCAGTGATGGACATTTCCACAGAGGTTATGACTGCCAGGATTACATGCAACACTTGCTGAAAAAGACACAATTCATCATCAATCACTGTCGTGAGTATAATATTCAGGCTACAGAAGTGAATTGTAGTAACTGAGCATTCTGCTGTGCATAGATCACTGCACAATGCTTACTTAATTTTAGCATGACATAAACAAACACCCAGCAGAAACACTCCATTAAGTTCTAACAGCTGCAGTGATATTCATTAACACACTGTTGTTTTTTTAATGCATCAGATCAGGGGAGAGGTTGGTGTTGCGGTAATGTCATGAGACAAGTAATTCAGAAGCCTGGCTAAAATGGGCCAGGATCTCCCAGCCCTGTCGCAGCAGGGATGGGAATGTAAAATGAGACATGCCATTCGAAACTCCATTGACTTCGGCAGGAACGTAAAGTCCTGCTGGCGTAAAAGTCCACCCATGAGCTCAAAGCCCACCATGGCAGCTGGTGGAACTTAAATTTAATTAATAAGCCTTGAATATAAAGCTGGTCTCTGTAATGGTGACCATGAAACTATCAGTGATTGTTGTAAAAACCCACCTGGTTCCCTAATGTCCCTTTAGGGAAGAAATTTGCCATCTTTACTTGAACTGGCCTACACGTGACTCCAGACCCACAGCAATGTGATTAACTCTTAACTGCCCTCTGCAATGGCCTAGCAAACCACTCAGCTCGAGGGCAATTGAGGATGGGCTAGAAATGCTGGTCTCATCAGCGGTGCCTACATCTCTTGAAGAAAAAAAAAGATTCCAGTTCAGTTTCAGCAATAAAGGTTTGAAATATTGGATCATCGATTCACTTTGCCGTGGTGGGGGGCATATTCTGCGAAAGATGTGGGGAAAACATGTTTCCTGCAAATGTGCAATTTACTGACAAGAATATTATTCAGTGATGTCCCTAACACACTGGCACTGGCCTGGTTCCAGCCATAAATCTGATGGGTCAACCAGGGAAATGGCCACTTTCAGAAGTTTATACAAATTTCATGGAGTTTCTGCCAAGCAATGGAAGTTCAAGCCTAAAGTTGTTTCTGGCAATGCCTCAGCCTACTTAGCAGGCCAGATTAGTTTCCTCCTTCCCCTATTTTACTTTTAAGATAGGAAAAAAAAGCCAGGTCTTTAGTTTGGGAATTTCCACCTTGTTGGTCTTTACCAGCTGCAGATTGGAAAACTATGCACCCTGGGCCTGTCATTTTTTTAACCATTTATTTTAATAGATGGAAAATCATGGCTGGAGTTGGAGGGGTGGGGGTTGCACAATTTCTCAATATGTATTCTAGGCTTACAGCAGCAACATGGATGTGGGAAGGTCTATCACCGACTCAATTAATTAATGGATGAGTTAATCACTACATGGTTAGAGATATTGGAGAATATATTGATCATTACTTCTATCATTTCAGCAAAATAAACTAAAAGTTCCTGTAGCAGCCTGTGAAATTTATCTCAAAGATATTAAAGTAAAATATAGAAGCCACTTGGATGAAGAGGTGCAACTGCCTTAACAGAATAATTCAGCTGCCACAAAATTTCTAATTAATCACCTATTTTTTCTAAATTTATTCTGTCTTTTCTACCCATCAGGCATGGACAAATAATTCCTTTTAAATATGAAGAAGAATTGTATTCATATGAGCTTCTTTGATTGTCTTGGGGTCTGTTATGTTAGTGCAGTAGAATGCAAACCGCTTCATTTTCAATTTACTGAAACTATTTCTGTCTAATATCGCAACCTATACATCTGAGACTACTGAATACCAGAAAATGTGACCATCTATATGTGCTATTGGTGTAAGTCACTTGGGAGCCTATCTGAAATGATGCAAAAGTGGATTGAGTTGTTTTGGCCAAGCAATATATGTTTATTTATTCATTAAATCAAAGAATGTTTACAGGGCACAAACAAGCCTTGAGTTTTTGTTAACGGTTTTTATTTCCCTACTTGGGCCAACCCTCCTGCTTGCTTCTTCCTTCCTAATGTTCGTATTTTTCAATCAACAATCTAATTCTCTTTCAAAAGAATATATGGAGCATGCTTCAAAAACAGACTGAACTCCATATTATAATGTCAGGGATGTTATTTTTCACCCCCACTTTAATTCCTTTTGTGGATATCTTAAATTTGTTCCTTCTATTGATGCCTCACCAACCCGTGGAAACAATCTATCACTCAGTACTGAATTATTACCCTAACTCTGAGTCACAATTTTATATAACTGATTCCTCATCACTGACTTCCCAAATAGGACAAGTTTTTTCTGTCCGCTTTATCAAAATCCTTCAAAATCTTAAAAACCTCCATTAAAACTCTCTTTTACCTTCCGGAATCAATTAAGATAGACTTAGGGTAGAATTTTCCCAGGTTTGCACTAAGTGCGGAAGTGGGCAGACAAAATGGCATTCCACCCACCGACGGCAATGGCAGGTTTTCACGCTGTATCATCAGGAGCCCATGCATTCCCGGGAAATGCGCCCTATCCATGGCTGGCGGGCTCTCATTCTCCCACCTGCCATCACCCTGCCATTGCATCACGCTGGCCGCCATGTTTAAAAGGGAAAATGTTAGAATCTATTATAAAGAATGTGATAACTGGACATTTAGAAAATAACAGTAAAATTGGGCAGAATCAACATGGGCCAGAATTTTCCATTCATCGTGCGGGCGTGCTCCCGACACGCCGGAATGTAATATGACGCACGATGACGTCGGGCGTGCGTCCCAATGTCACTACGCGCCGTCACAGCACTCATCACCGCCAGTTCATCATCACCACTGTCTAAGAGACATGGCCAGCAAAGGAAAAACCACAGGCCCCCGCTTCAATAATGGGTTTCTTGAGCGACTGCTGGATGTTGTGAAGGGCCTGCGGGATTTACTGTACCCCCGCTCTGGCCACAGGACGGGCAGCAACGTGACTAATCCATCTTGGGAAGCGGTGGCAGTGGAATGAAGAAAGGGAATTATAAAGATTTGATGGTAAACAGGCAATGGCAAGTATTTAAAGAAATGCTACTCAGTCGACAACAGATTCCTCTAAGGCACAAACACCCAAAGGGAAAGGTAAATCAACTGTGCGCAATGAAATAAGTTAAAGATTGCACTAGGTCAAAGGAAATGGCTTATAAGGGTGACAGAAAAAGTGGTAAACCTAAGGATTGGGAGCAATTTAGAACCCAGCAAAGGGGGACCAAGAAACTGATTAAGAAAGGGAAACTAGAGTACGAATGCAAACTAGCGAGGAACATAAAGGCAGTTTGTTAAAGCTTCTTTAAGAACATTAAAAGGAAAAGATTAGCTACGACAAAAGTTGGTCCATTACAAGTGGGGACAGGGAAATTTATAGTGGAGCACAGGGAAATGACAGAGAAACTGAACAAATACTTTACATTTGTGTGGTAATCTGATGTGCAATATTCCTTTAAGAAGAATGTTATAATAGAAGATCACATGATCTTAATATCCAATTACAGACTAGTGTGGGCTATCTTAGTAGTCTGTAGTCAGTGGTCAGTAGTGAGTAGTCTAGAGTAAAAGTCTATTACGTAGAGACAGGGTTTTAGTACAAAGTGTAGCTGCTGAGTTCCTTTGTAAATAAATAGAATGCACTCTACATAAGAACTATCTGCTGATCTGCTATGTCCATGGTACCAACTCGGTCATCCTGAAACAAGTGTGCAACCCGGATCCATTAGTCCCATTAAACTAGTGACCAAGGATCCAACAATTTGTCTTCATGGAAGAAGATGCAGAAAATCTCCCAGAAATGCTAGGCAAACCAGGGATTTGTGAAACTGGGAGACTAAAAGAAATTAGTATTAGTAAAGAGGTATTATTTGAAAATTTAACTAAATTGATAAATCCCCTGGATGAGATGAGCTTCATGCCAGAGTGTTGAAGGAGGTGGCTAGAGAGATAATGGATGCATTGGTGGTTATCATTCAAAACTCTTTAGATTCTGCAAAGAACGCAGACTGGAAAGTAGCAAATGTAATCCCATTATTTAAGAAAGGAGGAAGATGGAGAATGGAGAAATACAGACCTGTTAGTTTGACAACAGTAGTAGGGAAAATATTAGAATCTATTATAAAGAATGTGATAACTGGACATTTAGAAAATAATGGTAAAATTGGGCAGAATCAACATGGGCCAGAATTTTACAATCACCGGAATGTAATATGACGTCACTGCGCACCATCACGATTGGCGCGTCCGCCAATAATTGAAAGGCCTATTAAGGCCATTAAGGATTTAATTAACCTGAATTTTATGCTGCCCGTCCAACAGTATGGTTGGCGGGCAAACAAAAAAGCCAAGCGGCCTTTACATTTTTTAGGAAACTTCATCCACGAGTGGGATGGGGTTAAAACAAAAACTTTCTTTTGAAATTAAAAGCATGTCCCATCTTACGTGGCACAGTCACATGAGGGGACGTGTTCCACTAAATTTTAATTGTATATTAAATTTTTTTCAAAAAGCATTTCAAACTCCCTGAGAGAGCTCCGTGCCTCAGGGAGATTGAAGCGCTCGTGTGCGCGCATGCGCAAACTGCACGCCAGGCCCACTCTCCGTCCTCCCCCTGCCCGCACAGGTAATGCTCAGCACTACCGCTTGTGGTTCATGCAGGGCGGGCCTTAATTGGCCTGCCCGCACAAAATTGCGGTGCGGAGCCAATCGCAGGCGGCGTTCGGTTCCCTGACCGGCCCCGCCTGCTCCTGCCAAGCCCGCCCGGCGACTGGCAGATCCTGGCCATGGTTTTATGAGAGGGAAATCAAGTATGACAAACACGTTGGAGTTTTTTGAGGATGTTACTTGTAGTGTAGAGGAAGGAGAACCAGTGGATGTGGTGTATTTGGATTTTCTGAAGGCTTTTGGTAAGGTCCTACACAGGAGTTTAGTAAATAAAATTAGAGCTCATAGGATTTGGGGGAACATAACAGTATGGATTGGGAATTGGTTAACAGACAGAAAGGAGAGAGCAGGAATAAACAGATCATTCTCGTGATGTCAGTGGGGTAACTCAAGGATCAGTGCTAGGTCCACAGCTGTTCACAGTCTGTATAAATGATTTGGGTGTGGGGGCCAATTGTAATATCTCCAAGTTTGCTGATGACACCAACTGGATGAGAAGATAAGTTGTGAGGAGGATGCAAGGGGGCTTCAAGAGGACTTGGACAGGCCAAGTGAATGGGCTAGAACATGGCAGATGAAATATAATGTGAATAAGTCTGAAATTTTCACTTTGATAGAAAAAACAAGAAGGCAGAGTATTTCTTAAATGGCTAGCGGTTAGAGAGTGTTGATGTCCAAAGGAACCTGGGTGTCCTTGCTCGTGAGTCACTAAAAGTTAGCATGCATGTGCAGCATGCAATTAGAAAGGCAAATGGTATGTTGGCCTTCATCGCAAGGGGAATTGAGCACAGGAGTAAAGGTGTCTTGCTGCAACTGTAGACAGCCTTGGTGAGACTGCACCTGAAGTTTTTGTCCCCTTATCTCTGGAAGGATATACTTGCCATGGAAGGAGGGTAATGGATGTTCACCAGACTAATCCCTGGGATGGCGTGATTGTTTTATGATGAGAGATTGAGGAGACTGGATCTGTATTCCATAGAGTTTTGAAGAATGATGGGTAACCTCATTGAAACTTACAAAATTCTTACAGGGAGTGACATGATGGATGCGGATAAGATGCCTCCCCTGACTGGTGGGTCTAAAACCCGGGGAAATAATCTCAGGATAAAGGACAGGCCATTTAAAACTGAGATGAGGAAAAATTTCTTCACTCAGAGGAAGGTGAATCTTTGGAATTTCACAGCAGGGCTGTGAAAGCTCAATCATTGAAAATGTTCAAGACTGAAATTGATAGATTTCTGGAAGCTAATAATATCAAGGGATATGGAGAAAATGCTGGAAAGTGGCACTGAGGTAGATGTTCAGCCATGATCTCAGTGAATGGCAAAGCAGGCTCAATGGGCCAAATGGCCTGCCCCTGTTCCTATGTTCCTATTTAATTGCCCATTCTGCTTTATCATTACTCTTCATAGTTATGGAAATGCTTAACAGATCACCTTCCATGAACGTCTCAGCTTTCATGAAAAGAAACACAAACTTCTCCTCATAATGATAAAGCCTCATCATTGGTAACATTCACGTGCATCTATGTAGCATCCACTTTATTACTTTCATCACCTTTGCTGAATTAGGTGCCCAAAAAATAGACACACATGTAGTGGTTGAAGGTATAACCTTTCTTACTGCCTATTAGGGGTCACATTATTGTTCTTGACAAATGAGGCCTAAGTGCGGGCAATCTGGGAGGGGCGGAGTTTCTAGTCATAGACCTGGTTCAAGCATGTAGCTTCTAAAAGAGCTCTGTAATAAAGTTTTTCAAGTAGAAACCTGTCTGTCTTGTTGAGCCATTACAATACATTATTCCCATTGCAGGCGAATTAAGATCTCACAGAAGTTCAACATTGCTTCCTGGCTTCTATATTTCTGTGCATTAAATTGATGATTTAGTTTGCCTGCTTATCTGCTTGCACAATTATTACTGGTCCACCATCCTTCCGTTGCAGATCGCTGTTTAAAAACCATTTTCTTCATGTTATCTCTGGTTCTTTCACCTTAAAAGTGTGTCCTCTGGTTACTGACCCTTCTGCCACTTTTCCCTTATTCATTCTATCAAAATGTTTCATGATTTTTGAACACCTCTATCAAATCTCCCCTTACTTTTCTCTGCTTAAAGGAGAACAACAAGAGTTCCTCTAGTATCTCCAGATAAGTGAAGTCTTTCATCCCAAGTACCATTTTAGTAAGTTCCCTCCCTCCCTAAGGCCTTGGATTCCTTCATAGAGTGTATTGCCCAGAAAACTCCAGATAGGCCCTAACCAGTGTTCTATAAAGGTCCAGAATAGCTTAAAAGCAAAATATTGCAGATGCAGGAAATCTAGAACAAAAACAAAAATTCCTGGAAAAACTCAGCAGGTCTGACAGCATCTGCGTAGAGGGATACAGTTGACATTTTGAGTCCATGTGACCCTCCATCAGAACTAAGACATATAGAAAAGAGATGAAATATAAGCCAGAAGGGGGTGGGACAGGAGAACTCGATAGGGAGCCAGTGATAGGTGGAGGCCAAGAAGAGACTGCCAAAGATAGCATAGACAAAAGGACAAAGGATATATTATCTAAAGGATGTGCTAATGGGGACATTAAGGGAAGCAAGCTGGTGGCAAACAGCCCTAGTGCGTTTGGGGTGGGGGGGAGGGATCAAAATGGGTTTAAAAGGTGGAGATGAAAGAATAGATTAAAATAAATTTAAAAATAGGAGGGAAAAGAAAAATATATAATTGTAAAAAAATTATGAATTATTGGAAAAGGGAGGAATGGAAAGGGGGTGGGGATGGAGGAGAGAGTTCACGATCTGAAATTGTTGAACTCAATATTAAGTCCTGGAGACTGTAAAGTGCCTAGTCAGAAGATGAGGTGCTGTTCCTCCAGTTTGCGTTGAGCTTCACTGGAACATTGCAGCAGGCCAAGGACGGACATGTGGGCATGAGAGCAGGGTGGTGTGTTGAAATGGCAAGCGACAGGGAGGTCTGGGTCATGCTTGCGGACAGACCGAAGGTGTTCCGGAAAGCAGTCACCCAGTCTGCGTTTGGTCTCTCCAATGTAGAGGAGACCACATTGGGAGCAACGAATGCAGTAGATTAAATTGAGGGAAGTGCAAGTGAAATGCTGCTTCACTTGAAAGGAGTGTTTGGGCCTTTGGACGGTGAGGAGGGAGGAAGTAAAGGGGCATGTATTGCACCTTCTGCGGTTGCATGGGAAGGTGCCATGGGAGGGGGTTGAGGTGTAGGGGGTGATGGAGGAGTGGACTAGAGTGTCCAGGAGGGAACAATCCCTGCAGAAAGCCGCCAGTGGGGTGAAGGGAAGATGTGTTTAGTAGTGGCATCATGCTGGAGTTGGTGGAAATGGCAGTGGATGATCCTTTGAATGCAGAGGCTGGTGGGGTGATAAGTGGTTCTGGGAGAGAGAGGAAGGTGTGAGGGCTGATGCGTGGGAGATGGGCCAGACACGGTTGAGGGTCTGTCAACCACCATGGGTGGAAAACTTCAGTTAAAGAAGAAGGAAGACATGTCAGAGGAACTGTTTTTGAAAGTAGCATCATCAGAACAGATGCGACGGAGGCAAAGCAGCTGAGAGAATGGGATGGACTCCTTACAGAAAACAGGGTGTAACGAGCTGTAGTTGAGGTAGCTGTGGGAGTCGGTAGGCTTGTAATGAATATTGGAGGACAGTCTATCACAAGAAATTGAGACTCAGAGGTCAAGGAAGGGAAGGGAAGTGTCAGTGATGGACCATGTGAAAATGATGGAGGGGTAGAAATTGGAAGCAAAATTAATAATTTTTTCCAGATCCAGACGAGAGCATGAAGCGGCACCAAAGCAATCATCGATGAACCGGAGAAAGAGTTGTGGGAGGGGGCCAGAGTAGGACTGGAACAAGGAATGTTCCACATACCCCATAAAGAGACAGGCATAACTGGGGCCCATGCATAGCCACACCTTTTATTTGGAGGAAGTGAGAGGAGTTTAAGGAGAAATTATTCAGTGTGAGAACAAGTTCACCCAGATGGAGGAGAGTAGTGGTGGATGGGGATTGTTTGGGCCTCTATTCGAGGAAGAAGTGGAGAGCCCTCAGACAATCCCGGTGGAGGATGGGGTGTAGACAGATTGGACGTCAATGGTGATGAGGAGGCAGTTGGAGCCAGGGAACTGAAAATTGTTGATACGATGTAGTGCATGAGGGAGATCGCGGATGTAGGTGGGAAGAGACTGGACAAGGGGAGAGAGAATGGAGTCAAGATAGCAAGAAATGAGTACCATGGGGCAGGAATAAGCTGACACGATCGGTCTGCTGGGACAATCCTGTTTGTGGATTTTGGGCAGGAGGTAGAAGCAGGCCGTCCGAGGTTGGGAGACTATGAGGTTGGAAGCTGTGGAGGGAAGATCTCCAGAAGATTCCAGCGAGCAGCTGTTTTAATGAGCATTCATAACATGCAAATGGCACTCGCACCACTAGTCGGTGGGATAACCAGCCTGCCATGAAAACCCCATCGGGAGAATTGCGACCTGTTTTTATGATAGTTAATTACAACAGTTTATGGTTTTTTGCCTCCCGCTGGATTCTCCACTTCTACCATGAAACCTGCCATAGGCAGGGTGGGAGGATTCCACCCCAGTTTACTGTTATACATGGTGCTATTATCTCCATGCAAGCTGGTTCCAGAGTCCCCCCTCGGACTGTTCTCTCAGAATGTTACCATGTGACTCTATACATCATACTGTGGGTGGTGTTATTCTCCAGTCCCACATTAACCCTTGCCCTGCTGAGTACCTTTGTGTTAAAATGGAATGCAGGCACATCATACAACAGTACCCTGAACTAGTTTAAATCATAATTGAATGATTCAACTGGAGCAAAAGGGCAGTGTTTAGTGTATTGGATCAGCACCCAATTTTCCAGTTGGGAGATTTACTATGAATTGCTAAAGATTTTGAGTTTATCAATGATAATCAATATTTAGTAAGGTCATTAAGGATTTTCCATCATGTTTCTACATGCATGAAGTGGTAGATTTGGCAGTGAAGCATGTGTTAACCTCCTCCCTTTCCCACCTTCCCCAGCCTCTGTTTGGTTGGCAACTCTCTGACGTGAGTCTTCCTGATCCTGATTGGCGTAAATCCTGCCTCCAGCCTGTTAATGGCCAATTGTTGGGAAGCAGGTATTCCTCACCACAAGCTCCCTGACCCTGCCCCCCCACCACCCCCCACCACCCCAACCCCACCCCCACCACCCGACACCACCCCAGCCCCCACCACCGCGCCAACATATTAGCCAGTGGGGTAATTGGCAATCCGGTGATTCAGCCTCATGTTTGCTCTCCCAGGTGGATGAAAAAATCCCATAGCACTTTTTTGAAGAAGAGCAGTGGAGTTATCCCTGATGTCCTGACTAATGTTTACCCCTCAACCAACATCACAAAAATGGATGATACTATTGTACATTAGCTTTAACAAACGAAATGGCAATATTTTATTTTAGTCTAGGAAAGTGACTCACTGTTACTTTTTGCTGTTATATAAACATGTTATAGTTTGCTTTAGATCAGTTCAGGTGCCTTTGCTTCAATTCTTAGTGTGCTTAAATAAATAGAAAGTGGCACTCGTCTTCATTGCTTTTCAAACATGGTATAATTACAGCTTCTACTATTCTAATGCACTTCTGCTCAACTCAGTCTTCACTTACTGCCTTAAGAGAATCCAGTGCAAATACATTTCAATTTGACCTTACTAAAATAGGTATCTTGAGCTCAGCTTGCAAGGTGCAACATATGTCTTACACCTCCCAGCAGTGCCACATCTAAAAGTTCATTCATTACTCTAATACAAAATGACAGATCAGCAACAGCTGGCACAGCTGGAAAAGGGGTGCAAACTGCATCAGAAATGAAATCCTGCCCTGTTGTCACAACGATAGATAGCTAAGTGTTAGCTGTGCTCCTTAAGGGAAAGTCACGGTCAGAGCTATTAAAGTTGCAATGTCCTAATCCCACCGATCATTTTTTTTGTAATATAAAATAAACTAAGCTGAAATGTTGATATGCTTTGAATTAGTTGGAGTAATTTCTCTTTATAAATATATTGCGTTGTAAATATATAAATATATCTTAACCTACAGGAAGATATGCTGCACTTCAAATCTGTATGCTTCAATGGCTCTTAAACATTGGTGTATTCTCTTTAAGTATCTTTCCTCAGTGAGCAGTTAGCCAGTGTTCCTGATCTCGAGGGAAGGTCTGATCATAGTGTTGGAAAGGCTCAGTCTTTCTGACATATAACAGGATTGTGCTCAATCTCTAACGGTTACTCATGTGGATTTGTCATCCCAAATTGTCATTGAGGTTTGATCCTATCAGCCCTGGGACTGGCATGCGGTGATGGACATTTCCACAGAGGTTTTGACTGCCAGGATTACATGCAACACTTGCTGCAAAAGACACAATTCATCATCAATCACTGTCATGAGTATAATATTCAGGCTGCAGAAGTGAATTGTAGTAACTGAGCATTCTGCTGTGCATAGATCACTGCACAATGCTTTCTTAATTTTAGCATGACATAAACAAACACCCAGCAGAAACACTCTATTAAGTTCTAACAGCTGCAGTGATATTCATTAACACACTGTTGTTTTTTTAATGCATCAGATCAGGGGAGAGGTTGGTGTTGCGGTAATGTCATGAGACAAGTAATTCAGAAGCCTGGCTAAAATGGGCCAGGATCTCCCAGCCCTGTCGCAGCAGGGATGGGAATGTAAAATGAGACATGCCATTCGAAACTCCATTGACTTCGGCAGGAACGTAAAGTCCTGCTGGCGTAAAATTCCACCCATGAGCTCAAAGCCCACCATGGCAGCTGGTGGAACTTAAATTTAATTAATAAGCCTTGAATATAAAGCTGGTCTCTGTAATGGTGACCATGAAACTATCAGTGATTGTTGCAAAAACCCACCTGGTTCCCTAATGTCCCTTTAGGGAAGAAATTTGCCATCTTTACTTGAACTGGCCTACATGTGACTCCAGACCCACAGCAATGTGGTTGACTCTTAACTGCCCTCTACAATGGTCTAGCAAACCACTCAGCTCGAGGGCAATTGAGGATGGGCTAGAAATGCTGGTCTCATCAGCGGTGCCTACATCTCTTGAAGAAAAAAAATATTCTAATTCAGTTTCAGCAATAAAGGTTTGAAATATTGGATCATCGATTCACTTTGTAGCGGTGGGGGCATATTCTGCGAAAGATGTGGGGAAAACATGTTTCCTGCAAATGTGCAATTTACTGACAAGAAAATTATTCAGTGATGTCCCTAACACACTGGCACTGGCCTGGTTCCAGCCATAAATCTGATGGGTCAACCAGGGAAATGGCCACTTTCAGAAGTTTATACAAATTTCATGGAGTTTCTGCCAAGCAATGGAAGTTCAAGCCTAATGTTGTTTCTTGCGATGGCCCAAACTACTTAGCAGGCCAAATTAGTTTCTTCCTTCCCCATTTTACTTTTAAGATAGGAAAGAAAAAGCCCAGGTCTTTTGTTTGTCCTTGTTGGTCTTTACCAGCTGCAGATTGGAAAACTATGCACCCTGGGCCTGTCATTTTTTTAACCATTTATTTTAATAGATGGAAAATCATGGGCTGGAGTTGGAGGGGTGGGGGATGCACAAGTTCTCAATATGTATTCTAGGCTTACAGCAGCAGCATGGATGTGGGAAGGTCTATCACCGACTAAATTAATTAATGGATGAGCTAATCACTACATGGTTAGAGATATTGGAGAATATATTGATCATTACTTCTATCATTTCAGCAAAATAAACTAAAAGTTCCTGTAGCAGACTGAAATTTATCTCAAAGATATTAAAGTAAAATATAGAAGCCATTTGGATGAAGAGGTGCAACTGCCTTAACAGAATAATTCAGCTGCCACAAAATTTCTAACTAATCACCTAATTTTTCTAAATTTATTCTGTCTTTTCTACCCATCAGGCATGGACAATCATTTTCAATTTACTGAAACTATTTCTGTCTAATATCGCAACCTATACATCTGAGACTACTGAATACCAGAAAATGTGATCATCTATATGTGTTATTGGTGTAAGTCACTTGGGAGCCTATCTGAAATGATGCAAAAGTGGATTGAGTTGTTTTGGCCAAGCAATATATGTTTATTTATTCATTAAATCAAAGAATGTTTACAGGGCACAAACAAGCCTTGAGTTTTTGTTAACGGTTTTTATTTCCCTACGTGGGCCAACCCTCCTGCTTGCTTCTTCCTTCCTAATGTTCGTATTTTTCAATCAACAATCTAATTCTCTTTCAAAAGAATATATGGAGCATGCTTCAAAAACAGACTGAACTCCATATTATAATGTCAGGGATGTTATTTTTCACCCCCGCTTTAATTCCTTTTGTGGATATCTTAAATTTGTTCCTCCTACTGATGCCTCACCAACCCGTAGAAACAATCTATCACTCAGTACTGAATTATTACCCTAACTCTGAGTCACAATTTTAAGTAACTGATTCCTCATCACTGACTTCCCAAATAGGACAAGTTTTTTTTGTCCGCTTTATCAAAATCCTTCAAAATCTTAAAAACCTCCATTAAAACTCTCTCTTACCTTCCAGAATCAATTAAGATAGACTTAGGGTAGAATTTCCCAGGTTTGCACTAAGTGCGGAAGTGGGCAGGCAAAATGGCATTCCACCCACCGACGGCAATGGCAGGTTTTCACGCTGCATCATCAGGAGCCCATGCATTCCCGGAAATGCGCCCTATCCATGGCCGGCGGGCTCTCATTCTCCCATCTGCCATCACCTTGCCATTGCATCACGCTGGCCGCCATGTTTAAAAGGCAGCCGCCAGCACAGCGCTCATCACCACCAGTTCATCACCACTGTCTAGGAGACATGACCAGCAAAGGAAATAAAACCGCAGGCCCCCGCTTCAACGATGGGTCTCTCGAGTGACTGCTGGATGTTGTGAAGGGCCGGCGGGACTTACTGTACCCCCGCTCTAGCCACAGGATGGGCAGCAACATGACTAATCCATCTTGGCAAGCGGTGGCAGTGGAATGAAGAAAGGGAATTATAAAGATTTGATTGGAGACAGGCAATGGCTAGTATTTAAAGAAATACTACTCAGTTGACAACAGATTTCCATTCCTCTAAGGCACAAACACCCAAAGGGAAAGGGAAATCAACTGTGCGCAACAAAATCAGTTAAAGATTGCATTAGGTCAAAGGAAATGGCTTATAAGGGTGACAGAAAAAGTGATAAACCTGAGGATTGGGAGCAATTTAGAACCCAGCAAAAGGGGACCAAAAACTGATTAAGAAAGGGAAACTAGATTATTATTATTACCAATATCTGGGAACCAAAAGCCACAGAACACAGCAATGACTTTATCATCTGGATTAATACATTTGATTTCCTAAGCAACTAGTTTCAAAGTGGCTCTGAAGGAAGGGGCAAATGGACAGGAACAGAGGAACAGGAGTAGACCATTTAACCTCTCGAGCCCATTCAATGAAATTGTGGCTGAACTGCGACCTAACTCCATGCACCTGCCTTTGTCCTATGTCCCTTCATGCCTTTGGACACGCATGAAAGGAGACTAGGAAAATATAGGTTCAAGCATATAATTTTACAAAATTAGAATTGCAGTCCATTTATTTATTCCACCATCAAGTTCATCCACATCGTGTACTTTATTTAGGTCTCTTCACATAACGATCAGTAAAATCACAAGTTGGTGAATGTACAAGTGGAAAACCTTAAACTCAATCCACATGTCTCAATGGCTCTCTCAAACTGAGTGTTACGAAGTTTATAACTTAGCCAATCTTTCCTTCTCTCTGCCCATGGGCTCGGATTTTCCTCTGCTTCAAATGTTTACACACTTGTCTTTACAAAGATACAGGATGAATACCTTTCATTGTAAGAAACTCGGGCAGGATATAAAATGTGCTGCAGATTTGCTCAGCAGAACTTTTGGCCCAATGGACGTGGGACAGGAATTGAAAGGGCTGGAGAATTGTTCTTGATGTTCAGTATGCTGGCACGTTGCTTTCTCCTGGCCATTTCAAAAGTGAAATAATTCTGTGATTAGTGAGTGGGGGTGGGGTGGAAGTGACGTGGTGAAAGCCATCCACTGGCAAGCAGCAGGTTTTTTTTATTCATTCATGGGGTTAGGGCTTCGCTGGCTGGGCCTGCATTTCTTGCCCATCCATAGTTGCCCTTGAGAAGGTGGTGGTGAGCTGCCTTATTGAACCGCTGCAGTCCATGTGGCATAGGTACATCCACAGTGCTGTTAGGAAGGGAGTTCCAGGATTTTGACCCAGCGACAGTTAAGAAACTGTGACTTATTTCCAAGACAGGATGGTGAATGACTTGGAGGGAACTTCTATGTGGTGGTGTTCCCATCTATCTGTTGCCCTTGTCCTTTTAGACTGTAGTGCCTGTGGATTTGGAAGGTGCTGTTGAAGGAACCTTGGTGAATTCCTGCGGTGCACCTTATAGATGCTATACACTGCTGTTACTGTGCATCGGTGGCAGAGGGAATGAATGCTTGTGGATGTGATACCAATCAAGTAGGCTGCTTTGTCCTGGATGGTGTCAAGCTCATTGAGTATTGTGGGAGCTGCACTCATCCAGGCAAGTGGGGAGTATTCCATCACACTCCTGACTTGTGCCTTGTAGATGGTGGACAGGCTTTGGGGAGTCAGGAGGTGGGTTACTTGTTGCACGATTCCTAGTCCCTGACCTGCTCTTATAGCCATAGTATTTATATAGCTAGTCCAGTTAAGTTTCTTGTCAATGGTAACTCCCAGGACGTTGATAGTGTGGGATTCAGTGATGGTAATGCCATTGAACATCAAGGGGCGATGGTTGGATTCTCTCTTGTTGGAGATGATCATTGCCTGACTCTTGTGTGGTGCAAATGTTACTTGCCACTTGTCAGCCCAAGCCTGAATGTTGTCCAGGTCTTGCTGCATATGGTCACAGACTGCTTCAGTGTCTGATGAGTCACGAATGGTGCTGAACATTGTGCAATCATCAGCGAACATCCCCACTTCTGAACTTATGGTGAAAAGAAGGTAATTGATGAAGCAGCTGAAGATGGTTGGGCCAAGGGTACTTCCCTGAGGAACTCCTGCAGTGATGTCCTGAAGCTGAGATGACTGACCTCCAACAACCACAGCCATCTTGCTTTCTGTTAGGTATGACTCCAACCAGTGGAGAGTTTTCCCCCGATTCCCATTGACTCCAGTTTTGCTAGGGCTCCTTGATGCCACACTCGTCAAATGCTGCCTTGATGTCAAGGGCAGTCATTCTCACCTCACCTCGGGAGTTCAGCTCTTTTGTCCATGTTTGGACCAAGATCAAGTGCCAAGTGGCCCTGGCGGAACCCAAACTGAGCATCAGTGAGCAGATTATTGCAAAGCAGGTGCCACTTGATAGCACTGTGATGATCTCTTCCATTACTTTACTGATGATGGAGAGTAGACTGATGGGGGGGTAATTGGCCGGGTTGGATTTGTCTTGCTTTTTGTATACAGGACATACGTGGGCAATTTTCCACATAGCCGGGTAGTTGCCAGTATTGTAGCTGTACTGGAACAGCTTGGCTAGGGGGTGTGGCATGTTCTGGGGCACAAGCCTTCAGCACTATTGCCAGAATATTGTCAGGACCTATAGCCTTTGCAGTACCTAGTGCCTTCAGCCATTTCTTGATATCACTTGGAGTAAATCGAATTGGCTAAAGACTGGCATCTATCATGCTGGGGACCTCCGGAGGAGCTCGAGAGGGATCACCCACTCAGCACTTCTGGCTGAAGATTGTAGCAAATGTTTCAGCCTTATCTTTTGCAGTGATGTGCTGAGCTCCTCCATCATTGAGGATGGGGATATTGGTAGAGCCTCCTCCTCCAGTGAGTTGTTTAATTGTCCACCATCATTCACGACTGGATGTGGCAGGACTGCAGAACTTAGATTTGATCCATTGATTATGGGATCCCTTAGCCCTGACTATCACTTGCTTCTTATGCTGTTTGACATGCAAGTAGTCCTGTGTTATAGCTTCACCAGGCGGACATCTCATTTTTAGGTAGGCCTGGAGCTGCTTCTGGCATACTCTCATGCATTGAACCAGAGTTGATCCGCTGGCTTGATGATAATGGTACAGTGGGGGATATGCTGGGCCATGAGGTTATAGATTACATTCGAGTACAATTCTGCTGCTGCCCATGTCCACAGCATATATTGGATGCCCAGTCTTGAATTGCTAGATCTGTTCGAAATCAATCCCATTTAGCATGATGTTAGTGCCACACAACTCGATGGAGGGTATCCTAAATGGGAAGTCGGGACTTCATCTCCACAAAGACTGTGCGGTGGTTACTCCTACCAATAATGCCATGGACAGATGCATCTGCGGCAGGCAGGTTGGTGAGGATGAGGTCAAGTATGTTTTTCCCTCTTGTTGGTTCCCTCACCACCTGCCACAGACCCAGTCTAGCAGCTATATCCTTTAGAATACGGCCACCTTTGTCAGTAGTGGTGCAACTGAGCCACTCTTGATGGTGGACATTGAAGTCCCCCACCCAGAGTACATTCTGCACCCTTGCTACTCTCAGTGCTTCCTCCAAGTGGTGTTCAACATGAAGGAGCACTGATTCATCAGCTGAGGTAGGATGGTACGTAGTATTCAGCAGTTTAGAGGTTTCCTTGCCCATGTTTGACCTGATGCCTGAGACTTCATGGGGTCTGGAGTCGATGTTGAGGACTCCCAGGGCAACTCCCTCCCAACTGTATAGCACTGAGCCGCTACCTCTGCTGGGTCTGTCTAGCCGGTGGGACAGGACATACACAGGGGTGGTGATGGTGGTATCTAGGACACTATCTGTAAGGTATGATTCCATGATGATATTTCTCCTCCATGAGGATGACTATGTCAGGCATATTCCTCTGCATTGAACTTCATCTGCCCCATGCCCATTTCACCTGTGCGCCTACCTTTTGAAGTTGTACTCTATCCTCCTCACAGTTCACAATGCTTCAAAGTTTAATATTATCCAAAGAAGTGTGACCTTTACACCAAAGTTTAGGTCTTGAATATGTATCAAGAAAAGCAATGACCCGCTGGGAAACTCCACTACAAACCTTCCACCAGTCCAAAAAACTTTCATTAACCATTTCTTAAGGGCTACTCAGCAAATTCCATATCCATGTTCCAAATGTCCTTTATATTCCTTTAGCTTTAACTCTCCCACTTTTGGCACTAGCCCCTAGATATTAGTAAGGAGGACTTTGCAGGGTCAGCAGGGCTGAGATTGCTGTTGTCGTTTCCAAAGCCTTGGCCGAATTCATTCCTCTTTTGTGACCTTGTAGCAGTTTGGTACAACTGAATAGCTTGCCAGGCCATTTTAAGAGTCAATCACATTGCTGTGGGCCTGGAGTCACATGTAAGCCAGACAGGTTAAGGGCAACATATTTCTTTCCCTACTGAACAAGATAGTTTTTTGCAACAACTGTCATGGTCCATCATGGTCATCATTCCAGAGTTTTATTGAATTCAAATTCCACCATCTGCCAAGGCAGGATTCAAACTCAGGTCCCCAGAGCTTTACCCAGGGGTTTCTGGATCATTTGTCCAGTGACAAGGCCATTACACCATCACCTCTCCAGGTAACCAATTAAAGCTCTTAAAGGGCTTATTGTGGTCACTGGGAAGATGCTGACTGGAATTTTCAAGTCAACAGTTAGGGCTCTTCAGCAGCTGAAACACAGCCAAGATATGCAGGTGGCCTCCCAGCAGCAGACCGGGTGGGTGGAAGGGGACAGCAGTCCATCCTTCTAGGGAACCCCTCCCACATCTGGCATGACTATCAGGTCACAGCTTCAGCTGCTGGCTGTCCATTGGAGGGGTCGCCCCTCTATGGTGACAGAAAGGCAGTCGTAACTTGTAAATGTATAGAGCTGTGCTGGCATATTGGGTTGGGTTCTCATGTTTTGATTGTAAGCGAAGGAGACAGTGCCATTGGCTTGACGAGGCTTCGATGCCTTGGATGCCTAGCAGAAGATTCGCTGGATCAGCGCATCCCTGGTGTCCCTGCCAACATGAAAGTTCCTGCCCTCTGCCTCGAGATCCTCACCCTGCGCCTTCCCAGGATCTTCCTCTGAGCCATCACTAGAGTCATCCTCTGTGGCCTGTGGAGCTGCCTCACTCTCCTTAGCCTCCAGTGGGTCCCCCCTTGCCAGAGTCAGGTTACGCAGTGCGCAGCATGCGACAACTATGAGGGAGACATGCTCTGGAGGATACTGAAATGCTCCCTCTGACCGGTCCGGGCATATGAAGTGCATCTTCAGCAGTCCGATAGTCTCCTCCACCACTGCCCTTGTAGAGGCATGACTCCTGTTGTATCTCTCCTTGGCCTCAGTTCTTGGATAACAGAGTGGGGTCATCAGCCACATCTTCAAGGGATAGACATTGTCATCCAGGAACCATCCATTTACTTATGCAGGAGCCACAAACAGCCTTGATATCTGTGAGTGCCGCAAGATGTAAGCATCGTGTGAGCTCCCAGGGTAACGGGCACAAACTTGAAGAATCTGTCTCCTGTGGTCACGGATGATTCATTGAGTGAAATCCCTTCCTGTTTACGAAAGCCCCAGGCTCACCTGCTGGTGCCTTGATGGCCATGTGAGTGCAACCTATTACACCCTGGATGTGGGGGCAGCCAGCCTCAGGCTCTCTCTGCCTGGCTCACCTCATCTGTCTGGAACTGGGTGAACGTGCAGAGGTGTCTAAAGATAGCATCAGTCATGAGCTTGATGCAACTGTGTGCAGCTGATTGAGAAACACCACACAGACCCCCCACTGAGCCCTGAAAAGAACTGGAGGCTTAGAAGCTCAGGGCCACTGTGACCTTCAGAGCCACTGGCATGGGGTGTCCACCCATACAGTTGGAGGTGATTTACAGACCCATCATGCAATGATTTACAATGTACATTAATAACTTAGATGACGGAAGTGAATATACTATCGCCAAATTTGCAACCGATACAAAAATAGGTGGGAAGGCAAGTGGTGAGGAGGACACAAGGAGTCTATGGAGGGATATAATCAGGTTAAATGAATAGGCAAAAACTTGCTAAACGGTATATAAGGAGGGAAAATGTGAGGTTATGCACTTTGGCAGGAAGAATAAAGCAGCTGAATATTATTTAAATGGAGGAAGACTGCAGAAAGAAGCAGCACAGAGGGATTTGGGAGGTCTTATGAATGAACGCCAAAAAGCAAACATACAAGCTCAGCAGATAATAAGGAAGGCAAATGGAATGTTGGCCTTTATTTCAAAGGGAATGGAGTATAAAAATTGGGAAGTCTTGCTAAAACTATACAAGGCACTAGTTAGACCAGACCTAGAATACTGTGAACAGTTTTGGCCCCCTTATCTAAGGAAAGATACTGGCATTGGAGGCAGTCCAGAGAAGGCTCGCTAGGTTGATCCCGGGCATGGAAGGATTTTCTAATGAGGAGAGGTTGAGTCGGTTGAGCCTGTACTCAGTGGAAGTTAGAAGAATGAGAGGTGACCTTATTGAAACATATAAAATTCTTAGGGGGCTTGACAGGGTAGATGCTGAGAGGTTGTTTCCTCTTGTGGGAGAGTCCAGGACCAGACGGCATAATCTCCGGTTAAGGGGTCACCCATTTGAAACAGGGAAGAGGAGGAATTTCTTCTCTCAGGGGGTAGTAAATCTGTGGAATTCTTTACCGCAGACAGCTGGAGAATCTGGGTCATTAAGTATATTCAAGGCTGAGATAGACATTTTTAATCAGTAAGGGGAAGCAAGGTTATGGGAAAAAGGCAGGAAAGCGGAGTTGAGGATTATCATTTCAGCCATGATCTCATTGAACGGCAGAGCAGACTCGATTGGCAAATGGCCTACTTCTGCTCCTACATGTTATCGGGTTTTATGGTGATACATTGCAGTCACTGCATCCCTGGAGAAGCAGAGTCTCCTGCAGCACTGGACCTTGGGCATCTGGAGGTAGTTGGAGCACTGCCTGAACACTCTAGATGCTGGGGAGTGGCGTCTTCAGTGTGCTCTCCCATCTTAGCCTGCCTGCTGGTTCTGCACCAACTGCACCTGTGCCTCTCCTGTTAAAGGTCTGTCCCTGAGATGCTGCCCACGCCCACTTGGCCCCCTCTCCCTCCTGCCCCTTGTTCCCTCTTCAGAGGAGGTTCCACCAGCGGAATACGCTGTCACAATTAGATGGGATGCAGAGGAGCAGTGCCTTGAAAATGAAAGAGCTTTGTGCTGCAACTCTCAGGGAAACCTCCCCGGGAAGATGAGGACCTCTGAGATGCTGAAAGGCAGGCTTGACAATCAAACGAGATGCCAAGAAACTCTGGGACAACTCTGTACTCACACAGCAAAAACTGGCAATGACAGGGAAAGTGCTGCTGCTCTGGGGGCCTTTTATCCTGCCTGTGGATCACAAAATGATTAAAGCATGAATTCCACCCATTTTGCCCGTGTGACCATCTAAAAATCACAGGCAACGTAGAATCGCGGACAATTTAGTGACCTTAATTGGCCCTTTAATTGTGGCGGGCATAACCCAGACTCCCTCAAGCACCCACCAAATTCAATATTGGACGCGTGCGCGATGACATCAGGATGCACGCCCGACGTCTTTTTGCGCAATTTTGTGTGCATGCACCCGACCTCGGAACGCAAGATTCAGACCTATGTCTTTGGTTATCTAGTGAGCTCTGATTTGTTTACCTTACCCTTCATGGGAATACACCTTGACTGTACCCAAACTATTTCTTCCTCAAAGGTAGCTCATTGTTCAGTTGCCATTTTTTCTGCCAAATTTTGATTCCAATTACCTGGCCCAGATCCATTCTTACCCAGATACATTGCCCCGGTTAATTATTCTTACTTTCGACTGTTTTTGACCTTTTCTGTAGCCAACTTAAACCATATGATACAATGATCAGTATCCCGTAAATGTTCCTCCATTGACACTGTGACTGGTCTGGAGAATTTTAGTTATGAGGAAAGACTGGATAAACTAGGGTTGTTTTCTTGGAACAGAGGAGGCTGAGGAGGGTCCTAATTTAAGTCTTTAAATTTAAATTATGAGGTGTCTAGATGGAGTTGATTGGAAGGCTCTATTCCCCTTGGTTGAAGGTTTCATAACCAAGGGGCATAGATTTGGGGTTTAAGGGGAGTTCAAGTGGAAATGGTTTCACCCAAGAGGTGTTGGGGATCTAGAACTCATTTTCTGAGCAGTAGAGGAGGCAGAAACCCTCACAACATGAAAAGGGACATGGATATGCACTTGAAGTTCCTAACTACCGACCAAGAGCTGGAATGTGAGATTAGGCTGGATAGCTACTTGTCGGCTGGCACGGACTCAATGGGCTGAATGGCTTCTTTCCATGTAGTTAATTTCTATGATTCTGTGTGACCCTCTCAGGCTCTCCACATCATGGACCTCTCAAACCCCACACCATGGCCCTCCCAGAGTTCACACTGTGGTCCTCCCAGAAGCAATACTGTGGACCCACCAGGCTCCACACCATTCCATGGCACTTCATGATCCTTTACTTGGCAGTGCTGCCCAGGCTCTTTGCTCCATGGCCTTCTCAGATTGGGCTTTCCCATTTGTACACAATTTAATTTAACAACAATCTCACTATTTTAATGATAGAAAAATAAAATCTGCAAAGAACTGAATTTGATGGAAATTAAAATAGCTAAACAAAGGAAAAACAGAGAAATAAACTCCAAACGTTAGTTATCACATAGATAAATAAAGTGAATCTACAATTATTGAAACCCTGAAATAAAACAAGAAAATGAGGGGCCAGCAAATGAGGATAAATGCAGGAGAATGTTCTGTGGCGATCCTACATGATGATGTCGACTCTTTAAGAACTTCTGCATTCCACTGAAGTGACAAGAGGACATGATAGTTTGAACCACGGAGCCAGCCGGGTTAATGCTGTGAAGGACAGAAGTCTTGTTTGCATCTGTGGTGTCAGGGATGGTCTAAACTTATCTGCGTGGTGACCTTTATCAATACAACGCCACAGCCACTGCCAGAAAGGAAATAATTCAAAATTCACAACAGAGAACCAAGCTGTGAGACCTTGAAATCATTGTAATAATGTTGACACCAGATCAATACATGACTGTGCTGGAGTTCATCTCCCTTTTGTGAGCATAAATTCATCTTCCCTTTGTTCACCACCACCCCACCACCTGCTGACATTGGACTGAAAAGATTCAGGCCTAAGAAATGTCAACTCCCTTTGACTCTGAAACTCTTTTGTGTTTTTTTGTGAAGGAGCCTCCCAAACCCACAAGCAATTATTTCAGCATCGCCTGCGGCTTAGAGCTTCTTGATGGATTAAAGTTTAATTGATTAAAAACAGCAACGCATTTCTGAGTGGAGAAATATTTTATTTTTGGCAAGCCCTTGAGTACAAATGGCCCTGGAAGCTGATAAACCTGCAATCCCGGCTATTATGCTGGGATCGTGCCTGTCAGGAATCTCCGTTGCTGACCCCAGAAGACTTTCCAGAGGACTTGCCAGTAAAGGGAAGAAAGAAACGCTGGCCTTCCATGACCTCAGGATGCCCCAAAGCAATTTATAGCCAATGAAGTACTTTACCAGTGTAGTAAATGTTGTAATGTCAGAAACATGGCAGCCAATTTACATTCACCAATGTCCCACAATCAGCAATACAATAGTGATCAGATAATCTGTTTCCAGTGTCATTGATTGGGTGATAAATAGTGACCAGGACAGCAGGGCGAACTCTCTTGCCCTTTTCCAAAATATCGGCATGAGATTTTTTACATCCACCTGGGAGAATAGACAGGGTCTTGGCCAGAGATGCCAAAAGCCAGTTCCTCTGATGGTGCAGAACTCCCTCAGAGCTACACTTAAGTGTTAACCTAGACTTCGTGTTCAAGGTGCTCACTGACGCGTAATGTGACACGGGATGATGTCAGGTGGAACTCCCGATGTCACCCTGCGTCATTTCAATTTTCAGGTCGGCGGGAGCGCAGCCGAATCGTCACCCGCCGACCTGTCAACGGCCTATTGAGGCCATTTAAAAAGTAATTGAGCTAGTTAATGGACCTGCCCGTCCAACCTTAAGATTGGCGGGCAGGCCAGGAGCCCTGGCGGGCTTCAGAAAAAGCATGAAACCTCATCCACAGGCAGGGTGAGGTTTCATGTAGGTTTTTTAAAATTTAATAAAAGTTTGATTGAAAGTGATGGACATGTTTTTTCCCATATTTTATATTCAACTCTCCACGTCTTTAAATCCAGTTAGAACTCGGTTAACCTAGCACATACGGACATATAAACATATGAACAATTAGCAGGAGTAGACAATTTAGCCCATCAAGCCTTCTCCGCCATTTAATAAGGTCATGGCTGACTGAATAGTAACCTAAAATATGCATCCCACCTACCAGCGATAACCTATCACTCCCTGGCTTGCCAAAAATCTATCCACCTCTGCCTTACAAACATGCAAAGACTCTGCTTCCACTACCTTTTCAGGAAGAGAGTTCCAAAGACTCACAACCCTCTGAGTGAAAAGATTTTGCCCCATCTCTGCTTTAAATGGTCGACCCCTTAATTTTAAACAGTTACAACCAGTTCTAGACTCTTCCACAAGAGGAGACACCCTCTCCACATCTGCCTTGTCAAGACTCCTCAGGATCTTATCTGTTTCAATCGAGTCGCCTCTTACTCTTCTAAACTCCAGCAGATACAAGCCTAGTCTGTCCAATCTTTCCTCATAAGACAACCCACCAATTCCAAGTATTAGTCTGGTAAACCTTCTCTGAACTGCTTCCAATGCATTTACAACCTTCTTTAAATAATGTGACCAATACTGTACACAATACTCCAAATGTGGTCTCACTAGTGCCCTGTACAACTGAAGCATAACCTCCCTACTTTTGTATTCAATTCCCCTCACAATAAAAGATAACATTTTGAGCTTTACTAATTATTTGCTGTACTTGCATACAAACCTTTTGTGATTCATGCACTTCGGCAACCAGATCCCTCTGCACCTCAGAGCTCTGCAATCTTTCACCATTTAGATAATATGCTTCTCTTTTATTCCTCCTGCCAAAATAGACAATTTCACATTTTCCCACATTATACTCCACCTGCCAGATCTTTGCCCACTTAATTAACCTATCTATATCTGTTTGTAGCTTCCTTATGCCCTCTTCACAATTCACTTTCCTACCTATCTTTGTGTCATCAGCAAATTTTGCACCACCCCTTCTATCCCTTCATCCAAGTCATTCATATAAATTATAAAAAGTTGAGGTCCCAGCACTGATCCCTATGACACACAACTCGATACATCTTGCCAACCTGAAAAAGACCCATTTAAGCCGACTATCTACTTCCTATTAGCCAACCAATCTTCTATCCATGCCAATATGTTACCCACTATACCATGAGCTTTTATTTTCCACAATAACCTTTGATGTGGCCTTTATTAAATGCCTTCTGGAAATCTAAGTACAGTACATCCACCGGCTCCCCTATATTCACAGCACATGTTACTTCCTCAAAGAACTCCAATATGCTGGTTAAACATGATTTTCCTTTCTCAAAACCCTGTTGACTCTGTCTGATGACCTTGAGCTTACTCAAGTGCCCTGCTTTAACTCCTTTAATAATATCTTCTAATATTTTCCCTACGACAGATGTTAAGCTAACTGGCCTATAGTTTCCCACTTTTTGTCTCCCTCTCTTTTTGCATAATGGAGTTACATTTGCTATCTTCCAATCTACTGGGGCTTTTCCCGAATCTAGGGAGTTTTGGAAAATTAAGACCAATGCATCAACTATCTCAGTAGGCACTTATTTTAAGACCCTAGGATGAAGTTCATCAGCCCTCAGCTCCAACGGTTTACTCAGTACCACTTCTCTGGTGACTGTAATTTTCCTGACTTCCTTCCTCACTTCCATTTCCTGGTTGATAGCTACTTCTGGGATGTTACTTGTATCCTCTATAATGAAAATTGATGCAAAATACCTGTTCAACTCATTTACCATCTTCTCGTTTCCATTATCAATTCTCCAGACTCACTTTCTATATGACCAATGCTCACTTTGTTAACCCATCTACTTTTTAAATATTTATAAAAACTCTTACTATCTACTTTTACATTTCTGGCTAGCTTTCTCTCATACTCTAATTTTTCCTTCCTTATTAGTCTCTTAGTCATTCTTTGCACCATTTTTGGCTTTTCCAAGTGCATGTTCCTGCGGAGTCTCAACTGCTGAGAGTTCATTATTGCAGTGGAGGCTCCATGCATATAGTGTACGTTTGGAAGATATGCCTACAGTATTTAGCAATGTGCATTACTACTTTGCACTGAAGGTAGTGCCACTTCAAACAACACTATACCATTAATATGAATAATAACGATAGTGTAACAACAGGTAAAAGTAGGGTGCATTCCTTCAGGATTGAGAAAGGCTGGTTCTGAATCATGCTCAGCAAGTATGAGCCAATAACACTGAAGTTGTCCCGGATCGCTAGGTAGACCGATCTGTTCCAACCTGCTTCTTCCTGTACAATGTCATAAGCCGCAATTCCCACAACCCGGTTTTAAGCAGTACATTTTTTAAAGTCCATTCTGGGATGTGAGCGTCACTGGCCAGGCCAGCATTTATTGCCCATCCCAAGTTGCCCTTGAGAAGATAGTGGCGAGCCCATGTGGTGTACACCCACAGTGCTGTTATAGAGGGAGTTCCAGGACTTTTACCCAGCAACAGTGAAGGAACAGCAATATATTTCCAAGTCAGGGTGGTGAGTGTCTTGGAGGGTGTAATGACTTGAAGTACTGTGCAGGTTTCAACAAGAAACAGTTAACTTGATTACGGAGAGCTTTTCAGATGCTATATGCTTAAACCAGATAAGAAACCCCATCACCCCAGATTACCCTTACTTAGGGCTTATTGGTCGGAGCCGCCAAGAACAATCACTTGATTCCTGTTAGATAACAGGAGACATTATACCTTCAGTTACTACATTTCCTCTCCCTTTAGTTTTTTTTAACAGTTTCTATTTACAGAGAACATTTGAATATCCAACAACATATACATATATACGACTCAGGTGATTAAAGATTAAGTCTCTGCAGTGCTTTCCTTATTTGGTTACAGCAGTGTAGCTCTACCACTTGAGCTTCTTCCATAGATCGACATGATTAGGAGCTGCAGCACCAAATACATCATTAGAAAGTGGCAGTTCGGGGTTTGGCAACTCTACAGAGAAATTGGGTATATCTGTTCTAGGTCGATCTGTCACCTCAGGAATTAATGGTTTGACATTTGTCACAGACAAAATAGCTGGATGTTGGAAGTTCTCTCTATTCCAAAGATGATCCACATGTTTAAGAACAATTCGGTCTTCCACTTCTACCTGGAAGGACAAGAAACCAGTTTCTGAGATAATTGTTCCAGGAACCCAACAAGATCCACTTCCAAAATCCCGCACAAAACTATGTCTCCTATAGTGAATGTGCGAACTTTTCTATGAATATCAGGATTCAATTTTTGATTACTGTGATTCTTCTCCAATTTCCTCTCTAAGTTTGAAAACACCAGATTTAACCTTGTACGTAGGTGGCATTTTATCAATAATTCAGATGGTGTCGAACCCATAGTTGAATGAGGTGTTGTACAATAACTGAGAAGAAAGTGGGGAAGTCAAGTTTCTTGAGTACGTTCTGATAACCTCTTCATTCCAGATTTGAAAGTTTGCACAGGTCTCTCAGCCAAACTCATTTGATGAGGGATGATATGGTCCTGTTTTATTATGTCAGATTCCATTTAAACTCATGAATCGCTGAAACTTTGTACTGGTAAAGACTGCACCATTATCAGATACAATAACTCCCAGTAGACCAGTTAATGGCACAGCTTTTCAACAGTTGTGCTCAATGTTGGCGATCTGGCTTCATAAACATCCATCCATTTAGAATGCACATCTACAATCAACAAAAACATGCTACCTAAGAATGGTCCTACATAATCAATATGTAGTCTAACCCAGGGTCAACCAGGCTATTCCCATGGATGCAGTGGAGCTGAAACAGGCAACTTCTATTGTTACTGACAATGGAGACAGTGCTTGACCATGCTTTCAATGTCACTGGCACCAGACATAGCTTCGCACAAGCATCTTCATCTTCAATATGCCTGGATGCACACTGTGAAGCTCTGTCAAAAGTGGTTCTCTTCCTTGTGAAGGGACAACAACTCTTGATCCCCACAACAAGGTTCCATCTTGATACTTTAACTCTGTTTTATGGTCTCCTCTTTTCAGACACTGGTGAATTTGAACACTCTTGCAATACAAGTTCTCGGGCTTCTGATAAAATTGGATTTCTGTTTATCCAATTTCTAATTTGCTTCACACACACAGGTGAAGAATCCAAGAAATTCAGTACAAGCGCAACTCCTTGTGGCACTGGAGCATGTATAATGCTATCTGGTAATGGAAGGTGACTGAGTGAGCCTGCATTTGAAATATGCAAGTCAGGGCATTGCATAAAGGTACACTCGTACGCAGATAACATTAAAGACCAACGCTGACTTCTTGCTGATGTCATTGACGGAATGGCCTTAATCTCACTGAATAAACTCGTTATGGTCTGACCACAATGGTGGGATGTCATCCATGCAGACACTGTTGGAATTTCTTCACTCCAAATATCACCGATAAACCTTCCTTTTCTAGTTGAGAAAAACGCTCCTCGGCTGTGGAGAGGGTTCTCGAGACAAAGCCAATTGGCCTTTCTGATCCATCTTCCATTCCATTTAATAACATGCTCCCACACCATAAGGAGAGGCATTACATGTTAATACCAATTTTTTCGATGGGTATTACAGTACCAATAAACACAATGAATGAAATAGCTTCTTAACTTTCCTGTTGTGAATTCCACGACTAACAATGGTTCTTTTTTAACAACAAGTATAATAATGCTAACACTGTTGATAAGTTTGGCAAGAAGCAGCTATAATAGTTGTTCAAACCCAGGAAAGACTTGAGTTCAGATATACTGGACAGATACACTGGATTCTGGCACTTGGAATGTACATTTCTTTTTCTTTAATCATACATCGATTTCCAAGAATCTTCTTAGCACCTCTTCCAGGTTGGCCAAGTGTTTGATTTCAATTGTTCCTGTGATCAGAGCATCATATCGGCACACTATCATTCAGGAAGTCTTTGCAAAAGACTTTCCATTTTCCTTTGGAAAATTGCACATGCAGATGACACTCAAAGGGTAGGTGAGCATATTGATAAAGACCCTTGTGCATTCTGATGGTTGTGTATCCTCTAGACATGCTATCCAGCTCTAATTGTTGGTAAGCATGGCTCATGTCCAGTTTTGTATAGGATTTGCCTCGAGCTAGCTTTGCATACAAATCATCTATCCTTGGGATAGGATATTTACCTAGTTTGGCTGCCTTGTTCACTGTCAATTTATAGTCCCCACAAATACAAAGGGCAGAATTTTGCTCTTGGTGGGCGGGCGGGCGGCTCAGCGGCAGGCAGGCAGCCGAACTCCGCTGCAGAAACGGGGCCCGTCGCCATTTTGAGTGGGCGGGCCAATTAAGGCCCACCCGCAGGAAATGCTATGTGCTTCCTGTGCGGGGGGGGGGGGGGGGGGGGCGGGGGGGGGGGTGGGGGGTGGGGAGGGAATACCCATCTGTCAAAGTGCGTTCTTTCGCAAAAGAGCACACTGCTCCCTGAGACCAAGTGCTGTCTCAGGGAGATTACTGACAGGTAAAAAAACTCCAAAAATAGAAAAACATTAAAATTATTAACATGTCCCCCTCATGTGACAACGTCACACAAGATGGGACATGTTAATGAGAAACACATAAACTTTATGAAACTTTTTAAAAACGGAAATGAAGCCTCATCCCGCCAGTGGATGATGTTTCATATATAATCAGGAGCCCACTGGGGCTCCTGGCCTGCCCGCCAGCCTTAAGGTTGGATGGGCAGGTCTTTAACAATCTTAATTAGCCTGTCAATGGCCTCAATTGGCCATTGACAGGTCGGCGGGTGGACAGCTGATTTCACTGTCCGCCCGCCTTCCTGAAAATTTAAAGAGACCAGGGTGACATCGGGGGTTCCTCCCAACGTCATCCCGTGTCATTTTCCCATCGGCAAGAGGGCCCTGCCCCCAAATCGCTGACGGGAAAATCCTGGCCATATAGTATGGTCAAATTTCACCACTAGGACTATTGTCACACCCATTCTGAAAATTAGACTGGTTGGATGATACCTAGTTTTTCTAACCGGCACAGGTTCTGATGGACTCTGCCAGGGCCCTTACTCTAAAATTAAACTTAAACCTCTGCATTATTACAGATGGCTTCAGCGGGTAATGCATTTTCATAAGGTCCACTAATTAATTAAAGGACTTAGAATTGGACACGTTTGGGACCATCAGGCTGCAGATAAGGTTGTATATCTTGCTATTGCACACACTCAGAAGGATGGCTTTCTGCTTCTCCTCCATGGTAATTTCATTCATTACAAAATAACAACCAAGGTGCTCTATATACTGACTCCGGTCTTCCATAGTCACATTGTACGGGTCACTTCTGGTGAAGAGTGGCATGACGGCTGTGTATTCTTTTCTCTTTTCATAAGATTTTATGTATTCACGTTAACAAGGTGAGGTGCAGCGTCAGATCAATTTTACCCACATCACCAAATGTAATGACACTTTCAAATGTTGAGAACGGACAGGTTTCAACAAGAAACAGTTTCCTTTAATACTGTGAGTTTTTCAGATGCTACATATTTGAACCAGGTCCTTGACAAGAAGCCCTGTGCCCCCCTCCCTGCCGATTACCGTGCTCAGCGCTCATTGGCCAGAGCCTCCAAGAACAATTGCATGACCCCTGATAGACATTTGGAGATGCTATACCTTCAGCTTCTTCAATAAGGAACTTCCAGATGGTGGCATTCCCATCTGTCTGTTGCCCTTGTCTGCTTAGATGGTAGTGGTCGAGGGTTTGGAAGATGTTGTCTAACGAGCCTTGGTGAGTTCCTGCACTGCGTCCTGTAGATGGTACACATTGCTGCCACTGTGCGTCGGTGGTGGAGGGAGTGAATGTTTATGGATGTGGTGCCAATCAAGTGGGCTGCTTCATCCTGGATGGTATCAAGCTTCATGAATGTTGTTGGAGCTGCACTCATCCAGGCAAGTGGAGAGTATTCCATCACATGCCTGACTTGTGCCATGTAAATGGTAGACAGGATTTGAACTGCCAATCTTATGAGCCCTGACAATATTCTGGAAATAATACTGAACACTTGTGCTCCAGAACTGGCCACACCTCTAGCCAACCTCTTCCTACATAAGTGGCATTTACCTGGCAATGTGAAATATTGCCCAGGTATGTCTTATTCATAAAAAGCAGAACAAATCAAAGCCAGCCAATTACCGCTCCATCAGTCTACTCTCGATCATCAGTAAGTGATGGATGGTGTCGTCAACAGTGCTGTCAAGCAGCATTTACAGATCAATAACTTGCTCACAGATATTCTGTTTAGGTTCCACCAGGGCCACACAGCTTATTACAGCCTTGGCCCAAATTCGGACAAAAGAGCTGAACTCAAGAGGTAAGGGGAGAGTTACTGCCCTTGACATCAAGGCAGCATTTAAATGAGTGTGACATCAAGGAGCTCTAGCAAAATTGGAGTCAATGAGAATCAGGGAGCAATCTCTCCATTGGTTGTAGTCTTATGTAGCACAAAAGAAGATGGTTGTGGTTGTTGGAAGGCAGTCATCTCAGCTCCAGGACATCACTGCAGGAGTTCCTCAGGCCCAAACATCTTCAGCTGCTTCATCAATGACCTTTCCTCCATCTTAAGGCCAGGTATGGGAATTTTTGCACAATGTTCAGCACTATTTACGACTCCTCAGATACTGAAACAGTCTGCATTCATATGCATCAAGACCTGGACAACATTCAGGCTTGGGCTGATAAATGGCAAAAGGATTCACGCCACACACTTGCCAGGCAATTATCATCTCCAACAAAAGAGAATCTAATCATCTCCCCTTGAAATTCAATGGCATTACCATCACTGAATCCCCTATTATCAACATCCCGAGGGTACCGTTGACCAGAAACTGAACTTGATCAGCTGTTTAAATACTGTGAGTACAAGAGCAGGACTGAGGCTGGGAATTCTGCGGAATTCACCCCTGGCTCCCCAAAGCTTTACAAAGCACAAGTCAGGAGTGTGATGGAATACTCTCCACTTGCCTGGATGAGCACAGCTCCACAGCACTCCAAAAGCCCGACAGCACCCAGGACAAAGCAGCCCATTTGATTGGCACCCCATCTACCACCTTAAACATTCACTCTCTGCACCACTGATGCACAGTGGCAGCAGTGTGCACCATCTACAAGATGCACTGCGGCAATTCACCAAGGTTCCTTCGACAGCATCTTCCAATCCAGCAACCACTACCATCTAGAAGGACAGTGGTAGCGGACACATGGGAACACCACCACCTGCAGAACCCCTCTAAGCCACAGATCATTAAGGCTTCATTGTCACTGGGTCAAAATCCTGGAACTGTGGGTTCAAGAAAGTGACTCGCTACCACCTACAAAGGGAAGTTATGGGATGGGCAATAAATGCTGTCCTTGACTGCATAATGGACTTCCTCATTCATGATTTTAGCAATGAAAAGCTTCCACCTGTGTGAAAAAGTTTGAAAGTGTAGAACAACAGAAGAAGATGACTGACCAATGCTTAGAATTGTAACAAATAGCTTGGGAATATGGGAATTCCATTGAGTATACTCCACCTTTAACAAAAAATGGATTTATTTCTCCTTTGTTCTAATTATCCTCTAAGTTATTGTATAGCCAGAATTTTCTGCATCAGTAATATCTCATTTAGTGCACTGAAATTATCCTTGCAAAGTAAATACATTTCGCACTAATAGCCTATCATTTAATTTAATGGTAATAACATTAAATGATAATGTTCATTTGAGTGTCAAATACAATTTCATGCTCAATGGGCAATATTTTGCCACAAGACTTTGTTCTACACATATAGCATAATTGATTTTTGTTGCTGTTTTAGTTTTCTCCGTATCTGCTGCCAATTTCAGTATCCAATCATATGATGGGCAATAGGAGGCCCTGCAGCACAAAAGAAGCATGAGTTTAACATTCTGGATAAGAGAGAGACTGCACCTCAAGATGGAAGCATCCTCCCGCCAACTTTTTAAACTTTCAAATTATAAAAATTCTCTCAGCAGACAGGCCACCATCAAGAGGGCAGCTGAGCAACTGCTTTGGAGGACCTGGAGGCTGACTGAAAAATCCAAGGCTTTACTTGGCCTTCACCTATTGTTACATGGCTACCCATCGCGTGCAATGGGTACATCTGCCATCTCCAAAATTCCATGCCCACCCACGTCCGTGCTCATCCCCATCGAGGTTGAGATATTCACTCAGTATGGTTAGCAACTGTGTCAAAATAGAAGTGTAAGATTGTCCCAGAATATGGAGGGGGTGTAACTTTGTATGGATCAAGCATTTTCAAAATGTTTATTGGTATTTCATATTTCACAGTTATTAATTTCACATTCAAATTGGTTTCCGCAATGGCTCAGTTGTTTAAGGCAGCAAACAGCTGATCTGAGCAGCAACTTTTATTTCTATAACACATTTAGTTTTTCTTTTTATTCTTTCATGATATGTGACCGTCACTGGTTAGACCAGCATTTATTGCCCACCCCTAATTGCCATTGAGAAGGTGGTGGTGAGCTGCCTTCTTGAACCTCTACAGCCGCTGTGCTCTTAGGGAGGGAGTTCCATGTTTTTGACCCAGCAAAAGTGAAGGGATGGTGATATAGTTCCAAGTCAGGATGGTGAGTGGCTTGGAAGAGAACTTGCAGGTGGTGGTGTTCCCATGTGTCTGCTGCCCTTGCCCTTCTAGGTGGTAGAAGCTGCAAGTTTGGAAGGAGGCTTGGCAGGTTGGTGCTCTACATCTTGCAAATGGTACACACTGCTGCCACTGTGTGCTGTTGATGGAGGGAATGACAGTTTAAGGTGATGGCTGCCCAATAGTACTGTCAAATCTGTTATTATTGTTGTGCATCTTAGATGAGGCGGTCCCTGGTCAAGATTGACGGTGACTGCTGGAGACAAGACTGTTGGTAAACTCTACCTTTTATTGAACATTCAACTAACTTTATACAGTGGAAGGCTGAGCATAAGGCTTCACATACAACCATCTCTCAGCATATTCTGTTACCATGTGATCTTACATCACTGACGAAGAAGACATTCTATTTGCATATTTAACATTAACCCTTTATATTACATCAACGACACTTTCCATCACTTTGCTGATGAAAATAGATGGGACAATAATTGGCCAGATTGAAATTGTCCTGCTTTTTGTGGAAAGGATATACCTGGGGAATTTTGCATATTGTCAGCTTTACGCTAGTATTGTAGCTCTATGGAACAGCATAGCTAGTTCTGGAGTACAACTCTTCAGTACTACTGTCAGGATATTGTCAGGGCCTTACCCTTTGCTGTATCCAGTGCCTTCAGACGTTTCTTGATATCATGTGGAGTTAGTAGAATTGTCAGAAAACTAGCATCTGTGATGTTAGCCACCTGAGGACGAAGACTAGATGGATCATTCACTCAGCACTTCCGGCTGAAGAAGGCAGCAAATGCTTCAGCCTTTTTTTATGAGCTTGAGGGAGATCATTAACTTTTAAAAAATGAAATTCAAACTCCCAGGGGGAGAATTTTTAGCTCAGCGGGTGGGCCGCGCCCGACCCAACCGAGCGTAAAGTGACGCACGATGACATCGGACGAGCATCCTGACGCCTTCGCGCACTCGCAAAATATTTCGGTCAGAGGGCATGCGCCAGAGTTGGCAGTGCACCCGCTGACAATTAAAAAACTTATTACGGCCACTAAAAATGTAATTGAAACAAACTTTTCGCTGTTTGTCCAACCTTACAGGCGAAAAGGCCAGGCGGCCTTTGCATTTTTTGGCAACCTCGTCCACAGGTGGGATGAGGTTTCCAACAGCAAAGAAAAATAAAAATTTTACATTTATAACATGTCCCTGCTCCTGTGATGGTGGCTAGTCCCATGCCTTCCCGCCCACCCCCGGCCCAATCCCCATGATATGGTAGGCAATAGTATGCAGAAATCAACAGCCATTTTATCTTTTTAATATTCTTTCATGCGATGTAGGCATTGCTGGCTAGACCAGCATACATTCCCTATTCCTTATTGCCCTTGAGAAGGTGCTGGTGAGCCACCTTCTTGAATCGCAGCAATCCCTGTGGTGTAGGTACATCCACAGTGCTGTTAGGGAGGGAGTTCCAGGATTTTGACCCAGCAACAGTGAAACAAATAATTAACAGGCAATTGAGCTTGTTAACAAGCCAAGTGACCCAAATAATATACTGCCCAAACCATAAAACGGTTGGCATAGACAGACAGGAAAGATTCAGAAGGCCCTTTGTGGAAAAGGAAGGAAGAATGGAAGGGTGCATTTTTTGGGCACCCTAACCAAGATGTTACCCCTCTTTGTGCCTTACCACTTGGCCACTGAAACTTGCCCCCCCCCCACCCACTCCGAGCACCCTTGACCCGAACCACCACCCCACTACCCTCAGGTGTCCAATCCCATCCTGTCCTAAAAACCCGAAACCTGCCTCACTCTGATCACCATTGCTCTTCTTCATGGAGTTCCTTGCAGTCCCAGTTGGGCCCACTACTAAGTTCTGGCGCTGCTGGAACTGCTAGAGCTGCCAGCCAATCAGATTGGCCAACGGTTCTCCAGGGCAGGACTTCATCCCACTGTGGAGCGGAAGTCCAGCTCTCACCTGCTTAAGGTCGCCCACAGGATATTATTGTTGCAGGGCAGCCTTGCTGAATGTCAGGCAGTGTGACACCGAGTTTTCTTCCAAATAATACGGCTCCCCCAAACCCCCAACCCCGCCCCCACCCACCCACTTTGGTAAAATTCAGGCCCAGGTTTTTTCCCCACTTATTTTACATTTAAACATTCAACTTCCCCGAAACTAAAAATTATACTCCTAAAACATATGAATCATGAAATTACATTTGTAACATTTGTGTTTTGCCCTGACTTGGGGAACAGTCTTAGATTATGCTACAGGGCATGAGATGACCCTCTAAGCTTTGGTCAGACGCAACCAAGCCTCAGCATCAGAGAGTGTCAAAATCACAGCGTGCTAACTGTACAGAAAAGTTTTGAAGACACGGTGCTCCAATGAAGAGCTGGTAAGCAAATGGATCCCTCATGGTGAGCTTACAGTGCCTAGCCTGTCAGTTCCATGAGCGGGACAGTGCATTGAAGGGACCAGTACCCAGTTAGCTCAGCCAGGAAAGGCGAGTGACCAGGGAGTGGCCTGGATCGATAGTGAGTGAGGAAGAGTTAATGAAAAAAAAGAAATAAAACTTGGGCTGGAGAAGGCTGCATCGATAACAGGCAGAGCTTTGGCAAAGCATGCAAAAATGGTTACAGTGACACTAATCACAGATACTATAGAAGATAAGAAGATAAAGGGATATATCCCCAGTTTAATTGGGTTGCAGCTGACCTACCATCGGAATTCTGAGTGTTTAAACAACGCATAGAGCTATGGTTCCCTGATTCAGGCGTGTCTGAAAAGCAAGCCATAAAGATTCACTGAGCAATTGGGAATGAAGGTCTACACAGGCTGAACACATCAGGATGACCAGCAGAAGAGCTAAAGGATTCCCAAAAGATATGGACTACATTGAAAGACTGGTTCAGAATCAAGTTAAACTTCCATATTCATCGACTTGAGTTCATGTCCTTTCACAACAATTTTAAAAATCCATAGACCACTTCATTAGCATTTGAAGAGAATAAAAGCTCATAGCAAGGATAGAAGATTGGCTAGCTAACAGGAAGCAGAGAGTAGGCATAAATGGATCTTTTTCTGGTTGGCAGGATGTGACGAGTGGTGTGCCACAGGGTTCACTGTTGGGGCCTCAAGTTTTTACAATTTATATAAATGGCTTGGATGAAGGGACCAAAGGGATGGTTGTCAAATTTGCTGATGACACAAGCATAAGTAGGAAAGTAAGTTGTGAGGAGGACATAATGAGGCTACAAAGGGGTATAGCTGTGTTAAGTGAGGGCAAAGGTCTGGCAAATGTAGAATAATGTGGGCAAATGTGAAATTATCTATTTTGGCAGGAAGAATAAAAAAGAAGCACATTATCTAAATGGTGAGAGACTGCGGGGCCCTGAGGTACAGAGGGATCTGTGTGTCCTTGTGCGTGAATCACAAAAGGCTCGTGTGAAGGTACAATAAGTAATTAGGAAAGCTGATAGAATGTTATCATTTATTGTGAGGGGAATTGAATATAAAAGTGAGGAGCTTATGCTTCAGTTGTATAGGGCACTCGTGAGACCACATCTTAAATACATGTGAACATATGGAATAGGATCAGAAGTAGGCCATTTGGCCCCTCAAGCCTGCTCCACCATTCAATGAGATTTTGGCTGATCTGTTTGTGTTTTGAATTCCACATTCTCATCTATTCCCAATAACTTTTGATTCCCTTGCCGAACATCAGGAGTGCTGCGTACAGTATTGTTCTCCTTATTTAAGGAAGGATGTAAGTGTGTTAAAAGCAGTTCAGAGAACATTTACAAGACCAGTGCCAGGAATGGACAAGTTGTCTCATGAGGAACGTTTGAACAGGCTAGGATTCTATCCACTGGAGTTTAGATGAGGAAGAGACAGCTTGATGGAAACCTTTAAGATGCTGAGGCATCTTGACAGGGTCGATGTGGAGATGATGTTTCCTCTTGTGGGAGAATCTGGAACTAGGCGTCATTGTTTAAAAATAAGGGGTTGCTCATTTAAGACAGAGATGAGGAGAAATTTTTTTTCTCTCAAAGGGTGGTGAGTCTTCGGAACTCTCTTCCTCAAAAGGTAATGGAAGCAGAGTCTTTGAATATTTTAAAATCAGAGCTAGATAGATTCTTGATAAGTAAGGGGGTGAAAGGTTATTGGGGTCGAGGGGAATGTCAAGTTGAGGTTACAATCAGATCAGCCAAGATCTTATTGAATGGCACAGCAGGCTCAAGGGGTCGAGTGGCCTGCTCCTGCTCCTAATTCGTATGTTCGCCTGATTCTACAAAGAATTAAAAACAGAGATTTCCCATCTGCTTCGAGGACATTTGCAGCTATCATGCAACAGAGGGCTGGCACATATGGAGGTAATAATGGTCACTTGCAGCCTGAAACTTGGTTGTATCTCCTTGCAGTGCTCACTATAGGAATGGTGTGGTGAAGTGGAGTTGAGACTAACTGGTAGCTCTTCCAGAGAGCTTTCAAGGTATGACGGGCTTAACAGCCTCCTTCCATGCTGTATTCTTCTATGGTTCCAGAAAGTGGAGCAGAGGTCTGTTGTCCTCAAAAGCACCTCATACAAATATGGAAGGACTTCAGCAACTATCAAAAAGCCATCTGTCACTTGCCTACACACCCATGCTTGCATTTAGAGCTCACTTTCCCTCTATGGTTGCCTACCATTTCTTAGTGCCTAACCCTTATGATCTTAGCAAATGTTTCCGATGGGTGAACTCGCCTTTAAGATTTTTCAACTTTTGTTGCTCAGCTTCCTACCCTGCTTTAATTTTTTCAACTTCTAAATTTTATTTACTCTCCCCTCCCACCATTCATTTCATCCTTAGAACTATTTGAGTAAGTTACAGATGCTGTGACTTATCTTGCGAATACATTTACACTGGAGATTTGAGTGCTGTTTGTAATTCACAGCATGGTTTGTACCAGGAACTCATAAAAAATACAGTGCTTGTCATATTTAATCAACATTAACCAGTCACCTTGATTACTGTAGTAAAATATCATTAGACTAATTGTTAGCATCTAATTTGGCACATTTGATCTATCTATAGATCCACCCTCCTCCCAAGATCAATGTTCCTTCTGTCCTTGGAATCTTCTCCTTCACATCTGGAATACCGTGTGCAGGTTGGGTAACCAACCTGAAAGAATATTTAAGAAAGAATATACTTGCGTTGGAGACGGTAAAGCAAAGGTTCCCTTAATTTGTCCCTGTGATGAGGGGGTTGTCCTACAATGAGAGGCTGATCAAATTGGGTCTATTTTCTCTGGAGTTTAGAAGAATGAGAGGCTATCTCATTGGAACATACAGGACTCTGGAGGGGCCTCATAGGGTAGACGCTGAGAGATTGTTTCCGATAGTCGGGTATCTAAAACATGGGGGCACAGTCTCAGGATAAGGCCAATCATTTAGGACTGAGATGAGGGAAAATTACTTCAATCAAAAGGGTGAGAATCTTTGGAATTCTCTGCACCAGATGCTCCATCATTGAATACTTTGAAGGCTGGGTCCCCCAGGAAATCAAAGGATGTTGGAAATTGGCAGGGAAATGGAGTTGGAGCCTACTCCTGCTCCTATTCCTTGTATTGTTGTATTCTTTCTTGAAGCCTGCACTTCCCTGAAATGAATCATGGGCCCTGAAAATAACTCTGAGGTGGGAAGAGAACAATGGGGAAGATTTGCAAATGGCAAAACTGAAAGTAAGGGTTTCCCACAGTTCCTACCAAATGTAATTGTTGACACATTGAAGTATTTTCCTTGAATCTCTATAATGTTTTCAATCTTCCATTTGTCTTTTACATTGCAGATTGGCCCCTTCTCACAATAATACTATAAATAGTAATATGTCCTCATAAAATGATTGAGTAACCTTGTCAGCTATTTATATACTATGTATTTCTCTTTATCAGTCCTTGTGCATCAGGGAGATAAACAAAGTACGAACAGATGTACGTTCATGTATGTCCAGGGAAGTGGCAGTAAACTGAAATGTTGGGAGTAACAGTGTCACAGGACCAGCTGCCATCTTTTTTCTCTCTGTGATTATTAGCAAAGAAAATTCATGATGTAACAGGATAGAGAGAAAATTATTCCGACTGGAGAGTCCAATGTTCACTGTGATATGAGCATTTGGGGGAAACATATTATTTTAATTAATCCAGGTCAATCATTCCCCCTGCATTGTACTTCGTTAGTTCTTGCACCAATCATATCATTATCTTAAACAAAAACAGAATTACCTGGAAAAACTCAGCAGGTCTGGCAGCATCGGCGGAGAAGAAAAGAGTTGACGTTTCGAGTCCTCATGACCCTTCGACAGAACTTGAGTTTGAGTCCAAGAAAGAGTTGAAATATAAGCTGGTTTAAGGTTGGGTGGTGGGGGGGGGGGGGGGGGCGCGGGGGGGGGGGGGGGGGGGGGGGGGGGGGTGCGGAGAGATAGAGAGAGAGAGAAGTGGAGGGGGTTGGTGTGGTTGTAGGGACAAACAAGCAGTGATAGAAGCAGATCATCAAAAGATGTCACCAACAATAGAACAAAAGAACACATAGGTATTAAAGTTGGTGATATTATCTAAACGAATGTGCTAATTAAGAATGGATGATAGGGCACTCAAGGTATAGCTCTAGTGGGGGTGGGGAGAGCATAAAAGATTTAAAAATATTTAAAAATAATGGAAATAGGTGGGAAAAGAAAAATCTACATAATTTATTGGAAAAAAACAAAAGGAAGGGGGAAACAGAAAGGGGGTGGGGATGGGGGAGGGAGCTCAAGACCTAAAGTTGTTGAATTCAATATTCAGTCCAGAAGGCTGTAAAGTGCCTAGTCGGAAGATGAGGTGTTGTTCCTCCAGTTTGCGTTGGGCTTCACTGGAACAATGCAGCAAGCCTAGGACAGACATGTGGGCAAGAGAGCAGGGTGGAGTGTTAAAATGGCAAGCGACAGGGAGGTTTGAGTCATTCTTGCGGACAGACCGCAGGTGTTCTGCAAAGCGGTCGCCCAGTTTACGTTTGGTCTCTCCAATGTAGAGGAGACCACATTGGGAGCAACGAATGCAGTAGACTAAGTTGGGGGAAATGCAAGTGAAATGCTGCCAGACCTGCTGAGTTTTTCCAGGTAATTCTGTTTTTGTTTTGGATTTCCAGCATCCGCGGTTTTTTTGTTTTTATATCAATATCTTACTCACATAAACATCACCCTTTTTTCCTAATGATACAACTCACTGAACTGGTAAATAACAAAGGAATAATTGAAATTAGTTCTACACATCGTGCTATTTAGAATATGGCAGCTTACTGCAGAAATGATTTGTATAGGTTCTGATGTTAATCTGTGGTGTGACAGAAATATTTTACTTAAATAGTCTAGCTGGCAATATGCGAGACATCCTAAATTAACTGGATACTTTTGATGGCACAACAGGTAAATGCTTGAGATGGTCCCAAGGCATATAGAGAAAAGCAGCAAAGCTTACAGCTTCATATGCACAGATCTGAAAAATTGGGAGGAGAAGTTAAAGTCCCAGGGCACTGGCAGCCCTCCAGAACCTTGCTTTGCTCATTATTTAGGCTGAACACAGACAGTGAGTATAAGTAGCCTATGTACTGTGGATAGCAAGGCTAATGCCAAATTCACCTCGTGGCAATAAAATTTCTCTCCATAGTCAACGCGGCTGAGTTCAATTATAGCACTCAGCTGCCTCTGTTTGTAGTGCAAAATGCTACAGTGCAGACTGGGAGAGCAGAATGGGGTGGGCGGGAGAATTGGGAAGTATGTGTATCCTGAGAAGTGCCCTCTCTACTCCTCTGTTCCTGTTTGGTTCTCTGTCATTCTATTTGCTCTTTTAATTGTTTCCCTACACAGTCTCAACTCTGGAAATGATGAATCTACTGTCTTCTAAGTCTCCCCGTGGGCTTAACATGGTTGAGGTTCAGCACTTAATGTTGCCAAACATCTCAAAAAGCAACAAGGAAAATTAAATAAGCGTGGGCAGGGGGCATTTGTGAGCAAGGAACTAAGTCCAAAGGTCACAATATCACCACAGAAACAAAAAAAGAGGATGGTAAGGAAAACAGAATTGTCAGCCATAACTTTCCTCGTGGGAAGAACTGATTCACTGAATCAAAATCCAGTCTGGTAAGAGTTTAACCTTCATTGTTAAAGCTTTTGTTATTTTTGAATAAGTTAAGGTGTCCCATCTCTTGCCTTGTGCCATTTAAGGAAAAGTAATTACATCACTCACAGAAATTTGTGGTCTGCATGCTGTGGGTATCAGAATTCACTTGTCCTTTTAATTGACTCAGGCAGTTTCTGCTATAACTCATAAATGGGACATAAATACTTATTACAAGTTGTTCACGTCAGATTATTTCCTTGGGGAAGAAGAATGCAGTTAGTTGCATAAAAGAGTTCTTTCATGAGCCTTTAGTGTTCATCACTGGCTCTTGACTTTCCACTGGTCCCTGAGTTGAAATCCAGCCTACACTGATGTCATGAAAGTCTCCTCTGACTGCTGGCTGTGAATGCCCTTTGTGCCCTTAAGCATGTTCAGTCTCAATGCAGTTCCCGATGGGCAACCTGGCAGAAAATGGCAGTAAAATTTGCAAAGCTCACACGGACAGGTAAGCAAAGAGCTGAGGAATAGAAATTTTAGCATTTTTCATAACAATATCTTGAAATGGCACTGAGCAATTTTGATAACAGCTGCATTTGTATAATATTAAACTGCTTATCACAGAAGAAGATTGATAATTTAGTGTTAATAATGTCCCTATTTTTGCTGTGTATTATGATGCTGCTCAAGCTCATTTTATACCAGGACACTTATAGTCAGGGACCTGTGATTCCATTTGCTTGTATAGAATTTGGTCTGAACTCACTGGAGTAAGAAGAGAGTGTCTGACCAATTGTAGTATTCAGCCCTCCTTTACTTTCTATTTTAAACAGAAAGGGGAATGGCCTGAACCAGCAGAACTTGAGCTAATGAACAGCTTTTGCCTTCAAAAACATACTGCCCCAGTTTGGTCGGCTGCTGCTTTAACTGGGCCTTTTAAGATAAATGTTCAAAACTATGACAGGTCTGGGAATGTAAGTAACAAAGGATTATTTTTATAATATATGGAAAATTCCCAATGTGTGCTCCTGGCAAGTGAAACTTTTTCTAGAATTGCAAGTTTATGGCATAAATACAAAATTTGAATATTGTGGGAAAAAAACACGGTTCAGCAATACTCAATACCAAACGACTATGAATATAAAATTTACCAAGGGTGCAAAGACACAGAGCCTCCAATTGTTAAGCCTTTAATGCATTGCTTTTAGTGGCTAGAAGCTCCAGTACCCTTACCTAAATAGTGAATATCCAACATTTAAAGATATTGGAAAAAGAAAATGCTAAGTCACTGAACATCCAAGATGCTTACTTGGATAGATATTACCAACATTTAAAGTGCTTTCGTACAGATAATGTGCAGCTTCATAGCAGCACAGAGATCAGGTCAAAGAGCATAATTTATCAAGGAAAGATAAAATTAAAAGTCTTGAACTCGGAAGCACCACATTTACAATTTTTAGCACTCCAATTATCTTCATTTTTTCTTCTTTTCTTATAAGACTGGATATCTTGAAGCACACATTTCTTTCCAGTCATAAAGTCAGGAATCTTTATTTCAGAATCAGAATTTTCCAAATACCTCCTTTCAAAACCCATTTCCAAACACATTTTTTAAGGCCCAATTACATTTTGAAATTAATAAGGGAACAAATTGAAATTAATATGTTCACAGATATTTCACTTCTGGATATGCCAATCTTTGCAAGGACTAATGCACTCAGGCTGTGAACACAATTATCATAAGGGTCTGATACCTGGCTCTTCTGAATAACTAAATGACTCAATATATCTAAATTGTTACTGCTTATCCTTCACTCTCTTTGGTGATACATTTCTGTAGTAATTATAGTTTTGATAAACGTAGGACTGTAGCTTTAAGAATAATCTTGTGTGGTAAGATCACATGATCTGCGTACACTAATGAGTTAGCAGCGCAGAGAACCACTAGGAGGGAGTTATTCTTTAGTTATGGAGTTAGATACACACATGTAGTTGCTGCTGCTGTCTTGTAAATAATTTTCAATGTTTCCACCAAGAAAAGTTGCCTGGAAAATCAACTCTATAATAAACTAGTGATGAGGCTAAATCAGATCCAATGCTGTCCCTTACCCAGCAATTGTGAGTATCAAAGACAATTGAAAAGAAAGGAAGATATACTCCTGTGAGTTGCCACAGTTTGGCAGAACTGATCCCCTTGAACCAGGCAAAGATGACTGGTCTCAATATATAGAACGTTCTACTTTCAAGCCAACAGCATCACAGAGGAGGAAAAGAGGAGAGCAATTCAGCTGAGAATTTGTGGGAGTAAAACCTACTGTTTAATTCTAAGCTTGATGGCCCCCAATGTCCTAGATTCAAAAACCTTCAGTCAGTTATTAGACCTTGTTAAGGGACATTTTCAATCCAAGCCATCAGTCACAATGCTCACAATTCCCAGAATAGAGCCCTGGGTGAGATCATTGCTACCTACTTGGCAAAATTAAAATAACAAATGGAATTTTGTGATTTCGGCGAAACCCTGAATGATATGCTCAGGGATCGTTTGGTCTGTGGCATGCAAGAGGATGCTACTCAGTGAAGATTTCTGACTGAAGTTGATCTTGATTTTAAGAAAGCATTAGAAATAGCGCTTGTGATGGAAAGCACTGTAAGGGATGCACAAGTGATTCAAGTTGTGCAAAATGTCACCATTTTTCTAGTCGGGCAGGAACAATCAGCCAAAAGTAGCGCGAAAAGCCGGGACTCTGCCACGAAGCAGGAAACAACCTCCGCTAACCAAAAATTTAGAGGAAACAGCTTAGCAGCAAAGTTGAAAACTACTTTTTATCAACATGGAACCAATCATACTCTTAACAATTGACAATTTAAAAAGGTGGAGTGTTGTTTTTGTTGCAAAAGTGAGCACATACTGAAACATTACAAAGCGAGATTAAAACAGGCTTCCAAACAACAAACAAAATCTAATGAAGTATATTGTGTGGAAGAGCCAGAAACAACCAATTCTGACATTTAATCCTCATTCAACATGAAAGTTGGGAAGACAGAGCCAAGTACTGTCACATTGCAAGTGAATGGTAAACCTTTAAATATGGAAGTATACATTGGTGCTTCTACCACTGTAGTAGGAGAACACGTTTTCAGATACTTAAATAAAGGCGCTCAACAATTAAATTTGGAACAAACCTCTGCCAAATTGAAAACATACACAGGCAAAGAAATCCAGGTAAAAGGTATCAGCAGAGTAACTTTATTATAGATGCCAAAGAGCTCAACTACTAGTGATGGTATTAGGAGACAGAGGACCAAACCTTCTAGATTGAAATTGGTTGAGGGAAATTAACCTTGATTGGCCCATGAGATTTCAAAAGTAAGCAGGAAGGGTTCCTGGGTTGAAAAAAGAACAAGGAAGTTACTTTAGAAAGAACCTGGAGAGTCCAAGGACTGCAAGAGGATAAAAAGGGGTGTGTAGCCATTCAGCAATCCAAAGAAATGAAGACTGTCTTAAACAATGACATGGAAGAACAGCAGAAGAAACCCACGGATACTCTACAGAACTAATTACAGCGTTCAAGATGAAGCGAGTGAGCTTCCCAAAGAAAAGAAAAACCTTTTGAAAGACATTCACACAGTACAAGGATCCCTCAGGTCTAAGTTTGTACCTCTGGAAAATTACGAGGAGAATTTAACATCACTCTGAACAAACTGAAGAACCAATTGGCAGAGAAGATGCAGCAATGTTCAAGGTTCCAGGAGGAAACCAACAGGTACAAGAAGGAGACAGAAGAACTGAAGAATCAGCTGAATGAAGCTAAAGAGGCTTTGAAATAATGGGTAGCTCAACTACTGAACTAAGACAAGTTGAGATTTCTCCTGGGAGAAGTCTGGCCGACAGTGAAGTCAAAAAAAAAAAGCCAAGAATAAATTCTGTGGTAGAAAGAAGACGGAAGAGGACTCAGAATTATTGATGAGGCGCTGTCTTCAAATAAGACAAAGCCTGATACTTCCCAATTTGGAGGCGAAGGTGGAGAAAAGTCAAGGGCACCAAAAAGCAACTCATGGTTTGCATAGTTGTGAGCGACAATTTACTGTTGGAGAAGCAGTATATGTAAGGAATTTCAGTGGAGGACCAAAGTGGTTACCTGGTAAAGTAAGCTCTGTGACCTGCCCATTGTCGTACCACGTGGAAGCGGAGGGCCAGATCACCCGTAAGCATGTGGATCATTTAAGGACAGGGGAGATACCCCAACAAAATGTTGTTCCACCTGTAACCATTGATGAACCTGTGGTTCTTGTTGACATTGCCCAACCAAGGATAGACATGCCCGATGTCTCTGTTGGAATGGAAAACACTGAACTGTCTGTGCCAAATGAGGTACCTGATGTTAATGCGGTTCCAGAGAATGTGGTTCCTGTCAAAGAATTGGAAGTTGTGGAGATACAACATTCCATATGGATCAGCAAGCTACCTGAAAGACTGAACTTGTAATTTCATGACCTGTGTAAATATTGTAATGTCATGAGATAAATATCCTTGTAAATGTAAAATGTACAGAAAAGTTAAAGGGGGAGGAATGTGGTAATTATAGTTTTGATAAACATAGGACTGTAGCTTTAAGAATAACCCTGTGTTGTAAGATCACATGACCTATGGAAACCAATGAGTTAGCAGTGCAGGGAACCTCTAGGAGGGAGTTTTTCTTTAATTATGGAATTCGATGCACACATGTAGCTGCTGCTGCTGTCTTTTAAATAAAGTTCAATGTTTCCCCTAAGAAAAGTTGCCTGGAAAATCAAGTCTAACAGTTTCTCCCTGATATTTTTCCACTGAGCTGAGCAAAAAGTGAACTTACTCTTCCCCTCCTCCGTTTACTCACTATTGTTACTACAATGCTCCATGGCACTGAATCGTACTCTGAATATTATTTTTTGTTTGATAAAATGGCCATGCCTGCAGCTCTCTAGCTCCTGAACTCTGGAAATTCCTTCTTAAACATCTCTGCCTCTCTTTCTTTTAAGATGCAATTTAAAAGTGACCTCTTTGACTAAGCCCTTTGTCACTTGTCCTAATACCCCCTTCTTTGGTCTGGTGTCTTTGTCTGATAACTCTTCTGTGAAGTGCCTTGCGATGCTTTACATTTATAAAGTGTCTTTAATGCAGTAAGTTATCACCATTGTGGGCTTGTCATTGAACAACTAGGGAAGTTTACCCCTGGTAGAGCAGAATTAAGCACTGTAGTTCTTCATGCTTTGTGTTTCAAATGTTGCTTATCAGTGTGCGTAATTCCTTTTTTAATCCAATCCAATGTTGTCCTGCATTTCCATGGCCCAATTATGGAACTAGGAATAGAAATATAACAGCGTATCATCCCACCATGTTCTCATCTCCAACTAATCAGGGCACTCTAGGCAGCGATCTTTTGCCAATCCATTTTTGTGGTTATGTCTTTTATAAGTTCTGGCACTGTACCTGACACCTCTGCTTTTGCAGCAAGTTCAACGTAAACTTCCAGCAAATGGCGTTTAATTTCTCAATTTCTTTTATTCTTTCATGGGATGTGGGCATTGCTGATAAGGTAAGCATTTGTTGCCCATCCCTAATTGCCCTTGAACTGACTTTGTTAGGTCATTTCAGAGGGCAGGTAAGGATCAAACACATTGCTGTGGGTCTGGAGTCATCTGTAGGCCAGACCAGGTAAGGACGGCAGATTTACTTCCCTAAAGGACATTAGTGAACCAAATGGGTTTTTACAACAATCAATGTTAATTTCATGGTCACTATTACTTAGACTAGATTTATATTCCAGATTTATTAATTAAGTTTAAATTCCACCAGCTGCCATGTTAGGATTTGAATCCATGTCTCCAGAGCATTAGCGCGGTACAGCTTTATCTTCAATACCTAGACACCATGATGAAATTGTCTGAACATTAAATTTAAAAAAGATCATGCGAAGCTTCTGTTTTTTACTCGTTTGTTACTGCAATTGAGGCTGGTCCATTTTTAAATTATTATTTTAAATGAATTACTCCTTCTGCCTATACATGAAATAGTTCAGATGTTTGTAAGGGACATTGTGAGGTGTTATATAAATGCCAGCCTGTATTTCTTCCATTTGTTTCTGCATCTGGTGCGACTAGAGAAGGGGGAGGATGTTCACCTAAAAATAGCCTTCATGCCAAATAATAAGAATTACAAACTTAGAAACATAGAACTAGAAAGAAGTTCACAGGATTGAAGATGGCCATTTGTTTTATTGTACAAGCTCTTTGCAAAAGCAGTCTAACGCCGTCCTGCTTTCTCCTCCTATCCCAGTATTGTCCTCTGCTTCAAATACTTAGCAGTATTCAATTTTGACTGAACAGAAGCAATGCTCTGAACCACATTAACTCCCTGTTGCAAAACATTCCACTCTCCAACAACTCCCTCTGTAAAGAAATGTAAATTTAATGCATAACTATTGTGGTAATCTGAGGTGCAATACACCTTTAAGAGAATGTGAGCAGATTGACCATGTGACAGTAAGGTGGATTGTAGCTCAGCCTACAACGTTATTCTAGAGTTGGGCCTGGTTGAAGAAGCACACATCATGTTAGTGCTCTGTTATCTGTGTAATTAAATAGCACGTGCTTCACCTCATATTGGTCGCTGCTTCTGCAGTGTTTTGTTGTCAACTCACCCACTGACAGATAAGCGTACAAACGATTTGCGAGCAAAGTGACCCCACGGTAGAATATAACAACTGGTACCGAGGAAAAACACGACCAGTCGACGACACCAAGGAAAGCCGCAGATACTCAACTGTAGTGAATCAGTCATGCCCTGCAGGCCGATTGTAAGTACAGCCCTTACCATAGTCGTCAAAGTGTGCTACAATTTGGCCACATCGAACCATTTGATCAGATCACTAATGACTGGTCACATTATGTTGAACGACTCATGTTTTTCTTTTTGGCCAACGACATATCGGAGGAGAAGGAGAGGTGGGTGATCCTCTTATCGACATGTGACAGTAAAACATGCGGCCTAATTCATACTCTAATGGCACCCAATGCCCCAGATTCCAAGAGCTTTGATGAGTTGGTAAATCTAGTGAAAAGCCACTATCAGCCAAACCCCTCGGTAATAACGCAGCATTTTAAATTCAATTCGAGGTGCCGCGCCCCTGGAGAGACAGTTGCTTGCTGCGTAGCAGCCTTGAAACAACTGACAGAGCACTGTGAGTTTGGGATGTCAATTGATGACATGTTAAGAGACCGATTAGTATGTAGGATTAACGAAGACACTATTCAAAAAAGGTTGTTGTCAGAAACAAATTTAGACTTCAGCAAGGTGCTGGAGTTGGTGCTCATAATGGAAAGCACAGTCAGGGACTCAGAAGAAATCAAGGGAGCACAAAATAGCACCGTTCTTCACGTCGGGAGTTAGAAATGTCTCAAGGCTCCCCGGAAAGGCAGGAAACAGCCACCATTAACAGACCAGCAAAAAGCAATGGTTTAATGGATAAAAACCACATTAACAATGGCAAAAATGGAACCGGACAGCCTACAAATGAACAACAATTTAAAAGAACGAAGTGTTTTTACAGCCATCATAATGGACACATTAATCGATATTGCAAGGACAGATTGAGACTAAATTTCAAACAAAAAGGCAGAAACCGTGAAATTCATGTAATGGAGGAACCAGAAGAAACAGAGTCAGATATTTACTTGCTACACAACTTAAAATGGGTAAAACAGAGCAAATCTACATGACAGCAGACGTCAACAGAAAACCCATTCGAATGGAGGTAGACACAGGGGCATCCACGACAGGTATAAGGCAACACACATAAGTATCTGAATAGAGGAGACCACTCACTAAGAGCTGGAAAATTCAGATGCTAGATTAAAGACGTATAGTGGCGAAGACATATGAGTGAGAGGTATAAGAAAGGTTCCACTACAAGATGAAAGCCAGTCTGGTAATCTGCACCTAATGGTGATAGCAGGCAGAGGACCGAGTCTCCTTGGAAGAAACAGGTTAAGAGAGATCAATCTTGTGGGATTACTGAGATCTCAATCAGAAGCAGGAAATGTTGCTGTTTGGAAAAAGGTCCATGTAAATACTCAATAAAAGGATCTCATAGAACTGATGCTTCAGGACAGAGTTTGAGTTGAAGTCAGTAACCTTCAAAAAGAAAAAGAAAACCCGCTGAAGGACTTTCGCATATAATGAGATTCCCTCAGATCCCAATTTGTACCACTAAAAAGTTATGAGGAAGTACAGAAAGAGTTCAGCATATCTCTGGCCAAGATGAAGAATCAATTAGCCGAGAAACCCCAACAATGCTTAATTTTTCCAGGAAACAACTGACAAATATAAAACAGAAATGGAAGAGCTGAAGAATCAGCTACGTGAAAGCCAAGAAGTTTTAAAAACAGAGACCCCTGAGTTTTCAAAGGAGCTGACAGATGAGGAAATGCTGGAAGACTCAACCACTGAGTTCATTCAACTTGAGTTCATACCTAAGCCTAGTCTGGCCAATAGGGAAATTGAAAAGGAAGCTCAGGTTAAAGTCAGCGCTGCCAAGAAGAAAACCCATCAAAAGAAGACACGTAGGAAGAAAAAGCAGAATTACTGACAAAGCACCGAAAATTGTTTTACACGGCAGGCAGCTAATCACTCCGTGTTGAATTTAGCCTTGCCCAATATCCTGATCTTGAAAACCTTCTTGACAGTTGACCTACATATTGTTGAACTAGGAAGGGGGGGGGCAGCAGGAGTGCATGCGATTGGGCCCATAAGAGGGTGAAAGCATTCCTGCTGGAGTCAATACCACAGGTAGAAGGAACTCCCCTTGCTTTGAATGTGTTTGTAGGATCCATGGAGCCTGAGAGAGTCGAAGGAGCTAACTTACAGGCTCCTGCTGGAGAGCCTAAAGGACAGATTACTCCTGAGTGGGAGGCCCCGGATAAACCAGTCAAAGTCGTAGAACTATGATGGTTGACATGTTTGAGAAAGCCTCCTGAGTGTTGTACTTTCAAGTAGAGGGGGAGGGATGTGGTAATCTGAGGTGCAATACACCTTTAAGAAAATGTGAGCAGATTGACCACTTGACTGTAAGACCCAATAGCTGTGCAGCATGGGCTACCATGTTAATGTTAGTCTAGTAGAGGGTCAGGTTGAAAAAGCACACATCATGTTAGTGCTCTGTTGTCTGTGTAAATAAATAGCAAGTGCTTCATTTCATATTGGTCTCTGGGTCTGCAGTATATTGTTGTCTACTCAGCCGTCGACAAATAAGCATGCAAGCAAAGCGACCCCATGGCAGAATATAACAATTATCATATACATTTTGTGATTAAAATTGTCTAAGGAGGCCAGTATATTTACAGATATTCTCTTCCTTATCACACTGATGTGTTGTAAGGACAGGCACACTGGAACTGTGAACATACTTATCACAGAGTCTGAGGGCAGAATCGTCCCAGATTTGCGCTAAGTGCGGTAGCTGGTGGGAAAAAGAATGTTTTACCCGCCGGCCACAATGGCAGCTTTTCACACCATATCAACCCAAACCCACCCCATTAATCATGCATTCCCAAGAAACATGCCATTTCACTGGCGAGTGGCCTCTGATTCGCCCATCACACCATCACCTTGCTGCCTCATCACACCAGACACCTTTTTAAAGTGCAGCCGCGCGCATACCTCTCAGAGCTTCCAGCCCAGGACTGCTGCAAAGAAGACATGGCCCTGAAAGGCAAGAAGACTGCAGCCCCTAGGTTTAAGGGCACATCCCTCGAGCGCCTTTTGGACACAGTGGAGGCCTGTTGTGATGTCCTGTACCCCCGCTATGGCTGCAGGAGGGGCAGCAACATCACCAATCCGACTTGGGAGACGGCGGCAGTGGTGATCAGTGCCAACGCCCTGCAAAAGAAGTTAGCCAGCCAGTACCGAAAGGGGATGAATGATCTCTTCCATTCCGACTGGGTAAGTCACTCTTCTGATCACACTCAACTCACAAACTCACAAACAAATCACACATCCACAGGGATCTCACTCACTGCCAGTTCAAGGGACATCACCATTCACTCTCTCACACACACACCCCTTCATTGTCCTTATACCACCCATGGGACCACTCCCCACCCACACATACCAGGCACACTTATCATCTGGCCTGGCAGGCATCCTGCTTACACTCTCTCCACCTCTATTCATGCAGGACAAGCTGGCACACAACAGAAGGGAGAGGTCGCAGACCGGTAGAGGAATGTCTGAAATCAAGGTCCTCATGGACTTTGAAAACAGAGCCATCCAATTGGCCAATGAGGATCTGGACCGTTCCTGTGCTGACGGTGAGGTCGGTGGTGGTCAACCATGTGAAGATTCAGCAGTGCAACATCCATCAGACAACCATGCTGTGAGTGATGTGTCCTGTTTCACAGGCCATGCACTAATTATCTCTCCTTACTTTCGCAGGTACATCTGGGAGTCCACGACCCAGGTCCTCGACTCAAGCCCTGAAGACACCTCGGAAGAGGAACCTGCTGAAACCCTCATTGAAGAAGCCCCGTCACAGCACTCACCCACACTCTCCACCAGCACAGAGACACCCACCTCAGTGGGACCAAGCTTTAGAGTAGCTGCGGGTCACAATCTGGTGAGCACATCACACTGTCTGATCCACGGCAAGCAGAGGCAGGGACTTCCCAGGTGTTCGGCACTCAGGGACTGCTGGAGGCCGGACATCTGCTGAGCCTGAGTCAGATGATGATCCTGTGCACTTGGTCTTACTTCAATTGCTGGGCCTGCAAAGGCAAGCTTGGGAACATCAGGAAGGGATGCCCGCTGTACTCCTCAGATTGTATGGCACGATGGAGGAGTCCGTCCACCTTCAGTCTGAGGTGATAGCACCGGCATACCAATGCACGGAGGTCAACACTGTTGGATGGCAGCTGTCAAGGAGACCTTGGTCCAGCTTATCAGTCCTGCACTGCTGCGCGGGCTGAACTCCATCACTGATGCCATAATTGGCCTCAGACAGTCTCAATACAAGAGGGGTGTGGAGATCTCACTCCAGCTTCCCCTTCTCCTCAAATAATCAACCAGGGGCCTTCAGGGAACCATAGGGAGTAGGATCAGCAGGTGCACGCCCCAGGGCCATCCACCTTGGGAGTTACTGGCCCATCTGAATCCCCTCTTCCCGTGACCCCAGCAAATTCAGCTCCACAGGTTGAGGAAGGTGCCATACAGCAGGACCCCAAAAGCAGGCCCGGGTCTTCCAAGTCTCGACCCTCCAGAGGACACCCCACCAAGGTCATCACAGACAGGGCGTAGCAGTCAGCAGGCTGTCTCCACCTCCGCTGTGGATGTCGGGGGAGCCCCAAGACTTAGCGGCAGGATTAGGAAGGTTAAGAAGATATAATTGCACAGCCTGGGCATGGGTGTTAATCACTTATACATAATGTTCACTTTGATAATATACTCCCAAGAATTTCTCCTTGCCTATGGCTCCCTTTTCTGATGAGCTGTGATCATGTCACTCAAATGTGAAACCAAGGTCCGTGCACAAGATAAAGGTAAGTGTCTTAGTCCAGGGCCTCTTCCCTGTGCTTTGTGCAGCCTTCCCAGCTCACTGATGGTGCGCCTTCACTATCACTGGCCACACCCATCATGCCTGCACCTTGATGAGGCTTATCATTGCTGCCAGAATGTCCTGGACCAGCATTTCAGAGTTACGTCATTCTCTCTGTGTGCTCAGAGCATCTTTGAGGTGCGGCAGGCCCCTCATCTCATCAGCACCTGAGTCCGCTGACACTGTGGAGCTGAAGGGTTTAGCTCACAAAGAATGCCATAGGATGAGGACAAGTTAAAGTCTCCCTGCTGCATCTCCATCATATGACCCTGATCACATAGAGCAAGCGATGCGCCATCAGCTAGACAGGAGCCAGACATTTAAATAAGCTATTTGGGGATCTATGAACTGTCCCTACTGCATGTCATCATCATCCTCCTGGACTTTAGATACTATGGGCAATTGCTGCATCTCCATGACAGGAACATTATCACAGAGTGTATGTGCACTGCCATCAGCTAGACTGGAGTCAAACGTTCACAGATGCAATACGAGGATCTATGGAGTGTCCTCATTGCATGTAGTCATCATCATCCACGAATCTAGCAGCTTTGAGGGCCTCACGAGCATGCCTGCCTCATCTGAACAACGCGATGGCCTCATCACCATCATCCTCACCATCAAGGACAGCCTCACTCTCATCCCCATTGATGTCCTCCTCATTGGAGGAGACCTCCAGCTCCTCCATCTCCTCCTCAGCCAGCTCCTCTCCCCGTTGCAGCACCAGGTTGTGAAGGGCATAATAGGCCTCTGTGGGCTATATTGCAGGGCTCCACCAGACCTGTCCAGGCACCAGAACCTCACTTTCAACATTCTAATGGTTTGCTCCACCAAGATGCGAGTTGCAGAATAAGCCACGTTGTACCTTCTCTCTGCTGCACTCTGAGGCTGCTGCACGGGTGTTATCAGCCACATCCTCTGCGATTAGCCCTTGTCCCCAAGGAACCATCCCTGCAGCCTCTGGGGTCCTAAAAGACGTCAGAGACCTGAGACCTACTGAGAATGTACGAGACGTGGACAATCTCTGGGAACCATCTGCAGACCTGTAGGATGTGTTTGTGGTGGTTGCACACCAGCTGAACATTCAGGAAGTAGAAGCACTTGTGGGTGGCGTAGGTGATCACTTGTTGTCACAGAGATCTGGGCATCACCTGAGTGCAGGCGATGGCACCCTGCACCTGTGGAAAACCTGAGATCTGCGCAAATCCCAACGCTCTTGCTTCCTGGCTTTCCTGATCCCCAGTGAAATGCACTCATGAAGATGGCATCCATGACCTCACGGATGTACTTGTGGGTGGAGGTTTGTGATATCCACAGAGATCACCAGTGGCACCCTAAAAGGAGCCACTACAATAAAAATTGAGTGCCGAGGTCACTTTCACAACCAATGGCAGTGGTTGCCCTCCATGTCCCCTTGGCACCAAATCCTACAGCTGGTGGTAGATGTGACCAACCAGTTCCCTAGACTTGTGCAGTCTTTGGCCAGCGACGGCTTACTGTGGTTCTTCAGCAGCGTGCCCAGGAGCTCCAGCTGCCCCTTCTAACTGAGGGTGCTACTGCTCTCTCTGCCCAGCCAGGGGCCTCTCTTCTGCTTCATCTCTGCTCTTTGTAAGCCATGAGGCATACAGTTAGCTCACCAGCCTCCATGTTCCTTATGTACTCCGCCTGCAGGATGAAGAACCTCTCTTGGTTTAGTCTGAAGGCCACTTAGCGCATCCCAGGGAGTGCTGGCCACCACTTGGATGGCCAGAGTTTAGTGCACTGCATGGCTGCCCAGAATCTCACCCACCTCTGCCTCACTCCACCCGGCTGATTGACTATAGCTTTGCCCATTGGACTGCATGCTGTGCTGCCAGCTCAGGCATAGGCATTCTCCTAACCCGCACTGCAAGGCTGCACTGTTAGTTTGAACCATGGGGGGAGACTGGTCCAAACCCGAATGATAACATTGCAAGGGGCTGTGAGCACCTCCACCAGTGACTGCTCCATGGGCAGCTTTCGCAAGGAGAATGTACAACATTCCCAGTCATCCAACTGTTCTGCAGTCCACTAAAATGTTCACTAGTTTGTAGACTGTGCCTGAGGGTTGAAAAGCCCTGGAGTACTTGGTGGCACTTTCAGGCCTCTGCATTGCTTGAGTGGGCAGATAAGTTAGAGGCCCAACTCCATGCATGTCAATGTGGCTGCGCATGAGCTGTCTCAGTTGCAGAAGAATGGTCACCTTATACAAAGTTTCCCTAATGCATGGTTGCTTCCCTCCCCTCCATCCTGTACATGCAAGGGCTGCAACTGAGGTGCAGCCCTTGCACACCCCCACCCCAACCCGCCTCAACCAAATTGCAGCCCTTGACTCCCACTTCCCAATTCACCTAAACCATATTGCAGCCATTGACCCCCAATCCCCAGCTCACCTCAGCCAGCCGGGGGAAAGCAACTTGTCTGTGCCCTCGCCTGAATGCACATTGGCTCAATCCTGAGGTCCACGCGGCAACCCTCGTGAGCACCGCTCATCGCTCCTGTGCATGAGAGACGTTAGCGTAACGGTGACATCACAGGATGAGTAATTCAGGCTAATGTCCCGGGGACATAGGTTCACATCTCACTATGACAGCTGGTGGAATTTCAAGTCAGTAAAACTTGTCTCAGTAGTAGTGACCATGACAACTATTGAGGGCTGGGGCTGAACGGCTTCCCTGTCTGGATGGCGGTCACCCTGTACTCACTGCTGCAGGCTGCTCTGCCCTGTGTCAATGCCATGGCCGTGCTGCATGAGGAGCGGTTCCTCAACAAAATCATCTGGGGAACAGACCAGAGCGTTGGTGGTTTTGGAGAACAGCCAGGGATTAAATCACAGCTCATAAATCTAATCCAATTCATACAAATGGTGATGAGATTGCCGTTGATGGTACTGAACTCCGCAACAATTGTACTCATATTATTTTTTGGATGAAGAACTGGAAAAGAGCATCAATACTCTCCATGATGATGAGACAATGCAGAATTTTCTACATGTGTGGAGATTTGCAACATATTTTGCTGTTTAACTCCGCAATCTCCCTCAAAGTTCCTTTGAACCGTAGTAAAAGCAAATCCATGGCATTTCATATTTCAGTATTTTATAGACATAAAAATTAAAAGAAAATGGTATCAATGCAAAAAATGATCTGAACTTTTCAGTAAAAAAAAGGGGAAGAGTGTCCTGCAGTCAGCATCGAGGTGAAGCTTTCTGGGAAGAGTGTTCTGCAGTCGTTTCTTGGTGAAAATAGCAAGAGTGACATCACAAGACAGCGCAAGAGAGTGGTAGAGAGATCAGAACCAGCGCGAGTGCGGGGAAGCTTCAAAAAGTGACATCAGCACAAAAGTGAGAGCTGATTGGTGAGTAGTGGCTAAATGTTTTTCTCCAGTTTTTTCTCCAGTTTAAAATAGATTAAGCTAAGGAAAGTAAGAGTTCTAGTTTTTATTTAAAGTACATAAATAATTTAACTTTTTTTACTGTATGTAACATAAGTAAGGGTTTTTTTCCATCAGAGGTATGGCAGGACAGCTCAGTTCCCATGTTATGTACCGCCTGCAACATGTGGGAAATCGTAGATGCTCCTTTCCCTCTGACCGACCATGTGTGCAGGAAGTGCCACCAGCTGCAGCTACTTCAGCTCCGAGTTTCGGAGCTTGAGCATCAGCTGCAGACGCTGAGGTGCATCCGCGAGGCTGAGAGTTTCGTGGATAGCACGTTTTTAGACGTGGTCACCCCACAGCTTATGGAAGTGCAGACAGAGAGGGAATGGGTGACCAGCAGTCAAAAGAAAGGTGTCAGGCAGGTAGTCAGGAAATCCCCAGGGCGCATCTCACTTGAGAACTGTTTTTCTATGTTGGAAAATGGTGAGAGTGACGGTTCCTCTGGGGAGTGCAGCCACGCTCATGGCACTGTGAGTGGCTCAGCTGCACAGGGAGTGAGGAAAAAGAGAAGAGCAAAAGTGGTAGGAGACTCGATAGTAAAGGGAACAGACAGGTGTTTCTGCAGCCATAGACTTGACTCCAGGATGATATGTTGCCTCCCTGGTGCCAGGGTCAAGGATGTCACTGAACAGCTGCAGGGCATTCTAAAGGGGGAGGCAAACAGACAGAGGTTGTGGTACATATTGGTACCAATGACATAGGTAGAAAGAGGGATGAGGTCCTGCAAACAGAATTTAGGGAGCTAGGAAGCAGATTTAAAAATCAGAACCTCAAAGGTAGTAATCTCTGGATTATTTCCGGTGCCATGTGCTAGTGAGTATAGAAATAGAAGGTTAGTCCAGATGAATGTGTAGCTGGAGAGATGGTGTAGGAAGGAGGGCTTTAGATTTCTGGGACATTGAGACCGTTTCTGGGGGTTGTGGGACCTGTACAAGGTGGACAGGTTGCACCTGAACTGGGATGGGACCAATATCCTTGCAGGGAGGTTTGCTAGTGCTGTTGGGGAGGGTTTAAATTAACTTGGCAGGTGGGTGGGATCCTGAGAGGAGATTCAGCAGGGGGAGATACACAGCCAAAATTAGAAGAGAGAGCAAGTGAGTCTGGAAGGGCATAGAAATTATAGGCCAGTTAAGGCACAAGGGAGTTTGGCAAGGCTGGATGGTATTTATTTTAATGCAAGGAGTCTGACGAATAAGGCAGATGAGTTGAGGGCACAAATTAACACATGGAAGTATGATGTCATTGCTGTCACAGTGACATGGTTGAGAGGGGCAGGATTGGCAGCTCAATATTCCAGGATACAGGGTCTTCAGGCAAGAAAGGAAAGGAAGTAAGAGAGGAGGGGATATCACAATATTGATCAAGGAATGAATTACAGCAGTAAGGAGGCATGACATCTTAGAAGGCTCCTCAAATGAAGCCATGTGGGTAGAACTGAAATCAAAAAAGGAGCAATGACATTGCTGGGAATGTACTATAGGCCCCCAAACAGTCAGAGAGAAAGAGAAGAGCAGATATGTAGGAAAATTTCAGAGAAGTGTAAAGATAATAGAATAGTAATAATGGAGGATTTCAACTTCCCCAAAATTAACTGGGTTAGTCATAGTGTGATAGGTTTAGAGGAAGCAGAATTCTTAAAATGCATCCAGGAGAGCTTTTTAAGCCAGTACGTAGGAGGTCCTACAAGAGAGGGTCGGTCCTGAACTTAATTTTAAGGAGTGAAGCTGGGCAAGTTGTAGAGGTATCAATGGAGGAACATTTTGCAGATAGTGATCATAACTCCATTAGATTCAAGGTTGTTATGGAAAAGGACGAGGGTGGCCCAGAAATCAAAGTTCTAAATTGGGGTAAGGCCGATTTTAATAAGATCAGATATGAATTGGCCAGAGTGGACTGGGAGCAGCTACTTCTAGGTAAATCTGCGTCAGAGTAGTGGGACTCATTCAAGAAGGAAATAGGGCCAACATATTCCAGTAAAGACAAAGGGTGAGACCAACAAATCCAGGGAACCCTGGATGTCGAGGGATATACAGGATTGAACAAAGAGAAAAAGGGAAGTTTATGGCAGATACAGAGGGCTCAAAACAGCAGAAGCCCGTGAGGAGTATAGAATGTGTAGGGGGGTACTTAAAAGGAAATTAGGAGAGTAAAAAGGGGACATGAAGAAACATTGTCAGGTAAAATAAAGGAAAATTCAAAGTTATTTTACAAGTACATTAAGAGTAAGAGGATAACGAGGGAATGAGAAGGGCCCATTAAGGACCATAGTGGTAATTTGTGTGTGGAGCAAGAAGACGTAGGTAGGTTTCTAAATGAATACTTTGTATCGGTGTTCACAAGTGAGAGGGACAAAGTAGGTATGGAAATCAGGCAGAAGGACTGTGATATAATTAAAGAAATTAGCATAGAAAGGAAGGAGGTTCTAAGTGGTCTGACAGGCTTAAAAGTAGATAAATCTCCAGATCCGGAAGAAATGTAGCACAGGCTGTTGAGTGAGGCAAGGGAGGAGATAGCAGGGGCGCTGGCAATGATTTTCAATATCTCTCTGGCCACAGGGAAGGTGCCAGAGGACTGGAGGTCAGCCAATGTGGTACCGTTATTCAAGGAGGGAGGAAAGGATAAACCAGGGAACTACAAGCCAGTCAGTCTAACCTCAGTGGTGTGGAAACTATTGGAAGCAATTCTGAGGGACAGAATTAATCTACACTTGGAGAGGCAGGGATTAGTCAAGGACAGTCAGCATGGTTTTGTTAAGGGGAGGTCATGTCTGACCAATTTGATTGAATTTTTCAAAGAGGCGACCAAGTATGTGGATGAGGGCAATGCATTTGACATGAAAAATAGAATTACCTGGAAAAACTTAGCAGGTCTGGCAGCATCGGCGGAGAAGAAAAGAGTTGACGTTTCGAGTCCTCATGACCCTTCGACAGAACTTGAGTTCGAGTCCAAGAAAGAGTTGAAATATAAGCTGGTTTAAGGTGGGGGGGGGGGTGGGGAGAGATAGAGAGAGAGAAGTGGAGGGGGTTGGTGTGGTTGTAGGGACAAACAAGCAGTGATAGAAGCAGATCATCAAAAGATGTCACAAACAACAGAACAAAAGAACACATAGGTGTTAAAGTTGGTGATATTATCTAAACGAATGTGTTAATTAAGAATGGATGGTAGGGCACTCAAGGTATAGCTCTAGTGGGGGTGGGGAGAGCATAAAAGATTTAAAAATATTTAAAAATAATGGAAATAGGTGGGAAAAGAAAAATCTATATAATTTATTGGAAAAAAAACAAAAGGAAGGGGGAAACAGAAAGAGGGTGGGGATGGAGGAGGGAACTCAAAACCTAAAGTTGTTGAATTCAATATTCAGTCCGGAAGGCTGTAAAGTGCCTAGTCGGAAGATGAGGCGTTGTTCCTCCAGTTTGCGTTGGGCTTCACTGGAACAATGCAGCAAGCCAAGGACAGACATGTGGGCAAGAGAGCAGGGTGGAGTGTTAAAATGGCAAGCGACAGGGAGGTTTGGGTCATTCTTGCGGACAGACCGCAGGTGTTCTGCAAAGCGGTCGCCCAGTTTACGTTTGGTCTCTCCAATGTAGAGGAGACCACATTGGGAGCAACGAATGCAGTAGACTAAGTTGGGGGAAATGCAAGTGAAATGCTGCTTCACTTGAAAGGAGTGTTTGGGCCTTTGGACGGTGAGGAGAGAGGAAGTGAAGGGGCAGGTGTTGCACCTTTTGTGTGGGCATGGGGTGGTGCCATAGGAGGGGGTTGAGGAGTAGGGGGTGATGGAGGAGTGGACCAGGGTGTCCCGGAGGGAGTGATCCCTACGGAATGCCGATAGTGGGGGTGAAGGGAAGATGTGTTTGGTGGTGGCATCATGCTGGAGTTGGCGGAAATGGCGGAGGATGATCCTTTGAATGCGGAGGCTGGTGGGGTGATAAGTGAGGACAAGGGGGACCATATCATGTTTCTGGGAGGGAGGAGAAGGCGTGAGGGCGGATGCGCGGGAGATGGGCCGGACACGGTTGAGGGCCCTGTCAACGACCGTGGGTGGAAAACCTCGGTTAAGGAAGAAGGAGGACATGTCAGAGGAACTGTTTTTGAAGGTAGCATCATCGGAACTGATGCGACGGAGGCGAAGGAACTGAGAGAATGGGATGGAGTCCTTACAGGAAGCGGGGTGTGAGGAGCTGTAGTCGAGGTAGCTGTGGGAGTTGGTGGGTTTGTAATGGATATTGGTGGACAGTCTATCACCAGAGATTGAGACAGAGAGGTCAGGGGAAGTGTCAGAAATGGACCACGTGAAAATGATGGAGGGGTGGAGATTGGAAGCAAAATTAATAAATTTTTGCAAGTCCCGACGAGAGCATGAAGCAGCACCGAAGTAATCATTGATGTACCGGAGAAAGAGTTGTGGAAGGGGGCCAGAGTAGGACTGGAACAAGGAATGTTCCACATACCCCATAAAGAGACAGGCATAGCTGGGGCCCATGCGGGTACCCATAGCCACACCTTTTACTTGGAGGAAGTGAGAGGAGTTGAAGGAGAAATTGTTCAGCGTGAGAACAAGTTCAGCCAGACGGAGGAGAGTAGTGGTGGATGGGGATTGTTCGGGCCTCTGTTCAAGGAAGGAGCTAAGGGCCCTCAGACCATCCTGGTGGGGGATGGAGGTGTAGAAGGATTGGACATCCATGGTGAAAAATTTATTAATTTTGCTTCCAATCTCCACCCTTCCATCATTTTCTCATGGTCCATCTCTGACACTTCCCATGACCTCTCTGTCTCAATCTCTGGTGATAGACTGTCCACCAATATCCATTACAAACCCACCGACTCCCACAGCTACCTCGACTACAGCTTCTCACACCCGGTCGTTGACAGGGCCCTCAACCGTGTCCGGCCCATCTCCCACGCATCCGCCTTCACACCTTCTCCTCCCTCCCAGAAACATGATAGGGTCCCCCTTGTCCTCACTTATCACCCCACCAGCCTCCGCATTCAAAGGATCATCCTCCGCCATTTCCGCCAACTCCAGCATGATGCCACCACCAAACACATCTTCCCTTCACCCCCACTATCGGCATTCCGTAGGGATCGCTCCCTCCGGGACACCCTGGTCCACTCCTCCATCACCCCCTACTCCTCAACCCCCTCCTATGGCACCACCCCATGCCCACGCAAAAGATGCAACACCTGCCCCTTCACTTCCTCTCTCCTCACCTTCCAAGGACCCAAACACTCCTTTCAAGTGAAGCAGCATTTCACTTGCCTTTCCCCCAACTTAGTCTACTGCATTCGTTGCTCCCAATGTGGTCTCCTCTACATTGGAGAGACCAAACGTAAACTGAGCGACCGCTTTGCAGAACACCTGCGGTCTGTCCGCAAGAATGACCCAAACCTCCCTGTCGCTTGCCATTTTAACACTCCACCCTGCTCTCTTGCCCACATGTCTGTCCTAGGCTTGCTGCATTGTTCCAGTGAAGCCCAACGCAAACTGGAGGAACAACACCTCATCTTCCGACTAGGCACTTTACAGCCTTCCGGACTGAATATTGAATTCAACAACTTTAGGTCTTGAGTTCCCTCCTCCATCCCCACCCCCTTTCTGTTTCCCCCTTCCTTTTTTTTTCCAATAAATTATATAGATTTTTCTTTTCCCACCTATTTCCATTATTTTTAAATATTTTTAAATCTTTTATGCTCTCCCCACCCCCACTAGAGCTATACCTTGAGTGCCCTACCATCCATTCTTAATTAACACATTCGTTTAGATAATATCACCAACTTTAACACCTATGTGTTCTTTTGTTCTGTTGTTTTTGACATCTTTTGATGATCTGCTTCTATCACTGCTTGTTTGTCCCTACAACCACACCAACCCCCTCCACTTGTCTCTCTCTATCTCTCTCCCCCCGACACACACACCTTAAACCAGCTTATATTTCAACTCTTTCTTGGACTCGAACTCAAGTTCTGTCGAAGGGTCGTGAGGACTCGAAACGTCAACTCTTTTCTTCTCTGCCGATCCTGCCAGACCTGCTAAGTTTTTCCAGGTAATTCTGTTTTTGTTTTGGATTTCCAGCATCCGCAGTTTTTTTGTTTTTATCTATGCATTTGACATCGTCTACTTGGATAACGAAGGTAAGAGTCCATGGGATCCGAGGCAATTTGGCAAATTGGATCCAGAATTGGCTGAGTGGCAGGAAGCAGAGGGTGATGGCCGAGGGGTGTTTTTGTGACGGGCTGCCTGTGTCCAGTGAGTTCCACAAAGATCGGTGTTGTTGTTTGTGATACATTTCTTGCTGTTTGTGGTACATATAAACGATTTAGATTTGAATGTTGGAGGGTTGATCAGTAAGCTCACAGATGACATTAAAATTGGTGGGGTGGTAAATAGTGAGGAGGCTAGCCTTAGATTACAGCAGGATATAGATGGGCTGGTCAGACGGGCTGATCAGTGCCAAATGGAATTTAACCTGGATAAGTGTGAGGTGATGCACTTGGGCAGGACAAACAAGGCACGGGAATACCCGATGAATGGCAGGACCCTGGGAATTACCGACGATCAAAGGGATCTTGATATGCATGTCCACCGATCCTTTAAGGTAGCGGAACAGGTAGATAAGGTGGTTAAGAAGGCATATGGGATGAAATATATCTACTTTTATTAGTTGAGGAATAGAATATAAGAGCAGGGAGGTTATGCTGGAACTGTGCAAAACGCTGGCTAGGCCACAGCTAGAGTATTGCATGCAGTTCTGGAATCCACATTATAGGAAGGATGTGAATGCATTGGAGTACAGGGGAGATTTACCAGGATGTTGCCTTGGCTGGAGAGTTTTAGTTATGAGGAGAGATTGGATAGACTGAGGCTATTTTCCCTGGAGCAGAGGAGATTGAGAGGGGACATGATTGAAGTGTGTAAAATTATGAGGGGCAGACAGGGTAGACAGGAAGGAACTTTTCCCCTTGGTGGAGGGATCAATAACCAGGGGGCATAGATTTAAGGTAAGGGGCAGGAGGCTTAGAGGGGATGTGAAGAAGAATTTTTTCACCCAGATGGTGGTGGGAATCTGGAGCTCACTGCCTGAAAGGGTGGTAGAGGCAGAAACACTCATAACATTTAAGAAGTATTTGGATGTGCACTTTTGGTGCCATGGCACACATGGCCATGGGCCTAGTGCTGGAAAATGGGATTAGAATAGCTAGGTACTTGTTTGATCGGTGCAGACTTGATGGGCCGAAGGGCCTTTTTCTGTGCTGTCGACCTCAGTTGCTCTTTGACTCTATAACACTCACCTCTGAGTTCCCCTTGAAGTGCAGCTCACCGGTTGCACACCTTATAAATGCTGTTGTGAAACACATTGGCATGCAATCACACCAACATGCTCAGATGATCCAGTGTGGGGGGCTTGATTCCAGCGAGCTGGGCTTATAATGATATGCAGATGTATTACAGTGAAGTACCTGGTATGCGGCGGTGGGACACGCGGAACGGCATTGACAGGCAGATGGGACACTTGCAAGCTGGTTCCGCAACGTTGTAAAACCGATTTTTGGCCTTCTCGCCATACTGTCCATTCATGGCCACCATGACCCCTGACACCAGCGGGCATGAAAATGCCAGCCATTGTTTAAATTATTACAGATTCCCCTATACTGTAGGATCTCAGAACTATGGAACTCCTGGTCACCTATAGTTTATCTCCCTCTACAGATTATAAAAATCAGGTTTCCTGACATTTAATCAATAATATTCATTCATCTCATCAGTTCCCCTCCTGCTAACTTTGATGGTCACCTGCATTGTGTTAGTGCATGACACAGCTGCAGCTTTAGTTAACTTTTATTATTCTACATAATATTGAGGGAAGGTCTTCAACCAATTGTCATTTTCTTTTATTTGATGCCCGGTTTTGTTTATTGCACATGCATTTTATGCTGCAATGTTCTGACTCTCACAATCCCCTGGAGGTGCTTAGGCTGCATTTCCAATGAAACTGGTCTGTTAAACTATTGGGACAGGATAACCTTTATGCTAAAAGCTAGTTCATCCATCTGCCCACCTGCATAATATGTTTCCCTCGTTTACACTCGGAGAAATGTCACATCTGTCACCTTGAGAAAGATGCATTAATTGCTCCTTTAGTATGGCTGTAGACTGCACAATCATGGGAACTGTCTGCTTCACCTCACAACACTAATTTTAAACAAAAAAAATAATTTTTGCCAGCATCTATGTTCTTCCTGTTTCGATTTTGTAATTCCTAATTGTTCATTACGTTTATATCCATGGATGAGCAGCTTCCTTTATTATCACTGACTGCCACGAACAAAATCATCAACAGTATCATTAAAAAAAACACAAAAGCAAAATATTGTGGATGCTGGAAACTGAAATAAAAACAGAAAATGCTGGAAATTCTCGGCAGGTCAGGGAGCTCTTGTGGGGAGAGAAACAGAGCTAACGGCCTGGATTTTCGCCAAGCCAGGATGACTCAGCAGCCCTTTAAAAATGGCAGGCGGTTCCCCATTCCTGACCCTATTCCCCAGAGTTCCTGATTTTCAGGAGCGCCTGTTAAGGAACGCAGGCTGACTCAGGTTGCAAGTCCGCAACTGGCATTCCCGACCTGACCTGCTCCATATCAAGGATGGGAATTTCCAAGTCTTCCGTGATTTTCATGGAGTCGGGCCAGATTTTCAAAGAGACGTGGTTCACGGCGCCTCAGATGTCATGGATCAGAGTCTGCATGAGACCTCTTCATGCCACCGTAACACAGAATGAGGCTGAGGTGCCATGGTGGATGGAGGGGCATAGTTTGGCAGGGGCAGCATGAAGGGCTATGGGGGTGGATAGAGGGAAATAGCCTGGCATAGGGTGCATGGGGTGGCACATACGTGGCATAGGGAGTGAGGGATAATGTCCAGGAGGTCTTATTTTTTTCATTATAATTGGGATGAAGTACCACAACACTGAGGCAGGACTTTTAAACAGCCCGCCTCAACATCAAACTGCCGACATTTTGCTGGTACCGACTAGCAGCACATCTGCCTGGTGTGGAGGACACCAACTTCATGGGGGCAGCCAAGCCTCATTATGCATTCTTGACTGAGATTTCAGAAATCCATTACTCTGTTGAAACATCTGAGTCCCAGAGAAAACATTGCTTGATTGAAAACGCTGGCTCTCTGACCTCTGTTGTCAATTTCACAGTGTTTATTTACACAAGGTTAAGAGGTTTCAAGTACTTTAAGTTTCTGGTATTGATACTTTAAAGGTTCTGAATGAATGACACTTTTATTGCCCTGTAGTAATTTTTTTTACATTGCAGAGAGTACTGAATGAATGACTATTTTAAAGATTTTTTTTATATATCCTATTGTCACTCTTGGGTTCATTGGTTCTATAAAGTGTATAGTGGGCCAATGGGCATGGACATACCATGGCTTGGCATGGGGGCATGAGGTACAATGGGGGGGGAATAGCCTGGCACATGAGGTGGGTTGTGGGGCATAGACTGGCATAGGGGGAAATGTGGTGGCATGGATGGGGCATGGTGGAATGTGTGGGAGGGGTGAGTGGGTGTGAGGGATAAGGGGAGTTACTTTTCTCATTATAACTGGACACCTCATAGCACCGGGGGGCTTTTAAACATTCAGCCTCAGCACCCTGAAGCCCCTGTGACTGTCTCCAACCTCTTTTTTGACCCAACTGCAGCCCAAACCTGCCACCCCTACCCCCACCCCACACCAACCCCCACCCCAGCCACAATGAAAATCCTGCCTTTGCAGTCGCTTTCTCTCGAGGTAGACAGCAAAGCCAGGAATTTCCCCAACTCGGTAATAGAAATACAGGCCAACAGGTCTTGACTTACATGGATCAGCTACCTGCCGAACAGAGGTAGGAAGACAATTTAAATAATTACAGGCCGTTTTAAGAATGATTTTCCCCAGCTTCCAGCACTTTACTGCTGCTGACCAGAGCAAGGTACCTACCTTTTGTGGAGATTACCAAGTTCATGTAGATGGCCTCCTTGTGGTCGCCCAGGGGGCTCCATGCCACAAAGAGAGGGCTGTGGAGAGGAAAGGCAGGGCCGCAAAGCCCCAGCAGGCCATCCAGAGGGGCCAGCCTGCTTCACCCCACTGGTTTTTAAATTTTCACTTACCTCTCCAAGTGCTCCTCCATTCTGAGGCCACCTCTTGATCCCTGATCTGCTTCAGCAGAACCCATCTAAATCCCGCCTGCCATCCTCAACTGGAGGGCAAGCCCCGAGGCAGCTAAATTCTGAGGCTGCCTCCAGGAAAGTTGCTGAGCTGCTCTCACAGCGGCAAGTGTGGACATGGAGCCCCCATTTACTCCTGACAAAGCCCATGGTAAAATCCTACCCCATGTCTTGAAATGCAAAATATAAAACACTATTTTAATCTTTGAAGAAAAACAATGCTTACCTATCCTAATATTTTCATCTATAATGAAAAGCAAATCTAGCCTGCAACAGGTTACACGTACAGACAATTATTAATTCCGTTTTATGCCATTTCTGAGTTGTTGCTTCTGTCCCTTAGTTATCAGTAGATTGATTCCATAGCATCAAAAGGCACAGCATTATTAATGTTGACTATGTAAATTGAGCTTTCTTCCTAATTAACATCTTGTAAGGTGCAGTATGAAGAATAACGAGCGGATTCATGGCCTCTCCCCCGTGGGGAGGGAACATTTAATCAGGCAGGAGGGTGGTGGGCGGGGAGCTCGCCACCATCCCACCTCCACCCCGACTAAATCTGTGGCGGGAAGGCTGGTGGGAAAGCTGTGGAGCTTAAGTGGGCAATTAAAGCTCTGATTGGTCAGCCGTTCTTGGCATGTAGGACTTCTGGCCCTAGAGTCATTGATCTCAGGGGACGACCGGCCACTGGCGTGATAAGTACTAAAGTGACACAAGATGCAGCAGGCCCTCCCAAAAAGAGGTGACGCGTCGTCTCCCAGCTCTCCAGCTGGCAGCCAAGACCTCCAAGCACATCACCTTCACAAGATTCCGCACAATTATGCCCATTTTCTGACATATGTTTCATCTGTACTTCTGTATCTGATTTCAGTTGTGTCTTTAAACAAAGAGGGTGTTTTATTCCGACCAGACGGGAGTTAAGTACTGCTATCCTTTACACTCTGTGATGCTAATCATGTCAGCAATCTGAAATACAGTGATCCATTTTTATCCAATCCACTAAACTACAATGTTCCCCTGAGTTCTCATGTGACAAATTATGGAAATAGTAATATAAACATAATGTTGTAGCATCAGGTATATCCTCTTTCCCAAAAGCCCCAGAGATAGCCCCTTCTCCAATCTTGTTTGTGGTCATGCCTTAAATGCTGACACTGTATATGGTATATTTTGCTCTCCAGGTTTAAACTTTCTCCCATTTGGGATGGCCAGCCACATCTTGTACCACTCTGTCACCCATCTACAAGGCACAGGTCAGGAGTGTGATGCAATACTCCCCACTTGCCTGGATGAGTGCAGCTCCCACAACACTCAAGAAGCTTGACACCATCCAGGACAAAGCTTGATTGGCACCACATCTACAAACATTCACTCCTTCCACCATTGACACATAATAGCAGCAGTGACTACCATCTACAAGATGCACTGCAAGACTTCACCAAGGCTCCTTAGGCAGCACCTTCCAAACCCACGATCACTACCACCTAGAAGGACAAGGGCAGCAGATAGATGCGAACACCACCACCTGGAAGTCCCCCTCCAAGTCACTCACAATCCTGATTTAGAAGTATATCGCCGTTCCTTCACTGTCGCTGAGCCCTGGAATTCCCTCCTTAACAGCATTGTGGGTGTACCTACACCACATGGACTGCAGCGGTTCAAAAAGGCAGCTGTTAGGGGGAAATAAAGGAATACAGTAATGGTCAAGGGACTTGACTTAAAATATCCCAGCATGCAAAACCACAATTGATAAGTAGTTAACAGTTAAAGTTCAGGCTGGAACAGAGAGAATGCTGAACCTTGCACATTCTCAGGGCTTGCGAGCACCAGCAAGGCCATATTGGAGGAAGAAGAATGTAAATATGATAGATTGGGAGCTTTGGGAATCAGACTGGAGCCTTAGGTTGGAAAACAACTAAGATTGAGCCTGTTTACAGCAGATAGAGAAAGAACAGATGGTCTTGTCTTAGTTTAGGTGCGAGGGAGGGTCACTCTGCCTGGGTAAGAACAAAATAGGGACATCAGACTTGTAAGTTTAATGTAAACCTATATGTTGAAAAGATTGAAATCTGGAAATTGTTCTTCCCCGTGACCAGTAATGTATAAATATGATGAACACTTGTAGTTTAGCAGAGAACTGTCTCAAGCTGCATTGAGATGGTGCCCTCCTTGCAATTGCTCGAATAAACGATTGTAACCTGTACCTGAGTCTCCTGTGATCGTTCATCAAAGTCACCACAACAATTTGGCGTAGTCGGCAGGATACTTAGATTGGATCCTTGGGACTCTGCAAAGTGGGTGAGTGTATTTATGTACCACCCGTAGTTAGTGCAGCAAGCCTACCCGAGAACGGTCCGGTCAAGTATCAAAGACTCAAGAGGAGGACTCAGGACAGGAGATAGGAGGCGCCAGGTGTAATAGGCAGAGCCATGCAGGCGGGCTAGCGGGGCCAAAGCTGCGCAGGAAGGCCGGAACCATTATCCAGTTAAGAGGAGGGCAGAGCAGTGCTGGCGTGGTTACGGTTTGAAATATAACCTTAGCCAAAGCTGTGCAGGAAGGCCAGACCCCAGTGAAACCGCACATACATACCTCAGATAACTAAGTTGTTAGGACTGTGTGAATGTACCATGCAGAGATAGACAGAAGTAAGAACAGAGTGCCGTCAGGGAAACGGAATAGTGCTATGGAACCACGGTCTCCATTACAAAGTTCATAGCGGAACAGCAGTCAAAACTAATCACAAAAATGCAGAAGGAGGGGTGGAATCCACAGGGAACCCCCGGAGAACAAAAACAGTGGTGGTTAGGGCAAAAAAAAGGCTAAGGAAAAGCAAGGGATGATGGTTATTATCACACCGAACCTACAGTTGTGCAGACAGGTTAATACTAAATTCCAGTCGATTAGAGAGAGAGAAACAAAGTCAGATCCAGGACAGATCAGAGCAGTGGCAGCAGCTTGTAGTAATACTGATCAAGAGGAGGACAGCTCCGAAGAAGAAACTTATGAAGGAGCTGAGGCTGCCCCACCGTACCCCATGGCCCCTATGGCAGTAACTGTTAGGAAAAGTAAAGTCAGGAGAGGCAAACTAAAGTCTGAAGGGAGAAATGGGACTGGGGACTGGGAGGAGGATGAGGAGATTGAGAAAATTACGGAGAAAGTTAAGCACATACCATTCAGCACGGGGGAGAAGCAGGTTTTGCTTAAAGAACTGCTGAAACTTAAAACTCAGCACAACAACTCAGATTTCTGGACCAAATTGCGGGAAGTGCAAGATTTCCATGCAATGCACCCCCCATTATACCCATATATGGGTGAAGGCTAAATGCCAGGGGCAGATAATCTGGGGCATATTATCCCTGCAGTTTAGAAGTGGAGACTGGGCGAAACCTGGGGACATCCCAGATCGGAAGAAGGTGACAGCCCTGCACAGGGAATTGGATAGGGCAGTCAAGGAAGCCTTGGGGGAGGGAGAAACAAATTGGGGGTGTATAATGTCCCAGGCAAGATGATGAGATTTTCTTGAAAATTTGAAAGGATGATTGGAACCCGAAAGGTCCGCTACTCAATTTTCTGTAACTTAAAAAAATAAATTGATCTAAGTTACAAGAGCTGCTTGTGCTGAAAAGAGAGAGAGAGAGAGAGAAAAGGGGGTACCCCCAGTGGCATTAATAAGCACTGACAGGCAGTAGTAGGGGAAATGTGAGCTTTCGTCAGTTTGATTGTCCCAAAGATGGAGCCTTCAAGATCCCTTTATTTCCCCCACTGCTATTTGAAGTTTCATTTAGAATATGAGAATTTTAAGTCGTTAAGTTAAGGATACAGGAATATAAATACATACCCCTAAATGTATGTTTGTTTGTGTGCAAGGAAGCATTCGTATGTGAGCTTTAATGTGTTTTCTTCCATAAACTGTTATTTGTGTGTGCAGTTCAGCACTTTAGGGTTGAAAGCCCCATGTTAGATTAAAGGAAAAGTATACTAAAACATTCCAAAGTTTTGAGTATAAGGTTCGAGATAAGATTTCTGGCAAAAAGGGTGGCAATTTGAAGGTATCATGAAGCTAGACAGGGTTAGATGAACCAACCTTTGTACCACCCCCTTTGCAGACTAGCATCACCAGCTTCCAAGCTGATTGGGATTGATACATATGAGTTACATTAACTTATACAAGTTAGTATTCTAAAATTCAGAGGGGGAAAGTTACCTGAAGTTCAAGGGATTCTAGGAAAACCAAAAGACATAAACACAAGGTCTAGGTGGTTACAATGGATAAAAAGGGGTTTCTTATGAGGAGATGAATTAGATATGAAAGGAAATCTGCATCCCAACAGCACTGTTATTTGAAGTTGGGACAAGGCTTGAGGTGTAAAGTGCAGTGTAGTACTCTTGAATCACTAGGATGCTAACTAAGATAAAGAATGTGTCAATAAACATACAGGAATTATAACTTGGATACAAATCAATATACATAAGAAAGAGGTTGTTTCAATTTTGATAGCGTAAATTACATTTCTTACAAAGTTTAAAATTTGAGGCTTGGTTCGTGATAAAATTCTCAGAAAGAAATTTTCATTTTAAAAGGTTTGACAATTGGCACTAATTCAAATGCTGCAAGCTTTTGTATTTGTAAAGTCTGTTCCCAAAATATGAAGCTAAGCTCAAGACCTTGACAAAGTTTGACAGAAATCCAATTTTTGGCCAAGTTAATGAATCTGGGATAATTCTAAAAGAAACGGGTCAGACACAATTTAGACAATAAAATGTTGTTTGAGAAGAACATAAGGAACATGTCAATGCCTGATTTCTGTTTTTAAAATTGTTATGAGAATATTTTATTTATTTTAAAGTCTCTCCAGGCAACATGAACAAGATAAGATGGTAGTTGTTGCATGTGTAAAATGATATGAGGCAAGTAGGAGAAAGAGTTAAGGAAATAGGACACATTGTACAAACTTTTTTAAGGGAAGTGAATTTGATAATCTGGCCATCAGCTGAGACATTGGAAATGCACAGGGGGAGATAAGCAAAGATCTAGAGACAGAGATCCATATTGACACGGAATAGTTAATACAGCTGAAGGAGCAAGGAGACATTATAAACGATCAAGACAATAGAGAAACTGAAATCAAGAGAATCTTAGGATGATCATGGTCAGGGAAAAAAAACTGTTAAAACTATGTGGAATCTGTAATTCAAGAATTGAAATGTAAGGAGAAATAATACTTAACAACAATTTACCACAAGATGGATATATGTAAAGGGAAAGCTGGAAAAAGGCTAAATAGGTGTATTACTGATAGTATTAATGTGCCTGCGAGCTACAAAAGTAAGACCACAGGATTAACACTATGATTACAGACAGAGTTAAGCAGCTCGCAGAGAGAACCGTCACTGGAAGTGAAGATACTGAGCCATTGAAAGATAGGATAAGAAGGTGCATTGTAGACTTGTGTCAGCAGTTTAAAGGAATTGAGGTCCGACATGGGACAGCAGCAGGAGACAGTAGACTGGAAGGAGTGGAGGGGGCCTATCCAGATGGATTCAGATCAGGGAACTCATTTCACAGGAAAAGAAATGTATACATTTAAATTTAAACAGAAATTCCACATTCTCTACCAGCCACAGAGCTCGCAGATGCTGGAAAGGATGAAATGAACTTAAAAAAACACCAATAACAAAAGCAATTCAAGAGTCAGGGAACAGCCCAATATTCTAATATTCTACCCCAAGCAGGACCACCAGGTTCACCCCATTTGAAATAATGACAAGTAGACCAATACAGTTACCCGAGGGAATCATAGTAGGATTGGGAGATGTAGGACCACTAAAAGGAAGGATGCAAGACTATGTGAGGGAAATAAGTAAGCAATTGCATGAGTTAAGGAAGGAAGCCAGAGACTAATAAGTGATTAAGGATATGGAAACAAGCAAATCCTTAGAGCAACAATGGACCAAGTGGGGAATAAGGTGATGGTCAAGGTGAGCTCAGAGCGAACAGGTATGGACTATATGAGGTAATTATGACAGGTGATACATGTGCACTTGTAGATATGAGAACGGGAAGTAAATGGAGGCATTACACACAGTTAAAGATACATGACAATTGACCAAGCGGTAACCCGGAGAATGGGATGTTAATGTCTCCACAGATCTACGATCCTGGTGGTGGGTGCATCAGCACTCGCAACAAGGTCGGGGATCATCACTGCTCATCCCACACGGCAGGAGGAACTTTGGTACGGCACGGACAGTGCCGAATGCAACATGCATCCGGGAATGATAAATGTAACAGTAGGAGAACAAGAGCTTTCGAATTGTAGTAAAGTTTTGCTTCAGATTGGGCGTGGGATGTCCGCCACTATCCAGTCACCTTCCACATCTACTTCCACAGTCCGAGCAGAGATAATTGAAACCCCTCGAACCAGACCGACTGACCCACCTTGTCCGACTATGCATCCAGGACCGACGAATGGTTTGGTACTGGTTAATCAGAAGTTTTATATGATAATGTACACCATGCGCTGGTACCTGTATTCTTGAACATATCTGGAATTACCCTGCCCCAGTAGTGCCCAACCCACACCCAAGCACTTTATACGACTCTGACGAGCCAGTTGATGGCTGAAGTGGTCCAGTTTAATGGCAGGATGTGATCAGGCCCAGAGCGGGACCAAGCTAAGTGCAGCCTGATAAATGATGCTGCCACGTTATTCAATACAGGGACATCAATAGTTAATTCCATCAACCTGGCAACTGTAGATCGGAAGGACCGTACCCTGAGCTTTAAGCTTAAGGAGATTTTAAGGCGGGGACAGGGGATCCAGGATACACAATTAGATATGGACCAGGTTAATTCAAAGCCTAGCTAACGTGCTCGAAAGTCATGCAGGGACCATCAATAAACTAATTGCAATAGGGAAAAATATTTCAGACAAAGCGAGCAGAAATGATGTTTGCAGCACCTATGAATCTTGGGCATTGGAACAAGCCCAAGATAATTTAAGACAGATTAATGAAGGGGTAGTTCCTTTATGGGTAACTAATGGGTATTTATTTAATCTTTCACGACACAAGGATCATGACTTGACCGATTGCCAGCTCAAAGGTTTGACACGCGTATATAGAATGAATGTTGAATGTGTAGTGAATAGTAATATGCTAATAGGCATTGTATTAGTAATACCTGTCATACCTATGTCAACACCCGTCAGGACATTATGTAGAGTAGAAAATATTGGGGTTATGCGGGAGGATTATTATATTAGGTATCATATCATTCCACCATATGCAATAGACATAGAAGGGAAATAGTTAGTACCACATTAGAAGAGTGTAGGATAGAGGCCACCGCACACCCAATATATGAGACAGATGAAGCTAAGTGGATTTAAAGGCTCAGCAGATATACAGAACTTATACACTGCAGCAACAGGTTAGAGCCTAAAAGACGGATGTTAAACAAATAGATGCTTTCACCGGGTGGAATATTGGGGTTATGCAGGAGGATTACCGTATAGATGCTTCCACCTGGTGGGAGGATCTGTGGAATTGGGGCTTGAATGTACAGATACACCCCTGGAATTGGATTATCTCCCATGCCCTAGTCATACTTAAGCTGATATTGATTATGTATTTAACATACTTGATTAATCGCACCCGGAGGTCACAAAATGGTGGTGTTGAGGGGATCTTAGTAGGTGGAGTAGGAATCTGGTAAGCCAAAGGTTCGGATTAAAGGACCAGATGATACAAATGGTTTGACCAGTACCCGTACCCTTTACGTGTCAAAGCTGGATGATTGGCCAGCATCAATGCATGACGGTGCGTAAGGTGGAGCTGGGGGTGGTGGGGGGGTTGGGGGGGGGGGTGTGGGGGGGGTGTCGGGGGAGTGGACAACACCATTGTAGTTGGCTACCTTGGCCTAAGCCAAGGGCCAAAAGGGGGGACTGTTAGGGGGAAATAAAGGAATACAGTAATGGTCAAGGAACTTGACTTAAAATATCCCAGCATGCAAAACCACAATTGATAAGTAGTTAACAGTTAAAATTCAGGCTGGGACAGAGAGAATGCTCAACCTTGCACATTCTCAGGGCTTGTGAGCACCAGCAAGGCCATATTGGACAAAGAAGAAAGAAGAACGTAAATATGATAGATTGGGAGTTTTGGGAATCAGACTGGAGCCTTAGGTTGGAAAACAACTAAGATTGAGCCTGTTTATAGAAGATAGGGAAAGAACAGATGGTCTTGTCTTAGTTTAGGTACGAGGGAAGGTCTCTCTGCCTGGGTGAGAACAAAATAGGGACATCAGACTTGTAAGTTTAATGTAAACCTATATGTTGACAAGAACGAAATCTGGAAACTGTTCTTGTACGTGACCAATAATATATAAATATGATGAACACTTGTAGTTTAGCAGAGTACTGTTTCAAGCTGCATTGAGATGGTGCCCTCCTTGCAATTGCTCGAATAAACGATCGTAACCCGTACCTGAGTCTCTTGTGGTGCGTTCATCAAAAACACCACAACACAGCTCACCACCAGCTTCTCAGGGGCAACTAGGGATGGGCAATAAATGCTGGCCCAGCCAAGGAAGCCCACACCTGTGAATGAATGAAAGAGAAATGAATAAAGTTCCTCAAACTATAATTAGATAAACCTTGTTATACTTTATGTGGACCTTAAGTGGGCAATTAATGCTCTGATTGGTCAGCAGCTCTTGGCGTGTAGGACTTCCCGCCCTAGGATCATTGATCCCAGGGGAAGACCGGCCACTGGCGTGTTAAATACCAAAGTGACACAAGATGCTGCAGGCCCTCCCAAAAAGAGGTGACACAGCCATCTCCCAGCTCTCCAGCTGGCAGTCAAGACTGCCAATACCTTGACCCCATTGCATCAGCACTGCAAAGGATGACAGTTCACCTTTGCTCCAAATGTTCTTCCAGCCAAATTGATTATAGTCCAGATCTTCCAGTCAGCTTTGAAGCTGAGTGCATTGACCCAGCCCCATGAAGATTTCTGTGACCCGACACTTTTAATATTTTTCAGCTTTATATTCCAATCCCGGCTGAAGCATCGTAGGATCAGCGCAACCATCCTGGGAAATGATCATCAGGTGCAAGAGGAGATGGAAGAAGGGAGAATATGCCCCCTTTTTACGACAGTGGTTGTCATATTCATGTAAGGTTTTAAACGCCCAACTCTTTCATTAAATGAGTTGGTGAATGGGTGGGTGGGCGACTGGATGAAATGGGTAGGTGGGTGAGGCCTGTAGGTGGGTGAGCGGGTAGTTGGGTCAGGGTTAGTTGGGTCAGGGGATAGTCAGGTGATGGAGATAGTTGGGTTGAGATATATTCAGATGAGGGGGTAGCGTAGTGGATGGATAGTTGAGTGGTCATGGGGCTAGTCGGGTGATCGGGGTAAGTCAGTTGGTTGGGGGTAATCCTGGTGGTCAGAGGGGTAGTGGGCTGGTCGGAAGGATAATTGTGCCTAGTCAATGGGTAATCAGGTGATTGGGGGGGTAGTTGGGTGTTCAGGGGAGACGATTGGAGTGGGGACCAGTTGTAGTACTCAGTTCAGTTACACTAGTTAACCAGTTAAGTTAAACCAGCTATAGTAACATTTCCAGGGTAAGTACACAGTTAAGTCCCATGTACCTGGCACAAGTCTCTGACCTGAGCTCAGGGTCATTCGTGGAGGGTCCCAGGCAGCAGAAATCAGATAATTAAATGTCTTGGGCAATTTCTGCATATGTCTGTGTGTCAGGACCTCCACAGGGTCTGGACTCGCATCTCTAGCATTCTGGAGACCAAATGATTTGGGCCTAGACTTGGTGAACTTTCTAATCCTTGCGTTTTAGATAGGCTGGTTATCTGCTCAACAGAAGAATCTTGGATTTTGTACTGGGGGAGGTCAGAGGAACATAGGAGCATGAATAGGTCATTCAGCCCATCGACCATGCTCCACCATTCAATAAAATCATGACTGATCATCCACTTCAATGCCTTTTTCCCCACACTATCCCCATATCCCTTTATATCATTGGTATTTAGAAATCTGTCAATCTCTACTTTAAACAGACACAATGACTGAGGTTCCACAGCCCTCTGGGGTAGAGAATTCCAAAGATTCACAACCCCCTGAGTAAAAGAAATTCTCCTCATCTCGGTCCTAAGTGGCTTCCCCCTTTTTTGAAATTGTGTTCCCTGGTTCTATACTCCCCAACCTCCTGTTTGCATCTGCCCTGTCTATCCCTTTAAATATTTGAAGATTTCAATGAAATCACCACTCATTCTTCGAAAATCTAGAGGCCCCGTTTCCCCAATCTCTCTTCATAGGACAGTTCCACAATCCTGGGAACAAGTCTGATGAACCTTTGTTGCACTCCCTCTATGGCAATAATTTCCTTCCTAAGGTGAGGGGACCAAAATTACACACAGGTGCAGCCAACCAAGGTTCTATACAATTGAAGCAAGATTTTGCTACTCCTCTACACAAATTGTCTTGCGATAAAGGCTAACATACCTTTAGCCTTCCTAATTGCTTGCTGCACCTGCAAGCTGGCTTTCAGTGACTTATTGACGAGGATGCCCAGGCCCCTTTGTACATCTACACTTTCTAATCTCTTACCATTTAAGAAATACTCTGCAGATCTGTTCCTCCTACCAAAGTGGGTAAGCTCACATTTTTCTACATTATATTCCATCTGCCATGTTCTTGTCCAATCACTAAGTCTGACAAAATCCTTTTAAAACTGTTTTGCATCTTCCTCACAATACACATTCCCACCTAGCTCTGTCCCCAAACACCCCCAATCCGAAGATCTCCGGTGAATTGTTAAGGGACACTTCCAACCCGAACCCTCAGTCACCATGCAAATATGCAAATGTTCAAGTTTCATTCAAGGGTTAACGCCCTGGGAGAGACCATTGCTCAGTATATGGCAAAACTGAAACAACTGACTGACCATTGTGATTTTAGGGAGACCCTTAGTGATGTGCTCAGGGGTTGTTTGGTCTGTGGTGTTCAAGATGATGCCATTCAAAGGCGATTATTAGCTGAAGTCAACCTGGATTTTAAAAAAGCATTAGAAACAGCACTCATGATGGAAAGTGCAGGCTCCACAAGGTGCACAAAATGGTGCCATTTTCCAGTTGGGTTGGGAATGGACAGCAGGGTGTGGCGCAAAAAGTTGCAACTCCACCGCGAATCAGGAGACAGTCCCCACTACCCAAAAAATTAAAATAAATACAGGAAACAGCTCAGAAGCAAGTCTGAAAATGAATTGTTACTGATGTGGGACAATCATACCCCTGAAACTTGCCGTTTTAAAGAGGTGGAGTGCTATTTTTGCCATAAGAGAGGGCACGAGTAACTCACCTCCTGATTCCCCAAAGCCTGTCCACAAGGCACAAGTCAGGATTGTGATGGAATAATCCCAATTTGCTTGGATGAATGCAGCTTCCACAGCACTCAAGAAACTTGACACCGTCCATGACAAAGCAGTCTGCTTGATTGGCACCACGTCCACAAATATTCACTCTCTCCACCACCAATGCACAGTGGCAGCAGTGTGTACCATCTACAAGATGCACTGCAGGAATTCACCAATGCTCCTTAGACAGCACCTTCCAAACTCGCGAACACTGCCATCAAGAAGGACAGGGCAGCAGGTAGATAGGAACACCACCACCTGGAAGTTCCCCTGCAAGTCATGGCCGACACTTTACAATAGTGTCTGACCACAAACCACTTTTGGATCTGTTCGGTGAAGCAAAGGATATCCCTCCTATAGCTTCTGCAAGCATTTAAAGATGGGCCCTAATTTTATCCCCTTATGAATACACTTTTGTGCACAGATCAGCAATGCAAATAGCTAATGTTGATGCCCTAAGTTGCCTTCCTTTGTAGGAGAGCAATGGACATGCCCCAATTCCCCAAGAGATCGTATTACTGATGAATTTCGTGAAGATAAGAAACTGGATGAATTGCGATCCAGTCCTGTCTAGAGTGAGAGACCAAGTGTTGAAAGGATGGTCTCAGGAACCAGTCCCTGATGAATTGAAGCCATTCTTCACTCGAAGTAATGAATTGAACAGTCAAGATGGTATCCTGTTATGGGGTGCGCAAGCAGTTGTTCCTTCACAAGAAATGGACCACTCTTAACGGAGTTGCACAGCGCGCATCCAGGGATCTCAAGAATGAAGATAGTCATGCAAAGTTACATTTGGATGGTATATCAAGAAGCTGATTAAACACTGTATACAATGCTAACAATTATAGAAGTTGTAACGTAGATCCTTCAAGAGATTCGAAAGTTGTGGAGCTACAATGTTCCACCTGGATCAGAAAACTACCTGAGAGACTGAACTTATAATTCCATGACCTGTGTACATATTTGTAATGTCATGAAGGTAGATGTTCTTGTAAATACAAACTACAAAAAATTTAAAGGGGAAGGATTGTAGTAATTGTAGCTTTAAGGAATGTAGTGACTGTAGCTTTAAGACTTATTGTGTTGTATAGTATCACATGACAGTGTGAACGCATCAGCTGTAAGCACGGGGAACCTTAGAGTGGGAGTTCTTCTAATTGTAGAGTTTGACGGAAGCATGTAACTACTGCTGCAGCCTGTAAGTAAAGTTCGATGCTTCTAATGAGAAACCTATGTGGAAAATGAAGTCCATAACATTCATCAAACATGATTTCCCGTTCATAAATCCATGTTGACTATCCCCAATCCAAACATATTATCCAAGTGTCTATTTATCACATCCTTTATAATGATTCTAGCATTTTTCCTACTACTGATTGAAGGCTAACAGGTCTGTCGTTTCCAGTTTTCTCTCTCCCTCCCTTCTTAAATAGTGGGGTGATATTTGTTACCCTCCAATATGCAGGAACTACTACAGAATATATAGAATATGGATGATGGTCACCAATACATCTACCAAGATCATATCAGGGAGGTACTTAGAACCTCAATAATATGTTCTACTATGGGATTGCTTTGCTTGCAAACCAGTTGCACAGTTATCTTTCAGCAGGTGAGTCAATTACAATATACTGTAGGTGCAGAGACCAATATGAAATGAAGCAAATGCTACTTATTTACACAGAGAACAGAGCATTAACATGATGTGTGCTTGTCCAACCAGACCCTACTCTAGACTATCATTAGCATGGTAGCTCACATTACACAGATATTGGGTCTTACAGTCACGTGGTCAATCTGCTCATATTGATCAGATTACCACATCCCAACCCCTTCACTTGAAAGTACATTTTACAATATATTAACTATTTACAAAAATGAACTATTCAGAGATTCAGTCTCCCAGAAACCTTTTCCAAATGCGTCGACCATCGTATTTTTATGACTTTGGATGGTTTATCTGAGGCCTCCCTCTCAGGAGTTATCTGTCCACTAGGCTCCCCAGAAGGAACCTTTAAGTCTGCCTCTTCGACTCTCTCAGACTTAATGGATCCTACAGGTACTTCCAAAGCAAGAGGAGTTCCTTCTACAACAAAAACAGAAAATGCTGGAAAAACTCAGCAGGTCTAAAATCATCTGTGGAGAGAAAGACAGAGTTAACGTTTCGAGTCCGACTCTTCATCAGAGTATCTTCAAATGTATTTTCAAATAAAGGGAGAGGGATGTGATAATCTGAGGTGTAATATACTTTTAAGAGAATATGAGCAGATTAACATTTTCTGTTTTTGTTTCAGATTTCCAGCATCCGCAGTATTTTGATTTATCTAGGAGTTCCTTCTATCTGTGGTGTAGACTCCAACAGGAATGTTCAACATACCTTTCCTTGTGGATCTGTTTCCCATTTCCTGAGGTGATCTACATGTCTCCTGATTATCCAACCTTTTACCAATAAATGGTAGGTCAGGGGTCCTGTCACTGCACTGACATCACCTGATAACCATTTGGGCCCATCTCCAAAGCTCTCTGCAAAAACTGTTTCTTCTACTCTGAAATTTCTTTCATGACTGTGGTAATCATGTTCATTTTTCTGGGCCTCCTGGCTTCTCTCTACCCTTCCCCCTAAATTCGGCCTTATGAGGTTCAAATGTGTCCTGAGACGCCTCTTCATTAATATCTCTGTGGGGGCAATACCAGTTGTTGTATGTGGCGTAGTCCTGTAGCTGAGCAGGAAACGTGATAACTTTGTTGCTATAGAGTCCCCATTTAGTTTTTTCATTCCAGCCTTGAAGGTCTGGACTGCCCATTCGGCCAACCCATTGGATGCAGGGTGATGTGGCGAGGCCTTGACATGTGTTGTGCCATTGCAAATTGTAAATCTTTGGAATTCCCCGCTAGTGAATGACATTCCATTGTCAGACACTATTATCTCCGGTAAACCGTGTATCACAAAACTCTGACGCAATCTGTCTCTAGTGGCGGTAGCAGGTCTGGGTGATCTCACCTCGTGCACATCTATCCATTTGGAGTGAGCGTCGAAAAGTAAGAGGAACACTGTGCCCAAAAAAGGTGCCATGTAGTGAACATGGAGGCAGACCAACAGCCTTCCTGACCATTCCCAAGGATGCATTGGAGCAGTAGGAGGCAATTTCTGCACCTGTTGGCACTGCATGCAGCTCTTGACCTTGTTTTCGATTTGAGTGTCCATCCCTGGCCTCCATAAGTAGCTGCGCGCCAATATTTTCATTCTGGAAATGCCGGGGTGAGCACTATGCAATTCTATCAATAATGGTCTGTCTTCCCCTGGGAGGCACAATAATGCTTGCTTTCCACAGCAGGATGCCATCCTGGCAGGTGAGCTCATATCTCCTGTTAAAATAGGGCTTAGTTTCATCCGACTTTGGCTCGTTAAGCCATCCCCGCAAGATCCTGTTCGCTGACATGAGACAGAACTGGATCGAGGTCTGTCCATTCTCTAATCTGTTTGGCATTCACTGGTGGTGAATCCAAAAAGTTTGATAACAAGACTAGGTCTTGAGGGATGGGGACATGCACATTGCTGTCCTTTAAGGGTAATGGGCTGAGCATATCGACATTGACAATCTGGCTTCCCGTCCAATGGATAAAAGTATATTCACTAGATTTAGTGCCCACCTTTGGATGCCTGCCAAGGCGATTGCCTTATCTTCCCCAGACAAGCCTGGTAGTGGCTTGAGATCGGATACGATGGTGAAGTGGTGACCATGGACATATTATTGGAATTTCTCAAGCCAAATACAATGGATGAGCCTTCTTTGTGAGTTTCCTCACTCTGCCACACTGAGTGTTCATGAGACGTAGCCAATGGGCCATCTGGAGCCATCTGCCATCCGATGGGAGAGTACTGACCCTACTCCATAAGGGGATGCCTCAAAGGTTAAAATCAATTCTCTCTTTGGGTCAAAATCTGCCAACAGGGCCAATGAATATAGTAACTGCTTTACTGCCATAAAAGCCTGTTGTTGTGGGGCTTGCCTGTGGTTTTTCTTGAGTAACCCGTATAATGGAGCCAATACTGTCGACAAATTTGGGAGAAAACGACTATAGTAGTTAACCATTCGCAAGAAAGACTTAAGTTCTGTGGCATTTTTCGGGGTTGGCACCTCATGAATAGCTCTCACCTTGTCTTCTACTAGGTGAAGACCCTGCAAGTCGACCCTATGACCCCAGGTAAATCACTTCTCTTGTTTGGAAGATACATTTTTCCCTTATCAAGCGCAATCCGGCTTGTGAGAAACGATTCAATACCTCTTCCAAGTTAGCCAAGTGTTCTTCGTCAATTAGGCCTATTACTAGAACATCATCCAGATAAACCACCACATGGGGTAGACCTTGGAGTAAATTTTCCATAGTCCATTGGAAAATGGCACAAGCCGATGAGACTCCGAAAGGTAACCTATTATACTGGTATAACCCCTGTGTGTGTTGATAGTCACAATATCCCGAGAGGCCTTTTCTATCTCGATTTCCTGGCAAGCGTAGCTCACGTCGAGTTTCGTATATATTGCTCCCCCTGCCGGCTTGGAGTACAATTCATCAATTTTTGGTATAGGATGCATATCAAGTCTGGCCACTTTGTTAATGGTCAACTTGTAGTCCCCGCATATTCACACACTCTGGTCAGGCTTTGATACTGGAACTAAGGGCGCTGCCCATTCGGAAATTGTATAGGTTGTAAGACTCACAACCTTCCCAGCCTGTCCAATTCAATATCCATTTTTTCTCGTAATGCATAGGGGACTGGCCTCGCCTTCAAATATCTGGGGGTTCCTCCGAGACCCACGTGGATTTTAGTTTGCAGCCCCTGAATCTTCCTGAGCTCTTCCCTGAACACAGAGGCATAATTCTGTAATAATTCTTGCAGATCTTTCATCCTGAGTTGAAAAATCTCAGTTCACTCCAACTTTATTTCCTTAAGCAGTTCCAACCAAGCAGGATTGTTCCCTCCCCTGTTACCACTATCAGGGTAGGTTAGCAGACTGGCTTCCATATTATACTGGAACCTTGCTTTTACCTTTTACTCATATGTTTTCGCCAGCATATGTCTTTAGTCTGGCATCTGAGATTTCCAGCCTTGCGTAGCGAGTAAATATCTGACTCTGTTTCTTCTGGTTCTTACATTATATAAATTTCACAACTTCTGCATTTTTGTTTGAAATTTTGCCTCAATCTTTCTTTACAATATCGCATAATGTGCCCATTGTGATGGCAGTAGAAACACTCGGTTCTTTTAAATTGTCGTTCATTTGTAAGCTGTCTGGTTCCATTTCTGTCATTATTAATTATATCAAACCATTGCTTTTTCTGGTCTGTTAATGGTGGCTGTTTCCCGCCTTTTCAGGGATCACTGCACTTCTGCGACATTTCTAACCGGTGCCTCCCTCCAGACGTGAAGAATGGTGCTATTTTGTGCTCCCTTGATTTCTTCTGAGTCCCTGACTGTGTTTTCCACTGTGAGCACCAACTCCAGTACCTTGCTGAAGTCTAAATTTGTTACTGACAACATCCTTTTCTGAATAGTGTCTTCGTTAATCCGACACACTACTCTGTCTCTTAACATGTTGTTAATCGATGTCCCGAGCTCGCAGTGCCCTGTCAATTGTTTCAAGGCTGCTACATAGCAAGTGACTGTCTCTCCAGGGGCTCAACACCTCAAATTGAATTTAAAATGCTGCGTTGTTACTGAGGGTTTTGGCTGAAAGTGGCTTTTCACTAGATTCACCAACTCATCAAAGCTCTTGGAATCTGGGGTGTTGGGTGCTGTTAGAATACAAATTAGGCCAAATCTTTTACTGCCACATGTCGATAAGAGAATCCCCCACCTCTTCTCCTCCCCCGATATGACATTGGCCAAAAAGAAAAATGTGAGGAATTCAATCTAATATGACCAGTCTGATCAAATGGTTCAATGCGGCCAAATTGTGGCACACTGGAGGGAGATAACTTCAACGACTATGGTAAGGGCTGTACTTACAATCGGCCTGCAGAGCATGGCTGAATCATTGCAGGTGAGTTTTCGCTGCTTTCCTTGGTGTCGTTGACTGGTCGTGTTTTCCCTCGTCGCCAGTTGTTATGCTCTAAGGGGTCGCTTTGCACATGAACCACTTGCATGCTTATCTGTTGGCAGGTGAGTTGATCACAATATACTGCAGATGCAGAGACCAATGTGAAATGAAGCACGTTATTTATTTACACAGACAACTGAGCACTAACATAATGAGTGCTTCTCCAACCAGACTTTACTCTAGGCTAACATTAACATGGTAGCCTGCACTACAGGCTTTTGGGTCTTACAGTCACGTGGTCAATCTGCTCATATTCTCTTAAAGGTATATTACACCTCAGATAACCACACTCAAACAATGGCATTATTGAACACAGTACATACTGACATGAAAAGGGCAGAAAGTGAACTAATCCATGTGATTGATGAGACTAATATCCAAACTAAATAAATACCACAGTTTCTAATGATTTGGAATTCAATAGCAGTGACTGTGGAACATCTAACAAATAAATTCATTTTTAAAACCAACACAATATTGATTCATATCATAAGTATCACCAGGGGCAATTTTCATACCGAATCCAGCTGCTGTATTGTCGCTGGGACCTTTAGGTGTGTGGTTCAGGTATCCACATGTTTCAGGTCATGCCAAGAACAGGAAAATTGGGGTCAAGTGGAAGTCATGGGACTCATGTTGCCATTTGGAGGTACCAGTTGGTGACTGCGCATGGCCTAACCAGTAGTTCATAAAGGGACCACCACAGGCTGCTTTGAAAACAGCTAAGTGAAAGTATTCTGCATGCTTCTGGCTGCACCATCCCTCATATGATTGGCTCCTCACTCCCAGCAATCCCTCCCCTCCCCAACCTTTAACATGAAGCATCTGGCCCGCTCAAAGCACAGCAGCGTTGTCTAAATGACATCCAGCCATTGTGGCGCTATTGTCTTCTGTCAAATTTCTCCAGTTAAGTTGTAAGACAGTAGGGCAGCAGAGAGTGTTAAGGACCTACCACTTTTCACTTTCTCAATGATCAGAATTAAAGACCTTGTGGCACCCAATTCAATATCACCTGAGGTTATTTGAAAGACACTAGCACCTGACTGCTATTCCTGGAACATTTAGTACCATTACGCTGCTCGGTGCAGACAATTTATTTCCCTCATGGTTCATTAGTTTGGAAGCAGGCAAGATCCTTGTGACTAAAGTGCCAATATCCTGCCATTCTCTGAGGCTCCAGTGTATTCAGGAAGAAAAGGAACATCAATAAAAATCTGTTGAGTGACAGTCTAGAACTTACTCATTGACTCCAAATTCCTGCAGTCATTTTCTTTTACTGGATAACGCTATCACTGCACTGTAAATTCCCTTGGCAACATCCTCCTACCTGACCTTGCAATAAAATTAACTGTTGGAGAACAAAAGGACATCGTTGTAAATTAAATTCATGAACAGCAAGACGGCAGTGTGTTAAAAAGGTGTGAAGCTTGATAGGAGAAAATGCGTACGACAAGTTAAGTTTCCCCAACAATTGAACAGAATTTGTGAAACAAAGCATATTTCAAAAGGCTACTCCCAATCTACTGCCAGAATGATTTTGTATTTTGTTAGCGTTATTGCAGAATGGAAGGTCTGCATTCTACCTCCTCGGAAACCACATAGACACAGTTGTGTTTTATTGAACCATTCTTTTCTTGGAATCCCTTGCCTGTAATTTAAAATAGCAGCAATTCAGATAGCCTAAAGAAAGAACATTTATCGACAGTAATATCTCTGCTGTATTCCCCAATCCAGCCCCAGCCATGATGTGAGGTAAATATCGCTTGATGGTGGAAAGTCAGGAATTTTTTGCTTTTAAAACTTCAAAGCTGAACATTACAGTAAAGCTGTTGAGAAAAATGCTTCCTACTTTAGCATCAATTATTTCCTTCGTTAGATAAACTCATCTCCAGTATTAATATTAATGCCAATCTTTGGACCCAATTTACTGTATTTTCTAAGCTAAGTGACAAATATGTTGACTTTTAAGAATTGCTATTATCCAGGAAAAGGAAAAGGAATTCATTAGTATGCTAATACTAATGTATTTATAATAGTTCATCTTTTTCATTACTTTGATATAAGGTTGAATCAGGATGTTATAATTCTATTAATTCTATTCTAAAATCCTATTAAACCCTGAGCTGAGCTTCCAACCCTTTATCATAAAGACTGTTTACCTCCATTTCTGTAATACCATCCACCTCCAGCCCTGCCCCCAGTGAAGGCCTCATCCATGTCTTTGAGCCTTCAGACTTCACTGGTCCATTGTTCTCCTGACCAGCCTCCAAGGGTTTCAGCTTATCCAGATAAAATTCCTCTCAGCCATCACTGCTGCACTTGCCCACCCACATTGGATCCTAGACCAATGGGTTTGCAGGTGAGGCAGTGGGGGGAGGCCTGTAAAATTCTGCAGGCCTCCTTCCACCGCAGACCCGACTGCCCCCAACCTGGCATCAACTTTACAGGGAATAGATGAGGCCTGTCCACCCATACCCCGATTGAAGCCCTTAAGGGCTGCTTTCCATGCAGCCACAAGTTTCAGGCCAGCAGGAGGAGTGCAGGGACGGGCAGGGAAGCCCAGCCGGTTAGTCCCGGCCTCCAGCAGTAAGTGGGGGGACCTTACTTCCGGACCCCTTCCCCTATCATGAGCCCCCCAAGTATTCCCACCTCAGTGCCTCCATCCCCGACCCCAACCCCTACCCAGCCTCCTGTCTTGGCCCCACCAAGACTTACCTGCAACCTGGGCTCCTGCGACTTTTTCTGTGGGTCTCGTTGTAATCCCAGCAGTGGCCATTGCTCCCGGTGGTGCGGCTGGATCTAGGGAGCTGCTAGACAATCAGATCAGCAGGAAGCTCTCTAAGGTGGGACTTCCTCCCCAGATAGGAGTGGGAGGTCCACCTACAGCAATTAACGCCCCACAATGCATTAAAAGGCTGCAAGGCAGCTGTCAGGAGTGGGGGTCTGTTCCCTGCCGACTTTTTTGGCAGCCAGGCAGGAAGCACCGCCATCACTTGAAAAATTCTCCCCTCAACACAAAACAACTCAAACTTAAAATTCTTATCCTCATCTAAGAGGAGAGGTCAGTATTCTGAAAGGAGAATCCGGGATCCTTGATCTCACTCAAGACCCATGGTTGAACTTCTATATCAATCTGGTGGACGTTTTGGGATCCTCTGCATTCCTCAATGTCATAGTCTTGCACTACCTGACTATTTGGATGGCCTTTTCTAGAGTCAGATCTTCTTTTGTCTGTAGCATGTCTGAAAGGGCATCATCAGCCACTTGGACTACTATTCGGACTTGTATGAGCTCTGACGTAAGGTCACCGTAGTCACAGCCTTCAGCCAATCTGTATAATGCACTTATGGAAGAGTCACTGGGTTCTCCTAGCTATTGGACTACAATGAGGTTTCATTTTAGGTGATCTCCAGCTGTGTCTTCGGTTCCGGTGCACTTCATTCAGGTCTGGATACCATTCCTTTAGCTTTTCAGATTCCAGGTCCTTCACCGGCTTCTCCAGTTCTGGGTTCGTTCATGAACTGCCACCATGTTGTAGGTCATATTAAGAGGTTCAGAGTCTTATAAGGTTGAACAGTAGTGTTTATTGGTAACATGTAACTATATATAAATTTACAAAGTATAGCCCAAACTAGGAGCTAACTTCATGCTGACTTCTCCTTGGCTCTCTCCATACAACTCTGTCTCCTGTCTAGTGTCATGTGTCTCTCTACATCATACTGTGGGTGGTACTGTTTCCCAGTCCCACATTTACCCTTCCCATGCTGAACACCCTTATAATACATTAACCATGGAGCACACATTGTAACATGTTCATACATCACATCGATGTTATACAATGTTTGAACATGCGCAGAGTGTAATGACACAATTATATACTTATGCTACCTGGCTATACCTCATGTCAATCTTCATTTATGCCATGAAATATGCTACACACATCCAATCCAATACCCATTCTGTAGAAAGAACAGTGTGTAAATGCTTTAACCATCCTCAGATACATTGACAAACTGAACAGTTTTAATCTGTCAGCAGTGTAGATCAAATCAGAGATTTTCAGTTGTAGCATGCAACTTCATTGCTCTAGTGTCTGTTGAAGAACACTGGGATGCATTGAATAAACAATGCTCCCTGTACTACATAATATAGACATATCTGTTTGGAAAGTAATGAGCATGTTATACAGTTGCTTGATCATTACACTGCTAGGGCAGCAAGATATCTAGCATGATCCATTTTTTTGCTTTTGAATTAAAGTGATGTCTCAAATTTGAAGGCAAAAGTGATAACCTATGTAACTGTGACCATGGCAAACCAATCCTCCTCAATCTTGTCGATCTGTCTGCAGCCATTGATATGATTAACTACACCTCCCACTCCAAGGCTTCCAGTTGAGTGGGACTGTCCATTCCTATCTATCTGGCCATAGCCAGGGAATCACCTGCATTGGTTCTCTTCCTGCTCCTACAGCATTACCTCTGGAGTCCACCAAGGGTCTATTCTTTGCCGCTCCCACCCACCACTCCTACATCTACATCTACATGTACATGTTGCCCCAAGATGACATCATCCAGAAACACATCAAGTTCTAATATATACTGAGAATATATAGCTCCATCTCACTACCTCCAGTGTCTCTAATTTATCAAGCTACTTGCTCGACCTGAGTCAACACATCCTCCAACTCATTATTAGCAAGACTGCAGACTTTGTCTTCAGTCCCCAGCTGACAACTTCAAATCCCACCCCTCAGCTAATTAATACATCCTGTCACGACTCATTGGGGATAGTGAGCTGTTCCCCGAGTTGTGGCAAATATGAAAAGTTTGACCAAAACACCAGATTGCCCCAATTCTACCTAACTTTTTAATTTAGGTTAACAGAATATGAGCATCAGATTTGTAAACTTAATAAGTAAATAACTGTTTATTGAACAAACTGTCATTAACCAATAGTAATTATATGAACTGCTAATTTCTAACTCTATAACTTAAACTCTACCCCTTCTTAAATCCCTATATGCACAAAATACATGATACATGAGACACACAAGAAAAAGGATTTAAGGGTAGGATAGAATAGCTCAATAGCACCAATTCCAGAGTATAGGATTCAACAGGTTGATTTTGATCGATGTCTTCCAAATTCCTTTCAGTTCATGATGACACAAGGTGGTCTTCCAGCACTTTCAGTATTTGGTTCACTGGTTGAATGTTTGCCTTTCAATGTCTCTAACAGTGATTTCCCCCTTTGCCTCTTGACAGGGGTTTTCAGAGAGAGCAGGTTATAGAGATATGAAAAGAAAAAGCCATATAGCTATTATTGTGGAATTACTGGAATCTTCCACACACAGGAAAGGGAGGTTTTAAGTCTTTTTCCTTTCAGGTTAGGAGCTATTCTGCTGCACTGCTCTCATACAAATCCTGGTCACCTGATCAGGAGCTAATTAAAAAGTTGTTGCCAGGCAGCTCCCTTCGTTCAGGACTCTTTTCTGGCACTATCCTGTCTTTCGTGGCACACTCTGTTCCAGAACTGCAGCATTGTATATATCCCACATCCTGTTCCAGTGGACATGTCTTTCAACCTGCAGCCATTGTAATTTTAATCCACAGTCCAAGAGGAAATAAAAAGATATGTTCTTTACACCAGTTCAACAGAAATAAAAAGTCCCTTTCCCTGGCCACTGTCTGAGAGTGGAGCAGACCATTCGCAGTCTTGACACACTATTTGACCCTGAGATGAGTTTCTGAACTAATATTATCTTCATCACCGAGATACCTTCTTCCACCTCTGTAACCTTGCCCAATTCAATCCCACCTCTACTAATTTTATTGCTGAATCCCTCATCCATGCAAGTTAAATCTAGGCTTGTTCTCAGTGCTTCCATGGCTGGCCCCCCACCTTGCACTGTGCACAAACTCTACTGCTTATGTTGGAACTCACACCAAATTCCATTCACCAATTATTCCTATGTTCACTGGGCTATGTTGGTCCAGCAATATCCCAATAAAAAATTCTCATTCTTGTTTTCAAATTGCTCCATGTCCTTGCCACCTTCATGTAGCCTCCTCTAGCCTTATAATCCTCCAAGATCACTGTGCAGCTCCAATTCTGGCACCTTGCATATCCCCAATTTTCATCACTCCACTATCTAAGCTCCTGTTCTTGAATTTCCTTCCTAAGCCCTCTGTCTTTGTAACTCGCTGTCTTTTATCTTTAGGTGATGGTATCACCTTATATGGCACAGAGTCAAAGCTTAGCTGATAGCACTGCTATCATAGCGGTGTAGTAGTAATCTGAGGACTAGTAATCTAATGCTCTGGGGGCATGAGTTGAAATCCCACCATGGCATCTGGTGGAATTTAAATTCAATTAATAAAATCTGGAATTGGAAGCTGGTGACGATGAAATGTTTATGGTAAAATGTCCTTTAGGGAAGGAAATCTACTATACCTTAGCTGGCCTACATATGACTCCAGATCCACAGCAAAGCGATTGACTCTGAAATGGCCATGCAGGTCACTCAGTGCCAGTGACACCCACATCAGCTTAAAGAAAAAAATTGTGACTTTTTTTATGTTAAAGGAACTATGAAACGCGCAGGACAAATTTTGGTCAGGTGCTGGCATACACACAGTAAACGTCCACCAGAAGCATGCAGAGAACCCAAATATCAATCAGCATTTAATGTTGATTTGAGCCCAGTGCTGCCATTTTGGAACAAGTACCTGCAGACACCCTCGCTTAAGCTCAAACAGTTGAACACATGTTAAACGGCATGAAGGACTGCCAACAGTATTAGTTAAAGAGATCATAAATGGATACAGATTAGTTGCTGGTTGATTTCTTCTGGCTGTTGTTAGAATTCCACATGTTTTAGTGCTTTCCATAGTTGTGCAAGTTTCAAAAGTCTTCAGGGAATGGTGTGGCAAGTGCTGAAGTACCCTTTGCTGTCTTCAAAGCATTTGCAAAAACCAGTTGCACAAGACATGGGCACACTGATAGGCCTTATTCTTAGAAATGAGCATAAACAGGGAGAATCAGCAGAGGTCACACAGAGCAGGACAAGCTGCTGGAAAAGGGAGAAGGAGGAGGGGAGATAAAGAAGAAGAAGAAAGGAGGCTACAGCCTTTCTGCCTGGTCAGTGTGTGAAGAACTAATTTGAGTGCGATATCAGTAACCTCAACCTCAATTGCCTGTTGACAAACAGTCCCACATCACTTCTCGTCCCTCTGTCATGGACCACCACATCATCTTCTTGGGCACAATGAAAAAGTAAAAGCCAACACAAAATGTACACTCCGAACTAAATTTGTGAACTAAATCATTCAATATTACATACAAAGTAGCATTAATCACCCTTATGCGTTTGCTCACTGCCCGTCTCTATGTGTCTTTATCTGTCCTGGTTCTCTGATGCGCATGGCTGCTGAAAGGCTGCTGGCTTTCAGTGGAGTACACTGCTGATTACCTTGGAGGATGATTCATGCTCGGTTTCTCACCACAGGCAGATCCTACTTCTATGCTAAACTCGAAAATACAGTGTCAGTATCTGAGCTGATGGCTGCAAGTGTGAAATAAAATGAAGTTGTGTCTTCATCATCACTGTCTTCTTCGTCTTCCTCCACTGCCTGATAGTTTGTAGTTCTCAAATCCCTGAAAGGAAAAAAAGGACAAAGCTAAGATTTTGAGGTAGAGGGGAAACTAAGAAATGCATGTTCACACAATCTACAGCCTGTAAATCAGAAGAAATTATGGGATGTGCGAAGAAGGATTTGGTATGAGAATACCATCACCTGTGATAGTTCCAGCTCCACCATTGGCCAGGGGCTCAGTAATGGGAATTCCATTAATAGTCATCTTTGTCTCTTCCACAGGGGTTAGAACATATGGGTACGCTTCTTCCTTTCCAGTTAGTTCCAGTTTCCTCTGGTTGTACACCACTGTCTCCTGCATGAGAACGCTAAGTATATCAGTGAGTTCTGATGAGGGGTCATCAACCTGAAACATTAGCTCTTCTCTTCACAGATGCTGCCTGACCTGCTGAGTATTTCCAACATTTTCTGTGTTTATTTCAGATTTCCAGCATCTGCAGTGTTTCGTTTTTGTGTATAAATGAAGTTTGTGCAATCTGTTTGGCTGATATAGCTGTCATGGTTGAATAGCTGGCAGTGTGCACAAGCTGTGAGATGTGGGTGTGAGGCTTGAAGCAGTGTGAGGATGAGATAACTCATATGAATATTAGGTATGAGTCTTGATAGTGTTGATAGGTGAGTGATGGAGGAGTGGTCAATTGAAACTGTTAGATTAGTCGAAAAGTGAAATACTGTAGTTGCTCGAAATCAAGAATAAAAACAGAAAATTGCTATGCTACACCAGATGGCCTGTCAATCAGTGCACTCCAGCTGGAGGTGCCTGTGTTTTTTTTATTCTGAGTGAAATCTGCTGACTTTTTTTCTATTTTAAAAGGCTGGGGATTTCAACTACTTCAGATCATGACATTTAAATGGATTTTAGATCCACTCCTCATAAATGGTTACATCTCCTCCATAAATTCATGACTCCAACACTATGGGTTAGGGCCATTGAAAACAGGATCTGTTTGAACTCAGCACTAATTTGAAGTGGCCCAGCAGATTTGTGTTTCCTGCCTGCATGATTCATGCCCCACCCCCCTTCTCTCTGCTGGCAAAAATATAACCTGCTGCAAATAGACCTCACAGGAAGCAAAAACATCATACCTGTTGGACAAGGCCAGTGTCTGTTGGACTTCTTTATCAGCCTCTCCTAAATCCATGCCACCTGGCTCCCTGTCAGTCACACCCTCTGTTTCCTGAAGCCTTTTTTTCCCTGGGGTGTGACTGTATTCTGGACAATACTGTCTAGAAACTCCTACCTCTCCCTTATGTATCAGGGCCTCTCCAACTGGCACTCCAGCTCAATAACTCTGAGGCAGGGAGATTTGAGATTAAGACATCTCTTGCAGACATGTTTGTTTGGGACAGTCTCACTCTCTCTGACTTCTTGCATTCTGCAGTCCAGCCAGACAAAGTGCTCAACCAAATCTTGGACTAGCCTTATTTTATTTATTTAACTAATTAAAGTATTTATTTTTATTATATCAAGTAGTTTGACTATTTAAGCCATAAATTTAGTATAATATTGACACTTCTCCAGTTTCACAGACTCATAGTCTCATAGACATCTACAGCACAGAATGAGGCCATTCAGCCCATCATGTCTGTGCTGGTTAACAAAGATCTGACTACACTAATCCCATTTTCCAATGCTTGGCCCATAGCCCTGAAGGCTATGGCAACGCAAGTGACTATCTACATGCTTCTTAAATGTTATGAGTTCCTGACTCAACTACCCTTTCAGGCAATGAATTCCAGACTCCCACCACCCTCTGGGTGAAAAAAATTGTCCTCAACTACTCTCATAGCCTTTTACCTCTTACCCTAAATCTATACCCCCTGGTTATTGACCCCTCTACTAATGGAAAAAGTACCTTCCTATACACCTTATCTATGCCTCTCATAATCTTATACATCTCTATCAGAACCCCTCTCAAACTTCGCTGCTCCAAGGGAAACAACCCCAGCCTATCTGATCTTTCCTCATAGCTCACACCCTCCAGCCCAGGAAGCATCCTGGTAAATCTCCTTTGCACCCTCTCCAGTGCAATCAAATCCTTCCTATAATATGGTGACCAAACTGCATGCTGTACTTCAGTTGTGGCCTAACCAGTGTTTTATACAGTTCCAGAATAACCTCCCTGCTCTTGTATTCTATGCCTCAGCTAATAAAGGCAAGTATCCCATGTGCTTTCTTAACCACCTTACCTACCTGCACTGCTACGCTCAGGGATCTGTGGATATACACACCAAGGTCTCCCTGACCTTCAGTACTTTCCAGTACATCCTACCATTCATAGTGTAATCTCTTGCCTTCTTAGCCCTCTCCAAGTGTATTACCTCACATTTCTGGGTTGAATTCCATTTGCCACTGTTCTGCCCACCTGACCAGTCTATTGATATCCTCCTGTAGTTTATGGCTATCCTCCTCACTATTTACCACCCTGTCAATTTTCATGTAATCCACAAACTTCTTGATCATACCTCTTACATTTAAATCTGCATCATTTATGTTCACCACAAACAGCAAGGGCCCCCGAACTGAGCCCTGTGGAACCCCAATGGAAACAGACCTAGTTTAAACCACTACACTTGTTAGAGAAAAAAATGACACCTTAAAACTCACCAACTATTCATCTAACTTCCTACCTAATTAATGCCTCTGGACCTCAGCTTTCAGATCTCATGGTCTCCAGCTTCCTCGAATCAACCTCTCCTTTGTTTGTATAAGACCAGAACAGCACCTCTTCCCAAGCAGTGCCAAATTCCCTCACTCAGCAAATTCCCCAAGTTAAGTAAATACACTGCTGAAGTGGTACTCCAGCAAGTTGGACTTTGTGCTACTTACCTGGTTCTTGCCCACGGTTCATTTTTAAATTAAGCCTGAAGCAGAATTACTTTCAGGCGATATATACTCGGCTAATGTGGGGCCATTGCTTTGGCAACTTTATGCCCGTTTTGGCGCAAGTCAAATTTCTGTGCCCAAGTTTTCTTCATTTCTCCTCATAATCTAGTCTTCCAAGCTTGTGTAGCAGCCTTTCCTGTTGAACTTTATCAAACGCTTTCTAACAGCCTCAACAGCCACTACGACTTTGCACAGTGCTTTTGTTACTCAGCAATGTAAAGGTGATTACTTAAGTAGGAAATAATATTCTGAAACCATGTAAGCAGCCAGTGAATGTCCTCCTTTCATCTTTGCACTTTCTTCTGTATTCACTTTCCCCATTAATATAGAATGTGTCAGGCTAAAAAATGCTAAATGATCACATCTTTGAAAGGAACATGGCAGTTACTGCAATTATTTTCAACTTTCTGATCAATAAATAACATTCACACACTTTTGCCATAGTTGCTCTATCCTACTCCTGAGCTCACCACTAAAATGGCATTCCAACTTCAACTCAGAGGGTAGCGACTGAGGTCTTGGCTTAAAATAAATGTATTTTTGCTCCATTCAATATGATTTAAGGAACCAGTTTGTGAATGTATTTCCCCTTGACTTTATTCCGCTCAATTTGTGGCATTTCAGTTTATACATTTTTTTTAAAACATGCTTTAAGGGCATCTCTGTTGATCTCAGATGATGCTAATTAAACTTCCCTAAAAAATAGATGTTGGATCCTTGGTCACCAGTTTAGTTGAACTAATGGATCCAGGTTACACGCTTGTTTCGGAATGGCCGTGTTGGTAACATAGACAGAGTAGATCAGCAGATAGTTCTTATGTAGAATATATTCTATTTGTTTACAAAGGAACTCAGCAGCTACACTTGTGTGCTTTCAACTCAAACCCTGCTTCTACATTACAGACTCTAACTCTAGACTACTCCTTCTGACTACTGACTACGCGATACTTTGCTATTGGATATTAAAATCATGTGATCTTCCATTATAACATTCTTCTTAAAGGTATATTACAGATCAGATTACCACGTGTTCTTTTCAAGAACACACAAGTATTGTAGAAGGGCGTTCGGCGCAGCAAGGGTTAATATGGGGCTGGGGAAACAGTTCCGCCCACATTATGATGTATACAGTCACATGATAGTATGCTGTGGATAGAGAATAGTCTAGCAGAAGCCAGAGATAGCACTGAGTCAGGGCTATCCCTTGGAGATGTGTACAGTTATGTGTGAACAAAATACAGTTTATGTTCAAACACACAAGCCTCCAGACCTCTCAGTGAGACACATAACAACCTTACAACAACAAGCTGCTAATACATCTGTTCAATTACGGAAAAACCTTACACACTGATACTTTCAAACCTTATTAAATAAATAGAAAATGTTAGGAAAAAAACAAAAGTCAGCATTCCAGGCAAGTCTATTCTGGCAACGCAGGGGAAATTTTGACTTTGAGCACAACGTAAAATGGATGATATCAGATCTGCTAGCTTTTATATATCTCTGCTCATTTTTGGTCCATGAAAATGAAAATCAGAGAGAGATTCAATTTTGCCTATTTTACGCTATCACTCAAAGTCAAAATTACTCTCAGAGTATCTCCCTGAAATGTAACCTATATTTTATTTGCTTCAGATGTTGACAGAGCATGCTGACTATACTTTCTGTTTTATGTCTGAACCTTTGTTTCAGTTTTTATCTCCATTATTGAAAGCCATTTCATTTCCTAAGCAGTTTAACCTCTGCCTGTGACAAAAAGAATTAATTATGAAGAAAGCTTACTTTATAAGTTTCCAATCTTCCCCACTCTGCTGCCCCAACAAAATAAAAAGCAGATTCAATGATTTCAGCAGAGCAAAACCACTTGATGGTATGACAATAGAATTTATCCTACATGTGATGGGTTCCTACAAAACATCTCAGTGTTGGCCATTTTGGCCTCTTCAAATGTGAGGGATGTACTTGGTAGATGCACATGGCTACTTCATAGGTCTATTTTCAGTAATTATAATACATTTCACATAAGGTATCTTAAAAAACTTCAAAAATAACTTAGTAGTAAAGTCCAGCGGAGCATTTGGCAGTTTAAGCTAATGATATTGGTGTCATAATTTCCAACTTTCGTGCCAAGAGATTTTGCATTTTCATCACTCCACCACTGGTGCTTGTGCATTCAACCACCCGGGCCCTAAATTATGAAATTCTCTTCCTAAACCTCTCTATCTTTCTACCTCACTCCTCCATTAAGAGGCTCCTTAAAGCCTACCTATCTGACAAAATTTATGACTACCCATCCTAACATATACTTATGTGGTTCATCATCAAATTCTGTTTGATAATGCTTTTGTGAAGTGCCTTAGGACATTTTGCTACATTAAAAGCATTATATTAGTGCAAGATGCTGCTTTTGTTGTTGGGTTCCGCATGACTAGTCACTTCTGTAGGTAAACTAGTGGAACAACATTTATATGTTCCCAAATTCAACAGTAACAATTCCTCAATTTTGCCTGCCTCTAATTAACGTAGAGCCATGGGGCCAGGTTTTCACTATTGAGGTGGGTAGCTCGAGTTGGAAAATTTCCCAAATTGACAATACCACCTCAGTTTAAAGTGCCCCTTTAGACCCAATTTTCACTGCAGAGAGCTAATGCCTTATTAGCTTCTTTAAATTATCTATCAAATTATGAACTCAGAACAATTGCTGAGATAATTATAGTTTTTGAAACTCAGCCAAGCATTCATAATGGCATAATAACAGCCTTGGTGAATATCAACAAAGAACTATTAAAACTAAAGTCATAGGTGGTCACATTTTCTCTAGCCGACACCAGATGGCCTGTGGATCAAAGCAGCCCAACAGACAGTGTATTTTAACTCCCACCCACAGCTTAAAGAGCAGAAGATTTATAAAAACTTCAAATCATGACATTAAACTGACATTATCCTCTTTTCAAAAGCATTTGTGTCTACTCCATCAATTCATTACTCTCACACTGTGGGTTAAGACCGTTAAAATAGCCAAAATGTGGTCTATTTGAGCTTTAACACTAAATTCAAATGGCCCTGCTGATTTCAGGTTTCCTGCCTTTTTGAAACATGCCCTGTTCCCTTCCCCTTGCTGGAAAAAATGGAATCTGTCAGAAATGAGAGCAGGACTTCTGCATCCACATCCCACCCACTATTTTTAAAGGTCTGTGATGTCTTCCCAACTCCACAAAAACCTGGCTCACAATCTCAACCAACAGGCAGGAAATAATAAAACAAAAACAGAATTACCTGGAAAAACTCAGCAGGTCTGGCAGCATCGGCGGAGAAGAAAAGAGTTGACGTTTCGAGTCCTCATGACCCTTCGACAGAACCTACGGCAGGAAATAATGCCTGAATCAGCAGCCACTGATGGTGGGTCAGAGAGTACAGATAGCAAAGTTGGTGAGAGAAGAATGCATGCAAAAAACAAAGGCTGTGGGAAATCACAAGGGCGGGGTGGGGCAAGGCTATAGAGGAATTTGAAAGCTAGGACATGAATTCTGAATCAACGCATTGAAACTGTGGGAAGCCTGTGGGGCTTGGAGAGAAGCTGATGGAGCGAGGGATTTAGTGCCAGTGAGGAGACACTGTAGAAGCCAAATAAAAGGAAATTGCTCCGCATTTATTTGTTACAAAGCTATTTGTCTTGATTTCTCTCTCTTCCGATATCTGGGGCTGACAGCAGATGACTCAGTAAGAGGAAGAATTGTCTTTTAGTCGACAGTCTCAGATGCTCACTGTCTTATGAGAAATGCGTTATCCTTGTAAGTTCATGACATCAGGGGCTTCAGCAAATAATGGAATTACATTTTGTGTGTGGTGGTGATTTATGGCAAGTCAAAGTTGGGTAGTTATAATCCCTGCTGACCTAGATACTCACACTGATGATACATGCAGTAATGATCTGTGATGGGCTACAGTTCTTCCTGATTCTCTTCACCGTTAACGGTCAGAGTCAAAGTTCATTACTCTGCTGTCCGATAACTTGGAAACAACCAGGGTCTTGTGCAAACAACCACAATGCATTAGAGTAACTCCATTAAATAAAAGAACAGCTCAGCTCTGTGTAATTATTTTTCAGACAGAGGAGCAGTCAGACAGGGAGAGTAGGGAGGCAGGTGAATGACACTTTATATTGAGGCTATGTCAACTGTTCTCAGTGAGCATATTATTCTTCTTGAGGCTCATATCAGATAGGACTCATCATTGGCACAAATCAGGCTAACGCTCAAAATTTACATGTGCACTGTTAAGTCTGTTAAAATTTAGGTCAAAATCAGTGAAAGGTGATGAGGAATAATTTAACAATCTAAGGAATTACTGGTGCAATCAGTAAAAAGAAACTAGAAATGAAGCATATTATGCATATTCAACCCACTAGACGAGCAAGGGGTGAACGCAAATGCCACTGGACTGGCAAGAATCGAACAACCTTCACTGGATCACTAGAGGTTTTTAGGAATTTAGGACATGGAGTATGGCATCAAGGACCCCCAGCAAAATATATGTCAATGGAAATCATGGAGAAAATTCTCCATGGTTGGAATCATACCTAGCACACTGGAAGATGGTTGTGGTTGTTGGAGGCCAATTATCCCAGACCCAAGACATATCTGCTGGAGCTCCTCAGGGCATTGACCTGGACCCAACCATCTTCAGTTGTTTTATCAACAACCCTCCTGCCATCATGAGATCAGAAGTAGGGATGTCTGTTGATCATTAATCATTTCAGAGGATATTATGATTAAACCATGTGTAGGTCAGTCTGAGTAGGAGTGGCTAGCTCCCTTCCCTGAAGAACATTGGTGGGCATGTTGGGTTTTAATGGGAATTCAGCAGCTTCATGGTCATTTTGCTTCCTGGTCCCAGCCCACAAATTATTAGATTTTACTAAATTCATAATTATCATGGTTGGATTTGAACTCAGGGACCCTGATAAAGGGGAGACAGGGAGGGAGTGAAGGGACAGTTTTACCATCGAGAAAGTTGAAAGAACAGGTTTCCCTCAGGTTCTGCTGAATTTAACAGCCAGATTGAGGGCCCAGCCAGCAGGCTGCCTTCACCTCCGCTGTGAATGTTTGGGGAGCACCAAGACATAGGGCAGGGTTAGGACAGTTAAGGAGAATTAGTTGCACAGCCTGGGCATGAGTTTTAATCACTTGTACATAGTGTTCATTGTTGTCAATAAACTCCCAAGAATGTCTCCCTGCTTATGGCTCCTTGTTCTGATGAGCAGTGCTCTTGTCACTCAGATGTGAAACTTTTCTGCACAAGATAAAGGCAGGTGTCTCAGTCCAGGGTCTCTTCCCTGTGCTCTGTGCAGCCTTCAGACCAAAGTGATGGCCTGGCCTCACACTCCCTGGAGACATTACTGATGCCTGCACCTTGACGGTGCTTGTCATTGCCGCCAGAATGTTGTGGGCAGGTGTCACAGAGTTCCGGCATTCTCTCTGTGTGCTCTCAGCACCTTTAAGATGGGGCTAGCCCCCATCTCATCGGCATCTGTCCAGTGATGCTGTGCTCCTGAAGGGCTCAGGTGCTGAAGGCAAACAAAGGATCAGATGCTTCTAAAGATTCATGGCTGGGTCTCTATGATATGACTCTGATCACAGAGTGCAAGCAAGCTGCCCTCAGCCAGATAGGAGTCAGACATTCTCAGAGGCTATTTAAAGATCTATGGAGTATCCTCACTGTATGTCATCGTCATCCTCCTGCAATTGAGTGCCTATTAGGGCCTCCACTGCATCTCCATGACAGGAGCATTATCAGTGCACAGAGGACATGTGCATTGCCATAAGCCAGACAGGAGTCAAAAGTTCACAGATGCATTGTGAGGGTTTATGGGATTACCTCACTGCATGTCGTCATCATCCTCCACAAATCTAACAGCTTTGAGGGCCTCCCAAATGCACCTGCCTCATCTGACCAGTGCGAGGGCCTCATCCCTGTCATCATCGCCTTTGAGGACATCCTCACCCTCATCCCCATCGGTGTCCTCCTCAGCGGAGGAGACTTACAGCTCCTCCATCTCCTTCTCAACCAGCTCCTCTCGCTGTTACTGCGCCAGGTTGTAAAGGATGCAGCAGACGATGACAATGCGTGACATCCTCTGTGGACTATATTGCAGGGCTCCATCAGACTGGCCCAAGCACCGGAACCTCATTTTCAGCATCCCGATGGTCTGCTCCACCAAGTTGCGAGTTGCAGCATGAGTCTTGTTATACCTTCGCTGTACTGCTGTCTGAGGCTGGCGCACAGGTGTCATCAGCCTCGGCCTCTGTAGGTAGACCTTGTCCCTGAGGATACACCCTTGCAGCTTCTGTGGACCCTGGAAGGCTTCAGGGATCTCTGACTGACTGAGGATGTAGGAGCTGTGCTCATTCCCAGGAAACCATGTGCACACCTCCAGGATGTGTTTCTGGTGGTCGCACACCAGCTGCACATTCAGCAAATGGAATCTCTTACAGTTGATGTAGTTCACTGCATGGTGCAACGGAGATCTGAGCGCCACATGAGTGCAGTCGATCACACCCTGCACCTGTGGGAAACCCGAGATCTGGGCAAACGCAATTGCTCTTGCATCCTGGCTGTCCTAGTCCTGGGCGAAATGCACAAAGTTGTGTGACCTCACGAAGATGGCTTCCATGAACCGATGGATGCATTTGTGGGTGGAGGCTTGTGATATCTGACAGAGGTCACCTGTAGAGCCCTGAAAGGAGCCACAGGCGTAGAAATTGAACACTGGGGTCACTTTCATGGCCACTGGCAGTGGATGCCCTTCTTGGGCAGAATTTTCCCCCCATCGGGGGAGGAAGTTCAGGAGCGGGCACATAGAGATGCGCCTCCGATTGGCGCCCCAAAGGGGGGCACGCCGCCATTTTACTTGGATGGGCCAATTAAGGCCCGCCCAGCATGACGTCCACAAGGAAGTGCTATGCGCTCTCTGTGCAGGCTTGGGGGGGCGGGGGGGCAAGGGGTGGTATTCCTTAAGCAGAGAGTGCACTCTTTCACGCATGCGCATGAAAGAGCGCATTCATCTCCCTGAGGCTAAGTGCTGCCTCATGGAGATCGGCTCCACAATAAAAAATCTTGAAAACAGGAAAAAAAGATTCCCTGACAGTGTCACATGAATTGGGACATGTCCATCACTTTTAAATACACTTTTAGTAAATTTTTAAAAACATTTATGAAACCTCATCCCGCCCATGGTTGAGGTTGCATGCTTTTTCCAATGCCCGCCAGGGCTCCCAGCCTGCCTGCCAACCTTAAGGTGGGATGGGCAGATCCACTAATCAGGTTAATTAGTTTTTAAATGGCCTCATTTGGCCATTGACAGTTTGGCGGGCACACAGCTGATTCAGCTGAGCCCCCGCTGACCTGAAAATTGAAATGAGGCGGGGTGATGTCGGGAGTTCCTCCCAATGTCATCCCGCATCATTTTACCCGTCGGCGAGCTGGCCCTGTCCCCCGCTCGCCGACTGGGAAATCCTGGCCAATGTCCCTGTGGCACCAAATCCTGCAGCAGGTAACAGACGAGACTGACCATCTCCCGAGACATGCGCAGGCTTTGGCGACATTGGTTCTCGGTCATCTGCAGAAATGAAAGGCAGCATCTACAGACCCTGGGTGTTGCTAGGCACCGACCAGCGATGGCTCGCTGTGGCTCTTCAGCAGCATGTGTGAGAGCTCCAGCTGCCCTTTCTTCCTGAGGATGCTATTCCTCCCTCTGCGCAGCCAGGAGCCTCAGTCATTCTCTTCTCCGCCATCAGGCATACAGCTTGTTCACCAGGCTTGATGTACTCCTCCTGCAGGATGGAAGAGAGAGACACGTGGTGTATTAAGAACCTCTCTTGGTTAAGTCTGAAGGCTGCTTAATGCTTAAGAGTGCTGGCCACCACTTAGATGGCCAGAGATTAGTTCACTGCATGGCTGCCTGAGACCCCACCCACCTCCGCTCCACTCCACCTGACCAATTGGTGGCAGCTTTGCCCATTGGACTGCATGCTGTGCTCTCCGCTCCGGCACAGGCATTCTCCTAACCCCCACTGCAAGGCTGCACTGTTAGCATGAACCTTGGGAGAGACTGGTCCAAACCAGGATGGAGACATTTCAAGGGGCTGTGAGCACCTGCACCTGTGACTGCTCCATGGACATCTTTAGCAAGGCGAATGTACAATGTGTGCAGTGATACAGCTGTTCTGCATTCCACTAAAATGCTCATGTGGTAAAGTGTCCCTTTCCCTTTAAGAGAATGTAAGTGTACTGATCATGTGAAAGCACTGACAAATCACTTTATAGCACTGGCAACTGTAAGTCTGGTTCTGGAGGTTTCTGAGTGAGCATGTATAATATGGTGTTTTTCCCTATCTCAATAAACCATCACTGTTTATTCTTTCATTAGTGTCTTCCTATTATTGATTGCAAGCATCTATTGAAGAGAACATAGGAAGGCATGCATTAGAGTTCGGTTGGCCAATGAGCTCATTTACCCAAGACATAAAAGCTCATTACTTTGCAGTCTGTGCACAAGGGGTGAAAAGCTCTGGAGCACTTGGTGGCATTTTAATGCTTCTGCATTGCTTGAGTGGGCAGATAAGCTAGAAGCCCAACTTCAATCATATCACTGGTTGCGTTTGAACTGCCTCAGTTGCAGAGGAATGGTCACTTTATATCGGTTTCCCTAATGCTTGGCCGCTTCCCTCACCCACTCCACTCCCCTACCCTGAATGCTTGTGCGCTATATTCAACCACGAGGCAGCCCTTGCCCCCCGACAAGTTGCCTCTACAGCAGCACTGCCCTTCCCTTCCCCCACGAGTCGCCTCAACCTCAAGGCAGCTCTTGCCACCCCAACCCCCCACAAGCTGCCTCACCCACAAGGCAGCCCTGGACGCCGCACCCCTACCACAAGCCTCAAGCTTGAATTCCATCAGGCGACCCTGGCAAGTGCTGCACATTGTTGCTGTGTATTCACCTCCATGTTTCCCTCAAAGTGCAACCTGCCAAGTGCACACCTTTTATATGCTGTAGTGAAACATGTCGACATGCTTTCCCGCCAAAGTGGACAGACGATCCAGAGGCAGGGAGGCGATTTCGGAGGGCTGGTCTGATAAGGATGTGCAGATGTATTGCAATGAGGTTCCCGACATCGATGGTGGGAAACACGCCCCGCCATCTGCGGACTGAGCAGACAACCGCAAACTGGTCTCACGCTTCGTCAAACCGATCGCGCCATATTGTCCACTCACACCACCGAATATGCCCAACACGCATGGGCACGGAAAATCCAGGCCTAAGGCCCGGGAGTCCAGGACCAAGTAAGATGAAGCCCGGTGGGGTGGGCAGAGGGGGGTGGGATTTTAGTGGAGATGGCAGGGGAGAGGACACCCCCTTATGGAGGGGAGGGGTGGGGGGGGGGGTGCCTAAAACTAAATGAAGTGTACCCCCTCCCTCCTTTCTGGCCCATGGCCTGAGCAGGGCCACTTTTCAGGCTTTCCCCCAGCCTCTGAACTCTACCTGCCAGCCTGATAATTGAGGCTGAGTGGGAAACAGCCCTTAAATGGTTATTAATTGGCCACTTAAGAGCCTCAATTGGGAAAATGGGTGTGGGAGGTGGCCTGAGCCTTGCCCATCCCCCGTAAAATAGCAGAGATGTCGGGGCAGGTGAGAGCCCAGTGGGAAGGCCTTCCAAAGAATTTTATGGCCACCCTCAACCTACAAAAGTGCTGGCAGAGGGAACATAAAATCCAGCCCCTCGACCCAGCGAAAGTGATATAGTTTCAAACCAGGATGATATGAGGCTTGGAGGAGAACTTCCAGATTCTGGGTTCCCATACATCTGCTGTCCTTGACCTTCTAGTTTGTCGAGATTTGGATTTGGAAGATGCTGTTAAAGGAGCCTTGGTGAGTTCCTGCAGTGCATCTTGTAGATTGTACACACTGCTGCTACTGCATTGTTAGGGGAGGGAGTGAATGTTTCAGGTGGTGCATGGGGTGCCGATCAATTAGATTGCTTTGCCCTGGATGGCGTAGAGCTTTCTTGAGCATTGTTGGAGCTGCACTCATCCAGGCAATTGGAGAGTCTTCCATCAGACTCCTGACTTGTGCCTTCTGGACAGGGTCTGGGGAGTTTCATTATCTGAAAAGGAAACATTTGCAGGACTAACTGGAAAAGGGAGGGGATTGGCGCTCATTGAATTGGTCTTTCAGAGGGCCAGCACAGACACAACGGGCCAAATGGCCGCCTCCTATTCTGTAAGCATTCCATGATTCTATGAGTCAGGAAATGATTTACCTGCTGCACAGTTCCTCCTCAGCTGGCACGTGCCTGACCCGCTTGAGCGTAAAATGACACACGTTGGCATCAGGTGAGCGTCCCGATGTCAATGCGCAGTTGAGCGATATTTCATCCAGCGGGCATGCGCAGGAGTCGGCAGCATGCCTGCCGACAATTAAAAGGCCTATTAAGGCCATTAACAAGGTAGTAAAAATAAATTTTTCGCTGCCCGTCCAATCTTACGGTTGGCAGGCAGGCGAAAAGGCCAAGCGGCCTTTGCACTTTTTAGGAAACCTTATCCACGGGCAGGATAAGGTTTCCTAAAGCAAATAAAAATGAAATAAAAAATTTAAAACTTAATTAATAACATATCCCTGCCCTTGTGACAGAGTCACATTTTAATTTCTTTATTATTTTTATTATTTTTTGTGCCTCGGAAATTTTCAAGCGCTCGCTCGCCCCGCTCACCCTCCTCCCCCTGCCCGCACAGGCAATGCCAATGAAGACCAGCCTGGTGTGAAGTCGCCTTCCGGACTTGATCGCAGTGGCCGTCAGCTTCATGACCACACCCGCCAAACCCGCCTGACAAGGACGAAATTCTGCCCCTAGTTTCAGACTTTTTACTACCTTGTTAATGGCCTTAATAGGCCTTTTAATTGTCGGCAGGCATGCTGCCGACTCCTGCGCATGCCCGCTGGATGAAATATCGCTCAACTGCGCATTGACATCGGGACGCTCACCTGATGCCAACGTGTGTCATTTTACGCTCAAGCGGGTCAGGCACGTGCCAGCTGAGGAGGAACTGTGCAGCAGGTAAATCATTTCCTGACTCATAGAATCATGGAATGCTTACAGAATAGGAGGCGGCTATTTGGCCCGTTGTGTCTGTGCTGGCCCTCTGAAAGACCAATATTTCCATGGATAGTCCAGTTAGGTTTATCATCAATGGTAACCACCAGGATGTTGATTGTGGGAGATTCAGCGATGGTAATGCCTGCTACTTATGTGGTGCAAATGGTACTTGCCACTTATCAGCCCAAGCCTGAATGTTGTCCAGGTCTTGCTGCATATGGTCACAGACTGCTTCAATGTCTGATGAGTCGCAAATGGTGCTGAACATTGTGCAATCATCAGCGAACATCCCCACTTCTGACCTTATGATGGAAGGAAGGTCATTGATGAAGCAGCTGAAGATGGTTGGGCCTAGGACACTACCCTGAGGAACTCCTGCTGTGATGTCCTGGGGATGAGATGATTGTCTCCAACAACGACAACCAGCTTTCAGGTAAATGTGAATTCAAACCAGAATCTAGATGAAACAGATGGACTGGGAGCAGACTCCTATAGTGCATAAAGACCAATGCAAACTAGTTGGGCCAAATGTGCTATATATTCTATGCAATGAACTTCTATGACTTTATGATTTTAAATCCTAGTTACCTGAATATATTTTTATACTTGGTTTCAGAGTCACCACACAACAGTAGCTAGGGTCAACTTAGTTGCCCCTGCTTGTGAAGCTGTACCCCTGCACCAAGTCAACACCTTGGCAAGGGAAGAACATTGAAATTTGTGTGTTTTTCTCTCCTGTGGGTAGAATCAAAATTTCAATACTGCAACCACAAAGTTAGGAATATATTTATGATGAGTAGCAGGTAGATGTATTTTATTTCCTATCCAAGGATTCCTGAACAAAGTTGTGAAAGAGTTATAGTTGGCTTAGTGTTAGTGAATGCTCAGCACAGCATTCTAATCTCAGACTGAAATAACATCAGCTTAATACAGCATTAATAAACCAGTAGTAGAGTAGTGGGGGTCACACGATAGGGTCAATTCTTTATGGCGATTCCTGAGCTGGCAAAGCTCCTGCAAAGCAAGTGTATTGCTTACCCAAGTCACATTGAGCTGCCATCTGGTTAGTTCTTGGGGTCAGTTTATTTAAATAATGGTTCCAAGCTTCCTGCAAAGGAGGGCTCATTAAATTATGGAGAGGGCAAGAAAACACATCTGTGCAGTTCCCTGATAGTGCCTCATACATACCTACATTTTAGGAGAGCATAGATTCAAACTGCAACACAGTTTTGGGTTGGGGGAAGGTACGATTAGCCACATCTGACACATGTGGAAGTCAATAATCACATTTAAGAGCCTCCAAATTAAACTGCTGGAAAATCTACACCCACTTCTAAAATTTCCAATGTGTAGGGACAACCAAGTGTGCATAAGATTATGCTGCAGTTTAACCACTTAAATCAGACAGCTTCCCTAACCCTCCCATTGTTCAATTATAAGCAAATAAATAAATAAGTAAGATTCCTGACTTTTTAAGAATTGCAAAGTATCACATAAAATATTGATTTAACATTACCCTTTCTTGTTGCATTTGTTCCCAGTTTCCTTACAATATGTCGAAGGAACGATTTTCAGCACTGATACCCTCCACTGTTAAACATTCAATGTCCCATTGTCCACCTGTTTCATCTCAGCTTTTCGGCTTTTTTCTATTCCCTTTTCTCTCATACATTCATCTAGTTTGAATGCATCTAAGTTGTTTGCCTCAACCACTTCCTGTGGTAGCAAGTTGCACAAAATATAGTAAAGCAAAATAGAAACAGACCAATTGGTTCAAAATAGCCATGTCGCATTTCTGGTTCAAATCCACCTTTACCGGAAACATGGAAGCTGGCCATTCAGATGAGGTGGGCTATCAGAAGCTGCGGAACAATAAGTAGCCAACAGAGGCAAGACCTGCAGTAGGGTTTCCAACTCTGGCCTGGCACATTCCTAGAGGTTTGATTGCATGGCATTTGATCAGGTGACATCCAATCTTTTGGCACCTTTGAAAAGGAATTGGATGAATAGTTGCTGGGAAAGGGAATTGAGGACAATAGAAAAAAGCAAAAAACTGCGGATGCTGGAAATCCAAAACAAAAACAAAAATATCTGGAAAAACTCAGCAGGTCTGACAGCATCTGCGGAGAGGAATACAGTTAACTTTTCGAGTCTGAATGACTCTTCATCAGAAGAAAGCAAAAATAGAAAAGAGGTGAAAGATAAGCTGGTTAAGGGGGGGGGGGGGGGGGGGGGGGGGGGGGGCGGGGGTGGGACAGGTAGAGCTGGATAGAGGGCCAGTGATAGGTGGAGGTTGCCAAAAGATGTCATAGACAAAAGGACAAAGAGGTGTTGACGGTGGTGATATTAGCTAAGGAATGTGCTAATGGTGACATTAAAGGTAGAAAGCAGAAAGAGCAAGGTACAGATAGCCCTAGTGGGGGTGAGGTGGGGGGAAGGGATTGAAATTGGCTAAAAGGTAGAGATAAAACAATGGGTGGAAATACATTTAAAAATAATGGAAATAGGTGAGAAAAGAAAAATATATATGAATTATTGGAAAAGGGGGGATCGGAAAGGGGTTGGGGATGGACGAGAGAGTTCATGATCTAAAGTTGTTGAACTCAATATTCAGTCCAGAAGGCTGTAAAGTGCCTAGTCGGAAGATGAGGTGCTGTTCCTCCAGTTTGCGTTGAGCTTCACTGGAACATTGCAGCAGGCCAAGGACGGACATGTGGGCATGAGAGCAGGGTGGTGTGTTGAAATGGCAAGTGACAGGGAGGTCTGGGTCATGCTTGCAGACAGACCGAAGGTGTTCCACAAAGCGATCACCCAGTCTGCGTTTGTCTCTCCAATGTAGAGGAAACCACATTGGGAGCAGCGAATGCAGTAGACAAAATTGAGGGAAGTGCAAGTGAAATGCTGCTTCACTTGAAAAGAGTGCTTAGACCCTTGGATGGTGAGAAGGGTGGAAGTAAAGGGGCAGGTGTTGCACCTTCTGCTGTTGCATGGGAAGGTGCCGTGGGAGAGGGTTGAGCTGTAGGGGGTGATGGAGGAGTGGACCAGGGTCTCCTGGAGGGAATGATCCCTGTGGAATGCCATGGTGGGGTGAAGGGAAGATGTGTTTGGTGGTGGCATCATGCTGGAGTTGGCGGAAACGGTGAAGGATGATCCTTTGAACGCAGAGGTGATAAGTGAGGACAAGGGGGACCCTATCATGTTTCTGGGAGGGAGAGGAAAGTGTGACGGCGGATGTGTGGGAGATGGGCCGGACACAGTTGAGGGCCCTGTCAACCATCATGGGTGGAATGTTATTAAATGTATTAACTCTCCATGGGAGTTGGGAAGATGGTAAAGAGAGCTTGGGTAGGGGCTGAAGTGTTCCTAGTGCTCCATAGTTGATTCTGTATGGACTGTGGAGCAAGTAAGCTTTTCTTCAGAGAAAAAATTCAAAAAATTGGCAAGATAATAGTATCGAAGGATATCCTCTCAGTGCAATTTTGTCCAAGTTTTATAAACCATTTTCTAATGTCACCTTGATTTTATGGTTCAACAAGAAACCATCTTCCTGCACCAGGTGCCCTGTGATCCCCCCACACCCACCCTCGCCATCACCACCAGCCTCCACCCTCCCCCACCCCACCCAAGTATATGCAGAAATGGACACAACCAAATTGCTAAATTATTATCTTCTTGAATTAAAACCAGTCATCCAGTCATGCCCAGACTAACAAAACCAAAACAACCCCAGGCACAGAGCTACATCTGCTTGTCTTTTAGAAAATATGGTCCACTCGTCGATGAATTTTGGCAATTTGAGTGTATTTGTTTTGATGTCTAAACAAACAGTGCTTTTAACGATATACTAATATCTCATGGGAAAGATGGCAAGCTTCTTTTGTTTGCTTATGAACATGGTGCAAGGGCATAACAATGTCATGAAATGCATCACTTGGAAGTTTATCATTATGATCCATATCTTCCCCAAAAAAAGTTTTGCCCAGTACAAGATATTTATAAAGTATCACCTTCTTCAAATTTGCATGGATACAAACATTAATTGGTGCATTGGGATGTGGGAGGGAGGGCACATGTTGCTTTCCTACACCGGAACAGTGAGGCCCAAGGCTCCACAGATTTTATACCTCATGCTTCATTATAATGGAGCTGTGGCATGGTGATGAAAGCCGAGAGCGATAAGAAGCGTAAGATCAGCCGCTGCTTGTGTCAGAACTGTCGCCATGTAAGTAGGGTCAGATCCAGGAACAGGATCGGGGGTCAGGATTGCACCTGTGATCTACCCTTAAGGATCATGGGATTCAAGGAAATAAGAAGAGTCAGAAATCATGGGCAGATGATTAGAGGTCAGAGGAGGTAGGGCGTCCAGGATTGGTGTTGGGGAATTGCAGAGGTCAGGTATCGGGGATGAGGGAGTTTCAGGGGAGGGAGATTCATGAGTGAGTGATGGTGAGGGAAGCAGGATGAATTGATTCCTTTGGCATGGGGTCGTGAGCATCACTCCTGCTTCTCCCAATCCATATTCAGGTTAGCTACTTGTTTGGGCCTAGAAAGCAATCCGCTTTCTAGATTCTCTGGTTTTCAGCCGGAAATATGTGCATACTTCCTGCCCGCTATATTAGGGCCTCAGTAGTCTGAGTACTATCGGAAAAGTAGGCACTGTGCAAACCAATTTCTTACCCATTGTCCTTTTTAACTCCAAGAAGAAAATGAGTTTTTGTTTTCTTTTATCAAAGATGAACTAATCCAATTCAATTCAGAACACTAGCTCCAGTTATTTTGTTCCCTGTTGATCTCAGCTACTGGTTAGGCTCTTGGTTCCCTGCAGACAAAAGTCATAACAAATATGTAATGCTTTTATCAGTATTACACAGCTGACCCATAGAAATGGGTTTTGAATATGTTTAAAACTGTGGTCATTCAAGCATTAAAAAGGAAGTATTGAAAAAAAATTGGATGATACAAGCCTCTGGTAACATGAATAATTTCCTATAAAATCATCACAATGACATTGTACTAAACACTTTTCAAAAAACATTTGAACAATAATTCTTAACACCAGTACATTAACTACCTTAAAACTGTTTGGATTGAGATAGGCAATAAAAACAAGAGTCACAGGCTATTCTACAAGTTAAAAATCCTTTTTGCGGTAATTCAAATTTATAAGAAAATACGGACACATTCCCTTGTAGATGCGGCTTAATATTATACAGAATTAATTACTTCTATCATAATTAAAACACTTTTGTACGCTAAGGAACAATTAAGCTGTAAGTACACATTTATCAATTTTATATGGTCAATTTTGACGAAATTCTTCACATCCACATCCAAGCCATGAGGACACAACATACACATTGACTCAATGGAAAAACATATGTTGAAGGGACTGGTTGATGATTGTTGATGCTACTTTATTGTGCAGAATGTTACACTTAACTTCAAAGGAGTTAAGGGAACTTAATTTTCTTTGGATGAAAAAACTAACTTCCGTCTTTGGTTCTTGACACACACAGCCAGATATTTTCTTATTTTTTTCTCCCAAAAAGGTTTCTTTGCACTTTCACTTTCTCTGAGTCAACCAGTTCTAATCTATCTCCACATTCCCCAATCGCTGGCCTCATGATCATTCCCGGTTTTGGTAGCCTTGCCTTCAGTTACCTAGGTCCTAAGTTGCAGAATTCCCATCCTAAACCTTTCTGCTCCCTTTCTCTCCTCCTTTAAGATGCTCCTTAAAACCAACCTCTTTGACCAATTAAACTTTAGTCATCTGCAATATTCCCATATATTCTCTATGTGAAGTACCTTGGGATGTTTTATTATGTTAAATGTGCTACGTGGATATTGTTGCTGTTATATGGCTCAGTGCCATATGTTTTTTGTTAACACACCCATAAAGTACTGTGGGATACTACTAAAGGAGCTACAGAAATGCAAGTTGTTGCATATCAAGGATTCGATAAAGGTTGGGTGGAAGGATTATCAGATCTGTTGGATATTGTGCTCTATATTCATTGTGCAGGTGCCAATAATATCTTTTTGCATGATCCTGAAAGAAACCTCAGTCAGGGAAATTGATGCTGAGAAATATCATTTGAATTGAAACAGCCAATTTGTGGAAAAATGTTGGGGGTAATTTTAACCTAATCTATCTGGCCAGGATATTTCACCTCTTGACTATTTGAAAGGAGAGATGGGTGGGGTGTGAAACAGATGGCTGGTCCAATCCTATCCAATTCCAGTCAGATGGATGAGGTCAAAATTATCACATTTTGTTTTAATTCAGAAGCTTTTTACAATACAAAACAATAAAGACTGTATGTCTCCCATCAGTATATTGCCTTGCTTGATTTACTGAAATAACTACTGTCGTCCATGATTTTTCTAAGCCAGGTCAAAGCTTTTCCTTCCATATTTCTGTTTTAAATAAACGTTAACCGTGTTTGCAACCTTTCCTGGATCTGGCTGATGGCCCATGCCTCTGTCTTTATTTTAAATCTCTTTCTTCTTCAAAACCAGGCCAAGGGACTTAAATTTCAATGTGCATGACTGTACTGTCCACCAATTTCCCTAGCTAAACCATGACAGTATGATTTTTATCACTTTTGTGTGAGAAATTTCCTAATACTTATGCCAAAGACATACCTTGTCTGGTTTGAACCCATTCCCTCTTATTCTATTTCCTAGTTTTACTGAAAGTTACATACGGAGTTAACTTCGTTCTATGGCCTAAACAATCTTATACATCTCTTTAAGATCATTTCTCAGTTGCCTCCTTCCTGGGCTAAAAAGTGCAACTTTTTCCAGTCTTTCCTCATAACTTAGACCCCTGTCAGCTGAGATCAGTTCCTTGCTTCTTTTCTAGAAACATAGGAAGGACAGAAGACCATTCAGCCCCTCGAAACTGTTCTACCATTCATATAGAGCAAGGCTGATCTGTATCTCAACTCCATTTACCTGCCTTGACTACATAACCCTTAATAACCTTATCTAACAAAAACCTATCAAATTCAATTTGGAAATCTTCAGTAGAACTAACCTCATCAGATCTTTTGGGGATGAGTGACCAGATTTCTGCTGCTGAGGTGGGTAACTCTAGTTAGGAAATTTGCCAGCATGTCACACCTATCCCACGAGAAAGTGTCGCTCCAGGGTGCCAGTGTGGGAAGGATTCGAGCCAACTGTCCTCAGACACAGATCGGATGCCGCCACGGGGGTTGCCGGATGCCAAGGCAGGCTGTTTAAAAAACCTGCCTTGGCTCTCTAGGCCTTCATCCCAGTTGTTTCCTTAAATTTTTGGCCCTCTAGCTCTCAACCCTCACACCCGCAACCACTCCCCATGCCACCTCCATTCCCCCATGCCAACTTATGACAACCAAGACCCTGCCCAACCCCAAGGCCCTTATATCCGTCATTCTAACTTAATGCCAACTCATGCCAAAACATGCCAACCCAACCCTTTGCTCTGTCACCCTCCGTGTCCACTCACTCAGTATCCATTATGGGCAGATCTCAGGAGTCATTTTGAGATTAAATAAAATAAAAGTCTAAATATCCATTACAACCTTCATTACAACACTCCCATTCATTAAAAACTTAATCCTTTATGAAGACAAACAGACATTTATTCGTAACCCCATATCACAGACATCTAATCCTTTAATAACCTTTTTGAGCTGTCAATAAAACTGAGTATTTAGGACTCCTGCTGGGATAATTGCAGGTTGTGCAAAGCAGCCAAGCAATAATAATGACATAATGTCAATAAGCAGCTATTGTAACAGATTTGTTTCCAAGTCTGACACATAGATGCAGCTTTTTAATGAATTTTTAAAAGGCTGGGGTTTTAAATAGCATCACAGTTTGATGCTTCTACAGACCTTTATCCAACCTTCATGAGTATTTACGCCTACTCTAAAAATTTGTGACTCCCACACTGCAGGTTAAAGCCCTTGCTCCAGAAAAAATGGGATCTGTTCAAATGGCCCTGCTGAGTTCACATTTCCTGCCTGTTTGAGTCAAGTCTTACCCTGTTCCCTCAGGCAAAATTGGAAATGTCAGAAATAGATGTGGGACTTCTAGATCCAGCTCCTGTCTGCCATTTTTAAAGGTCCACAGAGTCTCCACAACTCTGCAAAAATCTGGCCCAAGGATTCCAAATTTCCACTGCTCTTTGCTTTCTGATGGCACCTATGAATAGCCCAGCTCCAAATTTAAGCTTATGCCCTCTTGTTCTTTACACTCTCACAAAAGGAAATAGTTTCTCTTGTCTACCTATCAATTCCTTTAATCATTTTAAACACAACTTCTTCAACTTCTATACACAATGAGAAACAAGCCTCGTCTGTGCAACCATTGCTCATAATTTAACCCCTTTCTGATGAGTCTGCACTATAGTACCTCTAAGACCAATATATCATGCTTGAGGCGCAGTGCCCAGTATTGAACACACTGGGGTCTAAGCAGAGCTTTATATAAATGTAACATTAACTTTTGTCACAAAGACAATAAAAAGTAACGAGGCAGTTTGTAAATCTTATGGCCAATTCAATCCTATTAGTTTCCTGCCAAGTGGATCAAGTTAAAATGATCCCTTTGGTTTAATACTGTTCATAATTGTGGCACATGAAGATGCTTTACTATCCCACCTGAGAATCTCATGTTTCTGAAGCTACAAGCATAATGTGAGCTTTCTCCCATTTGTTTCCAGAAGCATGAGATGGACCAATTTTCAATTGGCTCAGATGACTGGCTATTTTATAACTACCTGTGCCACAGTAAATGAAATAGAACAGATGAATAAGAATATATATATGCATGGCAACCAAGTGGTTGCCTTAGACGCCAAAAGAAAGCAGATTTAATTATTTTACACAGCAGTCTGATTTTAAAGTCTTAAACTCTGTGGCAGGTAATTTGAAGGCAGGTAGTAATACATTGCCACTCTGCACAAAGAATGATAATTTTACAAATAACTTTTTAAATTTCATTTGATGGGCTTTGCTGGGTAGGCCATATTTATTGCCCATCCCTAATTGCCTTTGAGAAGGTGGTGGTGAGCTGCCTTCTTGAACCACTGCAGTCCATGTGGTGTAGAAACACCCATAGTGCTGTTAGCAAGGGAGTTCCAGGATTTTTACCCAGCGAAAGTGAAGGAACGGCGATATATTTCCAAGTCAGGATAGTGAGTGGCTTGGAGGAGAACTTTAAGGTGGTGGTGGTGTTCCCATGTATCTGCTGTCCTTGTCCTTCTAGATGGTAGTGGTCGTGTGTTTGGAAGGTGCTGTCTAAGGAGCGTTGGTGAGTTTTTGCAGTGCATCTTGTGGATGGTGCACACTGCAGCCACTCTTTGTCAGTGGTGGAGGGAGTGAATGTTTGTGAAAGGGGCCCCAATCAAGTGAGCTGGTTTGCCCTAGATGCTGTCAAGCTTCTTGAGTGTTGTTGGAGCAGCACTCATCCAGGCAAGTGGAGAGTATTCCATTATACTCCTGACTTGTGCCTTGTAGATGGACAGGCTTTGGTGAGTCAGGAAGTGAGTTACTCACCACAGGATTCCTAGCCTCTAACCTGCTCTTGTAGCCACAGTAGTTATATGGCTTGTCCAGTTCAGTTTCTGGTCAATGGTGAACCCCCCCAGGATGTTGATAGTGGGGGATTCAGCAATGGTAATGCCATTGAATGTCAAGGGGCAACGGTTAGGTTCTCTCTTGTTAGAGATGGTTGTTGCCTGGCACTTGTGTGGCCAAATGTTACTTGCCATTTGTCACCCCAAGACTGAATATTTTCTAGGTCTTGCTGAATTTGGTCATGGACTGCTTCAGTATCTGAGGAGTTGTGAATGGTGCTGAACATTGTGCAATCAACAGCGAACATCCCCACTTCTGACCTTATGATGGATGGAAGGTCATTAATGAAGTATCTGAAGATGGTTGGACTGAGGACACTACCCTGAGGAACTCCTGCAGTGATGTTCTGGAACTGAGACGATTGACCTTCAACAACCACAACCATCTTCCTTTGTGCCATTGTTATCTAGCAGAAACCATGCTGATATGCAGCAAGTCAAATTCTATGCAATCCTGAGGATTTTATATTTATTATTAATTGTATTTAGTATCTTAACCAGACATTAGAATGATGCCGACTAGAGACATCAAAGGAGCTTTGGTTGTAACCTGATGAACACAGAACTAGGTTGCCAATCTGTTTCATGCTTGAATCGGGATTTCCATGAATTGCATGTATAAAAATTGCTTTTCTGCCTAACTGCTTGTAATTGAGTGTATTCAATCGGTTATTCTGCAGGCAGCTTCAAATTAAAATTAAACAAACATTTTACTCTTATCAGTACATGATTAATTAAAATTGTCTTTTGGGCAAAGGTGTTGAAGGGAAGTAAAGTATTTAGTTTTTACTGTTTGCTCCAGTATTTGGGGGAGATTAAACAAATGGACTGACACACGATAATTCATTCAGAATTTTCTTTGAAAGGAAGAAGAAATCTGTGCTCATCACTGTGAAGGAATTACAAAAATAGCAGGACCAATGAGAGACGGCATTCCAGGCCAAATAAAATGCTAGGTTGTGTATTCCCAATAAATTGGATCCACTGACAGATAGCTTTAAGTTCTGTAATCAAATTCTCCAACAACCATACCCGAGGTTCAGCTCACAAACAAACCTCGGTAGAGACTCCTCATGCAGCAGATAACATCAAAAGCAAACAGGGTTCTTGGGTTGCTGAGGAGGAATCAGTAGTATTGCAACAAAAATATCAGAGTTATAGCTTACCAAACATTTGCTCATCCAATACTGGTCTTTGCAAATTCTGCATGGGGTCCTTATACGGCAAGAGATAAGAATAAGCTTGAAGCAATCTGACATTCTGCATGAATCAGCATGGGAAATGCACCAGCATTCCATCCTTGATCTAAGATTTGGAATGGGAATCACTGCAGCAAAGGAAGGAGAAAAGTCGGCTTGACCATGTTCTACAAAAATATGGAATGGACAGGCGGGAATTGACAGAAACAGAAACCTGGTGTACTCCAGTAATGACAAAGCATGAGGTAGCCATCCACACAAACTACAAAGACCATGCGTTTCCAGGACAATATATCAACAACCTTTCTTCCCAAGAACAATCCCACAATGAAGCAAGCTGCCAAAGAAAATAGTCGTGGCCCCATCACTTGAAGTCTTCAACATCCATCTTTAGATTATTTCCCTTTAAAGTTCTTCATTATCAGGACTACCATTTCAGCAGGCCATGCCTGGTTTAACTACCGCTGCCCATATAAATGTTGGTGGAATATTGGTGCAATATTAGTCTGTGATGCAGAGGAAGAAGAAGTAGAAGCAGAAATTAATACCAAGAAATGGAACATATTTCTGCTTAAGGGATTCAAATTCACTAGGGAATGTTCTCTGATTGGTAATAGCACTGTTGGATCTGGCTTCCTCGGCTGTCATACGATCCACATGCATCCCAACATCAGAAAAGAGGGAGCTGCAGACTGAGGATACAGTAGGGAACAAAGAAAATCAGTGCATCAGAAAGTGTCATTTTGCTCTCACCTGAGTGACAAAGTTAGTTTCCAGCCTCACTACAGAAATGAGCATGTAATGTAGACTGGGACTTCAATGCAGAATTCAGGGAATGCTGTTCTAATGGAGGGAACTTGAACAGCCATTTTGCACGCAACAAGGTCCCACAAACAGCAAAGAAGAGACGCCATGGGCGACCCGATCTTCAACAATGGCGGAGTCCAGCATGTGAGGGTGCAAGACAAAACTGAAGGATTAACAACCATCTTCAGCCAGAGGTGCTGAATGAATGACCCTTCTCAGCCCGCTCTGTGGTCCCCACCTTCACAGATACCATTCTTCAACTAATTCAGTTCACTCCACATGATAGCAAGAAACAGCTGAGCGCGCAGCACAAAATAGCTACAAGTCCTGACATCATTCCAGTTATATTCCTGAAGGCCTGTTCTCCAAAACTAGATCTTATGCAGCTTTGGTCCAAACATGGTGAGATGGGAGTGCCTACCCTTGATCTTAAGGCAGAATTTGACCAAATGTATCACCAAAGAACTCAAGTAAACCTAAAGGCAATGGGGATCCAGGGAAAAGTATTCAGAGGCTGGATTCACACAAGGGAAATTGATTGTGGCTGTTGAAGGCCCAGAACTTCACTGCAGAGTTTCTCAGAGCAGCATCCTAGGTCCAACTGCATTCAGCTGTTTCATCAATGGCTTTCTTTCCATCGTAAAGTCAGATGTGGATAATTGCAAGCTGTTCATCTCCTTACACAATTCCCCATAATGAACAATCCATATCCCCATGCAGCAAGACCTTGGCCCACATCCAGTGGCAAACAACATTCAAATGTACAAGTGCCAGGCAATTATCATCCCCGAAAAGAATAAGCCTTACCACCTCCCCTTATCTTTCAATAGCATTTCATTGCTCTGTCTCCTAACATCAACATCTTTGGGGTCACCATTGACCAGAACTTCTTGGCAACAGTTTTTTGGTCTACATATTTTGGAAGCCTCCTTTTGACAAAGGCAGGCATAGATAACAAAATTCACCATCACCTCCAATGTGCCAGAGGAAAAGAATATTTGAGGGCCAGGATCTCAAACCAGAGACTAAGGTTATGCAGCAGTGATCCCTGTGCAAAAAATATGCTTCAAGGACATGGACAACCTATAACAGGCCCCTCAAAGCAATGGAGAAGTACCACCAGCAGTGCCTTCACAAAGTCCCTCTAAATCTGATGACAAGAGAGGTGGTCCAAAACTATCATCCTCTTCCCAAGAAAATGAGAATTGGCAGTACATTCAGGGCCATAATTTACAATTCTGTCCTGCAGAGACCCTCAAAATCAACGAACTTGAGTCTCCCCTGACTTCCATCTCCAGCACGACACACCAAAACAACATCTGAGTGGCCAATCACAATTAATTTTACTGTACCTTTGACCTAAATGTTCTGACAAGGCAAAACAAATATTGTCTTTCTTCAGCCTATATTCTTGCTGTATCCTTCCCTTTGCCTAGCTCATCTAAAGCAAGATAAAATAAAGCATTGTGAGAATTAGGATAAATTAGCTGTCAGAGAAGAGGCCTTTTGAATAAATGTAACATGGCAGCTGAGAGGTGAAGCTTCAGTGGGAATGATTTTCCAACGTCTTTTTCGGACATGAATGGAAGAAAAGGAAAAAACTTTTGGATGAAAAGTGGTCCTGATAATACTAAACTAATTAAACAATTTAGGCTCGATTCATGCTTCAGCGGTTGCTGTTAAATTTCATTCTGTATAATGCAGCAGTTCAGACAATGTTAATATGATGTTTTCTTTTCCTACACTTTATGAGTCACTGAGATGATTTATATAGCCTTTCAAGCTATCTAATCAGCCAACAAAAAGAAACATATATCGATGTGTCAAATTGAAAAGTGAATGGAAAGGAAGCTTGTTTTTTTTGTGCGAAGTAAATCTTTCCTCTTCAGTTTTGCCTCACTTTCCCAACCTCTCCTGAAGGTGCTGACATACTGGGGTACCGACCAACTAGGGCAGATATCCTTTGATGTTGCATCTAAATACCCATTTGTCATGAAGGAGACGAGGCAACCCAAGCAGAATACTCCACAGGAGAGAGCAGGACACCACAGACAAGTTGATCCTGTCCTAACCTGCCAGAACTTTAATCAGTTAGCAGTTCAGGCACCGTGGGCTGAATTTTATGGTCCTGTCATGGTGGGAGAGTGGCACCGTAAAACACGACGAATCATTCAAAGGTCCATTGACTTCGGCAGACCGTAAAATCCCACTGATGTAAAATTCCGCCCCGTGATGTGAAGCACACGTCAATACAACTCAAATATTTATTGTGGCTTTATTACTGTAACATTCGCCCTATATCACAAAATTAAATGATATTCTGTCATGGATAGAATGTATGTGTTCTACTATTTCCTGTGAGCAGTATATTTTGTATGGAAAGAGTGTGCCTTTCCTTATCCCTTTGAATATGTGGCCCAATTAAATAATTCAGCAGCAAGCTTTGGTGTGTTTAAGAAAAGGTTAATTATCCTCACACACTCATTCTCAAATACATAAAAATCAGATACAGGTAAGGAAGTTAACTTTTACAGATTATAGTTATCTCAGTCTCTGATTTACAAACTCCAATCTCCCACCTGACAGGCCTGTAATCTTTTGAATGGTCTTGATGACTTAAAGTTGAAGTGAGGTCTTATACAGTGAAGAGTTCACAGCAGGTTGTGAAGTTTCTTGTAGTTGAATTTCTAAGAGCTAGGTTCTCTGGTGAACTTGAAGTTGGAACAGGTTGGGGGAGTCCTTCTCTCTGTGGGGTCTCCCACTTTCTAGATATTGCACTTACCTCGGCTGCTTGGTGACTTTCAGCTAATTCATGGCCTGACTTTCTGGCCACTGAACTGTTGGTTCAATGGCTAGCTGGTAGAACTGCCTGCAAACAGCTTGTGATCAGTCTTAAAAAGCAGAAAGAAAATATGACTGTCTCATCATGTGACTTTCACAAGTTCAAAATCTTTTTCAAATAAGGGGTGGTGTTTATGTTGATTCCAACATCCTGTGTTGTAGTTTAACAACTTTGACATTCATCCAATCGAGTTTGAATGGCAAAAACCATCATTATACAAAGGAAGTTGATAGGATCCATTCACTCCCATCTGCCATCAATTGAGTTTTGATCTCCCTTTTCGTTCAGGATGAACCTTTGAGGCAGGCAAACTAGAGATTCTATAGTCCTTTTGTGTAGGTCCATCCTTAAACAAAGAGATGTGTGAATTTCCTGAATGACTGTGAATGCCCATATTTAATTAGGTATTCGCTTGAGACATGGGACTGTCTGTAGCTCAAATGTCAAAGGTTACATGGTTTACAGCAGCTATTTTAATAGCCTGTTCATGCCTAGTTTTCCAAAAGTATTGACTGAAAGTTCATAATATGACATCTCTGTACTGGGCATGACAATTTATACATGACAAGACAAACATTACAGGGTTATGCAGAATGAATATGGGAGTTAGCTCACAGGGCAGCTATGAATGGTGATGGAGCAGGTTCGAGAGGCTTAGTGGGACTAATTGGATAGCATGTTCAAAGGTTTGGCAGAGACACAACAGGTCAAATGGCCTCCTATGGTGTTATGTGTCAATTGTGACTCTTACCTTTGCTGTAGAAGTTTGTGGGTTCAAATCTCACTTCAAAACTTCTGGACTGTTGCTCCAATAACAACATTGGCGGAGTTGCTGCCTTTTGGATGAAACATCAAACCAAGGTCCTACCTGCCCTCTCAGGTGGATGTAAGAGATCCCATGGCACTATTCTGAACAAAGACAGGGGAGTTATTCTTGGTGTCCTGTCCATTACTTATCCCTCGGTCAACACCACAAAACAGATTACCTGGTCATTATCAGGTTTTTGTGGGAGTTAGCAGTGTGTAAGTTGGCTGTCATATTTCCTACATTCCAACAGTGACCACACTTTAAAAGTATTTCTTTGGCTGTTATTTTTTTATTATTATTATTGGTTACCCTTATTAGTAAAGATGATTGTCTTCCATGTGTCCAAAGATGACAACGACTCAGGATCTGCGGACTGTATGGCACATAGGGCAATTGTCATCATGTGGGATATGTAGTTTTTGTATTATCAGTTTGGGTCATGGCTTGGTCTTTTTGCCACTTTCGCTTTTCCTCTTCATTTTTTTGTCAATGGGGTCTCAAAATACTTGGATCTTCCCCACAGACTCTGCCACCATCTGGTTCAGTCCAAGGCAATGGCCTCACAGGAATTGATGTCAATGTTGAATTTCTTCCTGTTGGCTTTCAGCACATCCTTGAAGCACTTCTTCTGTCCTCCTCTAGATCGTCCACCCTGACTGAACTGGGAGAAGAGGACATGCTTTGGGAACTTGGTATCTAACATCAAATCTATATGACCAATCCAATGAACCTGATGGCAATGATCATAACTGCAATGCTTGTGATGCCTACTTGTGAAAGGACACTAATGTTGGTGCATCTGTCCTTCCACCTAATATTTAAGGTCTTCCACAGGCAGTGTTGACGGTACAACTCCAGTACTTTGAGGTGCTTCCTTTATGTTGTCTATGTTTCAGCCCCACACAGTAAGGAAGGGATCACAATTGCACGGTAGACCATGAACTTGTTTTCAGGTTGACTGCAAAGTGCTTGGGACATCATGAAAGGTGCTACAAAATGCTGGTCTTTTGTTCTTGATGAATCTGTGCTCCACACTGAAAAAGGTTTGCCTCTGATAGCACAAACAGGCATTTCAAAATAATTTTTTCAGCCAATCAAGTAAAGTTGTAACTGAAATAGATGGCATCTTGATAGTATAGTAAAGGTTAAGCTTAGAGGTCAAAGATAATTGAGGAAAAGCTCCACTCTATTTGCTTAATATTACATTCTACACAATTTAAACCTGATAGAATTCAGTCTATGGCTGAAAGTATCATGGAGTTATAGTTAAACCACTTCATATTCAGAATATAACTGAGGTGGTTATGATAGGGTGGTGGGGGTAAGATAGAAGACTCCAGGATCCGCATGAATAAAAGTTTATTACCACAGGTGGTGGTACTTACTTAAATGTGGTGTGGAGATAAATTATATGGTTAAAAGAACAGTGATGCTAATGGTCTGTAACCAAGTATGCTCCTCAGTCCTTGGTTCCATAACTATGCGTAAAAGTGTTCAATAGTTTACCGATCCCTAATGGTCTTACCCCATAACCTGTAATGATTTTTTTCAACTTTAAATCTCTGCTTTCCATAAAAGCTCAAATCACTGTTAAAGTTCAATCAATTTTAATTCTGTTAACAGCCAGAAACAAAATGTTTCTTACAGTACCACACCACACACACATTTACAATGACATGGAACCATGTTATTTAATTGAATAAAACTAAAATCAATTAATAATTGCCTATAAAAAATATTGGTATAGTGTTCTACAACTCTAAGGGAGCTGCAGAACTGCATGACTGACATTTTGGGGTCAATAATATTATACTGCCTCCCAATTTCTGGTTGTGCCTGTGCCCAAGTGAGCTGACCTTGCCTCACAATGCAAGGTCAGCTTATTTACAGAATTGTAAAATGCTCCCAGTATGTTACACATCATGTGCTGGAAGTCTGATGAGGGCAGGGAATCAGGGGACACTCAAGCTTCCCTTAAGGTGGACTGAGACTTCTCAGCTGGAAAGGTGTTTAAGATGGTTAAAGTAGCTGATAGAGTAGATATTTCCTCTGAGTGGTGAATAGCAGAACCTGGAGGCATAACCTTAGAATTAGAGCCAAGCCATTCAAGAAATATTACTTCACACAAAGGTCAGTGGTGGTCTGGAACTCTCTTCTCCCAAAAAACTGTTGATACCAGGGAGGCGGTGGGGAGGGGGCAATTGAAAATTTCAGAACTAGGATTGATAGATTTTTGTCAGACAATTGTATAAAGGCTTACAGAACCAAGGTGGGCAAATGGAGTTAAGTTGTAGCTCAGCCGTGATCTATTCGAATGGTGAACCAAGAGCTGAATGGTTTGCTCCCTTTGTTTTTATGTTGCTAAAACTGACTTGGGGCAGCAAGGCTCTATTCAGTGAATAGGTATGAGAGGTTCTGATGCAGGAAATCCTGTAGCAAAGGTTGTCTCCATTTGCTCGGACCTGCAATTAAAACTACAACCATAACAGCATGATGGCAGTGGCAGGGTGTATCATTACAGATTCAATCTGTGGGTCAAAACTCGGAGCAGGTGTGGGAAGATATTTTTCAGCCTGGATAAGGCTGCCTAGGTAAGTACCAAATGTTTAATAGATCTCTCTGCCTCGCCCCTTTATTGTAAAGTTGGTGCTCCATCTGAAAGAGAAAACACAAGAAAAGTTGCCAATGCTCATTCCTTTCCCTTCCACTCTCTATATTATGTGTGAGCCAGTGATTGGGACAAGTAACAAGCACCAAGTAATGTGCCACCACAAGCTTTTTTAATTCTGTTTGTTAACTCACATATGGATTTATCACAGTTACCTTGAGAAGATGATGGGTCTTCTCGAGTAAGGTTTTCTTTCGTACACATGACACATTTAAAAGGTGTCTGGATATGCACCCCAAGAGCTGTACCCTTCAGGGCTACAGGCCAAATATTGGAAAGTGGGATTAGGCTAGGTGGCTCGTTTTTTTTGGTTGGCAGAGACACAATGGGCCAAGTGGCCTCTTTCTGTGCCATAAACTTTCTATGATTCTAGGACCCTATTCTGTAACTGTCCACTTATTAGGTCAGTCTACTTCAGAGGGCATTAAAAGCCAACCAAGTGAGGGGACCAACACTGAACACTGTATTCTTAACGAAGCACAGCAAAGCACAAAATGGTATGTTTTGTTCTGTAATGGATAAACCTGTAAATGTAGCCCAGTACCCTATTTGTTTTAGCTATAGCTATGCAGAATTGGTCATGAACATTTGAAGAGTTATCAACTATGATATGAAGGTCATTTTCTAATAGTGCTTTGCATGTGGGCAGAACAATACCAAAATTATGCATACATTACAATGAGCAGAACTGTAGCCTGTGGTGAAAGAAAGCAATCTTGTTTGTATAGTTAAATACATTAATCTTACATGTGCCCATTCCCCCAATATGTCGAGATCATCTTACACAAAAGAAAAATACTGTGGAAGTTGAAGTCAAACCAGAAAATACTCAGATCGGGCAGTAAACAGAATTCACATTTCAGATCGATAGCCTTTCATAGGACAGGAAGCTGTTGGAGATGAACAGCTTTTAGGCAGGTGCAGAGCCAAGAAAAGGAGACAAGAAAAGGATAAAAGGGTTCGGTGATGGTGTGAGAATAATTAAATGATAAGAACAAATGATGCAGCTGTAAGGCAAAAGGAGGTGATAATGTGATCTTCTTACAATTGTTTAGAAAGAAGAAAGAACCTGGATTTTATATGACATGCTTCACGACCACAGGATGTCCCAAAGCATTTCACATCCAATGAAGTACGTTTTTTGAAGTGTTGTCACTGTGGAGGAAACACAGCAGCCAATTTACACACAGATTACCGCAAGCAGAAATGTAATAAAGATCAGGTCATTTGTTGGCTGAGGGATATTGTCCAGGTTACTGGGGAGAGCCCCCTTGCTCTTCTTCAAATTCATGCCATGGAATATTTTTGCGCATCTGACCAGGCGACGAAGGCTTCAGCAGAAACTTGGTCAGGACCAGAGTTACTTCTAGTTGCCCACCCCTAACCTGGTTGATTCCCTTGGCCTACGTTAGGTGAGCAGAGAATGTCCACCTTATTCCTTGGTCTCCTGCATGACCAGTGACCTCCATGGGTTGCAAAAAACACTTTCAAATCTCTTTACACTTTTTTTTTTCAATTTAAGCTGCGTAATTAATTGCCTGCCAATTAATCGCACAGGTTAAAGCAACCCTTTAGCTTGTTAAATGAACTGCCCTCCCCTGGACATCAGAAACATATAGGAATGCCTAATGCTAGAGTGTCAAATGCTGTAATATCCACACACTGTAACAGCTTGTCCTAATCTGATCATTCCAGATATTAAACCTTTATAGCAGATTACCTTGGGAGGGGAGGATCCAAAGTGAATACGTTCATCCTATCTTATAATTGCGAGCAGTCACTTTGGTTTCAAATTCCCCAAGTGTGGGGAACAGCAGAAGCTGGTGATTGAACTGACAAATTAAGATATTACAGCCAGCCTGCTAACTGCTAGCACCAATTTCAAAGCTTAATGAGGGGAACTAAATTGAACTTGAAATTCTCATTGATCCTCCAGTTAAGCATCATCAATGCTCGTTTTACTTAACATAAATCTTGTCTGCCTAGAATGTGTTACTTGTTCCATCCGAACATGGAACAAATGGTACAGACGTAAGAAAGAAAGCTTCTGCAAATCATTTCCATTAATCTTGGTATGTTCTTAATATTTAATAGATTTCCCTGTAAAAGCACTCTGCCTGTGTGCTTTGACTTACAGGAGATACAAGTTAACAAAAAAAAACAACTGAAGCTACTTCTAGAAAAATGGCACAAAGGCAAAATACCGCTGGTGCTGGAAATCTGAAACAAAAATGTAAGATGCTGGAAACACTGGGTAGCATCTTTGGAGAGAGAAACAGATCATGGCCGGGATTTTCCGGCCCTGCCATGGTGGGACAGGAAGATCCCAGTGGCGGGCGGGGCTAGAAAATCCCGGCCCATGTTTCAAGTCAGTGGTGAGCGGAACAAGTTAGAGACGTGACAGATTTCAAGCAAGTACAGGGGCAGGGAAAAGGCGACGGGAGGAAAGAACAAAGGGATTATTGGCTGTCTGGCAGAGGCAGGAGAGGCAAAAGGGATGATGGTGCAAGGCAAAAGAAACTGGTAATGGAATAAGTAAAGAAACTAAAGATAGGTCAAGAGGAGGCGTAAAGACAACAGCAGGATCCACTGACCTGCTTGCGATAGGAAATTGTTGAACTTGGCATCAAGTCCAAAGGATTGTGAGGTGTCTATTTTAAAAGTCTCTCGAGCTTCTATTCAACTTCATTGGAAGAGTGTAGGAGGCCAAGGTCAGGGAGGTGGGATGAAGAGTTAAGATGACAAAGAAGCTCAGGGTTATACTTGCAGGCTGAAAGGAAGTGCTCTGCAAATGCCCAATCTATGATTGGTGTCCCCAGTGTGGGGTGAGTGCATCTTGACCAGCGAATACAGTATACGGAATTAAAACAAGCACTAGGTGTTGCATCTCCTGTGCATGGATGGAAAGATCTTGTGGGTCAGGGAGGGGGGAGTTGGGGGTGATTGAGGAGTGGAGAGAACAGTCCCTTTGGAATGCTGAAAGGGATGGGGGAGATGTATTCGCTCATGCATTGCGCTGGAGATGGCAGAAATGACGAAGAATGATCCATTGAAGATGGTTGTCGGTGGGTGAAGGGGAACTTATAGTGCTGGGAGGACTGAGAAGGAGCGGGAGAAGAGAAGCGCAGGAAGTGAGATGGACACAGTCGAGGACTCTTTCAATGATGGTGGAGGGAAATCTTCATTTGAGGAAAGAGGCAAAAAAAATTAGAATTGCTAGTATGGAAGGTAACATTGTCAGAACTGATGTGATGGACACAGAGAAACTGGAGAATGGAAACAGCCCTTACAGGAAGTCGGTGGGAGCAACTATGATCAATTTAGCTGTGAGAATCAATGGGCTTATGGTAGATATTGGCTGACAGCCTATCCCTGGATAGAGAGAAATCAAGGAAAGGAAGAGAAGCTTTTAAGATGGACCATGTGAAAGTGAGGGAAGGGTGGGAACTTGAAACAAAGTTGATGAAACTGTCCAGCTCAGGGTGAGAAGTGACTTCGGCATCAATACAGTATCAATGAGAAAGAAATGAGGGAGGGGATCTGAATAGTACTGGAGCAATGCATATTCCACATTTCCCACAAAAAAAAGGCATAGCATGAACCTATGTAGGCCAAGGAAATGGGAGGAGTCCAAGAAAAAGTTTTTCAACATAAGGAAATGTTCAGCCGGACGGAGAAAGGTGGAGGTGCATGGGGACAGGTTGGGCCCCCGTTCTGGTAACAGAGAGGCAGGCCATCCTGATGGGAAGCGGACAACCATGTCGAAATGGAGACAGTTGTGGCCATGAAGCTAGAAACTGTTAAAGTGATCGAGGACATCAGGAAAGTCACAGGTATAAGTTGGAAGGAACTGGGCAAATGAATTAAAAAGAGTGGAGATAGGAAAAAATCTGTTCCGAGACAAGGACAGGTTGAAATAATAAATATCTTGTTCTTAATTCCTCATCTATGCTACTTTGAAACCATCTATTCACGGGTGCATGAAACGAAAATGTATCTCCTTTCTGTTCATCCTTCATTGTCTCTCTATCTCTGGATAAGCACCGGGCTTCATCTCACACATCTTCACACTAGCACAGGGACAACATTTTGAACTGAGACTAAAAAGTGACCATGGGAATGTACAGAATCTGAAGAAACCACTTCTGTCCAACTGGTCAGTCCCAAAGGTTTAACAATGCCATACGTTATATCTCGAGTTCCTCCAGTGCTTTTTTGTGACTAACATCTCTCCCTCCCCTTTTGGATTTACCAATACTATCTGTCCCCATTACCTGACCAGTCAGTCTATTCCACTTGGCACAGTTTATTTCACTGTGTGAAACAAGTCATCATTGCAGCACCGCAGCAATCAGTGACATGATGGTGTCACTAGTCATAACGTGGCTCTATGTTTGCCAGGATATTTTATCCTGGTAATATGCCTGGAGTAAATTCTGCAATGTGTTGCTTTAGTATAAAACATTGCTGTCATTCAGTTTTTGTATATGAGGCATTGCCAGTAAATACTGCTATCAGCTGGAGTATAAAGCAAGAAATGCAAAGTTCTGATAAAATGTTTAACCACAGTGCTGTGTTTTATTGGTTGAAAAGAGATATGGCTTTCTCCTAGTTTTTAAAGATAAATTTCAGTTCTACCAATTCCAGCTTCTTGTACATTTCCCTCCATTAGCTACTGTGCTTTCAATTATCTAGGCCCTAAACTCAGGAATTTCCTACCTAAACCTCTCCATTTCTCTTTCTCCTCCTTAAGACCCCTGTCCTAATATCTCCTTAATTGCTTCAGTGTCATTTTTTTCCTGCTAACACTCCTGCAAAACAGCTTAGAACATTTTACTATGTCAAAGGTACTATATGGATGAAAGTTGTTGTTGTATGCTCACTCAAGAGCTGCACAGTCACATCCTTCTGGATCCCTGGATGAAGACACGGGAGGCTGCTCTGCATCGAGCTGAGTTATCAAGCTCCCAATCGGCATCCAGAGCTGGAAAGAATCCTGCTCCGCATTGGGAAGCAGGGAGCTAGTCAACAACAGAGCTGGTGGATACGGAAGCTAAAGTGATCGCATGACCTGAGATGGTCTTTCATTCAAGGGGTACATTAAAATGCAGCTTCCCCTCAGAAAGGCAGAAAATTGAGAAATAATTTACCCTCATCCGCTACAGAAATATTTTCATTATGAAGTCTGTCTACTCCCTTCCTCGGTGTTTGCTTTCATCAAAGATATGAGAATCTCAATAGTAGCCGAACTATATATGCACAAACCATGAATCTTGCAGAGTGCTGCAAATTTCCAACAGTTGGATGTAGAATTATTTTGATCATCCTATTTTCTACATTATTGTCTTTGCTGAGATCTGTGTCAAATTTCCCGGAATATTTTATTGAATAAATGGGCATCTGGGCTTTCTCGTGCTCTCCAGTGCTTGTCCAAGCTTACTGCTATGATTGTAGTGTATCAGTCCCATCGTTGGCAATGAAACCAGCTTGGGCTGTTCATTATTGAGCTCCTTTTGGAACTAGGAGGTCATTTTAGCCTAACCTATTTAGCAGCTAAGCTGGCGACATCTCTGTGAAACTGAATTCTGTTGCTTCTAACTCACACCAGATCCATTTCATCCACTGACCCTGTGTTCATTGACCAACATTAGCTCCAATTTGTTTCCAAGACAGTATATCGGCAAACCTTCTTCCCATAGACAATGGAGCAAGCTGCCAAAGGAAATAGTCCAAGCCCCATCACTTGAAATCTTCAAGATCCATCTTTAGATTATTTCTATTTAGAACTTTTCATTATCAGGACTACCACCTCATTAGGTCGTGCCTGGTTTAGCTACTGCACCCCCCCCCACCCCCCCCATATAAATGTTGGGGGAATATGGACGTTAGTTTGTGGTGTTGACACAACTAATGCAGTGGCAGAATCCTGGCAATGCCTCAATTTTTAAATTATTGTTTTTATTTTCGGATTCTTGCTTGGTCTCGCCCCTCCCTATCTCTGCGCTCCTCAAATTCCAGTCTTTTTTGCATCCCTAATTCTCATTGAACCACGTGCCTTAAGTTGCCTAAGGCCCTAAACTCTGGAATTCCTGCCCTAAACTGTTTCAACCCCCCTAGCTTTCTCCCCCACTTTAAGAAGCTCTTTTGAAATCAACCTCCTTGACCGAGATTTTGATCACCTGATTGAATATTTCCTTAGGCAGCTCAGTGTCAAATTTTGTTTGATAATGCTCCTATGAAGTGCCTTTGAGCCATTTTACTTTGTTAAAAGCGCTATATAAATGCAACTTGTTGCTGTGCAAACTGTGTCCTTTGTTGTGATGCTGTTCATTCTTTTACAACCCACAAATACAAAAAGATGTCTGATTTTAAAAAACACTGATTTTTCAACACAATTTCTCCTTGCAGAGACTGCAGGGCAGACAGACATCCACAAGCTAATGATGGTGATATATGTTGGCTGCCAGTCAGAGAGATTGATACTCACTCATAAACCCTCCTGATTTCTCTGCCGAGATGAAAGGGTGCTCAGGCGAATTTAATCTTCTTCAGGTCTGAATCCCATTATTTCCCCCTCAGTCCCCACCCCACCCTGGCCATGTGCCACTAATGATGAAGAAGATAGACAGGAGGACGTTCCCGGGCTTCTATCAATTTCAGCTCCTTGGAAAGGAAGCCAATTTCTCTCTCTGAATTTTCCATTTGATTCTCCCCCGAAGTATGCAAAATGAAGAGTTGTAAAAAAGATAGAACTTGCATTTTTATAGCGCCTCTTACAACCTCGCAATGTCCCAAAGTGCTTTTCAGCCTATGAAGCGCATTCACTGTTGTAACATGGGAAACACAACAACCGACTTCTGCACAGCAAGCACCAAAAAAACAGCAACGAAAGAAACGATCAGATCTTCAGTTCTATTGATGCTGACTGAGGGACAAACACTAGAGAACACTTCTTTGCAATGCTGGTGTTCTGATGAATTTGTGTCCTGATCCAGGGGAAGAGCACTGTCCCTTCCCGCACAGCAGCTGATCTTACCCCTGTCCCCTGCTTGTTGGGCTGGCACTGAGACATCAGACCGGAAAAGTTTAAAAGCATAATGGCGGCTGGCAGCAGATGATGACTTCAGGGAGCCGAAAGTCTTCGGTGTGGACACCTGAGTTCATAGTTGGGCAGCACCACACATGGATGCAGACAGTGCCCCTACCCCGCAATCCAGCAATTCTATCCACATTCATTTCCTCCTCAGCACTGCATGAATTGTAGAAACCGAGCTCTGTGGCAGCAGCGATCTGCCTTATCCAGGAAGGTACAGTCAGTCGGCTGAGCTAGCATAAGCGCTCTGTGGCACCTTAGCTTGTCCTGTGAGCTGCAGCCATTTTCACTGCCAGCGCTGTCACTACTGCCAGCCTTGCTTTGCAAATGTGGGAGCAGCAACGAATAGAGGCCTCCCAAGGTTTCACAAGGGAAGGTCTTAGCAAGCTCACCCGGGTTCCTACATTCTGCCTGATGGATACTGCCAGGATAGTCAGACCTTCCTCTGGTCCATCCTAATTAATCTGCTTCCGCCATTCTATCAGGCAGTGCATTCCAGAGCATTAACAACTGGCTGCAAAAAGAGAACTGTCACATTTCCCCCACCCACACCCCCAGATTGTTGGCCAATTATTTTAAATCTGTATTCTCTGGTTACTGAAACTCCTGCCAGTCAGTAACCACTCCCAAATATCAATTCATCTTTATTTTTAAAAAACACATTTATTTGTTATAGAACTTCAAGAGGGAATCATTTCCTCCTGAGTAATTTTCCAAATACACCTGTTGCATTGACCGTAAATATTTTTACTTGCAAGACAGAACAATAACAACGCTCTTTTACGAATGAGTCACAGATGAGTCACTTCACAGCTCCTTGTGGTGAGGATTTGTGTCGAAGACAAGGCCTCACAAGACGTGCTTGTGCATACTGCGATTGTCAGGAAAAGGGAGTGCTCACATCATCTGGCATTAGATTCGCAATATTTTCATTAATTCAGGATGTGCACGGGTTTTATTTTAAATTCACTGAGACCTTTGGTGACAATTTTATGGAAAAAATTGAAAATGAACACAATCATTATTTATGAACTCCGGCACTAGGACAAAATTGATATTGCGCGTCAAGCCCGTACATTTCTATTTCCAAATATTGAAAATGTGATTTTTTTTTGTGACCAGGCATGATCAAACATTTTTTGTTCTCAGTAAGCAATCCTTCCGTGTTTATCAATCTGAAATGTCCTTGGCCTGTATTTCCCTGTAGCTTTGGTGCCCCCTACTGTCCCAAATGTTAAATGCCAACTACCCAGCAGCATGGACCTCTTCCAATCAACTGGGGAGGAAAGTAGTTAATTAATTATCATGAATTAATTAATAATTACTGTGATTACTGCAGTGCACTATGTTTTCTTGTTGTTTTTTATTTGCGTTGGCTTCAGATGCTCTGCTTGGTTGGAAATAGCCTAATCTTTGGAGAGAAAATTCTTTTTGCTGTTTGTTTGAGGTATAATTTGAATGGTCCCTCCACCTGTGAGCAGAATAAAGGATAATTAATCTGAATCTGGCAACCATGTACTTAATAATCACATCTACCCATTTACGTCACCTTTCTCATTTATTGTCATTGAATGCACACTGCCCTCATGCAAAATTGTTGCAAAAAAATCTTTATTGGCAAAAGAACATAGGAACAGGAGTTGGCCATTAACCCCCTGAGCATGTTCTTTGCATGACCATACGGAGGTGTGTGAGTAACCTGTGGCTAATGTCTTACAGCAGGGCCTGGCCTCCAGTCACCTTGGAAACCCTTTGACGTTGGGCCAAGACCCTGCTCTGTTGAGACCATGTGGTGGTTGCTGAGCAATGACTGCCTCACATTAAGAAAAAATCAGGCACAGGCATCTTCCACTCGTCAAAATGAAGCCTGGGGCCTGGGACAGCAGGATTGTAGAATACCATAGATTATGGTAATGAGATAGTGATGTGTACCACGATGTAACAGTGACATCAGCAGTTATGATCAAGAGACTAAGAGAAGATGCAATACTCTGTACAAGAGAGAGATGTACTTACCTAGGAGCTTAGTATGTATTATAGTGTAAATAAAGGAGTTTTTGAAGAAACCTACCAGAGTTAGACCTAAGTCACTCATAGGTTAAGGGAAACCTTCCCAATCCAGAACAGGCCACAACTCATCCGATGAGAGATCCAAGTAGTATTCAAATTGGAAACCAAACCACAAACCAAGGACCCTCATGGACAACCCCAACAGTGCAAGATCCTCCAAAGCTAGTAGCATGAAAGACAGGTCATCCAACAACAGCATCATCTCCCAAGCCAACATTACCAGCAGTGAGGTGCTAATCACTCAAAACCAGCTGTGCCGGACAGGACATGTCTCTCGTGCACCTAACACCAGATTCCCACGGCAACGGCTCTACTTAGAACTCGGGAATGGCAGGAGGACAGCGGAGACGCTTTAGGGATGTCCTCTAAGCATCCCTGAAGAGACCAAGCATCCCTCTGACTCATGGAAGACCCTAGCTTGTGCCCATCCAAAATGGAGAAGGTTCATTAAGGGAGGCATCAAACACTTCGGGAGACTTCATCAGGAACTTTCAACGGTGAAGTTGAGGTGTCGAAGAGAGAGCACAAACCTATAAACACCTCATCTATCTGACCCTTCAAGCACCCTGGATGTGGATCATGCACTAATCAGCTGTCTCGGAACCCATCAAACTGGAATGGAAACAAGTCATCCTTGATTGCGAGGGACTGCAGTAGAAGAAGAGGCTGTTCTACCATTCAGTGAAATTATGGCTGATCTGAGAACCAACTTTATACAGCCGCTTTTGATCCATCTCCCTTAATACATTTGGTGAAGAAAAATGAATCAATCTCAGGTCTGGTCCTAACTTTTAAGCTATGTCTGTTAGAACCAGACTCCCCAAATCAGCACAAATACTTTCTATATTTCTGCCCTATCAGTTCCCCTTAATACCTTGAAAACTTTGATCAAGTCATCCCTTAACTTTCTAAATTCTAGGGAATACAGCCCTCGTTTGCATAGTCTCTCTGCATAATTTGATCCTTGAAGTCCAGGTACCATAACATAAGACCATAAGGTGTAGGAGCAGAAGTAGACCATTTGGCCCATCGAGTCTGCTCCAACATTCAATGAGATCATGGCTGATCTGCTAATCCTCAACTCCACTTTCCCGCCTTTTCCCCGTACCATCCTGATGAATGTACATTCCAAATTCAATATATCCTTCCAAAGGTGTGGGGCACAAAATAGAATGCAGCATTCCAGGCACAGAATTTCATGGGTGGTGCTGTATCCCACCGCACCACCCAAAACATCAACAGGAAACACATCCCTGCTGATAGCGGCTTCCCCACAGCCATTTAACCCTGGGAGCAGCGTTAATTGGCTGGAGGCGAGACTTTTTTTTATTCATTCATGGGATCTGGGTTTCGCTGGCTCAGCCAGAATTTATTGCCAATCCCTAATCGCCCTTGAGAAGGTGGTGGTGAGCCGCTTTCTTGAAGCGCTGCAGTCCATGTGGTGTAGGTACACCCACAGCGCGGTTAGGACGGGAGTTCCAGAATTTTAAACCAGCAGACAGTGAAGGAACAGCGATATATTTCCAAGTCAGGGTGGTGAGTGGCTTGGGGGGTAGCTTCCAGGTGTTCCCACGTATCTTCTGCTCTTGTCCTTCTAGATGGTAGTGGTCGCGGGTTTGGAAGATGCTGCCTCAGGAGGCTTGGTGAGTTCCTCCAGTGCATCTTGCAGATGGTGCACATGTTCCTGCGGTACATCTTGTAGATGCCTCTCAGTCGGTAGGAAGCTCTCAGAGAACTCCTGGCCAATCCAATTGGCTGGGAGGGGTGGCCATTGCAAGTAGTCCCACCAATCAGGTCCAGAGCCAGGGTGGAGGTAAGTGCAAGGAGTTGTCGCAGTGACAACGGGAGGGAAGCAGGAAAGGAGAGGGAGCTGAGGTTCTTGGCACAGAGGCCAGGGAGCACCTGAGAAGGGGCAGACCTTTGAGGGGACCCTGATCAAGAAAGGAGGCCTGTGAGGGAGCCTTCTCTTCCCTTTCCCGCCTGTGCCTGAGCAGGATGACCTACCGAGTTTTATCCCACCACCCCGCCACCCCTCCAATAGTCAGCCTCAAAATTGAGTCCAGGCAGAGAGTGGCCCTTAAGTGGCCATAAATTGTCAACTTCAGGGCCTCAATTGGGGAGAGAGCAAGTGGACTACCCTGGGCCTCGCTGGTCCCCCTCCCCCGCCTCCCTGTAAAATTGAGGATGGGTCGGAGGCAAGCGGGAAGGCAGTGGGAAGGCCTCCTGAATAATTTAGCGGGCCCTCCTGCCTGCAAACCCAATAGCAGGGGCCCATTACATTCTGCCCTGGGTGTGGTCTAACCAGGGCTTTGTATAGCTGTAGCAATAACTTCTACCCTCTTGTATTTTAGTCCTCTTGATATAAAAACGAGCATAGCATTAGTCATTTTGATTATTTTCTACACCTGTTCATGACATTTTAATGGTCCGTGTACTTGGGCCCCAAATCTCTTTAACCTCCACTGTTTCTAGCTTTTGACTATTTAGAAAATCCCCTGTTCTATTCTTTTCAGGTACAAAGTGGATGACGTGTCTATTATATTGGCATCCATCTGCCACAGTTTTGCCTATTCTTTCAATCTGTTAATACATTTTTAGAATTTTATGTGAGTGCTTGGAAAGGAAAATGGGTTGGAGGAATTTAAATAATTTTCATCATGGGATGCTAAGACTAGCCAGAAAAAAAGGCATGTTGTTAATTTGTTTTCTGTGGATGTTAATTGTCCCATTAAAAGTTATACAGAGCATAATCCAGGTTGGCACTTCAGTGCAGAGAATTTTCCTGTCAGAAGTAGCATCCTTCATCTAAGAATTTAGCTGAAGAAAAATCATACGGACTCGAAATGTTAACTGTTTCCCTCTCCACAGATGCTGTCAGACCTGCTGAGTTTTTCCAGCATTTTCAGTCCTTACTTCAGATTTCCAGCATCCACAGCATTTTGCTTTTATTTTATTGAACCAAGTCCTATTGTTCTGTCCCAGTGACTCGTTGGATGTTAAGTGCCTATGGCATCATTTGAAGAGGAACATTGAGCTCTCCGAGAGTCTGCAGCCAACAACACCAACAATTGAATAAATAGATTTTCATCGTATTGCCATTTGTGGGACCTTGCTGTTCACAAATGGCTGCCACAATCACTTACAGAGCAACAGTCACTTGGCTTCCTAGTAATCCACTGCATGAAAAGAGATTTGAGTCATTCCTGAGGGAGCTGATAAAATGGGATATAAATCCAATTCCTTTCTCGTTTGTCAGATCTCTCTGAAACATTTCGAAGCACTTCAACTACAATGAATTTAAACTCTTGACTGAAATGTCTTCCTTAATTCCTTGTGTTTCTGGAACTTATTCCCTTGTAGATGGCACGTTAGCTGCATCAGATTTTTGTAGTTTATCTGCCTGCATTTATTTTTTTGCATTTTGCACATCAGTTGACCGCAGTTCTGTTGCAGCCATGATACCCATACACCCACTGTTTATCACTAACCCTGGTCTTCTCCTCGCTGTCGTACTTAGCTCACAGAGGTGCACCATCAGCTATTTTCTTTATAATAGCAAAGGCATTAAAAAGTACCTTGTATCTATTATGCAAAATAGTGGATAGCCCAGGATGAAATGCAGATCCCTCGCTGGCTTTGGGTTCATGTGCAAAAGAGCAGAAAAGCACCTTGGGACGGCACAAACATCTGTAATTCAGCTTTTGATAATCCATTAGTCTGAATGTATTTATGCAGAAGCATTTATCACAGCGGGCGAATGCCACTTGTCATGAATTTTGCTTGTGGTTATTTGCCTAGTAATTATTTTTGTAACTTTAAAATAGCTTTGCATAGTTAATCAGCTAAGCTCCACTCTGATACTATCAGGAGGAAGGCTTTTTTTTTGTACGAGTTCAGTGAGGAGTCCAAAAAGAAACGAGGGGCAGAATCTTTGGCTCAGCTCATGTCCAGACATCATCGCGCGTCATTTAGATTTTCAGTTCGGCGGGCGGGCATTCAAGTCAGCTACGCGCCCACTGAACTGTCAAAGGCCTATTAAGGCCATTTAAAAAGCCAATAAAGCAACCTTAAGGTTGGCGGGCAGGAAGAGAGTTCAGGCGGCCTTCCCATTTTTCATGGAAACTCATCCACGGGCAGGATGAGGTTTCATGAGCGATGTTAAAGTGTTTGAAAAATTTTTAATAAAATTAATGGACACGTCCCAGCTCATGTGACAGTTTCACATGAGGGGACATGTCCTTAATTTTTTTTTTTAACCTTTAATCAATGTTTTATAAGTGAAAGTAATCTCAGGCACAGAGGTGCCTCAGGGAGGTTTCTGTGCTCTTTTGCGCGCAGGCCCGCCCACGTAAAATGGCGGCGCCCAGCCAATCGGGGGCACCGATTGGCTGTGTGCCCACCTGCGCCCACTCCTGCACAAACCCCTGACAGGGAGAAAATTCTCCCCTAGAAACTTATAAACCTAGAAATGATGTTGACCAATGTAGGGAGACAGGGGATCATTGCCTTTGCTGTGGCTAAGTGAGTAACACTCTTGCTTCTAGGTCAGAAGGTTTTGAGTTTTGTGCTCCCAGAGAATTGAGCGCAAAATCTCAGCTGACGCTCAAGTGCCATACTAAGGGGAGGGCTACACTGTTGGATGTGCTGTCTTGCAGATGCAAAGTTCAACTGAGCCCTCATCCCCCTTTCAAGGTCAAGTAAAAAGTCCTGTAGCAGTGTTTTGAAGAAGAGCAAGTGAGCTATCCCTGGTGTCTAGCCAATATTTATCCCTCAATCAGCATTACTAAATCAGATATTCTGGTCAGTATGACTTTACTGTTTGTGAGAGCTTGCTGTGCACAAATTGACCACTGCATTCTGATAGTAAAACAATAACTACACTTTAGAAGTGCTTCATTGGCTGTAAAGTGCTTTGGGATGTCATTGTTGTGAAGGGTGCTATATAAATGCAAGTTTTTCTTTCTACTTAATACATTTACAATGCTGGTAGGAGGTCTTATGGCACGGTGGGTAACATCCCTGTCTCTGAGCTAGAAGCTCCAGGCTCAAGACCCACCCCAGGACTTGAGGCCAAGAAAGATGCATTTATAATGCAGCCAAGCAGCTTAAGTATCAACCCAGCAAATCCTTCCAACACATGCCAACAGCAGGTGATAAGAGCAGGAGAGATTCCTGGTTATCCATGTGATGGGAAGAAAATTGGAACCTCTACCATGACTATCCACAGCTCCAGACTACAACATGCAAAGGTGTATAAAATTATAAGGGGCATAGATAGGGTAGATAGGAAGAAGCATTTCCCCTTAGAGGAGGGGTCAATAACTAATGGGCATCGATATAGGGTAAGGGGATCTGAGGAAAAATGTTTTCACCCAGAGGGTGGGGGTATCTAGAACTCACTGTCTGAAAGGGTGGTAGAGGCAGGAACCCCCACAACATTTAAGAAGTATTTAGATGAACACTTGAAATGCCATAGCATACAGGACTATGGTGCAAGTGCTGGAAAATGGGATTAGAGTAGATGTCTGGCGCAGACACAATGGGCCATAGGGTCTCTTTCCTTGCTGCAAAACTCTATGACTCTATGCATGTAAAAGTGCACGTTGCCACAGCAACTCAGACTCCCTGAGAGATCTTTAACATGCCACCACCACAATACTGTTACACACTGCTACCAGGAGGGTTGGCAACTGCTGGTTCCAGTTTCAGGTTGAAAACATGAATAATGGTCATGCCAAAGACGGGTTAGATCTTCACTAATATACCTGTTCAGATGAAGCTCTCCATGATTAGCTTGGCAATGTTATCAACACACTGCCCTAACTCAACTCAATGAAAAATGCAGCCATCTGACCCAGCCTGACTTGAGGGAAAATGGAGGGAGCTACATTAGGGCAGCATGTCAGCCACAGGAGGATGGCAAGTGAGAGGATATTTTTTGTCAATCTGTCAAGAAGTACAAAACTGAAGTTATTCTAATACCAGGTGAGCAGCATTATAGCGGCATTAGCTTCTATGTAAGATGCTAAGATGGGATGTTTTTTTTAAAAATTATATAAAATTCCATTCAGGCAAAATGAGACCACCAGCAAAGAGTCAATGAAGATTAAGCCACAGCGAGAACTGGAGCTGCCTCGGTCAGGGAGATAGAAAATGGGAGAGCCACCCCCTCCCCCTGCCCTTGCTGCGCCCCCCCCACCCCCCCCTCAAGCCCTTCCACCTTGCAACCCCCTTCCTGGCATTACTCACAACTTAGAGCCCTCCTCAATCCAAAGCCTCAGTGGGAGTAGTACCAGCAACAGCCACCTCATGGTGCTGCAGAATACAGAAGAATGTCATCTTCTGATTGGCCTGCAGCTCTTGATGGGTGGGACTTATGTTCCCGGGGTCCTTGATACTCTTTTGAGTAAACCTGTTTCCATCTGTTTCAGATGATTCCCGGGGTCCTTGATAATCTTTTAAATGAAAACCAAAACAACAAAATTGGGATAAATCAGGCACAGCCCCTAATTCAGGTCAGCTGTAAAACCAAGAAAAAGTTTAAAGGAAACTTACAAACTTTAAATCAAAATGTGATTAAAGGGGGCGGGGTCCTTGATCCCGCCACTATCCTGGTAAGTGCCTGAGTGGCACAAGATGTGGCAGGCCTTCCCAAAGAGAGACCCCAGTCATCCCCACAGGAACTATCTATAAATAATGAAATGGTTGGCACATGATGGGAATCAAGCTTTATCAATTGGTCTACAACAGGCCCAATCACCTGCAAGTGCTCAGGTTATAGGCACGTGCGTGTTTGGGTTTCAAGAAAAGAGTTAGCTTTGAATCTTGCTGGTTTCTTTTTTAACGTTATTACTCTGTTTCTACACAGCTGCCGATGGGAGCTATTCTTTGATTTGGTTACATCAAATGGAGGAGGGGAACAGCAGCAGAGGTGACAGCAGCAACAAGCTGCCCTGCCCCAAGGAGCAGCAGCAACCCAAACTCCAGACAAAAGCTCCAAAGGTGAAAAGGTGAAATCTTTAATGTCAAAACAATAATAGCCTTAGCATTAATTTTCTCTCAAATGTCAACTCACTGTGCCTTTTTTAAATGTTTTCCTTTAAACTAATCATCCTATTTGCTGTGAAATGATCCCCCAATGATTTTAACATAGCTAATGAAAACCTGCTGTTGTTCATGTTTGGGCTCAATTTTGCCACGAGTGTTGGGTCATTTCTAGGTCATGGACCCGCTCAAGGAGGCAGCGCGCTTTCTGTCTGAACTTTTCAGGAGGCGGCCAATTTAGGTCACCTCCGCGTTCGCCATCTGCTTCGGGATGGCGGGCGGGATCCTGAGGAGGGAGCTCAGCACAGTGCGGCCCACCCCAAGGGGGAGGGGAGGGGAAGGAAGGGAGGCAGGAGGGGGAGAGGGGGAGAATGGGAGAGGGAGGGGGGGAAGGGAGGGGGGAAGGGAGAGGGGGAAAGGAGGGGAGGAGGTGCCAGCAGCAGTGTAACCAGAGGGAGCGCTGCTGAGGCCCAAGCAGCAGGAGTTGCAGGGAAGCACTGGAGGCATGATCAGCATCAGTGGAGCGGCTGACACCTCAATAGACCTATGGCATTCGGAGATATCCGTCTCCGGGATTTCCACACTCAATGGTAAAGCTAGGATATGGGAAGACAGCAACCCTGCCCATTTTCTGCTGGAAACATATAGACCCCTACCCACAGCTTCAACACCCCCAGACTCGACCTCCCACTGTATGCTGCTTTCTCTCACTCAATGATGCAGTGGGAGAAGCTGAGGTCCATGTGACGCCAGTAAAATTGTTGTGCTATTGCAATAATCACGGTTAAGTGTCTCCTTATTAGTTTAATCGCATTCCTGCCGCTGGCAGGCAGTTTGCTGTCCCTGCTGCTATTCCATCTCTGCGAAAGCACAGGGAGGTGGGACACATCAGGGAGCCGGTCTGACGGGCTTTAGTGCAATTTTTCCAGATCCCACTGCCACAAAAACTGTCTCCATGGGCCTGGAATGTTTCTACACTTGAGCCGCTCGAGGCCAACATCCTTTGCAAGCTCAGGCTGTACAAGGCTTGGCTGCAGAGTGCCGATGCTCTTGTGACAGAACGCCACACAAGCCGAACTTCGAGAGATGGTGCAGCATCACTTTGGCAGGCTTTTCAATGCAGTATACAATATTGCGCATGTGCCGACAGGCGTTCTCTTGAAGGCTGTGCTCCCTGAAGTCAGCCTCCCTGTCCTCCTTCGCAAAGTTCAGAAATAGACATCGCCTCTGTTGACGCATCCCCTGCACTTCCACTGCCCCCCACCAAACCCCCCATCCTAGGGACTTCACCAGTACAGACACCACTAACTCACTCTCTAGCCCACCCAGGTTGCCAACCTCTAGTGTGTCAATGTGTCACTTTTGGCCCAGTTTGGTAGCTCTCGCCTCTGAGGCAGAAAGTTCTGAGTTCAAGTCCCTACGCCAGGGCTTGGACACAAAAATCAAGGCTGACATTCCAGTATTGCGCTGAGGGAGTTCTACACTGTTGGAGGTGCTGTCTTTCAGTTGCGATGTTAAATTGAGCCACCCCATCTACACAATCAGGTGGAGATAAAAGATCTCATGGCACTGTTTTCAAGGGTAACATGGAGGTTATCCCAGGTGTCCTAACAGATACTAGTGCCACAAGCAACATCACAAAAGACTGATTATCTGGTCATTATAAAATTGCTGTATGTGGGAGCTTGTGCACAAATTGGTTGCCTGATTTTCAACAGTAACTTTAGGTGGAACTTAATGCTCCTCTGGAGGTGGGCTGGGAGGTAGGGTAGTCCATATAATCAGCCAGGAAGATGCGGAGAGGAGACCCTGTCACCTTCCTGACTCCCCCTGATTAAGTCCAGAGCAGGAGAGGTCACAGACAGCCTTCCCGACCAGAAGCCAATTGAGGCCTTTAAGAATAGACTTTAAATGACACTTGAGAGCCTCATCCCACCACCTACAGGTATCCAACTAGTCAACCTTGGCAGCTATGCCTGCAGTCTGGTGACAAGGGTCCCTCCTACTTGTGGCAGCCCATACCCCATGGAGAGACCTGTGGGTGAAGGCACCAGCCTGCCCTTAAAACTGACTCTCCCAGTCCCCTCGACTAGGCCTCCTGACTGACCCTGGTATGTCTGCCTGACCCTATCTTTCCATTAGGGCTCCAGTGACAATCTGTTAGTGGCCTCGATTTGCCATCAGCTCTCAAGAGGTGGAAAATTCCCCCTGACCACAATGAGGATCCCATCACCAATCAGGTCAGTGCCTGACTGACTTTAAATCAAATCTGGGTGGGTTCTCTGAATGCCAACAGTGGGTTTGCCACCCACTCTCCAGCCAGTTGCCGGGCCTTCCGCTGTGAGCGTTAGATTCTGCCCTACGTTTCAATCATTGGTTGTAAAACGCGTTGGGACATCTTGTGATCATGAAAGGCAGTATAAAAATGCAAGTATTTCTTTTTTTCTGCTATTTGGGAGAGAGAGTGTGTGTGTTTCTTTTTTTTTCCGGATGATTATCCTCCTCTGGATTCTCTTTCAAAGGTTTCAAGTGCTGAGAAGGACATTCAGCAGATACTGGTCTCATAGCAATGTTTAAGTGGAAGGATTCATGTCCCAAACCAAATCTTACAAGCTTGGGTGACCTTTGACCTCACAGCCCTATTCTCGTCCATGGAAATGGAGGATATCAGTGCTGAAGCAATAAGTAGGCCCTCTTAAAGCAAGATTGTTGATATTTTGGCTGCATTTTGAACTTCATTGTTAGCTGGGAGCCTCGCTCATTGTGCAAGCATTTTTTCTGAGATCCCTGGTGCTGCCTTTTGTGTAAAGTCATCACTTTTCCCCTGCTGCATTTGCATTTAAATTGGCAAATTGCTGCAGCAGTACAAACTGTGTCCAGGGAGGATGGAACTGAATGTGTCAGTTCCCATACTGCTGTCAATCTGGGTGGGGTGGACTGCTTAATAATGGGGCATCATTGGCACATCCAATAGCATCTCAGGCGCTCCATTAGGTTTTAGGAAAGCTCAGTTTTTCTCCTTTGCAAATATGTTAGAGAAAACTAAATTGAAGTAGAAATCCCAGTGAAGACTAACCAAGGCGTTTGAAAATTAACCCTAATAATCCTTGTAGATAAATTGTCATGGATGTAATTCCAAACATTTTAAATGTTACTGCCACCCAGTGTGCGGTGAAATAAGACCCTTACACAAATATAACCCAAATTGAGCTTTGTGTAACAAGTTCAGTAATCTTGGTATTCGGCATAATCAACACAGTAGTGCCCTTAGTCTGTTTACACTGAATTGTTCAATGATAATGACATTCCTGACCTGTCCCTCAAATGTAGTGACTAAGTAATCTATGCTCACATCCACAACACACCCAGAAATCACAGAATTGTAAGGAGCTGTATTTATATCACTGTTTGTAATGCAGGCCTCCAGCTAATTGTAGAGAATATGAATAGATAGTTTTGACTTAACCATACACCAAGGATGATGAGCACATACGTACATACAAACATATGAATTAAGAGCAGGAATAAGCCACTCGGTCCCTCTGCCATTCAATAAGATCATGGTTGATCTGAATGTAACCTCAACCCCACATTCCTTCCTACCCCCAATGACCTTTCACTCCCTTGTTAGCCAAGAATCTATCTAACTCTGCCTTAAAACTATTCAAAAACTCTGCTTCCACCGCCATTTGAGGAAGAGAATTCCAAAGGCTCACAACCCTCTAAGAGAAAAAAATTCTCCTTATCTCTGTCTTAACTGAATGACCCCTTCAAAGTAAGCATATAGCAAACAATCAGGATAATTCCCATGGAAATCCAAGCAACCGTCCTTTGGATAAGGCATATTAAACTCAAGCCCAGTGCGACTGCTCTGTAGCTCAGAATGCTATTAAGGATCTCAAAGTCCTTCTCCTGTCCTGACAAGCATTCCTCCCAGGATCAACGTCAATTAACTGGTCAGTCATGTGGAGAGCGAGTGAAACCTGCTTCACCATCCTCCGTATTTATTACTCTAATAATGCCTTTGAATATCCAAACAACTACTTGTCACACATTAGGTCAAATCGGTTAAACATAAAAACGCTTATGATAGTCAAAACAGGTTCTGAATCTCCTGGGATCTCATTTTGCAACATTTTGTGGGATCTTGCTATGCGCAAAATAGTTGAGGCATTTTCTTACCTGACCAGTTATTACACTTCAAATGTTCGAGAAGCTATTCAAATGGATGACTTTCTTGCTCTCAGGCTCTATTTACAGACCAGCAGATTCACCAGTGTCATCATATTTGCATGTCCCACTGCCTCTCCCACATTTTTTTTCATTCATTCATGGGGTGTGGGCTTCGCTGACTAAGCCAGCATTCATTGCCCATCCCTAATTGTTCTTGAGAAGGTGGTAGTGAGCTGCCTTCTTGAACCGCTGCAGTCCATGTGGTGTAGGTACACCCACAGTGCTGTTCCAGGATTTTGACCCAGCAACAGTGAAGAAACAGCAATATATTTCTATGTCAGGATGGTGAGTGGCTTGGAGGGGAACTCACATCTGATGCCCCAGTGGGTTTGGAGGATGCTGTCTAAGGACCCTTGGTAAGTTTCTGCATCTTGTCAGGCTGTTGCTTGACTAGTCTGTGGAGCAGCTCTCCCAATTTTGGCACAAGCCCCCTGATGTTAGTAAGGAGGACTTTGCAGGGTCAACAGGGCTGAGTTTGCCATTGTCTTACATGGGCAGCAGATTTCCTTCCCTAAAGGGGCATTAGTGAATCAGATGGGTCCCCTCCCCCCCGCCAGAATCATTTTATTTCCAGATTTTTATTGGATTTAAGGGGGTTTGAACCTGGGTTCCCAGGGCATTACCCTGGGACTCTGGATTATTAGTCCAGTGACAATACCACCATACCACCACCACCTGGTAGTTTAAGCTAGTGACAGGCATTGAGAATAAAAGGGAAGAAGTGGATCGTCTGAGCAGTCTGTCAGTCAAAATTGTCTGGTTTTGAGTCCAACAGCCCAGGGTTGCCAACCCTCCAGAAGTGTCCTGGAGTCCCCAGGAATTAAAGGTCATGAATGGGTTGGAATAGGGGGGCCACCAGTGTCAGAGCATTCACACGAGGCAGGTGGTCCTGTCCTCCATTCATGCTACCTTCTGATTAAGGAGGGCAATGTGGATGTGGATTGTCAACTCAAGCCAACTGCAAAGGTGAAATCATGACAAGTCGCTGAATAAAGCAACTGCAATTCGCAAAATATAAGTCAAGGGGAACTTGTTGTGAGGTTTGAGATGTATATATTTTAATAAAGTCTAGTGCTGTTCCTTAGTATTGCTGACAATTGATAAATATGTTTCTTTATGTCAAGTTGACAAAGGAGTTGGAAGATTTAGTTCAGTTCACCGAACCTGCAACAACATTGTGACAATTGACATTAAAAATTGAACAGGAAATGTTGACAAAACAAATTAGAAGGTTCATTGTTGTGAGAAAACCTTTCCCAAAAATCATGACAACTGGAAGTAGGGTTCGTAGATGCAAGATATGCTGCCTACAAAAGATTTGTGTTTGTTAAGAATTACATAAAATACACAGCCTAAAAATAGGCCATTCGGCCCAATAAGGCTGTGATAGTTTTTATACTCCTCACAAGTTTCCTCCCAGTCAGTCAGTCTCATCTCAGCCTATCCTTCCAGTTCACTTTCTCATGTACTTTTCTCATGTACTTTCAGCCTCCACCACTTGCTCTGATAGCAGTATCCACATTCTAACCACTTTCTAAGTGAAGTAATTTCTCCTTATTTCCCTGCAGGATTTATTGGTGGCCTTCTATAACCCATTTATAACCTTTAATTCCTGGAGATTCCAGGACAGTTCTGGAGGGTTGCAACCCTGGGCAGTTGAACTCAAAACCAGACAATTTTGATTGACAGATTCCCCCTTGTTCTCAATGCCTGCCACTGGTTTAATCTATAGGGAGGTGGTGGCGTAGTGGTATTGTCACTGGACTTTGAATTCAATAAAAGTATGGAATTAAAAGCCTAATGATGACCATGAAACCATTGCCGATCATTGTAAAAACTCATCTCTTTAGTGGTGGAAAATCTGCCATCCTTACCTGGTGTGGCCTATGTGTGATTCCAGACTAGACTCTTAAATGGCCTAGTAAGCCACTCAGTTGTATCAATCCGCTAAATCAATAAAATAAACCAGACCCACCATTTGGCATCAACATAGGCACCAGAAACAACAACAGCAAACTTAGCCGTGACGACCCTGCCAAGTCCTCCTTATAAACATCTGAGAACTTGTGCCAAAATTGGGAGAGCTGTCTCAAGCAATATCCTGACATAATCATACCCAAAGAATCATAAACTGACATACTCACAGAATCATAAACCACCATCAGACACCACCATCACCATCCTCTGGTATGCCCAGTCCAACCGGTGGCACATTGGCATTGGAAGCACAGTGATATATAGTCGGGAGAGAGGTCACCAGGGAGTCCTCAATGTCGACTCCGGACCTCATGAAGCATAAAGTCTCATGACATTAGATCAAACATGGGCAATGTAACACCCTGTTGATTACCACGTAGCCCACGCGCACCCCCCCCCCCACCGACCCCCCCCAACAAGTTGATGAGTCCATGCTCCACCATGTTGAACACCACTTGGAGGAAGCACTGAGGGTGGCAAGGAGGCAGGATGTACTCTGAGTGGGAGACTTTAATGTCTGAGAGGGTTCAGTAGCACCACTACAGACCGAGCTGGCTGAATCCCAAAGAATGTAGCTGGTAGACTGTGCCTGCGGCAGGTGGTGAGGGAACCAAAAAGAGGGAAAAACATACTTGACTTTTTCCTCCCCAACCTGCCTGCCACAGGCGCATCTGTCCAAGACAGCATCAGTAAGAGTGACCACCGCACAGTCCTTATGGAGACAAAGTCCCGTTTTCACACCAAGGATAGCCTCCAGCATGTTGTGAGCACTACTACCGTGCTAAGTGGGATAGATTTTGAATAAATCTAGCAACTCAAAGCAACCATGAGGTGCAGTGGGTCATCAGCAGCAGCAGATTTGCACTCGAACACAATCTGTAACCTCGTGGCCCAGCATATCCCCCACTCTACCATTACCATCAAGCCAGGGGATCAACCCTGGTTCAATGAAGACTGCAGGAGGGCATGCCAGGAGCAGCACCTGGCATACCTAAAAATGATATGTTAACCAGGTGAAGCTACAATACAGTACTACATGTGTGCCAAACAGCATAAGTAGCAAGTGATAGATAGAACTAAGCAATCCGACAACCAACGGATCAAATCTAAGCTCTGTAGTATTCCCACGTCCAGCCGTGAATGGTGGTGGGTAACTAAACAACTCACTGGAGGAGGAGGCTCCACGAATTCACCAAGCATCCTTAGACAGCACCTTCCAAAACCACGATCAATACTACCTGGAAGGACAAAGGCAGCAGATAGATGGGAACACCACCACCTGGAGGTTCCTCTCTAAGTAACTCACCACCTTGACTTGGAAATATATCGGTGTTCCTTCACTGTTGTTGGGTCAAAACCCTGGAACTCCCTTCCTAACACCCCTGCGGGTATACCCACACAACATGAACTGCAGCGGTTCAAGAAGGTAGCTCACCACCACCTCCTTAACGGCAACTAGGGCTGCGCAATAAATGCTAGCCCAGCCAGCGAAGCCCATATCGTGTGAAGGAATAAAAAAGAAAATCCCCATGCATGCCATAGCGTCCGTTGTCCCTGTGGAGCATAAGCACTGCATTGACCCTCATGGCCGAGCGGAATGCCTCCTCCATAGAGAGGCTCCTCCAAGATTTTCCGGGGATGCATTTGGACCTGCAAGCACTCACCCGGCAGTGACCTCAGCTAGCCAGTGTCAGTGTGGGAGATAAATTGGGCAACCAGTATCCCACCTTTGTGCCCATCCATCAATGGTGAGCAGGGAGGTCCAAAGCGACCTCACATTGGCGCATGAGCTGCCTGTCATCTCTCCGGGCTCCGGTTAGGGTGCTCTGGATGATGGCAGCAGCTCCTCCGTCCCTCTACCAGTGGCTGTGGCATCTGATGAGGCTGTGGCAACTGGGAAGATGCCAGCCGTGGCACTGGCCACTACCTTCCAGGCAGGGCCAGCACAGGCTCCACAGGCCAGAGGATGACCGCCAAGGTCATCAAGGCTAACAAAACAGCAGAGTGAGCAGGCTGTCTCCAATGCCAGTGCCAGTGAGGGGGGAGCACTCGCAAGTGAAAACTTATAGCATCTTAAACACAACGTGGCCTGATCACGGGTGATTTTTGTTTCCCCCGTTTTTCTTTTTTTAATGATGTGATGTAAAACACTGGTCAATGTTAATTTCTGCAGTGTTTGTCAATCACCAGTAAATGAGACTTTTTTCGTGCAACCGACGTCTGGATGCTTCATTTCCTCTGTAGGTACAGGGTAAGCCATGATGCTATGGTGGACATGTGACTCCTTAAACTTTATTGCAATGGCACTTGGTGTATGATGTTGACCAAGGAACTGGTCCCATCAGGGATCGAATATGGAGCCTGCAGCCCTGGCATGTGGTGGTGGTTCTAATTTGGTAGGCTGGCTGAAGGAGCATTGGATCAAAGCTTCCCGGGTGTCCCTGCCTCCCTGGAGGTTCCCCAGGTCAGTGTCTATGCCCTCAGTGTTCTCCTGACTGTGCTCGCCCTCAGACACACTACTGGACTTGTTGCCTCTGCAGCTGCTTCTTTCTCCACTGCGTCCCCCCTTTCCGGCGCCAGATCTTGTAGGGCGCAGCATGTAACCACTATCAGTGACACAAGCTCTGAGGGGTATTGCAATGTGCCCCCTGAATGGTCCAGGCATCGGAAGCACATCTGGAGAAGACTGATGGTTCTCTCTACCACAGCCCTTGTGGAGGCGCGCCTCCTGTTGTACCGCTGCTCAGCCTCTGTTCTTGGGTGTGGGAGAGGAATCATGAGACACCTTTTGAGGGGATAGCACTTGTCACCCAGCAGCCATCCATCCAGCCGGGCTAGGGCACTGAAAAGCCTCAGGACCTGGGAGTATCTCAGGATATAAGCATCATGGGAGCTACCAGGGTACCTTGCACAGACTTGCAGAATCTGCATCGTGTGATCGCACACTATCTGCACATTCATGGGGTGGATTCCTTTCCTGTTGATGAAGGAACCGGGCTCACCCACAGGTGCCTTGTTGGCCACATATGAGCAGTCTTTTGTACCCTGGACGCAGGGGAAGCCAGCAATGGCTGCAAAGCCTCTGGCTCGCTCAGCCTGGTTGGCCTCATCCATACGGTATTGAGTGATAGTCAATGCACACCTGAACAGAGAATCTGTCACCAGCTTGACACAACTCTGGACAACTGAATGGGAGACTCCACACACATCCCTACCGACCCCTGGAAAGAACCGGAGGCATAGAAATTGAGGGCCACCATGACCTTCAGAGCCACTGGCTTGGGGTGTCCACCCACACAGTCAAAGCTGATCTCAGGGCTGATCCTCTGACAAATGGAGGACACAGTCTCCCTTGAGAGGCAGAGCCTCCTTCAGCATTGCACCTCTGGCATACTGAGGTAGCTGTATCGCCGCCTGGAAACCCTGGCAGCAGGTTATTGGCAGCCCCTTCCACCTTGGCCATCCTGTTGGCCCTGCACCCCTTGTGCCTGCGCCTGTCCTCCCACAGGTCACTCCCCTGGAAGCAGAATAGGGACACCTGGCCTACTGCCACTTCTGGCCCTCTCTTCCTCCTCAGAGGAGATGCCTCCAGCGGAGACCACAATCCCTATTACCAGGGTGAGGGAAGGCTGTCTGATACCAGGAAGGCCCCACATGATGTGGATCCTCCAGGGGCCTGGAAGACAACACTGAGTCTTGAACTGAAGCCTCTAAATGCTCTGAATTCAGCTCTTTCTGAATTTCAAGTGAAATGAAGCTGCCCCGTTCACAGAAGCAAGCAGCAGCAAGTGACATCCAAATCTACTCACTAATCGTTTTGTCAAGCCCACTGACCCCTCTTATCCGACCCGTGGATGAGGTTTTGTAAATTGTGGCCTGCATGCCTGCTCGTTTTGCCCATGCAATGACTTGAAAATCACTGGGCTACGTAAAGTCGGAGACAATTAGTCTCTCAAGAGCCTTAGCTGGCCACTTAATTAATGACGGGCACGCCTCCATCTTCATTGTGTGCCCACCTAGTGAAATATCATGAGAGTGCGTGTTGACATCGGCACGCTCGGCCGACATCAACACGCTTTATTTCACATTCGGCCGTGCATCTGCATGCCAAGGGTAAGATTCTGCCCATAGATTTTAAAAGACCCAGGTAAAGTGAGACACAATAGTCTGAACCAGTCAAATTCATTGAGTTTTCTTAACTTCAATTCTTTGAAGACAGCAGCTTGAGGCATAGGTGCTGAAGGCTTTTCACACTCATTAGATCTTAAAAATGCCTATCCTTCCAAACAGCTTTCACTCCTTTATGCATATTTTCCCATTTGAATGCAAATTCCCATTGTTTCACTATGTCTTTGGACTTTATCTTTCTGATAATAAAAATCTCTCAAAGCACTAAGTTTTACCAATAATCTTTAGGAAAAATTAACACACTGTTTCTAAACTCCACCTGGTTAGGTGGCACATTTCACCCCTCCTTTGAAAACAATCTAATCTGGTTTATTTAAAAATACAAATGTCCTTTTACACCTTACATTCTAAACTTGTCCCATGTTTACATCGAAGCCTTCAGGCCAGCTGCCTTTAACTTAATTAAGTCTCTCTCTCACACACACACATACACATACACACACACCACTATTTTACAATAAATTCCAATAAATTATTATATCTTCCTGACACATTAGTGGATTTTCACATCACTTCAATGGATGAGTGCTCAGCAAGGAGTCCAATTGTTCACCATCTAGGTTGGTACTGTCTCACGTGTGATGTTAAACCAAATATTGATTAGCAGATGTGATTATAAATGTTACACAAGAAGGGAGACGGTGGGGCAATGGTTATGCCCCTGAGCTTTAGTACCCCAGAGGCCCAGGTTAATGCTCTGAGGGCAAGGGTTTAAACCCCACTATGGCTGTGGTGGAATTTAAATTCAATTAATAAAATCTGGAATAGAAATCTAGTTTCAGTCATGGTGACCATGGATTGTCGATTGTTGTAAAAGTCCCATTAGGTTCATTAAAATCCTTTAGGGAAGGAAATCTGCCATCCTTACCCAGTCTGGCCTACATGTGACTCCAGACTGTGTTGATTCTTAACTGCCCTCTGCAATGGCCAAGCAAGCCACTCATTTCATTTATGGGGGAGGTAGTGGCACAGTGGTACTGTCACTGGATTGGTATTCCAGAGACCCAGGGTAATTATCTGGAGATCTAGATTTGAATTCCACGATGGCAGATGGTGAAATTTGAATTAAATAAAAATCTGGAATTAAAAGTCTGATGATGACCATGAAACCATTGCCAATTGTCGTAAAAACCCGTCTGGTTCACTAATGTCCTATAGGGAAGGAGATCTGCTGCCCTCACCTGGTCTGGCTTACATGTGACTCCAGACCCGCAACAATGTGGTTGCCTCTTAAATGTCTTCTGAACAGGGAAATTAGGGATGGGCAATAAATGTTGGCCTAGCCAGCAACGCTCACATCCCATGAACAAATTTTTAAAAAAATATCAAGGGCAATTAGGGACAAACAATGAATGCTGGTCTTACCAGTGATGCCCACATCCCATGAAAGAATAAAGGAAAAAAAGTCACTGCTGGTGGGTGGGTTCTTTGTGGCATGCTCGCTTGTCCCATTGGTGTCTGACTCTGATCCCCTTGAATGTTGAGATGGCTTGATGACAGAGATTTCTCCATTTGTATATGTTCCCCCATATACAGGGGTCGAACTTGCAGGCTCTGAGATTGGATTTCAGAACATCTTTACACCTGAGTTTGTGATATCCTATGGTACGGGTTCCTTTGCTCAGGTGGTTGTAGAGTACTGCCTTTGGTATGTGAGAATCCTCCATGTGAACCAAATGGCTGACCCAGTGAAAAATAAGCTCTGATGAACATGGTTTGAGGCACCTTACAAGAACTTTGGTGTTAGGGATTTTGCCCTGTCACTTGATGTTGCAGATAGACCTATCGCAAGGAAGGCAGAATGCATTGAATTGCTTTATGTGACTCCAGTAGGTTGTCGATGCCTCACAGACATAGAGATATGACATTAAGTACTGATATCAAGGGAAGATTACATGATGTCTGGTGGTTAATATTCAAGGCAAGCCTACGCATTCACAATAATTTGTTATAGGTCTCTTGGCTCTGAAGAAAATCAAAAAATGTGTTTTTTTTCCATTTTCTTTGAACACTTTTATTTAGTGATTATAATTATATTGCAGATAGGTTAAAAGAATGTTTTAATGACAATCAAGGGTCACCTAACTGGAAAATGAAGAGCCCATTCACTTTCTAGTTGTTTGGGAAGGCAGGGCGTCATGATGATTGATGAGCCAACACCCAGTGACAGAAGCATGAGGGAGAGGCATGTAATAAAATGGAGGCTAGAGGCCATGTAATAAAACCTCCAAAAGCACATTCAACCAAAGTTGCCAACTATAACCGTTGCCTCCTGAAGCCTAGAAATGAGCACAACCCAGAGGTCAAAGATCAAAATAGAGAAGCTATATAGCTTACCTCCATGTTGGATTTTTAGAAATAAAGTTCCAGAAGGTAAATCAGACACAATAACCATGGATAAAATTTGAATAGCAGCTTTGAGCTTGTATTGGCATCCAAATGAAGTTACATAACTTGCTGTACCTTGCCTTTTGGAGTCAAATGAGCTTTCAATAGATCTTACAGATGGTTCAAAGTTCAGACACTCAGTGGCTCACCAGTGCAAAACAGAATACAGCAACATCCAAGAAATGGATAGTCTTCCCTAAGCGACTCCAGGGCAATATGGGAGAGTTGGCAACCTTATCTAGTGACCCAAGCTTGGGAAGGCCAGTAGGCTCCAATCTGTCATCACCCCCAAGGTCCCAAACACACTCACAATGTTACATTAAAATAGAAAGAAAAATTGATCTCAGCATGTCTACGTAATAGATTTTTTATCTTTTCATTTATTAGGGTGAGGGGAATAAAAGGTTTCTGGAAGTACTTGAGAATTAAATGAAGCTTTAATGGCCCTTCTGTGATAGATAGATCTGACAGCAATGTAATATTTCAAGTCAAGTGAAAGAAAGAAAGATTTCCTTTCCAGATATTTAATTTATTCAGCTGTTATCCACTTGTAGTGAGGTTACTTATACTTAGATACTTTAACAGATATCAGAAGGCTGATTTGTTCAATAAATATTCATTATTTTACACTCAGGAAGGAAAATCAGCTTTAGAAAGAGAAGTTAAATGCAATGCAAGTTGAATTTAACACAGGTTAAACAATCCTCCTCACTCCATCTCCCACTCATACTCTTTGAGCTTGATTTTCAAATCAGGGTCAGGAACCCAATGATAAATTGAGGGCCCTTACCCTGTCCAATAACTGTCTTGTATACGCAACATGATCTTGAAATGTAATGCCCTAATTGGGCCACAGGTGAACTCAGCTGTCAATTAGTTGTGTTGAGAGTTACCAGGAAGTGGGAGCTGCCTGCAGTACATGATCAGCAAAGTCAGACAGCAGCCATGAGGGGGACTGCCACTACATTGCAGAGGAGATGAGGCAGAGACTCGGAGGCCCAGCATTCTAACCAAGTAATGAAAGCAGCCACATGGCCACAGGAAGGTAAAATGCACATGATCCAGGTCAACGTCCCCCAGGTGCCAAAATTTCTCAACTTAAAAGAAAGACCCTTCACTTTTGCCTGCATTGAACCCGACAGCTGTGCACTAATGTGTACCAGATGATTGAAAATCACCTTCTCACCCTCTCAGGCCATTTAACAAACTCCTCCTGGAGCTTACTAGGCTCTTAATTGGAGGTGAACAGCCTCCCTGTTACCCATTTCCACCCTCTATTCAAAAATTGCCGAAGCAACAGGATCCAGTGCGCACCTCTGGGAATGCAATTTTTAAATTGCGCCTGCAACTCCCACCTCTACCCACAATTGAAAATCAAGCTCATTATATCTATCTTTGTTATTTAGTAGCAGATATTTATTAAAGTACCAAATTAGAATTATCACTTTGAAAGGGAGTTTTGGGGATTTCAAACTGTAAGAAAAGAAAATGATACAATGTGTAATTTCCATGATGTTTTATAGATATATAATAGATATTATTTTATATATATGTACGTGTCTGTGTCCGTGTCCATGTCTGTGTCTATGTCTGTATCTGTGTGTGTCTGTGAGACTCCTCCTTAGTTTCGTTCAACTGAGCCTACAACTGAGAGTCTCCTGTCAGTTCAGTTTGTTGCAGAACTGTTTACCACGTAGATAGAAAAAGATGTGTCAGCTGTGGCTCACTTAGTACCGGTCTTATCTTTGGGGCCGATCAGTGGTGGGTTCAAATCCAACCCCAGGAACCTGGGTGTAAAATATCTGGGCTGGCATGGCAGTGTTGCAGGTGCTGTCTTTTGGAAGAGACCTTAAAATGAGGTCTTCTCTTGAGTGGACTTAAAAGATCCCATGGACAGATTATCTGGTTACTACTATATTCCTGTTTGTGGGAGATTGCAGTGTGCAAACTGGTTGCCATATTTCCTACATTACAACAGTGAATACACTTCAAAGTATTTCATTGGCTCTAAAGAGCTTTGGGATGTACTGAGACTGTGAAAAGCACCGTGCACATGGCTGTCGTTAACCAAGTTCAATTTCCAGCCTATGCTGATCTGTTTTAAAATCTTTTTCTCAATGCTGGTAAAATCATGCTTGTTTTCCATCCCAGTTTATTTTTGTAATTTTTTGTCTATACTTACACATTACACTTGTGCTGTAAAAGTAAATGTTGTTATGGTGTAAAAGGAGACCATTCAGCCCATCGTGTCAGCACTGGCTCTCTGAGAATTTTGACTTAATGCCAATCTCCTGCCTTTTCCCTGTAACCCTGTGCATTGTGTCTATTTAAATAATCATCCAAAGCCCTCTAGAATGCCTCAATTGAACTTGCCTCCACCACATTCCCAGGCACTGCATTCCAAACCCTAACTACTCGCTGTGCAAAGAAGTTTTTTTCTCACCTCGCCTTTATTATCTGTTGTATTAGGTTTTACAGTCTCTCTACTGTTTCTCATTGACATCCCCATCAGCAAAGGACGGGAGTTTTAACTATTTCCCTGATCAAAATCAAGGAGTAAGTTAGAGGAAGAAAGCTGCAAATTATAACAGGCAGCACTGTATCTTATATGACCTGGGACTTCACAGTAAAACTGTGTGAAACTGCTCAAATTGTTGAACCAAGTCCAGATACTTGAGCACTTAATCTAGGATGTCTGAGGGAGTGCTGCACCTTTTGGATGTGGTGTTAAACCTAAGACTCGTCTATCCTCTTGGATGTAAAAAGTCCCAAAGCCCTATTCGAAGTAAAGCTGGGAAATTCCCCTAGTGTTTCAGCCAATTTAGGCCTCAACCCACAACACTAAAAATAGATTGCCTTGCTGTCACGTGGAGTGAATCAAATTCCCTGAAGAATGAAACCTTGTGTAAGTTGGGCCTTCAATAGGACGCCAAGAAGTAGGACCAACTCAGCACTTCAGGCTGAAGTCAGTTATGAATGCTTCAGCATTGTCTTGTGCAGACACAGGCCGGGCTCCACCATTGTTGAAGAGGGGGCTGTCAATGGAGCCTCTTTGTTGCTGCTTGTCAGGCCTTGCTCTGTGCAAAGTGGCTGCTGAATTTCCTGACATTACAACAGTGACTACACTTCAAAGGTCATTCATTTGCTGTAAGATGACCTCCTGAGGTCATGAGGAAAGGTGCTATACAAATGCAAGTTGTATTAAAATACAACTTCTTGAGAAGGGATAATATCGGGCCTTTTCCTTGAATCGCTGCAATCCTTGTGGCGATGGTACATTATGATAATTTTTGCAAATGGGTGGTTATTGGGACACTTCAGGGAGCATTAAGCATCAACCACATATAGAGCGGGGTTTTCTACCCCCGCCCATCACTGGGATCGTCTGGTCCCGCCGAAAGTCTCTTGGCTGGGCCGCCAAATCGCCCATAGTGGGTCCTGCCATGAAGGGGCTGGAAAATCTCAGCCATTGTGTCAGATTGGAGTCAATATAGGCCAGACTAGAAAAAGGTGGGCATCATTGAACCATCTGGGTTTTTATCTGGCTTTTAAGGACAATTTTGGTTTGGTGCCAGTCCACAAATTAACACATTTATTCAGTCGCATTTCACAGCCCATCATGTGGAATTTAACTCACAAGCCTGGATTTTCATCACTGAGGTTAATAGCGGGAGTTGGGAAAATTCCCTGCTTGGCCCGCCTGCCTCAGGAGAAAGTATCACAAAGGCAGGATCTTCATTGCCAGGGGTTGGGTACGGTTTGGAGTTGGGCCAAACAGTGAGGGGAGGGTACCCTAACTTGGCATGGTACAAGAGGGGCCATAGTGGGTGGATGAGGGGACATCTTGATATGGGGGACGTGAGTCGTGCGAACTATGGTTTTTGACTCCTCTGAGGAACAAAGGGACCTTGGCGTGTGTAGATCTCTGAAGGCAGAGGGGCATGTTAGTGGGGTGGTGAAAAAGGCATTTGGGACATTTGCCTTTATCAATCGAGGCATAGATTACAAAAGTAGGGAGCTCATGTTGGTGTTGTATAGAATCTTGGTGAGGCCACAGTTGGAGTACTGTGTGCAATTGTGGTCGCCACATTATAGGAAGGATGTGAATGCACTGGAGGGGGTGCAGACAAGATTCACCAGCATATTGCCTAGGATGAAACATTTAAGTTAAGAAGAGGAGTTGGATAGACTTGGGTTGTTTTTGTTGGAGCAGAGAAGACTGAGGGGTGACCTGATCGAGGTGTACAAGATTACGAGGGGCATGGACAAGGTGGATAGGGAGCAGCTGTTCCCCTTAGTTGAAGGGTGAGTCACAAGGGGACATAAGTTCAAGATGAGGGGCAGGAGGTTTAGGGGGGCTGTGAGGAAAAACTTTTTCACCCAGAGGGTGGTGACGGTCTGGAATGCGCTGCCTGGGAGGGTGGTGGAGGTGGGTTGCCTCACATCCTTTAAAAAGTACCTGGATGAGCACTTGGCATGTCATAACATTCAAGGCTATGGGCCAAGTGCCAGTAAATGGGATTGGGTAGGTAGGTCAGGTGTTTCTTACGTGTCAGTGCAGACTCGATGGGCTGAAAGGCCTCTTCTGCACTGATTCTGTGAGGGGCCATGAACCATGAATACTTTAAACCTGTCCCAACCCCATGAAAATTAGGACTAGGATATGCCTATCTCAACAATGGAGCCAGCCATCGAGAGCACAGGGTGCGGGCTTTTGACCCGAACCAGCCTGCAGCCTTAAAAGGCACTCCTGAAAATCAGACAGCCCAGAAATGGAATCGGGAATCATGGACTCGGGACCGTACGCTATTTTTAAAGGGCTTTTGAGTCATCCCAACTCGGTGAAAATCCAGGTCACAATCTTTAAGCTAGCATTCCAGGAGAATAAACACTGCATTATATACCCTGTATGAGTTAGATTGCCTTTGCTATGAAATCACAATAGATGCTACAGTGAACACCATGATCTTGGGCACAAATAGTCTAAATCATATAAGGCTTCTGCTGCTAATCATTATCTGGTGAGTGGGTGTTGGATGAGGATGGGATGATTTTTGGCTGAGATGCCCAGTGAAATGGTGCAAGCTGCCATTCTAATGTCTAGCTCAGATATGAAGAATAATGCTAAAAATCTGCTTTGGTGCCAGAATGTCTTAGTTGAAATCCCAGCAGTGTTCAAACCGTCTTTCATCTTTCTGAGCTTGATTAAATGAGTACCATGTTTTGAGATATCAGGGAGAAAGAGGATACTACAGGGACTCAGCAGTTCTTGCCACACGCAGCATCTCAAAAGTATCACTGTTACACCACACTAATTGAAATGGATAAATTATAACAGCACAAGAGCCCCCTCAGGAGACTCAGTAATGAGAATTAGCAATGTGTCATAGGAATCCATTTGCCCAAACAGATACAGATGGTTAAAGCAGAGATTTCAGATGAATGTTTCTGTCCCCTAAACCTAATGTATTTTTTCCTAGGAATTCAAAATTGTGGAGCTCGATTTTTCATGACTCCTACAATCTTTCCCCCATCATAGGTGGGATGTTTGGAGATGATTGTACAAAATTCAGCACCATTCATGACTGGTCTGATACTGAATAGTCCATGTCAACATGCAGCAAGACCTGCACAACATTCAGGCTTGGGCTGCGAAGTGGCAAGTAACATTCACACCATACGAGCGCCAGGCAATGACGATCTCCAACAAGAGAGAATTTGACCATTTCCCTCACGTGTGAAAGAATACGTTTTGTTTTTAAATCTAATGTTCATTAATCGCAATGACATTGTCACCTAATTTATATTTATTCATTGATGTACTTCTCTCTTTGACGCTTGTCAATACTGGTTTCATCCTGAATATGGGTTTTGCACCTTCATTTTGGTCTCTTGGAAGGTTACCATGTCAAGAGAGCTCCAAACATGGACAGCAGGGTTGAATTCCACGCATGAGGTGGGAGTGACTAACCTTGACAGCATGTGAATGAGTATGGCATCAGGAAACCTTAGTAAAATTGTAGTCGCTGGGTTCAAGGGAAAGATTCTCTGAGAACTGGAGTCATTCGTGACACAAAGGCGGGTGATTGTGGTTGTTGGTGGCCAATCACCCCACTGCTAGAATATTGCTGCAGAATTCCCTCAGGATAGGGTCCAAATTCCAACATCCTTCAGCTGCTTTATCAATGGCATCCCCCCATCATAAAGTCAGAAGTAGGGCTGCTCATTGATGGTTTCAATCTTTAGCTCTATTTGCTATTTCCCGGATAATGAAGCAGCCCGTGCTCACATGTAGCAGGACCGTGACAGCCTTCAGGCTTGGGCTGATAAGTGGGGAGTGATATTAATGCCACACAAGTGTCCAACAATGCAATCTTCAGCAAGAGAGAATCTACCAATGCCACAACCCCTGCCACCCACCCCACCCCACCCAACCGCCCCCTTCCCACTGACATTCCATGGCCATCATGAACTATCAATGTCCTGGAGGTCAACATTGACCAGAAACTCAACTGGACCAGCCATGTAAATATTCTGGCTATTGGAGCAGGTAGAAGGCTATATATTCTGACTAGCTCACTTCCTGATTCCTCAAAGTTTCTCCATCATTTATAGAGCACAAGTCACAAGTATGATGGAAATACTCTCCAGGTGGCTGGATGTATTAGCTGGGTGAGCTCAAGAAACTCGGCATCCAGAGCAAACCAACTCATCTTATTAGCATACCATCCATAACCTCCAACTTCCCCACCAGCATACAGTGGCTGCAATATGTACTATCTATGAGAGGGACATGACTTCAAGAAAAGATTGTCTTTTTGAAATAGTCACCAAGATGGTAGATAAGAGAAGTCCAATAGACATTGTCTACTTAAACTTCCAAAAGGATTTTGCTAAGATACTGCATAAGAGGCTTCTCTACAAGATAGAAGCCTCTGGTATTTGTGGTAATATAGTGAGCTAGATTGAGAACTGGTTGGAAGCATTAGGCAAAAACTGGTAACAGATGAATTTGGATCTGCTTGGAGACCGATTACCAGAGCTGATCCGCAGCAATCAGTTTTGGATCCATCACTCTTTACTATTTTTATTAATGATCTGGACATTGGTGTTGGGAGTGCAATTTGCAAATTTGTGGATGCTATAAAGATAAAGGTGAGCATTATGATTGTAAATGGTACTCAATTTGCTTCAGATCTTGATGTGTTGGGAAATTGGGCTTGTGACTGGCAAATGATGCATACCCTGGATAAGTGCAATGTTTTGCATGTGGCAAAGGAGAATATTCAATATTCAAGTAAAATCTTTAAAAAGGTTGAAGAAAGAATCCAATCTCAGTGTTTTATTGTATAGATCTCTAAAGTTTCTTGAGCAATTTAATGAAGCGATAGCTAGAGCGAATAAAATGTTGGAGTGCATTTCAAGAACAATTGACTTTAAAATAAGACATACTCTTTTGTCCTTGTGCCGCATCTTGATCAGAACCCAATCAGAATACTATATCCAGTCTTAGTTATCTCACATGGGAAATGATATTGAGGCTTCAGAATGGTGCAGAAGAGATCAACTAGACTAATTCCCAATACAATGCATTATTTAGCAAGATAGGCTAAACGAGCGTAGGCTCTACATTATAGAGAAGTATAGATTATGTGCTGATCTGGTCGAGGTTTATAAGATAATGAAGGGAATAGATTGTGTCCCGATTAAGTAGGTTAGAATAGGCTAGTGGTCACAATTTTAAGTTGTGTCCAGATCTGGGTTAACTGCAAGGAGGTGGTACTTGACTTAGAAACAGACTGCTGGCTCGTGTGTTGGATATTGATTCAATAGGGTCCTTCAAGTGAGAGCTGGGCCTGTTTCTGGCTAAACCAGAGATTACCTCATGGAAAAGGAAGTTACTGCAATGAATGTTCAGGGTCAGAATGGGCTCCTGGAGAGGAATCTCACACATTTCATTCCCCAAGTTAGTCTGGGTTTTTATCTGTTTCTGTTTGTCTCTCCCAGGGCATCACATGGTTTCCAGTGAGGTGGAGGTTGTATATATTGTGATAGACAAGGTACCATGATTGTGTTGGGCAGGCTGGATGGACAAGATTGGTCTTTTCCTATATGCATAAAAGCAAAACAAAAGCAGAAAATGCTGGAAAAACAGAGCAGATCTGACAGCATCACTGGAGGGAGAAAAACAGAGTTAACATTTTGAGTTCATATAACCCTTCTTCAGAGCTGAAGAGAGGTGGAAATGTGATGAAATTTATACTGGTAAAAGGGGGTGGGGCAGGTGAAGCTGGATAGAAGGTCAGTAATAGGTGGGGGGGCAAAGGAAGGATTGACAAAGATGTCATGAACTAAAGGTCAAAGGAATTGTTAATGGTAGTGGTTAGTGCTTAAAAAGGTGCTCATAGTAGTGTAAAGGTAAAAAAGCAGAATGTGATAATAGCAAAACAAGGGTAAGCATTGGGTGAAAGAACAACATAGAACAAGTGACAGATGGCATAACTGGGGCCCATTCGGGTACCCATAACCACATCTTTTATTTGGAGTATCACCTCCTCTTCACCATGGATGCCCAATCCCTCTACACCTCCATCCCCCAATGGGATGGTCTGAGGGCTCTCCGTTTCTCCCTTGAACAGAGGCCCAAACAATCCCCAACCATCACCACTCTCCTCCTCCTGGCTGAACTTGTTGTGTCACTGAACAATTTCTCCCTAAACATGTCTCACTTCCTCCAAATAAAAGGTGTAGCCATGGGTACCCGCATGACTCTCAGTTATGCCTGCCTCTTTATGGGGTATGTGGAACATTCCTTGTTCTAGTCCTACTCAGGCCCCCTCCCTCAACTCTGCTCAGTACATCGATGGCTGTTTTGATGCCACTTCATGCTCCTGCCTGGACCTGCAAAAAGTTATCAATTTTGCTTCCAATTTCCACCTATCACCTTCACATGGTCCATCTCTGACACTCCCTTCCCTTCCTTGACCTCTCTGTCTCTAATTCTGGTGATAGACTGTCCACCAATATTCATTACAAGCCCACTGACTCCCACAGCTACCTCGACTATAGCTCCTCACACACTGCTTCCTGGAAAGACTCCAGCCCTTTCTCTCAGTTCCTCCGCCTATGTTGCATCTGTTCCGATGATGCCACTTTCCAAAACGGCACTTCTGGCATATCTTCCTTTTTCCTTAAGTGAGGTTCCCACCCCCCCACTGTGGTTGACAGGGCTCTCAGCTGTGTCCAACCCATCTCCTGCACCTCTGCCCTCGCACCTTCCCCTCCCTCCCAGAACCATGATAGGATCCTCCTTGTCCTCACTTTTCACCCCACCAGCCTCCGCATTCAAAGGATCATCCTCCGCTATTTCCGCCAACTCCAGCATGATGCCACCATCAAACAAATCTTCCTCTCACCCACCCATCACCATTCTGTAGGGACTGTTCCCTCCGGGACACCCTGGTCCACTCCTCCATCACCCCCAACACCTCATCCCCTTCCCACGGCACCTTCCCATGCAACTGCTTAAGGTGCAACACCTGCTCCTTTTACCTCCTCCCTCCTTACCAAACATTCCTTTCAGGTGAAGCAGCGCTTCACTTATACCTCCTTCAATTTGGTCTATTGCATCCACTACTCCCAATGTGGTCTCCTGTACATCAGGGAGACCAAACGCAAACTGGGTGACCACTTTGCAGAACACCTCCCGTCTGTCCGCAAGTATGACCCAGACCTTCCTGTCACTTGCCATTTCAACACACCATCCTGCTCTCATGCCCACATGTCTGTCCTTGGCCTGCTGCAATATTCCAGTGAAACCCAGCACAAACTGGAAGAACAGTGCCTCGTCTTCTGATTAGGCACCTTACAGCCTTCTGGACTTAGTCTGAAGTTGTTGAACTCAATGTTATGAACTCTCTCCTCCATCCTCACCCCCTTTTATCCCCTTTCTTCCACATTCATTTTTATTTTTGATCCACTTGTTTTATTTTTATTTTTATTAATTTATCTGCAGTTTTATCCCCTTTTTAATCCCACTTTCTATTCCTAAGGTACTTGGTGCTTGGGACACTATTACTCCAAGTCATGCATCTTCTTGGCTTGGACATATAATGCCATCCTTTCATTGTCACTGGGTCAAAATCTTGACAGTACATTCATGGCAGTGGCTCAAGAAGGCAGCCCACCATCACGTTCTTTGGGCAACCAGGGATGGACAGTAATGACAGCATCCTGTCAGCTATGCCCACAGGCCGAGACTGAACTGATAAAAACATTTGAAACTACAGTTTTTGGAAATGTGCAGTCGATAGATCGGCATCTGAAAGAAAAAAGATAAAATGGCCCAGTTGAAACATTTTCCAGATGCTGACTGGTTTGCTATAAAATTAATTTAATCTGTTCTTATTGTTAGGACAAGTTAGTATTTCACCTCAAGATTAAAAAAACAATTTGTGTGCACAAATTTAAGAGTCAAATCAGGTGTCAACGCAGGTAGAAGTTATATTGTGATCCTGCCTGCCTAACAAAGTGAATTTCTTGTACAAGTCAATGAAGTATTCCGTGCGATCACAGATGGGCCAAAAAAAACTGAATAAATAAAACAAGGGCTTTTATTTGATTGGGAGGTCTCAAGCACAGTAATTACCATGAATAAAGGAAATTATGTTTGGGGCACATCTGCAATCTGTTGAAGGAGGTTTTTCTATTTTGTTAGGCTTACAACAAATTGGGACCAAATTGGGAAAACCTTGTTAATGACTAAGGCTGTATTAGTGTTATGAATTTCAACAGTTTTCTTTTCAACAGCATTGCATCGATCTTCACCCATGTAAACTCCAGGGGTTTCCTATTGATTTGGCAAGTTGGTTCTTTCTTTGACAAGGATTCTGGTGTCATTAATCATTCTCATGAATAATTGGCTCCCAGTTGGGTTTGTATATTGTGGCTCTATTTAATAATAAAGTGTCTATGACAAAACAGGAACCATTTGGTCTTCAGAGAGCAGCCTTTTGTGTGAGAAAGTGACAAGTTTCATAAATGTTTGGTGTGGTATCTTTTTTCAAATCATTCATGGGACATGGGCATCATGGTCAGTGTTCATTGTCCATCCCTAATTGCCCTTGTTCAGAGGCATTTAAGAGTCACCCAAATTGCTGTGGGTCACATGTAGGCCAGAACAGATAAGGACAACAGATTTTCTTCCCTGAAGGGCATCAGTCAACCAGATGGGTTTTTACAACAATTAGCAATGGTTTTGTGTTTATCACCAGTCTTTTAATTCCAGATTTTTATTGAATGCAAATTCTACTATTTGTTATGGTGGGATTTGAACCCAGGTCCCCAGAGCATTACAATGGGTCATCTAGATTACTAGCCTAGTGACAATACCACTATGCCACCACCACAAGGGTTGAGTCACTGAATCAACTCCTGACTCGAAAGTGGTTGAGATCCTGATATTCAGAATTAGAAATCTGACTTTTTGCTGGCTAAGTCACAAATGAGGATTTAAACCAGTCAGAGACACCCCTGCACTACCCCAGCTTTTGTGGCTATGTCAGCTGGTTCATGCTACCAATAACATATTCATGCCAAACTTGAATAGGCTTTCAACAATTGAAACACGCACAGGTAAGCAATATCCCTCATATAAATCTCCCTTGGAACATGGATGCAATACAACATATAACTAATAGTTTAGTGGTAGATATTGGACCCAGCAGTGCTGTTGGAAAAATGAATCATTGGGGTTGTCTTATGAGAAATTGAAACGATCAATTAGGTTTAAACACTTCATTTGAGATTCTATATTCTCCACTGTCATTGGCTAAGCTGGGTAATTTTTTTTACACTAACTATAGTCATTTACACCTATGACTGGTGAGAGAGGAGTAAGACACCAAGATCCATTGTTAAAAGATTTTCCTGTAAAGTTACCAACAATCCAACAACCTGCCATTATTTTACCTTAAAACATTTCTTATGGAGTCATTGAATTATATAACACAGAAGGAGATCATTTGGCCTATCGTGCCTGTGCTGGCTCTGTGAAACAACTATCTAATTAGTCCCATGGCCCTACTCCTTCCCCATAGAGCCATAGGTTTTTTCACTTTAAGGGGGAGAAATATATTTGTGTGGATTTCCAGCTACGCTATGCAGATTTATGTAGGTTCCCCGGGGACATTGAAGACCACCGTGCTGGTCGAGCGTTTAGTGGCCTGTGGCACTCCCTGCCCTGGGAAGCGACATAAGTCTGCATAATGCTGCTTCTGAATTAATTTCTCCCCTTCGGTAAATGCCAATTGTCTTTTGATTGTTTGATTGTTACTTTATTGAATTGCTTCCACAACCCTTTCAGGCAGTGCATTCCAGATCAGAATGATGCGCTGTGTGAATAATTTTTTCTCATGTCATCTCTGGTTCTTTTATCATTTACCTCAAATCTGTGTCCTCTGGTTACTGACTCTTCTGCCACCGGAAATGGTTTTTCCTTTTTAACTCTAACAAAACTTTTGAATTGGAGGATAACGAGAAAACTGGAAGCAGCCATTTGCAGAATATCAGAGAGAAAGTCAGAAAGACCAGGCTATTGTAGTGTTGCTTGACAGGGAGACAATGTAGGTCAGTGCACACAGATGACAAGTGAACAGTACTTGATGTGAGTTAAGGCATAGGCAGCAGAGGTCTGAATCACAACAAGTTTACAGAGGGTAGAGTGCAAGAGACCAGCCAGGGTTGCATTGGAACAGTCAAGTCTGGAGGCAACAAAGGCATTAATGAGGGCTTCAACCGCAGATGAGCTAAGGCAGTTGGCTAAATCGGGCAATGTTACAAAGACCTCATTATATCTTGGTCCAAACATGGACAAAAGACCTGAACTCGAAACGTGAAATGAGAGTGACTGCCTTTGATATCAAGGTATCATTTGACCGAATGTAGCATCAAGGAGCATGAGAAAAACAGGAGTCAATGGGAATCGGGGGAAATGTCTCCACTGGTTGAAGACATAGCTAGCATAAATGAAGATGGTTGTGGTTTTTGGAGGTCAATCATCTCAGTCTCAGCACATCGCTACAAGACTTCTTCAGGGTAATGTCCTCGGCCCAACCATCTTCAGCTGCTTCATCAATGACCTTCCTTCCATCATAAGGTCAGAAGATGGGGATGTTCACTGATGATTGCACAATGTTCAGCACCATGCGTGAATCCTCAGATACTGAAGCAGCCCATGTCCAAATGCAGGAAGACCTTGACAATATCCAGGCTTGGGCTGACAAGTGGCTAGTAACATGCATGCCACACAAGTGCCAGGCAATGGCCATCTCCAACTGGAGAGAACCTAACCATCGCCTCTTGACATTTGATGGCATTACCACTGCTGAATCCTTCACTAAGAACATCTTGAGGGTTACCATTGACCAGAAACTGAACTGGATCAGCCATATAAATACTGTGGCTACAAGGGAAGGCTGGGAATCCTGCGATAAGTAACTTACCTCCTGACGCCCCAAAGCCTGTCCACAATCTACAAGGCACAAGTGAGGAGTGTGATGGAATGCTCTCCACTTGCCTGAATGAGTGTATTTCCACTCAAGAAACTCAACATCATCCAGAACAAATCAGCCTGCTTGATTGGCACCCATCCATCACCTTAAACATTCACTCCCTCCACCACAGACACATGGTGGCAGCAGTATTAACCATTTACAAGATGCACCGCAGTAACTCCACAAGACTCCTTCGGCAGCACCTTCCAAACACACAGCCACTACCATCCAGAAGGACAAGGGCAGCAGATGCATGGAAACACCACCACCTGCAAGTTCTGCTCCAAACCACACACCACTCTGTCCTGGAACTATATTGTCATTCCTTCTCTGCCCCTGGGTCTTGGAACCCCATTTCCTACCAGCGCTATGGCTGCACCTACACCAGATGGGCTGCAGCAGTTCAAGAACATGGCTCACCACCATTTTCTCAAGTTAAATGAGTGAAATTCTGGCCTCACCAGCAACGCCTACATCCTGTGAAATAATAAAGAAAAGATGGAAATAAGCAGTTTAGTGATGCTACAAAAATTAGGTCAGAAGCTGTACTCAGGATCAAATGTGACAAGGTTCCAAACAGACGTATTTAATCTCAGATTGTTGACAGGGACAGGGATGGAGTTGGTAGCTAGGAAATGGAGTTTGATCCAATGGCTGCAGTCTTAGCCATATTTATATGGACAAAATTTCTGCTTACCCAATAAGCAGGCTGATAATTTAGCAACCGTGGAGGTGTTGAAGATGGTGATAAGATAGAGCTGGGTATCATCCGCATACATGTGAAAATTAACACTGTGCTTTTTAACGATGACACTGAGAGGCAGCATGCAAGACAGGGCCAAGGATAGATCCTTGGGGATACCAGACTGCATGAGCAGGAAGAGAAGTCTTTGCAAGTGATACTCTGGCGGTGGATGTGGGGGTAGGGGTGGTGGGGAGGTGATGTAGGCTGTTATTAGGTAGATAACAATGGAACCAAAAGAAAGCAGTCCCGCCCAGCTGGATGACAGTGGAGAAGCATAGGAGGTGGATAGTGTGGTCAACCATTTCAAAGGCTGCTGCAGACAGGTCAAGGAGGATGAAGAAAACCAGTTTACTTTTGTCACATTCACTTAGGATGTCATTTGTGCCTTTGGTCTGAATTTTTCGGATGGAGGGAGTCTTGCTTCCCACCACCTGAGGACTCCGAATACCCTGCAGCCATATCATGTTTAAATGAGCATTAAGCGGCGGCAGTTAGGACGTCTGCCCCTCCCTTAAAGGAAAGCCCTGTCTTAGAGAGCTAATTTGATTGGCAGAAGCTCTCCAGTCCCTGCAGCGACAAAAGCTGCAGTGGACAGAAGACAAATTGCATGAGGACGGCTGAGGCTAAGGGCGGAATTTTCCGTGCTTGCTGGCATTGGGCATGTTCGGCAGTGTGAGTGGGCAATATGGCGAGAAGGTCAAAAATTGGTTTCACGGTGTCATGAAATGAGTTTGCAATTGGCCACTCAGTCCGTCGATGGCAGGCCTCATTTCCCACCAACAGACATTGGGAATCTCATTGTAATGCATCTGCATTTCATTACATAAGGCCAGCCCACCAGAATCACCCCCCCCCGCCCCCTGCTAGATCGTCCGCCCATGTGGGCCAGAAAACATGCCAATGTGCTTTAAAACAGGGTACATAAGGCACTTGGCACTCTGCACTTTGAAGAGAACTCTGAGGAAATTCAAGGTTGAGGCAACTTGGAGAGGGGGGGGGCGGGAGCAAGGGCTGCCCTGCAGTTCAAGGTAGCGCACAAGTACGTGCGGGGTGGGGGAGAGGGAAGCGGCCACGCATTAGGGGAACTTTGTATAAAGTGACCATTCCTCTGTAGCTGAGACAGTTCAGGTGCAGCCACATTGACATGCGTGGAGTCGGACCTCTAACTTATCGGCCCACTCAAGCAACGCAGAGACATGAAAGTGCCAACAAGTTCTCCAGAACTTTTCACCCCTCAGGGACAGACTACAAACTAATGAGCATTTTAGTGGACTGCAGAACCGTTGGATGACTGGGCACTTTGTACAATCTCCATGCTAAAGCTGCCCGTGGGGCAGCCACTCTTGGAGGCGAGAACAATCCCTTGCCATGTCAGCATTCCGTTTTGGACCAGTCTCCCCCATGGATCAAGCTAACAGTGCAGCCTTGCAGCGTGGGTTAGGAGAATGCCTGTGCCTGAGCTGAGAGCACGGCATGCAGCTCAATGGGCAAAACTGCTGTCCATTGCTCAAGAGGACTGGGGCAGATGTGGGTGGGATTTCAGGTAGCCATGCAACACATTGAACTCTGGCCATCCAAGTGGTGGCCAGCGCTCTCCAGGATGCATTAATGGGACTTCAGACTTAACCAAGAAAGGTTCTTAGCTTGGGTGTTCTAACCTATGCATCTCTCTCTTTCATCCTGCAGGAGAAGGAGCATGGAGCCTGGTGAACTAGCTGTATGCCTCGTGGCCATGAAAGTGACCACGACGCTCAATTTTTACACCAGTCTCTCCGTTCAGGGCTCCACAGGTGACCACTGTGGAATATCACAATCCTCCACCTACAAATGCATCCATGAGCTCACGGACGCCATCTTCGCAAGGGCACACAACTTTGTGCATTTTGCCCGAGACCAGGGCAACCAGGTGCAAGAGCGAATGCATTTTCTCAGATCTCGGGTTTTCCACAGGTGCAGGGTGTCATTGACTGCAACTCATGTGGCGCTCAGATCTCCGTCGCAACAAATGGTGAACTACATCAACTGCAAGGGCTTCTTCTATTCGCTGAATGTGCAGCTGGTGTACGCCCACCACAAACGCATCCTGCAGGTCTGCGCACGGTTTCCACGGAGTGTCCATGGCATCTACATTCTCAGTCAGTCAGAGATCTCTGGCGTATTCCAGGGTCCTGGAGGGAGGCTGCAGGAATGGCTCCTCAGGGACAAGGCTGTGGCTGATGGGACCTGTGTGGCAGCCTTAGACTGCAGCAGAGCGATGCTATAATGAGGGTCATGCTGCAACTTGTAACTTGGTGGAGTAAACCATCAGGATGCTGAAAATGAAGTTCCGGTGCCTGGACCAGACTGATGGAGCTCTGCAAAATAGCCCACAGAGGGTATCATGCATCATCATCACCTGCTGCGCCCTTTACAACCTGGCGCTACAATGTGGAGAGGAACTGGCTGAGGTGGAGATGGAGGAGTTGCATGACTCCTCCAATGAGGAGAACATTGACTGAGATGAGGGTGAGGAGGTCCTCAAAGGCAATGATAACGGCCATGAGGCCCTCACGCTGGCCACTCTCTGGATGCCCTCATAGCTGCTAGATTTGTGGAGAATGATGACGAAATGCAGTGAGGAGACCCCATAGATCCTCTATTGCATCCATGAACTTTTGACTGGCTTATGGCAATTCACATGAATTCTGTGATAATGCTCCTGTCATGGAGATGCAGTAAAAGCCCTAATAGTCACTTGATTTCAGGAGGATGATGATGACATGCAGTGAGGACACTCCATGGATCTTCACATAACCTCTGTGAATGTCTGACTCCTGTCTGGCCGAGGGCAGCTCACTTGTGCTCTGTAATCAGTGTCATATCATAGAGGCATAGCCATGAATCTTTAGAAGCACCTGACCCTTTGTCCTCCTTCAGCACCTGAGCCCTTCAGGAGCAGAGTGTCACTGGTCACAGATGTTGACAAGATGGAGGCCAGTCCCACCTTAAAGGTGCTGAGAGCACACAGAGCGAATGACAGAACTCGGTGATACCTGCCCACAACGTTCTGGCAGCAGTGACAAGCACCGTCGAGGTGCAGGCAGCAGTAATGTGTCCAGGGACTGTGAGGCCGGGCCATCACCCTGGCCTGAAGGTTGCACAAATCACAGGGAAGAGGCCCTGCACTGAAACACCTGCGATTATCTTATGCAGCAAGGTTTCACATCTGTGTGACACGAACACTACTCATCAGAACAAGGAGCCATAGGCAGTGAGACATCGTTGAGGGTTTATTTACAATAGTGAACAGTACATACAAGTGATTAACACCCATGTCCAGGCTGTGCAACTAATTCTCCTTAACTTTCCTAACCCTGACACTATGCCTTGTTGCTCCCCAGAAAACCACAGCGGAGGTGGAGGCAGCCTGTGATGACCTTGGCAGGCACCCTCTGGAAGGCCTAGACCTCGGGGCGCCCGGGCCTGCTTTCAGGGTCCTGCTGTGTGGCAGTGGAACCCTCCTGGGATGCCACCTGGAGCTGCTGGGGTCACAGAAAGGGAGGATTCTGATGGGCTGGACACTGCCAGAGCTAGATGGATGGTCACGGAGTGTAGATCTGCTGATCCCCCTCCATATAGGTGCCTGAGGGTCTCCTGGCTGATTCCTCAAGGAGAAGAGGAAACTGGAGTAAGATCAAGCTGCCCCGGACCCCTCTTACCACTGTTGGAGGCTAACTGTGGCATTAGCGATGGAGTTAAGCCCGCCCAGCAGTGTAGGAGTGAAATCCTGGACCTAGGTCTCCATGGTGGCCGTCGTCCTACTAGTGTTGACCTCGGTGTGTTGACATGCCAGTGCTACCACCTCAGCCTGAAGGCGGATGGGCTCCACCATCATGCCTTGCAGTCTGAGGAGTGAAGTGGACATCCCTTCCTGATGTTCCCGAGCTTGCCTTTGCAGCTCCAGCAGCTGTGACATGACCGAGTCTAGAGTCTCATCATCTGACTCAGACTCAGTAAATTTCTGGCCTCCAACAGCCCTCTGAGTGCCGGGGACCTGGGAATTCCCCACCACCACCTGCAGTGGATCAGACAGTGCGACGTGCTCATCAGATTGTAAACACGAGGCTCCTCTAAAGCTAGGTCCCACTGAGGTGTGTGTCTCTGCACTGGTTGAGGATGTGGATGAGTGCTGTGACAGGTCTTCAGGTTCCTCTTCCAAGGTTTCAGATGTGCCTGCGAAAGCAAGGAGAGACAATTAGCACATGGCAGGGGACTATGAAACAGGACATATTACTCACAGCATGGTTCTCTGATGGATGTTGCACTGCTGGATCCTCACTTGGCAGAGCACTGCCAACCTCACTGTCAGCACAGGACTGGTCCAGATCATTGCCGACCAGCTGAATGGCTCTGAAATCCATGAGGACCTTGATTTTGGGCATTCCACCACTGGGCAGCATCCTCTCCCTCTTGTTGTGTGGCAGTTTGCCCTGTATGAATAGAGATGGAAAGAGTGTAGGCAGGATGCCTGCAAAGCCAGATGATAAGTATGCCTGGCATATGTGGGTGGTGAGTGGTCCCATGGATGGGATGAGGACAATGAAGGTGTGTGTGAAAGAATGAATGGTGATGTCCCTTGAACTGGCAGTGAATGAGGGCCCGTTGGATGTGTGATGGGTTTGTGAGTGTGTGAGTTGAGAATGATGAGAAGAGTGACTTACCCTGGCGGAACGGAGGAGATCATTCATCCTCTTGCGGTACTGGGTAGCTGTCATCTTTCAGGGCGTTGGCGCTGACCACCACAGCCACCGCTCTCCATGTCGGATTGGTGATGCCTCCGCCCCATCCTGAGCAGGAGTAGAGGACATCACGGCAGGCCTCCATGGTATCCAAAATGCGCTCGAAGGATTCATAACTAAACCCGGGGTGGCTGGGGATTGCTGCAGTGTTTTTGCCTTTTGGGGCCATCCTGTCTTCTGTGCAGCAGTCCTGGCTGGAAGCGCTGAGAGGTGTGCGTGGGACTGCACTTTAAATGTGGCACCCGGCATGATGAAGCAGCGAGGTGATGGGATGGCGGATGACTGACAGCCGGCCCACCATCGGCACAGTGCGTTTCCTGGGAATGCATAATTAAGGCGATGGGTTTGGGGCGATGCAAAGTGAGAAGCCATCATTGCTGCCGGCAGGTAAAACGTCTTTTTCCCTGTCTGCGACCGCACTTAGTGCAAATCTGGGATGATTCCACCCTAAGTCCAGCACTGGAGGCCCAGGTAAGTTTAAAGATGCCAGAGCGGGAAAGGTAAGGAAAGCCTGGGGGTTGGGGGAGGGGGTGCAAAGTGGGCAATCAGGGTCTCAGGGGAAGGCCGGGGTCAGGGGATGTCCAAAGGCCACCGGACGTTAGAGGGGGGTGCACGACTTCAGAAGTAAGCTTCTGATGGAGGCTTCCCTCCACCACACTCCGCTTCCCAGTTTTCAATTTCCCCCACTCAAGGTCAGTCCTCCCGCCAGCCTAAAAATTGAGGCTGGCAGGAAAAGGCCCTTAAGTGGCCAATAATTAAGGGCCACAATTACAAGTTATATTGTTACAGTGGCAGCGAAGGAAACCTGATTGGAGGGATTCAAACATGGAGTTCTGGGAAAGATGGGAATGGATTTGGAAGGCCTCAACATGTTCACGGACTTTGGAGAGGAAAGGAAGTTGGAGATAGGACAATAGTTTGTAAGGGCAGTGGGGTCAAGGGTTGATTTTTTTGATAAGAGGGTTGTTGATGGCAGATTTAAAGAAGAAAGGGGCCTGAAGAGGGAGAACCGTTAACAATATTGGCAAACATGGGGATCAGGAAGGGGAGTTGGATGATCAGCAGTTTAATGAGAATAGGGTCGAGGGAACAGGAGTTGGGCCTCATGGACAAGATGAACTCAGAGAGGGCATGAGGGGAGATAGGAGGGAAACTGGAGAAAGATGCGAGTTCAGGGCTTGGGCATGACGGGTGGGAAGTAGAAGAGGATTGGCCAGGTGGATTAGTGGAAGGGGCAAAGGCAGCTGATTGGATGGTCTCGATCTTAGTGACAAAGAAGCCCATAGGTCCTTCTGCTTACTTTTGGAGGTGAGGTTGACATGCACAGGGGGGCAGAGTTTAAGAAGACAGTTTGCAGAAGAGAAAAGGAACAGAGATATTCTTTGCATTCCAGGATGATCCTGGAACAGTGAACAGGTTTAGCAGACAAGAGCAGGACCCGTTTGTGTTTAATATGGTCGAGCCAGATCTGGTGTTGGATGGCTAAACTAGTTGTCCATCATATCCTCTCAAATCTGCATCCTATGGACTTATGGGAGTGGCAATACCAGGAGGATCAACCAGGGTGAAAGAGAGTAATGGTTTTATCGGGGACAAGGGAATCAAAGGTAGTGGTGCAGAAAGATTGAGGTAGATGGGGATCCAAAGGTTAGACAGTTGGGATTTTGAAAGTGTGGTTGGAAGTGAATTGGGGAGATAGTTTTTTCCCAGCGACAGATATAAGAGTGGGTGGGGTTGGAGTGTGGAAAGAGCATGTGTGTGATGGTAATACAAGGAAGTGATCAGAGATGGTCTTATCTGATACGATGAGACCAGCAAGACCACATGGAATGGCAAGGATAAGAAGGTGGTCGTGAACATGGGTTGGGGAGTTTACATGGAGGGAGAGATTTCGGGACGATAAGAGGGAAGTGAACTCAGAGGAGCAAGATCATGAAGAGTTGAAATGGAAGTTGAATTACCAAGGATGGGAAGTTGCTTGGTGCAGAGGCTGAGGAAGGGAAACAGTGAAGATATTTCAATGATAAAATTTTTATTGTACTTTGGAGGGTGGGAGAGAACGGTGATTTTGAAAGAGAATTGAGAAGGGTGAAAGAAGGTGAGTTGCTCAAAGGAGGAGGAAATGCCAGAGGAGTAGAGGATCAGGCCAAAGTGTGATCTGGTGTTAAGTGCCACACCGCTACTGCAATGGTCTTGACAGGGCAAATAGTGAAACATGTAGCCAGGCGGGGAGCCTTCATTAAGGGGAAAGGTGTCATTACCTCAGGCAGGTTCCTGTTGAGGCCATGATGCCAATGGATAGCAAAGGCCTTGTTCACAAGTGAAAACATATTCAGATGGGAGAGGCATAGAAGGGTGGGGAGAGCTGTCACAATCAGAGCCCCAAATTTTGTTATGGTCTCAGACGAGACCCCAGAAGGTGTGATGATCCGGTGAAGGACTAGTAAACATTTTTTGTTAAAGTAGAAAAATTTTAAATCCCAGTAATTCACTAAAAGGACAAAGCCTCAAGATTCTACTGTTTTAAAGAAATTTTACCATACATGAGTTAACAAAGCAAACAGTTAATATCATCTATTTTACACTCCAACATCTAGAATTAACATGAGATAAATATGAATTAACAGGCAAACCATGATCGAATACACTACAAACTTCACCTTAAATGGTAGACACAACCAAGACAGGTCCCACAAGTGTCTCAGCAACCCACCCAGATATCAGTTTTCACTGTGAGTCACAAAAATTCTTCTCCCCAACGGTTTTTAGCACCTCCCCTTCCAAGAGTTAGTCTGATCCCCAGCATACAGCAGCTCTACTTTCCCTGAATTTCATGGATGCAATCTTTAACCAAAAGAAACACCATTCCAAATTTCTCTCAAATTTTCTCACAGGTCCAGCCTTCTTATTCTTCTATTCCAGCTGAGTTGACCTCCGACCAAGACTGCTTTTCCCCACATTATGTTGGCCAGGCTATATTACAGCGTCTAAACACAAGCAGGTCCCAGCATCTCAGCCATGCTGCTGCCCACAATGGCTTCTGGGCTTCCCTGAGCCCCAGCCCGCTCAGCAGCACAGCTAACAACAGCATTTCAGCTGCATGGAACCAACTCTCCTTTTCATTTGCTCCTGACTCACTGTTCACCAACTGTTGTTCATAGACCCTTGAACTGACCTGTGACTTGTAATATCTCCCAACAAGATTCAGTCCCCTGCGTCAGGTGTAAGAATTTGGAACATTCTGTGTCTTAAGTATAATAAATGTCCAGTCAACCAAGAGTCACTCCTACAGATGCTAACTTACAAAAACACACAGGCAATTTTTTTAATTGATTCCACCACAGAGTGGCTCCAGTGGCAGAGTCCACTGGGTCAATAGTGTGAGGCCTGAGTTGGGCAGGAAGAAAGGCAAGATAAGCTGCCAGCAGGTGCACTGGACAGGAAGGAAGTTCGATGAGAGAGTGGGATGGACCAATTGGGATTGCTGCTCATAATTAGTCAATACCAAGTGCCTCAATGAGCCTAACAGAGGATGCCTGGTGAAGCTCAGAGGGAAGCTGTAGGCTCATCTAAAAGGGAGTCCAACATATAATGGCAGCAAGAAAGCAGGAAGGTTGAGGACTGCTGAAGTGTTGAGGTAGGGAATTGGGAGGGCAGTGAACCTGAGAGTGGAGAGGTGAAGTGAAGCATGACAATAGAAGAAAGGGCTCAAGGAGGGGTAAAGAGAAAAGAACAGAAAAAGAAAGAAAAGTGGAAATAGATTGATGTGCTCAGCTGCAGCCAAAATGTGCACATGAATGGACTCAGGAAGAACCCAAGTCACTTGGGTCTGTGACAATTAGAAACATAAAAACCTGATAATAGAATTCTTCTTCCCTCAATAGCAAGGAAGGTGTTAATGCATCTATTCCAAATAACTTTTAACTTGCTAAGATGGTAGACAGAGGAACCTCATAACAATCTGTCAAGTGCTCAAACTTTAATATTCCCATAGCACAATTTCAAGGTCCATGTTTTCACGTTGATGCATTTTACAATTGACTACACTTAAGATCGCCACAGATGGCTTATGTCAAAGGTTCTGTGACTAATATGAAATACAAAAGCAACAGGGCAGTTTTAGCTCCACCCTCCCATCTGGAGAATAATTTGTTGTTGAAGTTATTATTCTTATTCACTGAAATCTTTTTAGTGCATATGGTGCAGCAATTTAACAGACATCTTTTCCTTAACCAATTTTCTGTCAGGGCTAAATAAACAGAGTGCCTCACTCGAGCAATTACACACATTTTTCAATATTGACAGAGGGGCCATCCAATTGCTGCTACTAAACAATGTAGACTTTTGCTTTTAGTTATAATTCAATCTTGAATGAAATTGCTTCAACTTTTAGGAACAATATTTGCTGCTCAACGGTCACATTGACATGATTTGATGTCTCATCCTTGTCTATTGTCCTTAATGCTTTTTGGATATTAGGGACAAGAAATGTTTTTTTTTCCTCAGGATGCTGCATTATTCCACCAACGACAGACACTGGCTTTTCAAAACACCAAAACCATCAACTGCAATTAGTAGGATAAAGCTTTCTTGAAGAATATCACCCAATGACCACCTTATCCTGCAATGCTTCATTGTCGTCGGCTCAAAATCCTGGCACTCCAGGACTAACAGCACTGTAAGTGGACTAAGCAGTTCGAGAAAGCAGGTCACTGCTTTTCAATGGGAAATAAATGCTACCCTAGCCAGTGATGCTCACATCCCAAGAATGGGTAAAGGAAAAGGTAACTAGGAAGGCTCTAGACTTGACCATTCTAACACACTCCTAGCAGCCTGCCATGTTCTACCCTCTAAAATATAAGAACATCGAAAATTCGGCTGTCCATTTCCTTTCTCGCAACAAATCCCATTCACACCTGTGCTCGCTGACCTACATTTGCCTTTGGTTAAGCAATGCCATCATTTTAAGATTCTCATCCTGATTTTCAAATCCTTCCACAGCTTCAACCCTCCCTATCTCTGTAATCTCTTCCAACACCACAAGCCTTTGAGATACCTGCACTCATCTAATTCTGGACTCTTGTCCCCAGTTTTAATCAGTCCACCATTGAAAGCCATGCCTTCAGCTGCTCAGATCCTACATGTTAGAATTCCCTCCCGCAAACACTTCCTCTCTCCTACTCTCTTTCATTCTTTAGGATGCTCCACAAAACCCACCTCCCTGATCAAGTTTTGTGCTCTTTGTGGAAGCGAAATCCCATCTTCTTATTGAGGATACTCTCCATTGTGTTGTGTGGCACTACCACCATGATAAATGGGATAGATTTTGAACAGATCTAGCAACTCAAGACTAGGCAACCATGAGGTGCTGGGGGCCATCAGCAGCAGAAACTATAACTCAACTACAATCTGCAACCTCATAGCCCGAAATATCCCCCACTCTACCATTACCACCAAGCCGGGGGGGTCAACCCTTGTTCAATGAAGAGTGCAGGAGGGCATGCCAGGAGCAGCACCAGGCATACCTAAAAATGAGGTGTTAACTTGGTGAAGCTATAACACAGGACTACTTGCGTGCCAAACAGCATAAGCAGCAATTGATAGACAGAGCTAAGCAATTCCACAATCAACGTATCAGATCTAAGCTCTGCAGTCTTGCCACATCCAGTCGTGAATGGTGATGGACAATTAAACAACTCACTGGAGGAGGAGGCTCCACAAATATTCCCATCATCAATGACGAGGGAGCCCAGCACATCAGTACAACTATCATCAACAGAAGTGGCGATTGAGTGATCCATCTCAGCTTCCTACGTAGGCCCGCTGCAACGCAGATGCCAGCCTTCAGCCAATTCGATTCACTCCACGAGATATCAAGAAATGGTTGAAGGCACTGGATACTGCAAAGGTTAGGGGCCATGACAATATTCCGGCAATAGTACTGAAGACTTATGCTCCAGAACTTGCCACGCACCTAGCCAAGCTGTTCCAATACAGTTACGGCACTGACCTCCACCCAGCAATGTGGAAAATTGCCCAGATATGTCCTGTACACAAAAAGCAGGACAAATGCAACCCAGCCAATTACTGCCCCACCAGTCTACTCTCCATTATCAGTAAAGTGATGGAAGGGAACATCAACAGCACTATCAAGCGACACTTGCTTAGCAATAACCTGCCTGCTGCCGCTTAGTTTGGGTTCCACCAGGGCCACTCATTACAGCCTTGGTTCAAACATGGACAAAAGAGCTGAACTCCAGAGATGAGGTGAGAGTGACTGGCCTTGACATCAAGGCAGCATTTGACCAAGTGTGACATCAAGGAGCCCTAGCAAAACAAGAATCAATGGGAATCAGTGGGAAAACTCATTGCTGGCTGGTGTCATGCCTAGCACAAAGGAAGATGGTTGTAGTTGTTAGGGGTCAATCTGCAGAAATTCCTCAGGGTTGTGTCCTAGATCCAACCAACTGCTCCATCAATGACCCTTCTTCCATCATAAGGTCAGAAGTGGGGATGTTCGCTGATGATTACATGATGTTCAGCATCATTTATGACTCCTCAGATACCGAAGCAGTCCATATCCAAATGCAGGAATAACCAGGCTTGGGCTGACAAGTGGCAAGTAACATTCGTGCCACACAAGTGCCAGGCAATGACAATCACCATGAGAGAAGCTAACAATCGCCCCTTGGATTTCAATGGCATTACCCTCACAGAACCCCCCACTGTCAACATCCTGGAGGTTTCCATTGACCAGAAACTGAACTGGACTAGCCATATAAATAATATGGCGGCAAGGGCACGTCAGAGGCTATAAATCCTGTGGAGAGTAACTCACCCCCTGACTACCCAAAGCCTGTTATGTTCATCTGAGAGGGCAGGCAGGGTCTTGGTTTAACATTTCATCAGAAGGACAGCACCTCTGGCATTGCAGCACTCCTTTAGTGTTAATCTGGATTTTGACCTCAAGTGTTTGAAATAAGACTTTAACCCCCAATCTTCTGACCCAGAGGCAAGGATATTACCAACAGAGTCACAGCTGATACCTAAGGTATACAATTGTTTTTAAAATAGTTGACCGGACATTCATAATCTATAACATCATTTAAAATGAAGTATTTTTTTGGCAAACTGGAGTCTTCATTAATGTCTCACTTACACAAAAACCTACAGGCTAAACATTTGGGCTTAGATTGGTTATTACAGACCACAAGCTGAAAGATTTTTGCAACTAAATATGGGAGCTCTTTTAATAAATTGCTACATGCCTGCCCAGATTTATTTTCAAACAGAGTCAGCACAGAGATTAGACAGGGCTATTCTGTGAAAATTACATTTTCAGCATCAGCAAAGTACAGTACATGTTTTATTTACAATCAATTAAAGTGATATAGTATTTCATTTTAGAGCTACTTATTTGAAATAGTTATTCTTGCCAAGAACAAATATTAAAAAAATTCCAGAAGTATGATTGATTATCAGCCAGATGTCAAGCATTCATTATAACAGCTGGTAAGACCAACACTACATACAGTGAAAGAAAGAAAACAGGGCTGTGTAAATATGTGGGGGAAGGGCTTGAATGATTCCAGTTTCATATTTGTAAATACTTTGAGCACTGAATTGAATTCCAAAATCCTGAGACATTTTCATTCTCTAGTTCAAGACCAGAAGTCCAAAACATCTTTGTTATCATCAGATGAGCTGTGCACTTCTTGTCCTCCTTGCTGAGTGATGTTGTACAGAACACAGCATGTTACTACTATTCCGAACACTCTGGCTGACGAGCGTTGCAAGGAGCATACGGATTTGTCAAGGCCCCTAAACCTCTATATCGGCATCTCAATGGCCAGCTCTGTCACGTCTTGAGGCGATGTGACTACTCTTGTACCTGTTGTGCTGTGGAGTAGTGGGCTTTCCAAGAGGTGTCATGAGCCAAGGCAAAAGAGGGCATCCCTTGTTCCTGAGCAGCTCTTCTCTAAGACTGATGTCAGGGCGGAAGAGCGGGGGTGGAATTGAACTGATGTAAGGCAAAGACAGCGTTTTGGATAACGGGCACATACAACTAGAATGTCAACAACAGAAACAAAAAATGCTGGAAAAACTCAGCAGGTCTGGCAGTATCTGTGAAGAGAGAAACAGAGTTAATGTTTCAAGTCCATATGACCCTTCTTCAGAACTAAAGAGAAGTGGAAATGTGATGAAATTTATACTGTTTAAGAGGGGGTAGAACAGGTGAAGCTAGATACAAATTCAGCAATAGGTGAAGACAAAAGAGAGATTGACAAAGATGTCATGAACAAAAGGACAAAGAGAGTGTTAATGCGAGTGGTAAGGGCTAAAAAAGGTGCTGATAGTGGCATAAAGATAAAGCAGAATGTGATAATAGCAGAACAAGGGTGAAAGAACAAAATGGCAAAGGCAAGATAGACTGAAGATGTTCCACAAAGCGGTCACCCAGTCTGCATTTGGTCTCCCCAATGTAGAAGAGACCACATTGGGAGCGGTGAATGCAGTAGACAAATTGAAAGAGGTGCAAATGAAGCACTGCTTCACCTGAAAGGAGTGTTTGGACCTTTGGACAGTGAGGAGGGAGGAGGTAAAGGGGCAGGTGTTGCCCCTTCTGCGGTTGAATGGGAAGGTGCCGTGGGAGGGGCATGAGGTGTTGAGGGTGATGGAGGAGTGGACCAGGGTGACCCAGAGGGAACAATCACTACAGAATGCTGATGGAGGTGATGAGGGAAAGATCATGCTGGAGTTGACAGAAATGGCAGAGGTTGATCCTTTGAATGCAGAGGCTGGTGGGATGAAAAGTGAGGACAAGGGGGACCCAATCATGTTTCTGGGAGGGAGGGCGAGACATGAGGGCAGAAGCGAGGGAGAAGGTCGGACAAAGCTGAGGGCCCTTGTCAATCACAGATCGGGGGGCGGAATCCTCGGTTAAGGAAGAAGGAAGACATGTCAGAAGCCCATTCTCTCAGTTCCTTCATCGCCGTCGCATCTGTTCTAATGATACCAGTTTCCAAACCGGCACTTCTGACATGTCTTCCTCACATTTCCACTTTTCTTTAGCTCTGAAGAAGGGTCATATGGACATTAACTCTGTTTCTCTCTCCAGAGATGCTGCTGGACCTCTTGAGTTTTTCCAACATTTTCTGATTTTGTTTCAGATTTCCAGCATCTGCAGCATTTTGTTTTTATTCTAGAATGACAACAACTCCACCAAAGGGACTTCAGTGGTTCAAGAAGGCAGTTCACTACCATCTTCTCAAGGGCTGCTAGGAATGGGCAATAAGTGCTGGCCCAGCCAGCAAAGCCCACATCCCCTGAATGAATAAAAAAAAAATATATATATATATTATAGCACATTTAATGTAGCAAAACTTGTCAAGGGGCTTCACAGTAGTATTATCAAAAAACATTTGACACCAAGACACATAAGGAGTTATGATTGGCAATCAAAAACTTAGTCAAAGTAATTGCTTTTAAGGAGCGTCTTAAAGGAGAGCAAGATACAGAGACACAAAGCTTTAGGATGGGAATTCCAAAGCTAATGACTTAGGCAGCTAAAGACATAGCCATCAATGAAGGAACAACAAAAATCAGGGTGCTCAAAAATGTCAAAATTGCACCAGCACTGAGTTCTCAGAGGGCTGTTGGGCTGGAGGAGATTACAGAGATATGGAGGGCCAAGGCCAGGGCGAGATTTGTAAAGAAGTTTGAGAATTTTAAAATCGAGGCATTGTCAAAACTGAAGCCATTGTAGGCTAGCAAGTGATGATGAATGGCACTTGGATAGGTACAGTTAGGTACAGGCAGCAGAATTTTGAATGACCTCATGCGTTTAGATAGCAGATGATGGGAGACCAGTCAGGAGAGCTTCAGAATTGTCAAGGCTAAAGGTAACAAAGACATTGATGAGTACTTCAGTAGCAGATGAGCTGAGATATCTGCATGAAACTCTTCTTGCATACAAGATGTGCGTTAATGAAGTGGAACCCCTTGAGGTTAAAAAAAAGCTCTTATCTGGTCGGAGAGTGCCCTGGTAGCTACATGTGTGCAGTCTATTGTACCTTGTGCTTAGAAAAGCCAATCAGTTCTGCAAAACCCTAAAGCTTTTTCCATCTGGCTGATGTCATCAGCTGGGAAGAGATATTTCGACTAGTTGACTATGAGAAATGTGATATGCTCACCCTGTGGTAGCTTGGAAATACCCAGAGACTTAACAGTTAAGGGCAGTGCTGGTTTTCACTGCCACTGGCATCGCTGCCAGGTGCAGGAGGCTTTCTTTGAGGAGGCTACAAAGGTCAGCAACCATCTGCCTTGACAATCTGATTTTCCTGATGCACTGCTCCACAAAAAAGCCAAGAAACCTGGGCATGTATCTGCATCCCCTATGTGAGGTGAGTAAGGCTTTCGGTGAGCATGGCCCTTTCTGCCGCTGCCTTCTCTGTGGCCTGAGGGCCTTCACCTGCCATTCAGGCTCACTTGACCTAATTGGATGGGTTTGATCCGTTAACTGCCCCGCAATATGGAAGCAAAGTTATCTAAATCGGGAAAGGCTCCATCGAAATTGTCCAGGTTTGCTCTGCTCCCTTACAATACACCTTACGCTCGCTGGTCAGAGTAGCATGGATGAGGGTCATAAAAAATAAAATCATTGATGCAGGTCCAATCAAGGCATTCAAGAGGGCATTAAATGATTATTTGAATAGAAACAATGTGCAAGAGTGAGGGGAAAAGGGAATAGAATGGCACTAAGTCATAATGCTCATTCAGAGAGCAGGTGCAGACACGATGGGCCAAATGATCGCCTTCTGCGCTGTAACATTCTGTGATCTTCTTGTGGGAAGCACCCAGCCTTTCCTGTCTCCAAAGCTCTCATCACAATTGAGATCTCAGCAACCCAGGGACCACGGGTATGAATCCGCTTCTCAGTGCACCAGCTGCATCCTATGCTGTTGTAATGCTTGTGTCAGGATGCTGCAGCTCATCTTTTTAATATAAAAACAGAATTACCTGGAAAAACTCAGCAAGTCTGGCAGCATCGGCGGAGAAGAAAAGAGTTGACGTTTCGAGTCCTCATGACCCTTCGACAGAACTTGAGTTCGAGTCCAGGAAAGAGCTGAAATATAAGCTGGTTTAAGGTGTGTGTGTGGGGGGCGGAGAGATAGAGAGACAGAGAGGTGGGGGGGGGGGTGTGGTTGTAGGGACAAACAAGCAGTGATAGAAGCAGATCATCAAAAGATGTCAACGACAATAGTACAATAGAACACATAGGTGTTAAAGGTAAAGTTGGTGATATTATCTAAACGAATGTGCTAATTAAGAATGGATGGTAGGGCACTCAAGGTATAGCTCTAGTGGGGTTTTTTTTATACATAATGGAAATAGGTGGGAAAAGGAAAATCTTTATAATTTATTGGAAAAAAAAAAGGAAGGGGGAAACAGAAAGGGGGTGGGGATGGGGGAGGGAGCTTACGACCTAAAGTTGTTGAATTCAATATTCAGTCCGGAAGGCTGTAAAGTGCCTAGTGGGAAGATGAGGTGTTGTTCCTCCAGTTTGCGTTGGGCTTCACTGGAACAATGCAGCAAGCCAAGGACAGACATATGGGCAAGAGAGCAGGGTGGAGTGTTAAAATGGCAAGCGACAGGGAGGTTTGGGTCATTCTTGCAGACAGACCGCAGGTGTTCTGCAAAGCGGTCGCCCAGTTTACGTTTGGTCTCTCCAATGTAGAGGAGACCACATTGGGAGCAACGAATGCAGTAGACTAAGTTGGGGGAAATGCAAGTGAAATGCTGCTTCACTTGAAAGGAGTGTTTGGGTCCTTGGACGGTGAGGATAGAGGAAGTGAAGGGGCAGGTGTTGCATCTTTTGCGTGGGCATGGGGTTGTGCCATAGGAGGGGGTTGAGGAGTAGGGGGTGATGGAGGAGTGGACCAGGGTGTTCCAGAGGGAGCGATCCCTACGGAATGCCGATTAGGGGGGTGAAGGGAAGATGTGTTTGGTGGTGGCATCATGCTGGAGTTGGCGGAAATGGCGGAGGATGATCCTTTGAATGCGGAGGCTGGTGGGGTGATAAGTGAGGACAAGGGGGACCCTATCATGTTTCTGGGAGGGAGGAGAAGGCGTGAGGGCGGATGCGCGGGAGATGGGCCGGACATCTTTTTAATATACTTGAAGTCGTTCCCAAACGTGTTTATGCAGCTGAAGCAGATAGTTTATTTAAAACAGAGACTGAAATACAAAGTCAATGCCTTCAATTCCCAGAATGGGCCATTAGCTCTGCAATAGAAGAACCTTTGCTGTTATTCATGGTGATAATTCCAACACCAACACTCGCTGAATAGAAAATAGGCTGGAATTGAAGGCAAGCTTGGGAAAATTAGAGACACCACTTATCAAAATCAAGGGAGAATGATTGAAGGCAAGAGGTATGTTGATTTAACATCAGAACAAGTAGTGTAGATTGACATTGCATATTACAAGTGGGAGCAAGTAAGCAGGAGCACAGGCCATAAATTCATTGTGCTGATTAATCAGCTGCCTGTGTTTTGCCTGTGCTTCTGTCTATAAATGTTGATCTAGCCCAGCACTCCTCCTTGGCTTTTGTTGCCCAGAGGGTGACTGCATCTAATCAGCTATCAGGCCAATAATTAAGTGGGCTTTCTTGTATTGAAGGTCAAAGCATTTTTTGATTACTGGAAAGATGATATTGCTTGTTAGCCGTGCAGAAACAATGCTGAATGCTAGTTAAGAAGATTGTGTTCTCGAGAATAAGAACTATGTTTCTGAAAAGAGGGACACGGTGCCGAAGCTTTTCGTCTGGTACTCATCAGGGCAAATGCAAGAATGCAAAATTTCAAATAACCACTACAACTTATACTGCATGAGAAAAGGGTGCTGATTGGTTGGCAAGTCAACACTGATTGCCCTGGAGAAAGCAATGGGGAACCAAAATCTCCCCAAACTCCCGGGTAATTCAAAAAATGCGCAAGGCTTGAAAATATTCCTTTTCTTTGCAGAGCAAAGGTCCCTGTGTATGAATGTATGTTCAGTTATGCTAAACCTGTATTGAAACTTGGTTAGAACACACTTAGAGAACTCCACAAGCCATCAATATAAGATAGTCACCAAGAAACCCAATAATGAATTTAGAAGAAACTTCTTTACTTAAAGAGTGCTGAGAACGTGGAACTTGCTACCACAGGGAATGGTCGAAGTAAATAGTATAGATGCATTTAAGGGGAAGCTAGACAAGCAAATGAGGGAGACGGAATGAGGGTTACGATGGTAAAGTTAGATGAGGAAAGATAGGAGGAGGCCTGGATGGAGTATTAATACTGCCATGGATTGGTTGGCCCCAATGGCCTGTGTGTGTCATTTATCCTATGTAATCCTATGTAAAGCACTAACGGGTCCTGCTGTTGTGTTCACAAAATGTTTACTATTCCAGGTCCATCCTGGAATGCAAAGATAACCCCAGTTTCTTTCTTCTACTGTAAGCCATCTTCTTAAACCCCTCTCCCATTTCCTCCACTCTGACCTCCAACAAATGCAAGGATCTAATGAACTTTTTTCTCACTAACATTGAGATCATTTGATCAGATGCCTCTGCCACTTCCCTTCCTTCCCCTGCCCTTGACCTGCATCTATCTCCTCTCCTGTCTTCTGTGAGATCACCTTGTCCATGAGACCTATCTCTTAAATACATTGAGAAGGAAAATGAAGAGGAAAATAAAGTAATATCCTAAGACCCTGATGGTACTAGATTTCTTTTTGAAAATCAGTATAAATCACAATCATGGCACTCCCTTTATCTATCATGTTATCATCAAATAATTCTGTTGGATTGTTCAAACATGAACTGAATTTTTGATAGGTGTGTTGACAGACCTGAATTAACTCATGTTTCTCCGAGTGCAAAATAAATTCACCTCAGATTATATACTGCAATAGTTTACTGACAACTGGAGTAAAACTAATCGGCCAGTAATTTTTTGGCTTATCCACGACTTCTTTCTTGAAGGGGACAATCATGTTTGTTACCTCTAAATTCTTTGGCACAATTTTTCTTTCCACAGCATTTTGGAAAATTGGTCAAGCATTTTGGAAAATTGGTCAGAGTCTTTGCTATTTCTTCTCCAGCTGCCCTCACAATCTTCTGATGTAAATGATAAGGTTCCAGTGATTTGTCTACTAGTGTCGTGTAGCCTCTTCAGTACTATTTCTCTTTGCATGAAGATGTGTCATTTCTTTAGTGCTATTACTGTTTGCGTAATAACTTCCACCAACTGCTCTCCAGCCACATCTGTTGATTTTACACCTCAGTATCCATTTCTTCCATGACATAAGAGCCAAAAAGACTTATTTGGCATCTTTGCTGTAGTCCACTTATATTTTTGGAATGTTACTTATGTTTATTGGAACAACAGGCTTCAAGCACTACTAGTGTCATTCTTGCCAGCTCTCACAAACGCTGGCACAGCTACACACGCCCTGGAACATGTTGATGATGTCCTTGAGAAATAAGTCCCAGGTGAATCAGTGCGCTGGTGAGCAGCAGCAACTGATAGTGATAGAAAGGAAGCAGGAACCTGATGCTAGAGGGCCAGCTCAATTCCTTATGCTGAAGTGTCTAGGGATTCGGATGTCATAAAGTCTGCATATTAAAGGAGATTACATTCTGAGCATGATCATCGAGGAGCCACTTGAGTCTGTCCAAAATACCCTGTAAGGTCCAACTGGGAGTGTGGAGAGATCCACTTGTCAGCAGGCACTGAACTGGTCTACCTTAGGGCCTGTCGCAACTCCAAGGATACCTGCAGCAGGACACATCTGAGCCCGGTGGAGTTTCTTTCATGAACGCTTAGATTGCTGTTTGAAGGAGCTGCTGCAAAGATGACATATTTAGACATCAATCAGCCTATGGGCTCCACTCCACACATTCGTCAGGGTTTACTCCCTCAGTCTTCAACTCTCCCAAGGTATCCACAAGGCAGCGGAACTATTTGCCTATGGCTGAGAGTTTGGTTCATGGTGCCAGGATGTGTCCACATGCCAGTGGGCCTGCACACTGCATGTCTGAGAGCTAAATCTTCTCTGAGTTCCTCTCAAGCTTTAGCCTGGGGCCATGAGGGCCCCAGTTTCCATGTGTCACCACAAGGAGGCACAGCTGAGAACATGCCATTGAAGAGGCAGTATACTGACAGGGAGAGACATACTGTCCTGTATGCACATTGCTGCCATCCACTGCCTGAAAATCAGCAGCAAACTAGCACACAAAAATCAATAGGCACACTAACCCTCTTCACCCATACACTAAGTGCATCACATCCTGTTGGACACTGCAGTCACTGATGGGCATCAGATAGGGAGAATATGCAGATGGCTCTTGTGCAAGTCAGGCTGAAGTGTAAAAGTTGAGCACCATGGTCAACTCAACTGCCACTAAAAGTGCAATTCCTAGGGTGGAATTGCTATGTTGAAGCCTGAGCCTACAAATAGAGTACTGTTCAATCATAGGTTGTTAAACTATGCTTGTGGATAGGATGGGTAGCAGCATATTGCTGAATCTGGTCAATCTGTCACTGGGACCATCAGATATCCATTTGTTTCTCTTCATCTTTGTCCTTTAAACCAACTGAAAGAGAAGACTAAAAGTAACCCCTGTAGCTTGCAAGTATCTAGCAACAAATTAACACTGATGCTGTTAAATTTTTTGATATGTGAGAACCTGCTGGTTTAAAGAGCCATTTAAAATGGGTGAGATTAATGTGCAGTGTGTAAAAGCAGGAACATTGCAGGCTTCAACATTAAGTGGGATTCATGAGTACATTTGAATTGATAATGCGTTGGTGCACAGTGGGAGAAAACACACTGCTGGCATCGAAACCTTCCAGGAATTTTCATCAGCAAACTGGAAATGCATGAATTGAGGAACTTCTGGAATTGTCCTTTTTTTTCCTTTATTGGGATGTGGGCATCACTGGCAAGGCCAGCATTTGTTGCCCATCCTTAATTGCCCTTGAATTGACTGGCTTGCTAAGCCATTTCAGAGGGCAGAGGGCAGTTAGGAGTCAATCACATTGCTGTGGGTGTAGAGTTACATTTAGGCCAGACAAGATAAGGACAGTAGATTTCCTTCCCCCTAAAGGACATTAATGAACCAGATAGCTTTTTAATAACAATCAACAATGGCTTCATAGTCACCATTAGACAAGCATCAATTCCAGATTACTAATTGAACTGAAATACCACCGCCTGCCATGGCAGGATCTGAACCCTTGTTCCCAGGAAATTAGCCTTGATCTCTGGGTTCTTAGTCCAGTAACATGACCACTATGAAACTGTCTTCCACCCCACCCTTGTACATTTTAACAGTAAAGTATATTGTATTAACAAAAACCTCCAGGTCAGGGAAAAGTATGGGCAGTCTGTACAGTTGTGTAGTGTTGCACAAGGACAGAAACAGTATCAATTTTTGGAAGGGACTTTGTCATTCATTTGCATGTGAAAGGATAAGTGGCGTGTTAGTAATTTTCCATTCCTCTTAAGGCCTCCCCTTGCTCCTTTCTTGACAAAATAATTCTGTTAAAGGCTGTCAAAAGTCTAACTGAATGAGCCAAAGTCTTGCATTAGCTTCATTTCTAAGCTCCAATATCTGCTCCCTATCAGGCCTGTTACAATAGGCAAGCAATTCTAGTACCAATTCAAGTCCACTATCTATACATGTTTGTCATTATTTACAATGGTAAAGCTTTGGCCCCCTCGGCACTATTGCTTTAACTAAAAGGCCAGACAAACACCGTATGTGTCAATGCTCTTTAGGCATTTGTATTCCATCAGGCTCACAAAGTAATCTCTTTGGAGATGGGATCACTGACACTCTGTAATGAGGTGGCAGCAATAACCTTTCCCAGTGTGGAACATTCAATAAACTCTCCAATGGGTGAGAAATTGAGCTCAAGTTTACGCCTTTTATGGCATCTGATGGGACACACATTAGCAACAGCCACCATTAAATCAACAGACTGAAGCCTCTGATATGATAACAAGCCAGTGGAGAGATTGCATTGTTAGAAAGTTAACAAAATTCCTGCTTGATTTATCTATGGAGAAGTACAGGAATTTTAATTGAAAAGTCAGACTTTGTTTTTATTCTTGCTACAACAGAAGTGACGCATTTCTGTCTTTAGAGCCTAATCAAAAGAATGTTGGGGGAAAAGTCATGAGTAGATCGGATTAAAGTTTTTCATTTCATTGGTTTGGGCTGTTATTAAGAGCTGTTTTTTTGCGGATGAATTGAAAAGAGATCAAAAGTGTTGCACTTTATAATGAGGTTTAAAAATTCAGAAATAAAAGTAATGCACAGTATTGGTCACTCTCTGAAATAGAAAGAAAAGGCAAAGGTTCAGGGAGATCCTTCATCAGAATGGCCAATTTCTTCTCCCTCTTTTAAATTTCAAACAACTGCAGCTACATACACAGCGCTTCTTAACTTCATTTTAAATTTAACAATGCCAGTGCAGAGCTGCACCTCATGGGAATTAATTAGGTCAATCTTTTCCTTAAAACATACACGGGGTAATTCAGATAATAGCAGCTACCGTCGCATAGGGTAGAGGTCAGAGGACTGGGCTATAATGTATCACCGTCTCCTGGTAATATCATAATTGAAGATAAAATTCATGAGCACTTAGAAACATATATTGGTTAATCAAAACAGCAGCAATTTGTATTTATATAGCGCTTTTAACATAATAAAATGTCCCAAGGCACTTCACGTAAGTATTATAAAGCAAATTTTGATGCCAATGCAATACTGGGTGAGATGCCTGAAAGAGGTAGGTTTTAAGGAGAATCTTGATGGAAGGAAGTGAGGCAGAGAGGCAGAGGGATTTAGGAAGGGAATTCCAGAGCTTAGGGCCCAGGCAACTGAAGGTATATACACTAATGCAGAAGCCGTTAAAGTCAGGGATGCATAAGGGCCTAGAATTAGAGGAGTATACTTGCCTCGGAGGGTTGCAGAGCTGGAGGAGATTACAGGGATGGGGAGGAGTGAAGCCATGAAGGGATTTGGAAACATGGGTGAGAATTTTATAACTGAAGCGTTGCTTAACCAGGAGCAAATGTAGGTCAATGAGCACAGGGCGATAGGGGAACAGGACTTGGTGTAAGGACATGGGTGACAGAGTTTTCGGTGAACTCAAGTTTACAGAGGGTAAAATGTGCCAAACCTGAGAGGAGAGCATTAGAATTGTCAGATCTAGGGAATTTTGGCAGCAGATGAGCTGAGACAAAGGCAGTGTCAGACAGTTATCATTGGGCAAGTCATGTTTGACAAATTGAAGAGAGCTTTTCTGTAGATGTGAACAGATTGGACAGATAGGGAGAATACAATAAATGTCATGCTGATGGATTTTCAGAAGGTGTCTGTTGAAGTGTCTTACAAGAGACTTGCTAAAAATAAAAATCAAATGTGGTCCGAAAGGAAATGTAGCAAGATGGATAGAAAGTTAGTTGACAGATTGAGAAACCAACAAGTAGAATTAGTATGATTCATTTTCATCTTATGAACTCTACTGTAATTTCTGCAGAATTTCAGCTGAAACACTGGAAAATGGTAGAAAATAGGTGTTGTTGAATTGGAGATGTGTTGGTGACAGAGGATCAGAGGGAACATGTTTGTAATATGCATGACCAATGACCGAGAATTCCATGGCTGAGTGAAATTTTAGAATTATTCCCAGGGTAATGACTTTAGAGGAGAGACATTGTCAAGAAAATGTCAAATTTAAATGTAGCATGAACTATTCACCCAAAGAGACTCGTCCACTAAAAGGAATACAGCACTTTTCACAGCCACTGGATATCTCAAAGTGCTTTTTTGTTTAGATTTATGAAGGTGCTGCTGGCTAGGCCAGCATTTATTGCCCAAATCCCATGGTGGGATTTGAACCTAGGTCCCCAGAGAATTACCCTGGGTTTCCTGGATTACTAGCCAAATAACCACTATGCCAGTGCCTCCCCTATAACCAATGAAGCATTTACTGAAGTGTAGTCGCTATACTAATGTAGGGAATGCAGCAGCCAATATGCACACTGCAAACTCCTACAAATAGCAATGTACCAAATAACCTGTTTTTGTGAGGCTAACAGAGGGATAAATATTGGCCAGGGCACCAGAGATAACTCCCTTGCTCTTCTTCAAGATAATGTCATGGGACCTTTCACATCCACCCACACAGGTATTTGGGTGTCAATTTAATGTCTCATCCGAAAGGCAGTAACTCCAACAGGGAAGTACTGCACTGAAGCATCAGCCTTGATTTTCGTGCTCAAGCCTTGGAACCTTGAATCATGTGATACAGAAGAATGTGTGCTACCAACTGAGCCATGGCTGACACTAAAGCCACTGCTTCTATTATCATCGGAGGCCGGTTTCTTCAGCTTGGTGTGGATTATTAGCATGTTTTTTTTTGCATTCTTTGTGTAGTTACAGTTGTTATCTTCCAACAGACAGAATGCTGCCCATTTTCTCATTAAGTGCATCAATTGGACAGTCACAATTAAAGGCTGTGATTGCAGATGATGGAAGAACTTAGTGGCAATAATGACTTTTTATTGCACAAGGTATTAACGAAGGTGTTTTATTTTCCCAGAAAATGCTGATCCGATAACCAATCTCTAATACCGAATGACTCAATTTTCTCCCCGTCATGCAGACTGGGCGGGAGCGGGTGCTGGCGCGGGCAGGCATGCAGCCAATCACCACCCGCGATTGGCTGTGTGCCGCCATTTTACGTGGGCGGACCAATTAAGGCCCGCTCAGCGTGGCGCGCGCCCGGAAGCGCTGAGCGCTCCCTGTGTGAGTGGGGAGGAGAAGGCTGAGTCGGGGCCTGAGCTCTTTCACGTACGCGGGCGAAAGAGTGCAGAAATCTCCGAGGCACGGAGCTGCCTCCGGAAGTTTAATCCCACTTTTCAAAATATAAATAAAGAAAAAAAAAATTTTCAGACATGCCCCCTCACGTGACAGTGTCACATGAGCTGGACATGTCAATGAATTTTACTTTAAAAATTTATTGCATTTACAAATCCTTCATGAACCCTCATCCCGCCCGTGGATGAGGTCTCATGATAAATGCAAAGGCCGCCTGGGATCTTTGCCTGGAAAAACTCAGCAGGTCTGGCAGCATCGGCGGAGAAGAAAAGAGTTGACGTTTCGAGTCCTCATGACCCTTCGACAGGGTCATGAGGACTCGAAACGTCAACTCTTTTCTTCTCCGCCGATGCTGCCAGACCTGCTGAGTTTTTCCAGGTAATTCTGTTTTTGTTTTGGATTTCCAGCATTCGCAGTTTTTTTGTTTTTATATTTGGGATCTTTGCCTGCCCGCCAACCTTAAGGTTGGACAGGCAGCTCCGTTGATTGTTTTAATTAGATTTTAAATGGACTTTGACGGTTCAGCGGGTGTGCAGCCGACTCCAGCACGTGCCCGCCGAACTGAAAATCGGAATGACGGGCGTTGACGTTAAGACGCACGCCTGACATCACCGCGCTTCATTTTACGTGTCAGCAAGCGGGACCCACCCCTGCACACCGACCTGAAGACTCTGGCCATAATGTGAAAGGTGAGAAGCAGATGAGAATCACATCCCAAAATAGGCAGCTTCAGAGTTTAGTCCTGCTAATTCTTTGTTGTGAGATCATAGTCCCTGTCATAAGGTAAACTCACAATCTACTTCCCCAAGACAAGAAGGCTAAGAAACTAATAGATTCTGCAAACTGCAGGAGAACATTGTTTCACTTAATTCCAAAGCAGTATCACATTTGATAAAGTACCACATTTCTATTTCTCTTTATTTCTGATGAAGAGTCATACAGACTCGAAACGTTAACTCTGTCTTTCTCTCCACAGATGCTGTCAGACCTGCTGAGTTTTTCCAGCAATTTTCATTTTTGTTTTAGTATCTGAGTGAGATTTAGTGATGCAAATGTTTGATTATTAATACCATAAGGCTCACATCTCATTTATATTACCAGAAAATGCTGGAAAAACTCAGCAGGTCTGACAGCATCCATGGAGAGAGAAACTGAGTTAACTTTTCAAATACGTATGACTGTTCTTCCGAGTTAAAGAGGAGTAGAAATGTGATGGAATTTATCGGGCAACATTTTCCCCCCATTAGGGGGAAGGTGTGGGATCGGGCGCGAGCAGGCTGGCTTCCGATAGGCGCCTCCAGTCGGGGCGCGCTGCCAGTTTACGTGGGCGGACTAATTAAGGCCTGCCCAGCGTGACGTCTGCCAGGAAGCACTGTGCACTCGCATTGCAGGCTGGGAGGGATTCCCTCAGCCGGGAGAAGAGCGCACAGATCTGCCTCAAGCAAAGTGCTGCCTCAGGGAGATGGGCTCACATTTTAAACTTTAAATAAAGCTGAGAAAACAATTTCCCTGCCATGTCCATAACTTTTATTTTAAAATATTGTGAGATTTTTAAATCCTCATGAAACCTCATCCCGCCCGTGGATGAGGTTTCATGCTTTATCAGAAGCCCAGCCAGGGCTCCCGGCCTGCCGGCCAACCTTAAGGTTAGATGAGCAGATCCACTTTGTTCATGGCCTTAATAGGCCGTTGACAGGTCGACGGGTGCGCAGCCGACTCGGGTGTGCCCTGCCGAACTGAAAGTCTGAATGACGCACCGTGACATCGGGATGCGTCATTTTACGCGTTGGCGAGCGGGCCCTGCCCCCGCTCACCAACTGGAAGTTACAGCCCGTACTGTTTAAGGGGGGTGGAGCAGGTGAAGCTGGATAGAAGGTCAGTGATAGGTGGGGGCAAAGGAGAGATTGACAAAGATGTCATGGGCACAAGATAAAGGGAGCGTTAATGGTAGTGGTAAGGTCTAAAGAAGGTGCTGATAGTGGCATAAAGGTAAGAAAGCAGAATGTGATAAATGCAGAACAAGGGTAAGCACTCTGTGAAAGAACAACATGGAACAAGTAACGATTGGCACTTTTGGGGTGGGGGAGGGGTGATGATTGGGGAAAAAAGGAAAGAAAATGGGATAGCAAATAGGGGATACAAAAAGGGATAAAACAATGAATAAATTAATAAAAATAAATAAGTAGATAAAAAATAAAAATAAATTTTAAAAAGGGTGAAAATAGAGGGAAGAGTTCATAGTCTGAAGTTGTTTTATTTCCTTTTTATCTCCTTTTTATCCCATTTTTTATCCTTTTTTTCCCAACCACCGCCCCTTCCCCCCACCCCATCTCTAAAAGGGCCACCTGTTACTTGTTTTATGTTGTTCTTTCACACAGCGCTAATCCTTGTTCTGCCATTATCACATTCTGCTTTCTTACCTTTATGCCACTATCAGCATCTTCTTTAGCCCTTACCACTACCATTAACGGACCCTTTCTCTTTTTGTCCATGACATCTTTGTCAATCTGTCCTTTGCCCCATCTATCGCTGGCCTTCTATCCAGCTTCACCTGCTCCACCCCCTCTTAAACAATATAAATTTCATCACATTTCTACTTCTCTTTAGCTCTGAGGAAGAGTCATAAGGACTCAAAACATTACCCTGTTTCTCCCTTCATAGATGCTGTTTTTATTTCAGATTTCCAGCATCTGCAGTATTTTGTTTTTATCTTAGTGTTTAATTCACTGCCACTTCTTTTCCAGGAATGCCTACCTTGAAGAAGTACTAATCTTCTCTCCGATAGGATTTCCATTTGTCTCTTTTGCCCTGTTCACCTTCATTGCTTTCCATTTCCCTCCTGGTGTTTGAAAAGGCATTTACCAAAACTTGCTTTCACAGCCATATTTCCTTCCTCAGCAACTGTCTCTGTCTCCATCTCCAATTTACCCCACGTGGATTCCAATTGAAGTTCCATCCCTCATGTTTCGAATCCACCCATGATTACAGGCATTTCTGGGACAAACAACATTCCTCGGAATGCTGTTCTCAGTACATCCTGAGATCCACTCTCAGTGCCGTGTGTCGTCATACATTCGCACTGAAACTCTCCTCCAACAGCACCGACTCATCCTATCTCAAAGCTGTCCTTGTCCCTAGTTTCATTTTATTCTTCGTCTCATATGATGCCTTAACAAGAATTTTTTCTCTTCCTTTCAGGTGCTAAGGAACCCAAGCTCCAACAGCTTATTGATACCAACACTCATCCAGGGCCCTCCACCCCTTCCCATCCCTCTGACCCCATCCCACCTTCTAATCCCTGCTCTTGTCATGTGTTCCCCATATACTCTGACCTTCCCCTCTCTGATTCTGTACTCAGCAAAGGACTCAGTTTCATACCCTTACACCCTCACCTCAATTAATTTCAGGTTCGGCACAATGCTGAACTCTTCTTCCGCTACCTTCTTCTCCTTGTTCACTTCTTTGGGCAGGAGTCCTCCCCCCACATTCAGTGGATCCTTTCGCCCACCTCCAGGATTCTCCCTCCACCTGGACAACTCCCCCTGGCCTCTTACCTTCCCTTGATCTTTTCATTGAGAACTAACAATATCCAGGCTTCAGCTGACATGTGGCAAATAACATTCATGCCACACAAGTGCCAGGCAATGACCATCTCCAACAAGAGAGAATCTAACCATCGCTCCTTGACGTTCAATGGCTTTACCATCACTGAATCCCCCACTATCAACATCCTGGGGGTTACCAATGACCAGAAACTGAATTGGACAAGCCATATAAACACTGTGGCTACAAAAGCAGCTCAGAGGCTAGGAATCCTGTGACAAATAACTCATCTCCTGACTCCCCTAAGTCTGTCCACCATGTACAAGGCACAAGTCTGGTATGTAATGGAATAATCCCCATTTGCCCAGATAAATGCAGCTCCAACAACGCTCAAAAAGCTTGACACTGTCCAGGGCAAAACAGCCCACTTGATTGGCACCACATCCACAAACATTCACTCCCTCCAGCACCGATGCACAGTAGCAGCAGTGTGTACCATCTACAAGATGCACTGCAGGTGCTCTTTGACAGCACCTTCCAAACCCACGGCCACTACCCACTACTATCTAGAAGGGCAAGGGCAGCATTTAGATGGGAATTCCACCACCTAGAAGGTCCCCTCCAATTCACTCACCATCCTTACTTTGAAATACATCGCCGTTCCTTCACTGTCACCGGGTCAAAATCCTGCAACTCCCTTCCTAACAGCACTGTGGGTGTACCTACACCACATGGCCTGCAGCAGATAAAGGAGGCAGCTCACCACCACCTTCTCAAGGGCAATTAGAGATGGGCAATAAATGCTGACCCAGCCAGTGAAGCCCACATCCCATGAATGATTTAAAAATAAAATCATGGCCGTCCAATCCCTTTACACCTCCATCCCCCACCAGGATGATCTGAGGACTCTCTGCTTCTTCATTGAACAGAGGCCCGAACAATCCCCATCCCCCACCATTCTCCTACATCTGGCTGAGCATATCCTCTCACTGAACTTGTTCTCTCTTCAAACTTGTCTCATTTCCTCCAAGTATAAAGTGTGGCTATGGGCTCCAGTTATGTCGGTTTCTTTATGGGGTGTGTGGAACATTCCTTGATCCAGTCCTACTCAAGCCCCCTCCCACAACTCTTTCTATGGTACATCAATGACTGTTTCAGTGCTGCTTCATGCTCTCGTTTGGACCTGGAAAAAATTATTAATTTTGCTTCCAATTTCCACCCTCTAATACCTTCACATGGTCCATCTCCGACACTTCCCTTCCCTTCCTTGACCTCCCTGTCTTCATTTCTGGTGCTAGACTGTCCAGCAACATTCATTACAAGCTCGCTGACTCCCACAGCTACCTCAACTACAGCTCCTCACACCCTGGTAAGGACTCCATCCCATTCCCTCAGTTTCTTCACCACCATCATACCTGTTCTGATGATGCCACTTTTCAAAACAACACTTCTGACATGTCTTCCGTTTTCCTTAGCTGAGGATTCCCCCCACTGTGGTTGACAGGGCCCTCACACCTTCCTCTTCCTCCCAGAACCATGATAGAGTCCCTCTTGTCCCCACTTTTCACCCCAACAGCCTCCGCATTCAGAGGATCAAACTCTGCCCATTTCCGCCAACTTCAGTGCATTGCCACCACCAAACACATTTTCCCCTGTCAGCATTCCGTAGAGACCATTCCCTCTGGGACATTCTGGTGCTCCCAATGTGGTCTCCTCTACATTAGAGAGACCAAACGCAGACTGGGTGACCACTTTGTGGAACACCTTCAGCCTGTCCACAAGCATGATCCAGTCCTTCCAGTTGCTTGCCATTTCAACACACCATCTTGCTCTCATGCCCACATGTCGGTCCTTGGCCTGCTGCAATGTTCCAGTAAAACCCAATTTGCAAACTGGAGGAACAGCACCTCATCTTCCGATTAGGCACTTGACAGCCTTCCGGACTTAACATTGAGTTCAACAACTTCAGACCATCAACCCTCTCCTCTATCACCACCCCTTTTTTAATCCCTCATTTTCAAATTTACTTTTAATTTTTATCTACTTATTTTTATTTATTTTTATTTTTATTCATTTATTCGTTGTTTTATCCCCTTTTTTATCTCCTGTTTTTGATTCATTTTCTATCCTTTTCCCCCAAACACCACCCCCTCCCCATCCCAGCCCCAAATGGGCCATCTGTTACTTGTCCCATGTTGTTCTTTCACAGAGTGCTGACTCTTATTCTGCTAGTATCACGTTCTGCTTTCTTACCTTTATGCCACTAATAGCACCTTCTTTAGCCCTTACCACTACCATTAACACTCCCTTTGTCTTTTTGTCCATTATGTCTTTGTGAACCTCTCCTTAGTCCCCACCTATTGCTGGCCTTCTATCCAGCTTCACCTGCTACACCCCCCTTAAACAGTATAAATTCCATCATATTTCTACTTCTCTTTAGTTCTGAAGAAGGGTCATTCTGACTCAAAATGTTAACTCGGTTTCTCTCTCCATGGATGCTATCAGCCCTACTGAGCTTTTCCTGCATTTTCTGTTTTTATTTCAGATTTCCAGCATCCGCAGTATTTTGCTTTTATCTCATTTATAAATAGAAATAGAAATAGAAATTAAGCTAAAGAAGTAAAAGTATCCTTACAACAGGTGTCAGGAGCAAATAAAATTGAGAACCAAGCTGAATACAGAAGATTCAGGAGGGATGTGAAAAAGCAAATACAAGAAGCAAAGAGGGATTATGAAAAATGACTGGCAGCTACCATGAAAGGAAATCCCAAAGTATACTATAATAGTAAAAGGGTGGTAAAAGGAGGAGTTGGGCCAATTAGAGACCAAACAGGGGATTTACACATAGAGGCAAGAGGCATGGCTGAGGTGTTAAATGAACACTTTGCATCTGTCTTTACCTACGAGGTAGCAGTGGCCCAGTAAAATGATGACAAAGGAGGAAACTCAATCACTAGAAGTATTTAAAATTGATAAGGAGGGGATATTGGATAAGCTCTCAGTACTTAAAGTTGACAAGGCACTGGGACCAGATAAGATGCATCCAAGAATATTGAAGGAAGTGAGAGTGGAAATTGCAGAGGCACTGGCAATAATCTTTCAATGTTCCCTGAATTTGACGGAGGTGCCGGAGGACTGGAGAATTGCAGACATTACGCCCTTGTTCTAAAAAGGTTGTGAAGATCTGCCCTGCAATTACAGACCAGTCAGTTTAACTTCAATGGTGGGAAAACTTCTGGGAACAATTATTCGGGATGGAATTAATAGTTCCATGGAAAAATGTGGATTGATTCGGAAGGGTCAGCATGGATTTGTTAAAGGAAAATCATGTCTAACTAACTTGCTGGAGGTTTTTGAAGAGGTAACAGAGATGGTTGATGAGGGAAAGGCTGCTGATGTGGTTTATATGGACTTCCAAAAGGCGTTCAATGCAGTGCCACACATCAGATTTGCGAGGAAAGTTATAGGTCATGGAATAAAGGGGACAGTAGCAACATGGATATAGAATTGGCTGAGAATAGGAGACAGAGAGTAATGATTAATGGGTACTTTTCAGGCTGGAAGAAGCTTTGTAGTGGAGCTCTCCAGAAGTCGGTATTGGGACCCTTGCTTTTTTTGATATATATAAACGATCTAGATCTTGATGTGCAGGGGACAATTTCAAAGTGTGCAGACAACACAACACTTGGGAGAATTGTAAACTGTGAGGAGGACAGTGCAGAACTTCAAAAGGACATTGACACATTGGTAGAGTGGGCAGATAGGTGGCAGATGAAATTCAATGCGGAGAAATATGAGGTGATGTACTTTGGTACAAAGAACATGGAGATAGTATAAAATAAAGGGTACTATTCTAAAGGGTGTGCAGGAGAACAGAAATTGAGAGAAGCAAAAGCCAGACTTGCACTTGTATATGCCTTTTATACTTCAGGACATCCTAAAGCACGTTGAAGTATTTTTGAAGTGTAGTCATTGTCATAATTCGCCAATGCCAATTCGCGCACAGCAAGGTCCCAAAAATACAGTTTAGCGATGCTGATTAAAGGATGCATATTGGCCACAGCTCACAAGTTCTCATGAAAAGTCATTAACCTTAAATATTGTCCAGAACTTCCCTGGTCTCATGGAGATGGATTTGGAGGTTTGATGCTGGGAAAATGGAGGGGAGCAGCGCCGGGACAGCCAAGGGTTAGGGAATCAGGCCAGCCGCCCGCTTCATAGGGGCTGGCAGACAACTAAGGCCCAACATAACAGTCATTTTGCTATGGCATTGGCATTTCATCACCATTGGACGGGCCACTCAACAAGTCCAGAGGCCACCAGCACAATAGAGGCAGCTGGCCAGCTGGCCATTGGAGCAAGAAACTCTTTGCCCCAATGTTGGGGCCCTGGGGATCATAGGCCACAACCTTGTCCATCACAACTCCGGCAAAGAGGTTTCCTCTCCACCCGATGGCTCAACAGGCTTCAAGTTTCTTTACTTGATATCTTCAATGCAGGCATGTCTCCGGTTGATGTGATGAGTCAAATGTGTTAGCAGTTGGGTGGTGTGTAATGGTTAGCCTGCTTGTCAACTCTCGCTTTCAGCTCTCACTGCTGGCTAGCAGGACAAGTAATGTGAAAAAGAGAGCCAAGAGTGTCAATCTCTCCCTGCCAGTATGCAGCCTCTCTATCAGCAAGCTCTATGTAGTGCTTCCCTGCGCGACATACCAAAACTGGGTGCCCTGCTTTCCCAGGCTAAACTACAGGGGACTCAGAGGAGGCCTGCCCACCCAACATGTGGCGTGCAGGCTCATTGGACAGTGGTTATGCCCTAATGCCCAGGAACCAGGCCCACTACTATGGGTAAATAGTGAATCAGGTCAGCTGCCCGCTCCATGGAGGCTGGCAGGTGATTAGGGCAATTAAGGCCCAACTTAGTGGCCATTTTGCCACTGTCTTGTGAGTCCCTTGGAATAGAAGAAGGCTTAGGGAGTAGACTCCAACAGAGAATCCAGAGTGGAGTCCCACAGGCCAACATGCACACTGCAAACTTGTCATTTATCAGGCAGCTTTGCAGCAGTTCCTGCTTTGCACAATTCTAGCTATACCAAGAGGGAAGGTCCTGATGTCTGAGCAACTCAGGGTCTGCATATTATTTGCCCAGGCCTATGCCCTGGAGAGGACACTCCAGCTTCAAAATTAAGGCTGACACAACACAGAAAGCAACAGTTACCGGTTGTAAGGTCTCGCGCTATTGACATAGAGCACGAGCGCCAGAGGTCACTTCCGACGATGGGAGAGATCGTCATGGATAGCTACCGCCCACCCCAAGCTGGGCAGCTCCCAGTCAGTTAGGTACAGTCCTGCCATGACCTGCTTGCTTCAGTGGGTGCTTATAGCTTAGAGAAGCATCTCTCAACAAGTGGGTCGATAATCTACGCACCAGGCAAGACAAACTCAACAAAGAAGACACCAAGTTTCACATCACAAGCTGAAGCGTAAGGACCATGCATCCTGGCCTTACCAATGACTTTCTGCAGGTTGATGCCAGACTGCAATGATCGATGAAGAACCTACAAGGCTCAATGTTGACATTGTTGTGCTACACGAAACAAGTCTCGCTTAAATTAGATCCCTTAAAGAGAAACACTACAAACACTACTAGGTGGGCAAATCCCAAGAGGTAACACATGAGCATGGAGTGGGTTTTGCAGTGAAAAACATGCTACTTGCAATGATTGAACCCCTTCACAGAAAGCTCAGAGAGACTACTCATTCTTCACTTATCAAAGGGCATGGGCCTGTTTAACCTCATGCGCATCTATGCCCCGACACTCACCTCGACCCCAGATGTCAAGGATGTTGCCATCAGCAGAATTCCCAGCACTGAGGGGGCTTCAGTACAAGGATGAGTACTGGCTACATAGCTTGTCCAATGTGCATGGGGTACCAGGGAAAATGGACAGAGGTTGCTGGAGCTCTGCTGTTACCATGGACTCTGTGTGACAAACAGTTACTTGCAAACTAAACTGTGCCACAAGATGTCCTGGAGATGCCTGAGGTCACACTACTGGCACCGGCTAGATCTCATCATCACCAGATGTATCACCTTCAACAGTGGCCTCATCACTCATCGCTATCACAGCACTGACTGAGACACTAGCTGCTCCCTAGTATGAAGCAAAGTCAGGCTGCAAACAAGGAAGCTATGGCACTCCAAGAAGAACGGTCAGCATTGAATCAACACTTGCCATACCACTGTTCCGGAAAGGACACAGGAGTTCCTCAGCATCTTCAGTCAGGCATTTTCAGACAACACCAAAGGTCAGAGTGCCAAGTCAAATTGGGATCATCTGCACTTCACCATCTATAACTGTGCATTCACTGCATACGGGAAAAGAGAACAGAGGAATGCTGTCTGGTGTGAGGCTTATTGGACTGAAATGGAACCAGTTACTGCAACCAAGAGGAGAGTTTCATGAACAACAAGCAAGTTCTCAGCAAACAAAACTTATGTGCTCTCTGAGCTGCCAGAATCAAGGTGCAGCAGACTGCTTGGCGCTGCACCAATCAATATTGGTTGAAACTCTGCAACAGCATACAATCTGCTGCCGAATCTTGAGATGTTAGAGGGATGTCTGAAGAAAGCAATGGGCCCAGCAGCAACCAAATCATCTCCCTTGAAGACAAAGACAGAGATGATCATCACTGAACCTAGCCAGTGGATGGAAAGGTGGGTAAAGAATTAACTCAATATCTATGCATTGGAGAATGTTGCCACTGAAGAAGCTCTGAAAGCCATTCCAAACTTTCCTGGCAGCGGGAAACTGCACAGCAAGTCCACCATAGTAGAGTTCAACATGGCCAATGACCCTCTTGCCAGTGGTAAAGCCCCGGGAAATTATGGCATTCCACCAGAAATCATAAAAAGTGGAAAACTGGCACCACTGCACCAGCTACATGAGCTTTTGTGTCTCCGTTGGTAGAAAAGATCTCAAGGCATACGTGATGCAAACATAATCACCCTGTACAAAAACAAGGGGGATTGCAGTGACTGCACAATTACCGAGACACCTCCTTATTAAGTATTGTGGAGAAGGTCTTTGCTCGCATTCCTCTGACCTGACCAGATTACAGACCCTGGCATCACACATCTTCCCTGAGTCTCTGTGCAGCTTCAGAGTTGGCAGATTGACAGTTGACATGTATTTCTCATTTCATAGACCTCACCAAGGCCTTCTATTGTGGTAGCCGATACAGACTCTTCAAACTGCTGCAGAAAATAGCAGCCCACCTGACTCCTGGATGTCAATTCTTCTTTCCATGAGAACATGCACAGTTCTGGTAATTACACTGGGGCAACACTGGATGCTTTCAAAATAAGCAGTGGGGTAAAGCAGGGCTGTGTTCTGGCGCCAACTCTCTTTGGCATATTCTTCTTCATGCTGCTATTGAACGCTTTTGATGACTCAAATGAGGGTGTCTACCTGCATACCAAAGTTGATGGCAAGCTGTTCAACTGGCCACGGCTGCACACCAAGACAAAAGTGTGCAATGTCCTAATCCATGAGCTGCTGTTTGCTGATGGCGCCAGGCTGGCATTCCATACTGAAGTTCACTCGCAACAGCTTGTAGATCGGTTCTCCCGGGCCTACAGAGAGTTTGAACCGACAATCAGCATCAGGAAGGCCAAAGTTATGGGCCGGGATGTGGAGACTCCACCTTCCATCAACATGGACAACATTATTCTGGAGGTCATCAATAGCTCCACATACCTTGGATCAACACCTGCCAACAACCTGTCCCTTGATGCCAAAATTAGTTTGCCAAGGCCACAGCTGTCATGTCAAGGTTGAGATGAGAGTGAACCAACAGAAAACTGACCAAAAATACAAAGCTCCGCGTGTAGCGGGTTTGTGTTCTTAGCGCCCTCCTTTACAGTAGTGAGGTGTGGACAGCTAATCCAAGAAAAGCTGCTGAACAGCTTCCACCTCCACTGCCAGAGATGAATTTTGGGGATCTCTTGGCAGGATGGAGTGCCAAAAATGGAAGTGCACCAGCATGCAGGGATCCCACCATGTTTGCTCTCTTGAGTGAGCAATGACTCCATTGGCTGGGTCGTGTGCACTGAACGGGCGATTGCCACATTCCAAAAGATATGTTCTATGGCAAGCCTGTTATTGACTCAATACCAACAGGTCGCCCAGGTCTGTGAATACAAGGACTTCTGCAAGCTAGAGCTCAGGCTGGCTGGGATCTGGGTGGATGCATGGGAAGTCCTTGCTGCTGACCAAGTGCCTGGACACAAGCAGTCAGGAAGGGCATGGAAGAACCAGCGGACAGAAGAAACAACCAGATGGCAGAGAAGAGGCCTGGGTGGAAGGAAAAAACATCAGTCAACCTTGGGCCAACGCTATTCACCTGTGCCAGCTGGGGAAGGGACTGCCAATCACTAATCAGCCTCTACAGCCACAACAGACGACATTCAATCCAGAAGTGACATACACCCCGGGCATTGTCCAGCGTCTCCTGAAACGGACAGATGCCATCAATTCAGGCAACCAAGGCCACCTCCATTTTAGAGCACCCTCACCTGCCTGCCTCAGCAGTGCCCATCTCTCCTGATGGGGCTGACAGCCTGACATCACTATGGACTCTCTGATTGGGCCTCCAGCCTTATGACTCTGCCTGGTGGGCATACTGACAACATGGGGAGGCTCGAGATCCCAGTACAGGCCCGACGTCCACCAGAAAATCAAATCCATTAAGCTCTGCCTGATTTTCTGTTTGTTTCCAGCATTTTCCATTTTTGTGACTATTACTCTAGTCTTCAAAATGGCGATGAAGCTTATAGATAAATTAAGCAATTATCTATTCATCTATACAGATGCCTTGGGCAATCAGAGTCGATTTGCCAACCAATTAGTAAGCTTTTCTCCTGTAGTACAAACTGTTGTGATCAATTGAAATTTGGTTTGAAATTTATACTGTAGGAGGAAAGAGTGTTGATTGGTTGGTAAGTTGACTCTGATTGACCAAGGCAACTTGACAACAAATCACCACCCTTTTCTCCTATAGTATAAATTGTTGTGATTGTTTGAAATTTGGTATTCTTGTGTTTGTCCTGATGGGTAAAAGACGAAAAGTTTCAGCAACACTTCTCTCTTTTCAGCAATATTCAAGTTCCATACTACTACAAGGAAAGAAATCTTGTTCTGTCATTGCAAATACTTATAACACCTACATGAATTATTACCTGATTTCTGAAATTTGTAGACTAAAGTGTCACACATAACTTTGTACCCCAACCATCTACTTTACCTGCCTTGTCCCATTCAATTGCTGTATAAATAAATCCAGGATTGTGAATAAAGGTTTTAACGTTCAGACTTATACAAACCATTTCACTCTCAATGATTGCATCAGATTTCTGGCATGATTCAGGAGAATATATTCCAAATGCATAGCCCAGGACGAATAATGATCCTATTTTACAAGAACAATGTGAACTGGAATTTGCCTCAATTCCCACTACAGCTCCCATTGCTTCAATTGTGGAAATTTAACACACCAGACCAGCCTTCGAAAGGCTAACATTAATTCAAAGTTAAATGATCAAGTATCAGAACTAAGTAGCATAAGACAATGTTTTAAAATACATATATCTAGGTTATCACCTACTGTTCATAAGTGTGAAGCCCATGGGGTTAAAGCGGTAGTGGCCGTGTGGATGAGAAATTGACTGTAAGAGAGAAAATAGAAAGTGATGAACAGTTATTTCTCAGACTGGAGAGAAATATACAGTGGTGTCCCCCAGGCATTGTTATCAGGAGCACTGTTCTTGTCGATATATATTAACAATCCTAGACTTGAGGATAGAGAGCATCATTTCAAAGTTTGCAGCTGAAACCAATGATTGAAAATGTAGAAGTGTAGGTCCACAGAGACTTTGGGGATCATGCAAATACATCATTAAGATGCCATGAAAAGATAAAGAAAATAATCAAAATGACCTTAATCTAAAGGACTAGAATTACAAGGAGGTTTAAGTCATGCTTAGCTAAAACCCTGGTTTGACCACGCCTGGGGTACTGTGCTCACCTCAGGAAGGATGTACTAGCCTTTGAGCGATAACAGTGTAGATTTACTAGAATAATACCTGGAATCCAAAGATTAAATTATGAAAAGAGATAACACAAACTCCCTGGAATTTGAAAGGTTAAAATGGTGATTTTATTGAAGTTTTCTTGATATTAAGGGAAATGATAGGGTGGATAGAGAGAAACTATTTCTGCAGCTGGCGAGTCTAGAACTCGGGGACATAGCTTAAGAGTGAGAATCAGTCCTTCCAGTACTCATACTTGCAAATAGCAATTGATGCTGGGTCAATTATTCATGTTAAATCTGAGATTGATAAATTTTTGCTAACCAATGTCATTAAGGGATATGGGGCAAAGTGGTGATGGTATACGGAATGACAATTTATCAATTATCTCATTCTGTGATGGAACAGGCTCAAGGAGCTAAGTGGCCTACGCCTAATTTTCTTATGTTCATATGGATGAAAACGAGTGCTGAATGGCCTAATTTATTGACGAATGTCAATACTTGGAGTCTTCTGCACACAGATTCAAATAAAGAGTAAATCGTCATTTACTGAACCTATAGTGTTCAAGCCTGCATTAAGATAGAGAAAATCTCTAACTTACTTCATAGTACGCAGTAGAATTTCTAGCAAGCCTTTCTGTTCTTTCAGTAACCATCAAGTTTAAATGCATTAAGACAGCTACATGAAATTATTTTCTTCTACAGCTGCCTGTAAGTGGATCCTATTGTCATGTCATCTAGCATACAGAAAAAGTAAATCTTACATACCTACTGAATTCATGTAACCTGTACATTAATATACTGAGATACCTCTGAACAGTGCCAATTGGTTGGTGCTATGTAAGACCCTTAAGCACACAATCAGACTCAACAAATGTATCCCTCCAGTATGGCAAATATAACTATACAAAAGCCTGGATAAGGACATGCCATTAGGTGCATTGGGCTTGTTCTTTCCTGCACATCACATACCATTTCCAGTACAATGGGCTGTCCTTAAATTTCAATGAAAGAAAAATTACAGTACTGCAGTTTGAAAGGAAAAGGACTTAGAATTGCTCTGGTGCATTAACTCTGGCTTTTTTTATTAGTGTTCCCGGGATGTGAATCACTGGAAAGGCCAACATTTCTTGCCTATCCTTAATTGTCCCTGAGTTGCTCTTGAATGTGTTGTAGGTATACCCACAGTGCTGCTAGGGATGGAGTTCCAGGATTTTGACCCAGAGACAGGGACAGGGTAACAATGTAATTCAGAGTCATGATGCTGAACGACTTGTAAAGAAACATGGATAGGTGGTGTTCCCTTGAGCCCTTGTTCTTCTAGGCAGTGGCAGTTACAGGTTTGGGGTTACAGGTGCTGCTGAAGGAGCTTTGGTGAGTTGCCGCAGTGCATCTTGTGGATGGTACACACTGCAGCCAAGCTGTGCCAGTGATGGAGAGAGTGAATGTTTAAGGTGTTGGATGGGGTGGCAATCAAACAGACTGCTTTGTCCTAGTTGATGTTGAACTTCTTGACTGTTGTTGGAGCTGTGCTCATTCAGGCCAGTGATGACTATTCCATCACACTTCTAACTTGTGCCTTGTAATTGGTAAAAAGGCTCTTGGAAGTCAGGAGGTGAGAAGTGCTCTAGCAGTCACAATATATATGGCTGGTACAGTTAAGTTTATGGTCAATAGTAACCCCCAGGATGTTGATGGTAGGGGATTTGAAAATCATAATGTCATTGAATGTCATGGGGAGGTGGTTAGACTCGTTCTTGTTAGAGGTGGTCATTGTCTGACACTTGTGTGGCGTGAATATTCCTTGCTGCATGCAAGTATGGACAGCTTTATTATCTGAGGGGTTGCAGATGGAACTAAGCACTGAGATCATCAGTGAATATCCCCACTTCTGACTTGATGATGGAGGAAAGCTCATCGACGAAGCAGCTGAAGATGGTTGGGCCAAGGACACTACCTTGAGGATCTCCTGTGAAATGATTAGCTTCCATCTTCCTTTGTGCTAGATATGACTCCTGGCATTAGAATGTTTTCCCCCAAATTCCCATTGATGTCAATTTTGTTCAGGCTCCTTGATGCCGCCATCGATCAAATTCTGCCTAATGTCAAGGTCAGTCACTTTCATCTCACCTTTGAAATTCAGCTCTTTTGTCCTTGTTTGAACCAAGGATATAATGAGGTCTGGAGCTGAGTAAGCAGGTTATTGTTATGTTCTACCTTTTGCAGATGATTGAAAGTACACTGATGGAACAGTAATTAGTCAGATTAAATCTGTCCTATCTTTTGTGGACAGGACGTACTTGGGAAAATTTCCACATTGTCAGGTAGATGCCAATGTTGTAGCTCTACTGGAACAGCTTTGTTAGGGGCGTTTAGTCCTGGAGCTCAAGTCTTTAGTATTACAGCCAGAATATTGTCAGGGCCCATACCCGTTTCCGTACCCTCGTGCACTCAGCCAAATCTTGGCATGTTATGGAGTGAATCGAATAGGATGAAGACTGGCTTTTGTGTTGGTGAGAACTCAGGAAGAGGCCAAGGTGAATTCTCTGCTCGGTACTTCTGATGGAAGAAGGTTGCAAATACTTCAGCTTTGTCTATTGCACTCACTTGCTGTGTTCCCCATCATTGAGGATGGGAATGTATATGGTGATTCCTCCACATCCCATTAGTTGTTTAATTATCCACCACAATTCACAGCTGGATGTGGTCAGACTCCCGAGCTTTGATCTGATCTGTTGGTTGTGGAATCACTTATCTCTGTCCTCTTTATCAATTTTTAGCCCATCCAATATCTCAACCACCTTCTTCTTCACTACAACTTTGACAGCATCTTCTTCCTTGATAAAAACAGATGCAAAATAGTCATTTAGTATCTCAGTCGTGCCCTCTGCCTCGATGTGTAGATCTCCTTTTTGATTCTTAATTGGCCCCACCCCTTCCTACCCTTTTACAATTTATATACCTAGAGAAGACTTCTTGATTACATTTTATGGTGGCTGCCAGTCTCTTCTAATGGTCTCTCTTAGGCTCTCTTATTTCCTTTCACACTTGCCCTGTGAACTTTTTATACACAGTTCTCACTTATATTATCAACCTGACATCTGTCAGATGCACAATTTTTCTACTTTATCTCACTCTCTAATTTGTCATCCAAGCAGCTCTGGCTTTCTTTATCCCCTCTCATGGGAATATACCTCAACTATACTTGCAACTCTTCTTTAAACACAATCTATTATTCCATTATTCAGGCTAGAAAGGCTGATCGCAACAGCAGTCATTCCAAAGCATGCTGCTTCTGCTGTTCAGCATGCATGTAATCATGTGTTGTAAATTCACCAGGTTGACACTTCATTTTTTGGTATGACTGGTATTGCCAGCAGCTGTTTTCCTTGATCACATATATAACTCCTGACCAGCCCATCAATCTACTCCATTATCAGCAAGGTGAAGGAAGGTGTCATCAATAGCGCTGTAGAGTGGCACTTACTCAGCAATAACCTGCTCACTGACGCTCAGTTTGGGATTCACAAGAACCATTCAGTTCCAGACCTCATTACAGCCTTGGTCCTAACATGGACAAAAGAATTCCCAAGGTGTGGACAAGCGGCTGCCCTTGACATCAAGGTAGCATTTGAAAGAGTGTAGCATCAAGGACCCTTAACAAAACTGAAGTTAATGGGGATCGGGGAGAAAGCCCTACACTGGTTGGGGTCATACCTAGCACAAAGGTTGGTGGACGTCAATCATCTCGGCCCCAGGACATCACTGCAAGAGTTCCTTGGGGTAGTGACCTAGGCACAACCATCCTCGGCTGCTTCTTCAAGTCAGAAGTGGGGATGTTCACCGAAGATTGCACAATATTCAGTACCATTTGCAAGTCCTCCGATATTGAAACTTTCCATCCCCAAATGCAACGAGATCTGGGCAACATTCAGGTTTGGGCTGATAAGTGGCAAGTGACAATCATGCCACACAAGTGCAAGGCAATAACCATGTCCATCACGAGACAATCTAACCATCACCACATGACATTCAATGGCATTACATCTGCTGAGGTCTCTGCCATCAAGATCCTGGAGTTAGCATTCACCAGGAACTGAACTGAACATTTAAATATTGTGGCTACAAGTGCAGGTTAGAGGCTGGGAATTGCCTGGCAAGGAACTCACCTCCTGACTCTCCAAAGCCTTTCCACCATCCACAAGGCACAAGTCAGGACTGTTGTGGAATACTTCCCACTTGCCTGGATAAGTGCAGCTCCAACAATGAGCAACAAGCTCAATGCCATCCAGGTTAAAGCAGCCCACTTGATCAGCATCCCATCTGTCACCTTAAGCGTTCACTCCCTTCACCATCTTCTGATCTTATGATGGAGAGGAGGTCATTGATGAAGCAGCTGAAGATGGTTGGGATTATGTTCAAGACAGAGATCGATAGATTTCTAAATATCAAAGACATCAAGGGATATGGGGATAGTGCAGGAAAATAGCTTTGAAGTAGAAGATCAGCCATGATCTAGTTGAATGGCAGAGCAGGCTCAAGGTGCCTAATGGCTTACTCCAGCTCCTATTCCCTATGTTCCTATGGGCCTAGGAACTACCCTGAGGAACTCCTATAGTAATGTCCTGGAACAGAGATGTTTGACCTCCAACAACCACAACCAGCTTGCTTTGTGCTAGGTATGAATCTAACCAATGGAGAGTTTTGCCCCTTAATTCCCATTGTCTTTAGTTGTGCTCAGACTCCTTGGTGCCACACATGGTCAGGTGCTGCTTGATGTCCAAGGAAAAGAATGTGTGGTCCAGCCAATTTCATTCCTTTTTGACCTTGTAGCAGTTTTGAAACAACCTAGTTGCTTGCTAGGCCATTGCAGGGGCCTTTAAAAGTCAACCATGCATGTAGGCCAGACTAGGTAAGAACAGCAGACTTCCTAATTGAACTAGATGGGTTTTTACATCAACCGTGGTCATTATTACCAATGCTAGCATTTAATTTCAGATTTTTTAAATTGAATTTAAATTCCACAAACTGCTGGGGTAGAATTTGAACCCATATTCTCATAGCCTTAGCCGGAGGCTCCAGATTACCAGTCCAGTGACATTACCACAAGTTACCCATACCAGAACCTGCTCATACTTGGCCAGGAATTACTTGATACTGACCTCAGGTGACAAAAGTGAAAGAAGAATCTATTCTCCAGTATTGACATCCTTAACTTTGGTGAGTACAAAATATTGTCTTTCATAGAGGTATGTCCCATTGTGCAACTAACACAATTTATGTAAAGGGACAAGTCTCTCATGCAAAACATTTAGTAGGAATATTAAATTTTGACTAATTGTTTTAATATTTATGGCTGCAGAATCAGTATGAAATAAATTATGAATTTTAATAAGTGGAATGGGAGAATTTCTTACAGCTTGTAAGTGAAACATTTAACTGCATTGTGGCATAATAAGTCTTTCAAATGCTAAATTATTGATTCAATGCACTAGCATTACAAATGGCCCTAAACATCAACGCATCTCCTGATATGGTGCTGAAGCATATGTACTGCAAGATCCTAGGTGTGATCTTCAACCTGTGCTGAGTAAGCTGACGGAGGCCAAGGTCACGATTGTTGCACTAAAGTTGGGCCACTGCACTCAACTATATTGCCCCTTCATACGCAAGGAACCTGCCCATTCTCCATTTAAAGTTGCAAACATGGCAATAATAGGGATAGGTTAGTTGGGAGATACTCTATTTTCATTCTTTCATGGGATGTGGGCGTCACTCGCTAGGCCATCATTTATTGCCCATCCCGAATTGCCCTTGTTCGGAGGACATTTAAGAGTCAACCACATTGCTGTGGGCCTGGAGTCACATGTGGGCCAGACCAGGTAAGGACGGCAGATTTCCTTCCCTAAAGGACATTTGTGAACCAGATGGGGTTTCTTTAAAACAACCGACAATGGTTTCTTAGTCAATACTTTTAATTAATTCCAGATTTTTTTAATTGGACTCAAATTCCCCTATCTGCCATGGTGGGATTTAAATCCACATCCCCAGAGACTCAGGTTACCAATCCAGCAACAATACCACTACACCATCACCTCACCTGTGTCAGTGAAACTGTATCCCAGAAAAAATCATTCCCCTCAGAGGAGAAACAGGCAGAAAAAGTATCTTCAGCTGCTTCATCAATAACCTTCCCTCCATCATAAGGTCAGAAGTGGGGACGTTCACAGATGATTGCACAATGTTCAGCACCATTTGTGACTCCTCAAACACTGAAGCAATCTATGTCCAGAAACAACACTCAGGCTGGGCTGATAAGTGGAAAGTAACATTCACACTACGCAAGTGCCAGGCAATGACCATCTCCAACAAGACAGAATCTAACCATCTCCTCTTGACATCCAAACCATTGTTGAATCCCCCACTATCAATATCCTGGGGGTTACCATTAACTAGAAACTGAACTGGATCAGCTTTATAAATACCGTAACTACAAGAGCAGGTTAGAGACTGGGAATTCTGCAAAGAGTAACTCACCTCCTGACTCCCCATCTACAAGGAACAAGTCAGGGATGTGATGGAACAATCTCCATTTTCGTGAATGAGTGCAGCTCCAACAACACTTAAGAAGCTTGATACCCATCCAGGTCAAAATAGTCCGTTTACTTGGCACCCTATCCACCACCTTAAACATTCAATCCCTTCATCACTGAAGCACAGTGGTAGTGCTGTATACCAGCTACACAATGCACTGCAACAATTCACCAAGGCTTCTTTGAAAGCACCTTCCAAACCTGCGACCTCTACCTCCTCAAAGGACAAAACCAACAGAGGCAGGGGAATGCCACCACCTGCAAGTTCCCCTCCATGCCACCCACTATCTCGACTTGGAACTATATCACTGTTCCTTCATTGTTGCTGGGTCAAAATACTGGAACTCCCTCCCTAACAGCACTGTGGGTGTACCTACACCACATGGATTGCAGCGGTTCAAAAAGACAGCTCAACTCCATCTTCTCAAGGGCAATTAGGGATGGGCAATAAATGTTGGCCTAGCAATCCAAGTCTTGATTTCCAGTCTGCTCAGTGCTATTCGAAGGTATTTTCCTTATTTGCTCGTTTGTCATAGAATTTACAGCACAGGAATAGGCCATCCAGCCCAACTGCCCTGTGCCATTGTTTGTGCTCCACATGATTCTTTTCCCACCCTACTTCATCTAATCCGATTGACATATCCTTCTATTCCTTTCTCTCTTATGTACTTTTCCTGCTTCCCCTTAAATAAATCTTTGTTATTTGCCTCAACTACTCTATGGGCTAGAATTTACACTCCCCTACTTGTTTGAAGATGGGGGACGTGTTAAATCCAGGAGGCGGCGTACCTGCCACCTTCCCACCCTTACTGCCCCCACTGCAATTATACTAGAAGCGGGGGTGGTGTTGGGTAGCTAACCCACCAGTGGGTCAATTGAGGCCCTTAAGTGGGCAATTAATTCCTACTTAAGGACCTTATCCCACAGCTACAGGGATTTAACCAGGGGGCAGGAGAGGTCCACACCAAACAGCCATCCTGGCAGGTTTACCTACGTGGGCTGGTTGTGGGCCATGATGGGGATGGGGGGAAGTGCTCTTTAATGGGCCCATCTAGGCCCATTGGAGGGACCCTCTCCGTGGTCTTACACTGCACCCCACCCCGAGGTCGTCCTTGCCCCAAAGCCTCCCAAACCCCAAATTCCTCCCCTCTATTCCCCCTCTACCTTCCCCCCCCCCGCCCCCCATTGCTGAGGCCTGCCAGCTTGGCACCAGGAGAGACCTCCATTCGCTTCCTCAAATCCAAATCCAGTGCTTCCATCCTGAAGTTCACAAGAGCTGCCAGCCTCTGATTGGCTAATTTAAATGGCTGCAAGGCAGCCAGTGTTCCGCTCGATGTGTTCCCCACCCCCTAATCACCCCTACCCCCAACCACCACCCCCCCACCCCCCGACTTTCCAGCTCTTCATATAATTCAGCCCCATGTTGTAGTAAGACCCTATTTTTACCACTCCCTGGATTGTTTGCCTGTTTCAATTTGATCTGGGGATTTGGGATAGTCTCATTTTAGCACTGTTGCCTGGTCGGTAGTGCATAAATTTTAAATCAAAACCCCATGAACTGCTAGTATCAGTGGTTTTGGCAATAGAAACATTACAAGTATGTGGATTTTATCTTTACACATGACTCCAAGGCTCCACTATACACTTGCAGAACCCAAAAGATAAAACCTTGGGTGCCATTGGCAGCTGAGTTAACAGATTACATGATCAAATGTGTCCAAGTCAAAAGAATTATAATTAAAATTAAATGTACATTAGGAAACAAGCTTACAGCATGTTATTCATGTTTCTTTAAAAAGAGTAAAGTTAAGGACTGAATTAATTGAGGCATTTAAAATGATAAAGGGATTCAATAGATTAGATATAGAGGAACTCTTTTCATTAGTGGATGAATTCAGAACAAGGTGATATTACCTTAAAACACTTCTTTATTCAAGTGGATACAGGCCTTGTCTGTGCACCTGTTCTCATAATTTAACCCTTTTGACCCCTGGTATTATTCCAGCAAATCTCCACTGCACCCCCTTCAAGGCCAACATATCCTTCCTGAATTTGTGATGGCCAGAATGGCATAATTAATTCTAATATCCTTAATTTTATTTTCTTAAGAATATTATGCAAAAGGGCAGTATGGGTCGAGTGATTTGAGAGAAGGCTAGGCTTGAACAGAAGCTCAGTGAGAGTTCATGGAAGTTTCTACCAGTTAATGTTTCTAACCAGGTGATAAAGGAGACTTGGACTAGGGGTGAGAGTCTAAAAAATTGAGGCAGACCCTTCCTGAATGAAATTATGAAACACTTCTACAGAGAGGGTGGTAGAAGTTTGAAAGACACTTCCACAAGCAGCAACTGCTACTTAATAGATCAATTAATAGATTGATACATTTTATCTAGCAAAAGGTATTGAGGGATATGGGACAAAGTTGGGTAAATGCAGTTAGGTTGCAGATCAGCTACGATCTCATTAAATGGTGGAACAGGCTTGAGCGGCTTAATGGCCTGTTCCATGTTCCTATGATAAGTATCTTTACGCACAAAGTTACAGCTTTATTAGAAATAGGGAGCAGAAAAAAACCTCATAAACTCATTTACAATGTTGTTACATGTAACAATCATTGTAATTCTTCTTCCCCCATTACCTTTAAACAGAAATGGTCAACGGAAAGAAATCAACATAAGATGAAAATAAACAAGTGCAAGTTAAAGATACTGCTAATTTGTTTGGTCGACAAGGCTCTGATTGTTCTTTAGCTTATATAGTCATGCATCGACTAAACCACGCAATAGATTTTATGAGAGAAAAATTCATCAATTATTTATTAGATCGCTCAGTTAACACTGTATCAACAACACATTTTTAGCTGTGTAGCTGTTTAGTTTCTCCAGCCTTCACTCCCTAGCTGACACCTTCCTTCTTAATTGTGTTTCAAAGCTCCCTCAGCTAAATTATATTTTCTTCCTATCTTCCATAAACTTATCAAACTAAAATTAAATGTGAAAAGTCCAAGTAAATTAAAATGAGCAGTGTAGATAATGAGTTGCTTTTTAAAAATACCTGGGTTATATTGTGCAAATTTACACTTTGTTCAAAATCGATGTTCAGCAATACATGCAATCCTTTGTTCACCTTTCCAGTGGCTATTATGTATGACACTGTGGGTAGCATACTGTGTATTCACTCAAATCAGCTCTTGCTCCTTTTTAAGCATGACCAGCTTCAGTCAAGTTGAAATGCTGCACAAAATTAGCCATGTCAAATGCCCAGGGAAGTAGTTTGGGAATGGAAATTTCCCTCCAGGCAAGTTTTGCTGAATACTGAGGGTGACACCATGGGAATCACCTCCTAATGAAGCACCAGAGTAAAGGCAAAATATTAAATGATAGCTTCTTCTTAAATCAACCTCATTAACCGCAAACCTTCCCAATTGAATGCCCCCTCTGCAGAGAATGTCAGCCCCAATTATATTTGTGGATTGTTAGCATAGCTAAGAGTATGTTTGCTTGCTTCTGGATTGCAGCAATCACAGTCGGAGCATAGACAATGAACAATAAAAAGAGAGGGTTTTCTGCTGGTTGTCCTCCTAGAATAAGCAACTAATAAAGATGCTTCCAAATTGTCTGATGAGTTGCATTTTGTTGAGTGCAGGAGCTCCCACACAGGTTAAATGGTAATGCAGATCACCACAACATCAGTAATTTTATGTACTCAGGCAGATATAGCAAGCTAGCTGCTAAGCAACCAATGTGTATCAACCAGTGTATCAATTGTTGGGATGAGCTGCAGCTACCAATCACATTGGCAGGTGATGGTTAGCCAGAATAGCTTCAAGTTTGGAAAGGCTAGCTGTGAAATATGTCAGGCCTCTACTGAGGAATAAGGAGTCGCTGACCACAGCAGCAGGGCGTTTAGGGTGAGTTGAGGTAGGGGGCCTCTCTAGGGTATCTCTACATCATACAAAACCACCATAAACATATTTCACAGCATCCTGTAGCAATAAGTCCTACCATACATAACAGATCCTTCAACGGTGGATCAACTAATGGCTGTGAAAGCAGACAAAGGTTGCAGTATAACTTCACTTATAGAGGACACCTGATCATTGCAACGATGCAATGCTCTGCATAGACAGTGCGGGGTCTGCTGTGTAACCGATCTTTCACTCAAACACAGGCCCTTTTATGGATGGCAAATTTCCTTAACCACTTTGTGATCAGCTACTGGAAACAGAGGTAGGATCGTGATATCTGGGAGTTCTAGTACGAGCATACAAACACACGAATTAGGAGCAGGAGTAGGCCACTCAGCCTCTCGAGCCTTCTCCGCCATTCAATAAGATCATGGTTGATCTGATTTTAACCTTCCAGTTACCCCCCAATAACCTTTTACCCCGTTGTTAATCAAGAACCTGTCTACCTCTATCTTAAAAATATTCAAAGACTCTGCAATCACTGCCTTTTGAGGAAGGGAGTTCCAAGGACTCATGACCCTCTGAGAGAAAAAAATTCTCCTCATCTCTCTCTCAAATGGGCAACCGCTTATTTTTAAACAGTGACCTCTAGTACTAGATTCTCCCACAAGAGGAAACATCCTCTCCACATCGATTCTGTCAAGATACCTCAGGACCTTATATGTTTCATAACCTGATACAATAGCGGCAGTCACCAATTGTCCAATCCACTCTTAATCAAGGCAGAAGTGTCAGTTAATGTTTATAGCTGTGACTGAGCAGCCCTCTTTAGAATTAGCTCTACTCACCCAACTAGGGAAAGGGGCTAGAAATGCACTCTAAAAATATCCTGTCTCACTCCAAATCCAGCTGGAAAACCACATCCAATAGGATCACACATCAGTGGTCAAAGCTCACAAAAACAATCAATCAAGATAGAAAAAAGGCACTAAGCTAAAAGCAAAATACTGCAGATGCTGGAAATCTGAAATAAAAACAGAAAATGTTGGAAAAACTCAACAGGTCTGGCAGCAACTGTGGGGAGAGAAGCAGAGTTAAGGAGAGATTGACAAGGACACAAGACAAAGGGTGCGTTAATGGTAGTGGTAAAGCGTGAAAAGGTGCTGATATCTTGTGTCCATGGCATCTTTGTCAATCTCCCCTAAGCTGTCCCTGACCTTCTATGTTGCTTCACCTGCGCAACCCCCTCTTAAACAGTATAAAATTCATTGCATTTCTACTTGTCTTTAGCTCTGAAGAAGAGTGTTATGAGACAGCCTTTCAGTAAAGCTGAGTTTTTTAAAAATCCCAGAGGGAAACTTTAAACAATTGTCAGAACCTATTTTTTTAAGTGGTATGTTTGAGATGCAACTCTAAATTCAGGAATCAGACTACCAGTTCTCAAGAGGCTTTATATTAAACTAAATGACACTTTATTCTTTTACACTAGTTAAATATATACACATGGCTACAAATTACTGCTATCATAACTTTTAACAAATTCCCAAACTAATCTCCATTATGGCAACAGCAACCCATAGGCTTAACCAGACACCAGACAAAGCATTTTCACCTTACGAATTTAAAAGGGGGTTCCTTTCACTTTGGTTCATGTGGAGACAGCTGAGGGTTACAGCTATTTTGACTTTACAATGCCTCTGCTCTCCACACACAAAACTGCCATCTGCTATATCCAGCACATCTCATTGAATGTAAATTCTCATTGTATCACTAGCCTCTTTGAACTCCATCTCTTCTAACAATAAAACCCCTTTAATAGTACCAATTTTATTAGTAATGTCAGCATATTGTTTGGTCTCTGCTAGCTAGGTGCTAGATTTCACCCCACTTCTTGAATGGTCTATTCAAAAAATGCATATGCACCTCTACTTCTCTTACATCTCAAAACTAGTACACATCAAAGCACCCAGACAAGCTGGCTTTAATCCAAGTAAGACACACCCAGAGACTAAACCTCTATTTTAAAAGAAAAATATTTTCCAATAATATTATATACATTAATAGCTTCATGACAAAGAGTCATATGGATTCAAAACATTAACTCTGTTTCTCTCTCCACGGATGCTGCCAGACTTGCTGAGTTTTTCCAGCATTTTCTGTTTTATTTTTAATCAAGACCTTGGACTATCAGGTCACCAGATCAAAACAATCTGAAAGATGAACAGCAGGAGTTAGCATGGTGAGCTCTAGCACCTAAACAGTAACATAACCACTTTTAGCAAGACCCATAGAGCAGCTGAGGGACAAATTAAAGGATATGGAAGAAGTTATACTTTCTTTTGTAAAGGGAATTCATGACAAGAACACAGAACTCACCTATCAACGATGTCATCAAAAACAAAGTCATGAAGAGACACCACAAACGCCCTGCTGGGATCAATGAGCATTATATGTCACTCAATTTTAAGTTCAAAGGCAATCATTCAGTCACCCTCATCAGTGTTTATGTACTCACTTGGAATCCGAGGACAATGTGAAAGAAATCTTCTATTCCAGCCTAGAAACAACTCTGGCAACTTCATCATCACAGTCAAAGATCATATTTCTTGACAATTTCAATGCACTGTGGGAGATAAGCATGCCCTTTGGTTGAACGTTGAAAGTCCAGCCTCAATGGTGTGCTGTGTGCTCAATAATATCTTGTTGTCATTAAAATCTTTTCCCACCAACGAAACTATTTCAAGACATCCAAGATCAAAGCACTGGAACACAACAGTCCATGTGATAGTGCAGTGGCAAGCTAGAAAAATGTCGTTTTACCCACCGGCAGAAATGGCATGGTTTTGCATCATATTGTCCCATCCCTGACTCACTAGTTATGCATTTACAGGAAGCATGCCATCTCACTGGCAGGCGGCCTCCGATTTTCCCACCACACCGTTACCTCGCCACTTCCTCACGCAGGATGCCATATTTAAACTGCAGCCTCACGCACACTTCTCAATGTTGGTAGCCCAGGGCTGCTCTGGTGAAGACATGGCCCCAAAAGCCAAGAAGAGTGCAACGCCCTGGTTCAGTGACACATCCCTGGGATGCCTTCTGGAGGCTCACTGCAATATCCTCTACTGCTCTGGCCACAGGAGGCCCATCATTCTCACCACTCTGGCTTGGGAAGCAGTGTCAATGCTGCACACAAGAGGTCAGCCATTTAGTACAGAAAATGGATGAATGATCTCATCTGTGCTGCCAGGGTAAGGCAACCATCTTACCACTCCAATCTCACACACGCACAAGACCATCACACATTCACTGGCATCTCCCTCACTGCCAGCTTAAGGGACTCTCTCTCAACACACCCTCACATCTCCATCTGGCCTCATCTCCTCTGGAGACTGCCTCCTCAGCCCTCACCATATTGAGGCCACTTGCACAAATTAACATGTGTCCCCACACACACCCTGGGATACCCCACTTCCCCAGTAGAGCCCTACCCCTGCAGCCTCTTCCCTTGCCTGAGGTTACTTCTCCCCCTTCCCCAAGCAAGACCCAGCCCTGCAGCAATTGAAAAGCCACCCCCTGCCTTCCGGCTGGTCTTGTAAGTAGGGACCTGCCCATGAGCCCCCCTAAAAGTGATGTGGTGCTGCCTGTGAAACCAGGCACTGATGACTGCAAGAGATGCCCAAAGCCAGATAGGCAAACAAACCCAGGATGAAGTGCAGCTCACCAATTGCAGGTCACTTATACACAGTTGTGAAACATGTTGGTATGATTCTGGATTTTCCATCATGGGGGTATGGTCCTGGCAAGCAGGGCTTAAAATTAGATGCAAATGTATTAAAATGACATGCCTGGTATGCGGTGTTGGGAAACGCAGCCCACCATTGACGTGTGGAGCAGACAATCGCAAACTGTTTTCACAACGGCGTGAAACCAATTTTTGGCCTTCTTGCCATATTGTGCCCCCCCACCCCCAACCACCTGCCATGATGCCCCACACCTACAGGGCCAGAAATTTCTGGCCACAGATGCAACTGCTGCTGTGCAAAGCAGAGGAAAACATAAGTTGATTTAAATTTAAATTGGTTGTTAGTATAGCTATTAGCAGACTCAGGATTATTCAACAAGTGCTGCTCAATTGCAGAGTGAGAACTAACAGTAGATGCTTTGTTTTGGATTTTGCGAGCACCAGCTGGTTGAACATAGTCTGTATTCTGTTAATTTCAAACAACTAAAAGAACATCCTATTTGATTTGATCAGCCGGTCACTGAGACATACGACTACATACTTGGCGTCACACCGGCAATGGAATTCACACAAGACGTAGCTCAATTGTATGGTAGGCAGAACGTCTTTTTGGATTGATGGCACCATCTTGTTAGTTGAAAATACCACTGCATAGTAGCAATCTGAAACATCTTGCTTAACCTGCTGCCTTTCCAGGGTAATCTCAGGTAGCCTGGGTGAAAGTGGTGGGGTTTGGACCATTTGTGAGTTTGTGCGATACACAGTGAACAATGATCTGATCAGGATAGCCATTGTCGCTCAGGCTAGCTTTGATGTCCTCTATTTGTGCGCCATTTTACACATTGGGATTCATATAGTTCCATGCGCTATAAGGTTAGCCTTATCAATAATCTTTTGAATAGGGTCCTAGCCATTTGCTCACCTTGCAAGCTTGATGCAGAAATAGAGTGCATCAAAGGTATCCTGCAGGACAATGATCAAGCAACTGGTTGTGCTTAAAGTTAACATAAGTGGAGATACTCAAATATTTACTAACTAGACCAACTGTAGACAATTCACCTTTTTAATGGTGATCAATTGGAAAAGTTACTGTATCTGTGGTTCCTGACCAGTTTAATTTTTAAAAAGTGGATTGAGGAAATATTTTTCGACCCTAGAACTGAAGAAATTTGGAAATATTATAATGATTAGGAATGGGATGGTGTTGGATCCTGTACCTGGGCTTGTTGAGACTTAAAGATCCGAGTTGCATGCTTGTTTCAGGGTGCTTGGATTGGTACCAAAGACAGAGGAGATCGATATATCATTCTTAGAATAAACACATTCTGTTTATTTATAAAAGGAACTCAGCAGCTATACCTGTGTGCTTACAACTCAAAACTCTGTCTTTACACTTCAGATTCTAATTCAGGACTACTGACTACAGAGATGGCCCATGCTTTTGGATACCTAGATAATTTGATCTTACATTACAACATTTGTCTTAAAGGTATACTACACATTTGATTACGACAGGTGGGGAAAGGACAATGAAGGCTAGGGAGGTTGCTGCCAATATTTTGGATTTTGCTGCCTTTTAGAATTGTGTACGAGTAATTGGAACTCCTGGTATAATAGAGTTGATGCAGGTTTTTCCTGAGCCTCATCAGTCCAGAACCTTGTATAGTAATGGTTATTTATGGATGTTTTGTGGTATCCCTCAGCTCACATAAAGCAAAATCCCAGAATTGAGTGGAAGAAATGGTGTGAAGTTTTGCTTAGCTTTCTTTTTTGTGTTACACTCACATCTACTTACAAAATTCAAATAAGCTTATGAAGAACAGCCTATGCTGGAGTGAATATTGCAATGTTCAGTGTCCTTATCAGCAACTATCCTCTCAGTAACAAATCAGTTTATCTGAAAGCTCTTGGCTCACTTTCAAGAACATCGAGTCTTCAAGTCCAGTCCAGGATCAATTGATCATCCTCTGTCCTGTTTATGATCTGCATTTAAAGACTCATGGCCATGATAGATTTCTTTTTAATGTGGGCAGATGCTGTTGACATCCTCTGTGAATCAGTTTGTTCTTGCGGGGAACATGAGTGTCATCAAGAGTGCTCAAGCATGTAAAGGTTGGCAAGCTGAGAACTCCGTTTCACAAGGGGCAGTATAAGGAGTAAAGTTCTTGTTTCAGCAGGCAGTATACTGTATCCACACATTAACATATTATAAATCATAACGTTTTAAAATAGTGCCAGTCTCTTTGCTTTCCTCCAGCAGGAGCAGGTACAAGCAAGAATACAACAAAGCTCTTGTTTTTACTGTAATACCCTCTCCAACATGCTTTCAGATCTTAATTTTCAACACCACCACCTGCAAGTGGCAAAGCGTGGCAGGGGAGGTGTGGCATAGTGGTACTGTCAATGTACCAGTAATCCAGAGACCCAGGGTAATGTTCTAGGGACCTGGGTTCAAATCCCACCACAACAGATGGTGGAATTTGAATTCAATAAAATATCTGTAATTATAAGGCTAATGATGATCATGAAGCCATTGTCGATTGTTGTATAAACCCATCTGGTTCACTAATGCCCTTCAGGGAAGGAAATTTGCTGTCCTCACCTGATCTGGCCTACATGACCCACAGTAATGTGGTTGACTCTTAAAAATGCCCTCTGAAGGAGGGAAATTAGGGATGGGCAATAAATGCTGGCCTAGCTAGTGAATATCCCATGAATGAATAAAAAAAAAGTTGGTTGGATTGGAACCTGGGTAAGTTACTGAGGTAGGATCAGGTTGCAGTGAGTCAGGGGGTAGAGGGAAAGTTGAGTGTTGGGAGCTGATCAGGGAGGTAGTCAAGAGGGATTTGGTGGTGTGGGCTAATCTGGTCAGGTTGGAATTGGGTGGTGGGGGTAGTCAGGTTGGGGGAGTTAGGAGGGGGGTCAGTTCAATAGCTGCCCCCAGGAGTTAGACTACGATTTTTCTGTCTAACATTTCCTGGGTAACTATTCAGGTTAGTAAGTTGGAACCATCCTAAGTCTCAGACTCCAACGCATATAGCGTCGTGGAGAGCAGGGAAATTGCCCATCGGAAGTTCAAACTTCCCAGAAGAATTCCCAAGGAGTGAGTGCATCCGAGAGGTCCCAACATGCATCTTGCGGGGGGGTACATCAAGCCTCCGATGATCTGGAGTCCGGGGAATTTGGGCCCAAACAAGTCTACAATCCTTGCCACCTCATGTTTACTATCGCCATCCAATTGCCTTTGTTTAATCCAGCTTTTTGGCTCTTCACCTCACTTTAATACAAATGTTAACACCAGTTCCAGAAATGAAAATTACTTCAACAGTTCTATTCCATCTGATTACAATAGTTAACTGGAATAATAAAAACTTTCACGTGGTATATGTGTTGTTCACTTAGTTCCTATCCTAAAGCTCCAATAAGTTGTATCCCTAATGGCTACAGCTTGGGAGCTAGAAGGCTGCTGAGCTTCCACTGAGAACACTTTAATTCTCATACTGGGTGAACATTGTTACATTCTTCTTTTCTTCGATGTAAGCATACATTATTAGACACAAGGATTGGTAAAACAATAATGTGGGTTCTTTATTTGAAGATAAGATTATGTACAGATAGTATTCGCTGGGAGGCTAGGAGACACATGTCTGACCTCGACCACTACTGTTTGCTGACCTACAATAAGAAAATTGTCGAGGTATGTCCTGTACACAAAAAGCAGGGCAAATCCAACCCGGCCAACTACCGCCCTATCAATCTACTCTCAATCATCAGTAAAGTGATTGAAGGGGTCATCAACAGTGCTATCAAGCGGCACTTGCTTAGCAGTAACCTGCTCACTGAATCTCAGTTTGGGTTCTGCCAGGGCCACTCAGGTCCTGACCTCATTACAGCCTTGGTTCAAACATGGACAAAAGAGCTGAATTCCCAAGGTGAGGTGAGAGTGACTGCCCTTGACATCAAGGCAACACTTGACCAAGTGTGGCATCAGGAACCCTACCAAAACTGGAGTCAATGGGAATCAGGGGGAAAACTCTCCACTGTTTGGAGTCATACCTAGCAGAAAGGAAAATGGCTGTTGTTGTTGAAGGTCAATCATCGCAGTTCCAAGATATCACTGCAGGAGTTCCTCAGCCCAACCATCTTAAGCTGATGCATCAATGACCTTCCTTCCATTATAAGGTCAGAAGTGGGGATGTTTGCTGATGATTGCACAACGTTCAGCACCATTCACAACTCCTCAGACACTGAAGCAGTCCATGTTTAAATGCAGCAAGACCTGGACAATATCCAGGCTTGGGCTGACAAGTGGCAAGTAACATTCGTGCCACATAAGTGTCAGGCATTGATCATCTCCAACAAGAGAGAACCTAACCATCGCCTTTTGACATCCAATGGCATTGCCATCATTGAATCCACCTCTATAAACTTCCTGGGGGGCTACCATTGACCAGAAACTGAAATGGACTAGCCATATAAACACAAGAGCAGTTCAGAGGCTAGCAATCCTTTGGCGAGTAACTCACCTTCTGACTTCCCAAAGCCTGTCTACCATCTACAAGACACAAGTCAAGAGTGTGATGGAATACTCTCCACTTGCCTGGATGAGTACAGCTCCAACAACACACAAGAAGCTCAACAGCATCCAGGACAAAGCAACCCACTTTATGGGTACCCCACAAAGAAACATATAAAAGATGCACACTTGGCAGGCTGCACTTTGAGGGGAACTCGGAGCTGAATACACAGTAACGTTGATCAAGCTTGAGGTGCGATGTGGGGTTGTGGGGGGGGGTGGGAAGGGCAGCCCTGGAGTTGAGGTGACTTGGGGATGGGGGCAAAGGTAGTCCTGCGGTTGAATGTAGTGCACAAACATTCGGGGTGGGGGCAGAGTAGGCGAGGGAAGAGGCCGTGCATTAGGGACACCTTATATAAAGTGACCATTCCACTGTGACTGAGACAGTTCAGGCACAGACATTGATATGATTGGAGTTGGGCTTCTAGCTTATCTGCCTACTCAAGTAACACAAAGTATCAAAGTGCCACCAAGTGCTCCAGATCTTTTCATCTCTCGAGCACAGACTGCAAAGTAACGAGTGTTTTAGTGGACTGCAGAACAGTTAAGAACATAAGAACTAGGAGCAGGAGTAGGGAATTCAGACCCTCGAGCCTGCCCCACCATTCAATACGATCATGGCTGATCTCATTTTGGCCTCAACTCCAATTTCCTGCCCTCTCCCCATAACCTTTCAACCCATTACTAATTAAAAATCTGTTTATCTCTTCCTTAAATTTATTCAGCGTCCCGGCATCCACTGCACTCTGAGGTAGTGAATTCCACAGATTCACGACCCTTTGAGAAAAGCAATTCCTCCTCATCTCTGATTTAAATCTACCACCTCTTAGCCTAAAACAATGGCCTTTCATTCTAGAATGCCCCACAAGGGGAAACATCTGCTCCACATCTACTTTGACTATCCCCTTTAGCAGCTTATATACCTCAATCGGCTGTGCATGTTGTACAATCTCCTTGCTAAAGTTGGCCATGGAGCAGTCACTGGTGGAGGCGCTCACAGGCACTTGCAATGTCAGCATCACGGTTCGGACCAGTCTCCCTCATGGTTCAAGCTAACCGTGCACACTTACAGTATGGGTTAGGAGAATGCCTGTGCCTGAGCTGAGAGCACAGCATGCAGTGCAATGGGCAATGCTGCCAACCGGTCGTGTGGAGTAGGGCAGAGGTGGGTGGGGTTGCAGGCAGCCATGCAGTGCACTAATCTCTGGCCTTCCATCTGGTGGTGCATTAAGAGGCCTCCACATTTAACCAGGACGGGTCCTTAGTCCATCCATGCTAACCCATGCGTCTCTCACTTTCACCCTGCAGGAGGAATACATCAGGGTCATGGAGATTAGTGAACTAGCTGTGTGCCTCGTGGCATACAGAGAATGAAGACGACGGAGGAGAGGGCGACTGAGGCACTTAGCTGTGCAGAGGGAGGAGCAGCACCCTCATGAAGAAGGGGCGGCTGTGGCTCCCACACATGCTGCCAAAGAGCCACAGTGAGCCATCGCTGGTCAGCACTAAGCAAACCCAAGGTCTAAAAATGCTACCTTTCATTCCTGCAGATTATGGAGAACCAGTGTCACCGAAGACTGCACATGACTGGGGAACTGGTTGGTCTCATCTGCCACCTGCTGCAGGATTTGGCGCCACAGGGACATGGAGGGCATCTGCTGCCAGTGGCTGTGAAAGTGACCTCAATTTCTATGCCAGTGGCTCCTTTCAGGGATCCACAGGTGACCTCTGTGGGATCTCACAAGCCTCCACCCACAAACGCATCCATGAGGTCATGGATGCCATCTTCGTGAGGGTACACAAATTTTTGCATTTTGCCTGGGGCCAGGACACAGGCTGCAAGAGCAATTGGATTTTCCCAGTCTCAGGTTTCCCACAGATGCAGGGTGCCATCGACTGCAATCAAGTGGCGCTCAAGTCTCCATCACAACACGCGGTCACCTCAGCCTGAAAGTGGACGGATTCCTCCACTGTACCTTGCAGTCTGAGGAGTGCATCTTGTCCTGATGTTCCTGAGCTCCAGCAACTGTGACATGACCGAGTCCAGAGTCCAGAGTCATCTGACTCAGGCTCAGCAAATTTCTGGCCTCATGCATTCCTCAGAGCGCTGGACACCTGGGAAGTCCCTGCTGCCGCCTACTGTGGATCAGACAGTGCAATGTGCTCACCAGATTGTGGACCTTGAGGCTATACTAAAGCTAGGTCCCACCAGGGTGTGTGTTTCTGCACTGGTGGAGGGTGTGGATGAGCGCTCTGACTGGACTTCAAGGAGGGTGCTTTCAGGTTCCCCTTCAGAGGCTTCTTTGGGGCTTGATTAGAGACCCTGGGTCATGAACTCCATTGGCTGTTTCCCAGATGTGACTGCGGAAACAAGGGGAGATAACTGGTACATGGCAGCGGCCTGTGAAATGGGACACATCACTCACGGTATGGTTGTCTGGTAGATGTTGCACTGCTGGACCCTCATTGCATAGCGCACTGCCGACCTCACCATCAGCACAGACTGGATCGTCGTTGGCCAGCTGGATGGCTCTGTTTTCAAAGTCCTTGAGGACACTGATTTCAGGCATTCCTCCACCAGTCTGTGACATCTCCCTCTTGTTGTGTGCTAGGTTGTCCTGCATGAATAGAGATGAAGAGAGTCTAAGCAGGACACCTGCCAGGCAAGATGACAAGTACGCCTGGCATGTGTGGGTGGTGAGTGGTCCCATGGATGGGATGAGGACAATGAAGTTGTGTATGAGAGAGTGAATGATGATATTCCTTGAACTGGCAGTGAGTGAGGGACCTGTGAATGTGTGATGTGTTTGTGAGTGTGTGAGTTGAGAGCATGAGAAGAGTGACTTACCCTGGCAGAACGGAGGAGATCATTCATCCATTTGTGGCACTGGATGGCTGTCCTCTTTTGCAGGGCGTTGGCACCGACCACAGCTGCCATTGCCTCCAAGCGTAGTTGGTCACACTGCTATCCATGATGCGGCCAGAGCTGGGGTAAAGGGCATTGCAGTGGCATCCACAGCATCCAAAAGGTGTTCTAGTGATGTGTCACTAAACCTGAGGACTGCAGTCTTTTTGCCTTTTGTGGACATCTTCCCCACAGCAGTCGTGGGCTGGAAGCACTGAGATGTGTGTGCCTGGCTGGACTTTAAATATGGCGCCTGGCATGTTGAAGCAGAGAGGTGATGGCATGGCGGGCGAATGCAAGCCCACTCACCTTGGAAACATCATGTTTCCCGAGAATGCATGAGTAATATGGCGCATTTGGGACGATACAGCGTGAAAACCCATCATTGCAGCCAGCAGCTAAAACATCGTTCTACCCGCCTGCTACCGCACTTTGTGCAAATCTGGGATGAATCAGCCCATTGTGCCTGAACGTACTTTAACACAGAGCAATAAGATTACAAATCTTTGAAATGTATTGGCGGTTTGCTTATCTGTCCAGCTTTAGTGATGGTGACCACACCACCCACGTTGCTTATTAGGTTTGCCTGCATTGGCCATCGTGTTACTGATAGACCAATTGCACACAGCCTATAGATCCTGTCTACCCATCAGTGTGGCTTCATAATTACATCCACTTTTAGTGATGCTTTCACAGTGTAAACTTTGGGTCAGTCCAAGATGTCATTTTGGAAAACTCCCATTGTAGATTATTCAGTCATCTAGCTCTGCTGCCATGAAGTCACAATCACATCCCTAGTGTCCACATTTACTTATGAATTAGTCAATGACCTCTGTCAGTTGCTTAGAGCACATGGGTTCCAGATGGTGTATTCTGAAACAAAAACAGAAACAGAAATACCTGAAAAAACTCAGCAGGTCTACAGCATCGGCGGAGGAGAGCACAGTTGACACTTTGAGTCCTCATGACCCTTCAACAGAAGTACAAGTCGTGGGACATCACACCCTGTTGAGGTGGTAATGGTTGACAGTAGCTTAAGCTATGTCCCTTTAGAGGTATGTGCACATTATTTCACAACAAACCTGAGCAGCTTTTAGACCTTGAGACCATGGCTGCTGATTGCAGGCATCTTGGCTATCTAGGCTGACTGGTTGGCATTGGCAATCTGGCCTACCAGCTGTGTAGCACTAACAAGGGCACTAGCAGACTGCCTGGGATACATCCTGAGGGAGGGTAGTAGATGCCCCTCCCGTGGCCCCAAGACTAGGGCTGCAGTCCATATCTCCTATGTCCCTGAATGAGAACAAATAGAGTGATGTGATGTTCTCTGGCTGCGTGTGCTGACATCGCTGCTGTCAGAGCTGCCATTAAAGGCTCCAATGTAATGGAGCCAATATCATATGTATGGAGCTGACTACTTACTCTACATTGGACAGAATGATCTCCATGCTCTACATTAAGACCTAACACTGTACTGGAATAGAAGTGAAAAATAAGGGGCCACGTCCTTAAACTGGATCTTGGGGTAATATCGGTGAGCAATTTTTCTTACGAACTATGGTGGAAACCTGGAACTCTCTCCCTCAAAATGCTGTTAACCTGTCTGTTGAAAATTTCAAAATATGAGATTGATAAATTTTTATCAGATAAGGGTATTAAAAATTGATGCTGGGGACTCAATTGGAAGTATAAAATCTGAGTTTGATAGATTTTTGTTAGCCGAGAGCATGAGGAGCAAAAGAACCAAGCCGGTTGGATGAAGTTGATACAGCTCAGCCATGATTTATTTGAATTGAGGAACAGGCTCAAGGGGCCAGATGGTCTACTCTTGTCCCTATTTTGCTAAAGCCAGGATCTTCACATGACATAAATGTTCTTAATTGTGTGAATCACGGGGGGAATATTAGCCCCAAAGGACAGGCATGCGGTGGGAGTGGGGGTGGGGGGGGGGGGGGGGGGGGGGGGGGGAGGAGATCCAGGGAAGTGATGGCTTGACAGTTAACAATCCTTGTTGATATGTAACCCCTACCTGCACCCCTGATGTCTAAACCCCATGCCGCAGGCCAACTCACCGGCCTGCCGGCCAGCATCTCAATCACGCCGGCTGCAGCCAGGGGATGGCTTCACAATATTTAACAAAGGTTCTGCTGATAAACTGTTAAACCTGCTCCCCTCAGCTCTTCCATTATTATCAGGGCCATTATCTCAACAGTGTCCCAACTCTGAAACATGTTCACTTTAATAAAATATGAATAAAATAATTTAGGTCTTGTGTTTGAAATTATATTTACCCTGCCATTGCTCCTCCTTTCTTTCTCTCCTCCTGGTCTAGGCACTGCTGGTGAGTAAAGGAAAAATGCTTCTATTAATTAGGGTATGAGGCCTCTGTAATTCTGAACCATTAACTACTGAAGCAGTGTTCACCCACAGCATCACAGAAGCTCACACTGTCACTACACAGTGAGAAACAAATCCTGCATGAATGTGTCAGGTCACGCACTGGCATCGTTCCTGACATGTTTCTCACTTGCTAGGCAGATGAGCGGATTCAGCAAGAGCAGCACGTCACAATTTGTGTAGTATAAAACAGAAGGATTTCATCATTGAGTAACTTTGTGCCAGTCTAGATGCTCTGGAGCTGCTTATTGCCTGAGGCATCCTGAAGTCCAGCACTGTGAAATCTCTGTCCAAGAGGAGGGCATCACATTCAAACTAAGTGCCAAAGTCTCAGGGTAACAACTGTTCTTATTCAATGGTAAGATAATAGGAAACAATTCAAAACCGAAAAAGCAGGAAAGACGACATTGTCACATGTACTGTAATATTGTGTAATAATTGGCCCACTAGATAACCACTTGCTCGTCCAAGTGTGGTACCTGTCTGAGGATGTACTCTCAAGAGACACTGAAGTTCCACTTTGAACTAAGAATATATCTACTCTTAGCTTCCCGTTACACTTATTCATTCTTTTCTGTTTAAATTCTATGTGGCAGTGGTGCTGACGCATAGCAAGATCTGTGTTAATACATCATGGTCACAGCTCTTGTCATTGATGAGCCAATAGCCCAGCTGAGGGAAGCCAATTATAAAACAAAAAATAATGCAATGCTTCATCACTTAGTAATTGTGTTCTGCAAACTTGGTGCTGTAATATAAGATACCCAAAAACAATGGGGGCGAAATTGGCTAACTCCCAAAAATAGGCATGGGAATTGTGGTACATGATTAACCTGTGCCCATTTATTGTGTCGCAGGCAGCAGGCTGAATTGCTGCTACCTGCACTCTTGCGTGCAACCAGCATTACCACCACCATCGATTGAGGCCCTATATCGCGGGTGGCTAGTGTCATAAAGACAGCCTGCACCTCTTAAAGAGGAAGTGCATTGAGGCTGCAAGAAATAGCGGGAGGTGGAAAGACATCATTGTGAACACAAGGGTACAGCATAACCATGAATGCCTCAGTGGCTTTAGGTTGTCACCTACTATCACCATATTCCTGGTATCCAGCCACACTAAGGCACTGCTATGCAGGAGGGAGTGGTATTAAAACTTAAAAGACTGCCTTGCCTAGAAAAGGCATAATACTTTTAAAAAGAAGTCTGTGTGGCCCAGGGATCAAAGGCCATGTTATGCTGTGGCGAATGTAACAGTGACTTTTGTTTCCCCTAGCACAGCTCAAAGCGGCAGAAATAACACTAGAATCCTGGTGTCAGTCAGTGAACAAGACAACCAATATAATGGCAACCAGCAATTTTAATGACTAAGTGCTATGAGTTATACACTGTAACAAGCTAATAAACACAAAAGATGCATATTGGATTGCCACAGTCCACGTGGGGAAACCACTTCTACGATGTTGTTAGGTAGGAAGCTGTGGAAATTTGACTCTCAATGATAAAGTTGCAATGCTACATGTCTAAGTCAGGATGCTGTATGGCTTGGAGGGGATCTTGGAGGTGATGGTTTTCCATGCTGTTTGTTCTACTAGGTGGTGGAAGTCATGAGTTTGGAAGGAGCTTCCAGCTTTACGGGAATGTCCTGCAATCTCCAGGAATTAAATATTAATCTGGACACTGCTGCCAGCAACCTGTGTGAAAAATCACAGGAGCAGTAAAAGAAAATGATGCCCTTTATTCATGTTCCTTGAAGAGTTTAAACATTTACTCAGTTGTTGAGTACATTTAAGACAGATCAATGCATTTTGGGATGCTAAGGGTATGAAGGGATGTGGGAATATTAACTAATAGTGGAGTTAAGGCGGAATATCAACCGTGATCAAGCTGAGTGGCAGAGCAGACTGGAAGGGCCGAATGACCAATGATCTCATTTTGATTTATTAGATATCAAGATATTGTAGGTAAGAAAAAATCTGCTTGAATGACAATCAAGAATCTCCCAATTGAGTCATGAAGTTTGTTCACTTTGTAATTACACAGGAAAGCAGTAAGCCGCAACCAAAGACAAGTTGAGCAACCAATGGCGGGACTATGAGAGTAGGATGGTTGGTGATGGATGAACATGTGATGAAACATCTAAGAGTATGCCCATTCAGAGTTGGCAACTTTAGGGTGAAGAAGCCATGGCAAGTTATTGCAGTATATCCTGTAAATAGGCTACTATTTATTGTCCATTCCCAGTTGCTATAAGAAGGTGGTAGTGGGCCTTCTTATTGAACCACTGCATTGAATATGCTGTCAAGATTTTGATCCAGTGATGGTGATGGAAAGGTGTTTTAAGTCCAAGTCAGGAAGGCGTGTGACTTGGAGGTAATGGTATCTCCACAAACTAGCTATCCTAGTCCTTCTAGGGGGCGGAGGTTGCAGAAACAGAAAATTACTTAGAATTATGTAGAATCAACATCACAGAGATAGGCCATTCAGTCCAACTGGTCCGTGCTGGTGTTAATGCTCTGCATGAGCCTCCCCCAACTCCTATTCATCACAGCCTATCAGCATATCCTTAAATTCCTTTCTCCTCCGTGCTTCTCCTTAAATGCATCTATGCTACACATCTCAACTACTCTGTGTGGTAGTGAGTTCCACATTTTTGTTAGAATTTCCTCCTGAATTCCTAATTGGATTCATTGGTGATAATCACATTTTTAGCCCAATTTTGGGTTCCTCTTCAAGTGGAAAAGTGGGCTAGTTAGCATAGATGGCTAACATATGGTGCAGAATAACTCCAACAGTGTGGGTTTGATTCCCATTCCAGCTGAGGTACAATTGGGACCTGCTTTCTCGCTCTGCCCTGAGGGTGGAAGGCAATAGCAAACCACCACTGGACAAAAACTCCAAGAAAATGTCACAGGATGAAGCATCAGCAGACAATGAGCCAAGGGCATGTACAATGACCACTTCGGCTAAGTGGCTACAGAATGAAACTCCACAAAGTGGGTGTGAAGAGAAACCATTATGTCACAAGGAGATGCAAGTGGCCGAAATTCAAACCCCATTTTCTGTCAATACTAATGTCATCAGGGATCATCTGTGTGGACAGTGGGAACACTGATACTATGGTCACCTGACAAAGACCAGCTTGTGATAGGAACACTTTACTAATACACATCTTGAGAGCATACATAAGCCAGTCTGGGAGTCAAAGAGGGAAGTGATCCCAAGAAAGGATGCTACCTAGAACCCCAACAGGCAGAGAAGTGGGGATATCCTTTTACTTACTGATTTGCAGAACCAAGCCAGATCTTCACTACAGGAGCTCAACTATACCTTTAATTGAAGTAAAGCCAGAAACCTAATGTCACTAAGTAAGCCACTGTGAATTCATTGCCAGAAACTTGCAGTTTCCATTTTCTTCAATGAACCAAAAGGAAATCATTAGGCCTGCAATGTTTCTAGCTTCCATCTTGAAATACAAGATGACATTTTGGATGTTTTCTATTAACCTCAGTGCATGCTACCTCTTTTGTAATGACTTTTTCTTGTGTGTGTGGGTCTTGAGAGTAGGTACTGTTGTTTTTACATTCGAGTGTTTGGAAATAAACATCTATTTGTTCTTTTTTTAAAACTCACGAGGAAAACTGTCTTATGCCTGTTCTTGAGAGTCACAGCACTCAAGGAGTTAAAATGTTTCTTCTTTTGAACACAACTTGTTGCAGTTGGCCAAGAGGTGGAAGAAAAGGGAGAACCACGCTACCATCTCTCCCCTGAACATAATGACGTCCTTACCACTTTTTGGCTGAAGTATTTTCTCCTGAATTTCCTGTTGGATTTATTAGTGACTATCTTATATCTATGACTTTACTTTTAGTATTCCCCACAAGTGGAAGCATTTTCTCTACAGCTACCTATCAAACCCTTTCATTATCTTAAAGATCTCTAACCAGTCACCCCTCAGCCTTCTCCTTGCTAGGATGAGATGCTGAAGAAGCCTTAGGAAGTTGCTGCATCTTGTATCTGGCATAGATTGCAGCTACCGTTTGTCGGTAATGGGTGTTCAAGTTACTAAATGAAGTACCAATCAAGCAGGCTCCATTTTTTCTCTTGGTGTCAAACTTTTTGAGTGCTGCTACCTTCTCCACTCAAAGTGGGTGGAAGTGATGTTTTTGCCCATTAGTTTGTTTGTTTGGAAACAATATATCTCAAAAACTAATGGATGGATTTCAACAAATCTTGGTACCCTGGAGGAACTGGTTAGTGTTGGTGAAGATGCCAATCCGGATCCTGAAATTTTTTAAAGGATCCATCTGTTAATGTTGGGAGATAGGGCAAATTGATCTTTTCTTTTAGAATGTTGTGGGTTGTTTTACTTGAAATGTTGATTGTTTTAGAACGTTGTGAATTGTCTCAGCTGCTGTGGTGTACTTTGTCACAACTCTCAAAATGTGAGCAGAGTTTTCAGAGCATGTTGTTTGCTGTGGATTGGCCTGAAGCCTCCTCAGTGAAAGGGAAACTCTTAATAAAAATATTTATTTTCTCAACTGTGTAGTTAGAGAGCATCAACCAAGCAGGGAAAAGTCACAAGGAAGAGCTGTATTTTTGTAATGTTGAGTTAACACAGCGTGATGGATGTATGTGCTGCACTGAGTGCCCTCTTCACTTGTTGCAGGCAAATGAGTAGTACTCCATCACATTCCTGAATTGGCTTGTAGTTTGTGGAAAGGCTTTGGGGAATCAGGAGATATAAAATGTATGGAAAGTGCTTTTCTGGAATAAGTGCTATTTTTGCATTATTACAATAGTGTGTGAAGTTGACCTCATATACAAGGAGGTGGGTGATTGTTTGAAGGAAGCAATCAATAAATCTGCCATTCTACCTGGCAATGCCTCTACCAGTCAGAGTCTATTTACCAACCAATCAGCACCTTCTTCTCTTGCAATGTATATTGTTGTTCCTCCCCTTGAAATTTGGTATTTTTGCAATGCTGTCTTGCTGAGTGCAAGATGTAAAGCTTTGACTGTATATCTCTTTCTTCAGCAATATGCACTTTTATGTATTTTTGTCATTTTTTAATGTAATATCCTGTTAAGGAGTTTAATTTATTGCATTATTAGATGGCCTGAATGGTCTGTTTGTATGTTCCCAGCTTTGTTGTGAGAAATACTTTGTAATAAGTTATCACTGAAGGCTAACTTTATGCAGTTTGAGCAGAAATAATAAGTGAATCAGTAGATAGAGGCTTCAACAGCCCAACAGTGCACTCAAGTGGTAGCGAGTCAACCCCTGCTATTCCTTTTTTAAATTCTGCATCTCCTTCTAGTGGGTAAATAGAATAACACAGAAATGCAGAATGCTGTAATGCAGTTAACTGCAGAAAGGATGGAACTAATCAAAGGATAAATCTGTGAAAGGTTTAGAATTTCAACCTACCATCCTCCAATCCATGTATCATATTCAAAAGAATCATTTACACTATTCAAAAATCTAATGTGAATCTCCATTCATTTTCACAGAATAACATTCCAGTACATCATGACAGCTTTACAACATATATAATCTTCTACTCATTGATCTTGTGTAAAATTCCAGATTAGAAAACATTTTCTATTCATGTAGTGCTGTAAAGAATGGGGATGGGCCTTTGAGTCTGCTCCATCCATTGGGCCATATACAATTTATACACTCAAGCACTCTCCCTGATTTATTTAATCTCCTGAATGAACTGCAGGTAAAATTTCTATGTCAGGTGAAAGAAATAATAAGTAAATATTACAATTGAAATCTTATTGTGTGATATTGGTAATCAATGAGTTCATTCATTTGTATGATATTCCTTTGTTCGTTTGAAGTGGATTTAGGGGAGTTGGTGGCGTAGTGGTTATGTCACCAGACTAGTAATGCCCTGGGGTCATGGGTTCAAATCCCACCAGGGCAGCTGGTGGAATTTAAAGTCAGTTAATAAATCTGGATCTAAAAAGCTCGTCTCTGTAACAGTGACCATGAAACCATTACCAGTTGTCATAAAAACCCTCTGGCTAACTAAGAAAATCTGCCTCCTTACCTCACAACAATGTGGTTCACTCTTAAATGACCTCTGAATTGGCCTAGCAAGACACTCAGTTGTATCAAAGCACTACAAGGAGGAATGAACCTGGACAGACCACCTGGCATCAACCTTAGCACTAGAAAAACAATGACAAACCCAGCCCTGTTGAGCCTGCAAAGTCCTACTTACTAACCTTAACCCTTACGAGCTTACTAAAGTCCTGCCTTCACATTGAGTATACAGTCCATTGTATCATGTGGCATTACCACCATGCTAACCTGAATAAATTTCGATCAGATCTAGCAACTCAAAACTGGGTATCCAAGAGGCACTGTGAGTCATCAGCAACAGCAGAATTGTGTACAACCACAATCTGCCCCACCAAGCCAGGAATTGACCCTGACTTAATGAGGTATCAACCTGGGGAAGCTACAGTATAGGTCTACTTCCATGCCTAACAGCGTAAGCAGCATGCAATAGCCAGAGCTACGTAATCCCACAACCAATGGATCAGATCTAAGCTCTGCAGTCATGTCACATCCAGTGGTGGGGGATAATTAAACAACTCACTGGAGGAGGAGGCTGCACAAACATTCCCATCCCCAATCTGGGGGAGCCCAGCATATCAGTACAGAAGACAAGGCTGAAGCTTTTGCAACAATCTTCAGCCAGAAGTGCTGAATGGATGACCCATCTCAACCTCTTCCGGATGTCCCCAGCATTACAGAAGCCAGTCTTCAGCCAATTCGATTCACTCCATGTGCTATCAAGAAACAGCTGAACGCGTGGGATACTGCATAGGTTGTGGGTCCTGTCAGCTTTTCATCAATAGTACTGAAGACTTGTGCTCCACAACTAGCTGTGCATGAGCTGTTCCAGTATAGCTATAACACTGACATCTACCTGGCAATGTGAAAAACTGCCCAGGTATGTCCTGTCCACAAAAAGCAGGGCAAATCAAACCGAGCCAATTACCGTCCCATCAGTCTACTCTCAATCATCAACAAAGTGATGGAAGGGATCATCAACCGTACTATCAGGCAGCACTTATTCAGAAACACCCTGCTCACTGATGCTCATTTTGTGTTCCACCAGGGCCACTCAGCTCCTGATCTCATTAGCTTTAGTCCAAACATGGACAAAAGAGCTGAACTTGAGGGGAGGCATGTTATGGCATGGTCAATGGTAAATGCTGAGTTCATCAAATCCCAGAGGGCAACTTGAGGCAACTGCCACAACTATTTTTCAATTTGTATGTTTCAAGATGTGGGCTTTGAATTCAGTAGTAATAAGACCATTGAGTCTTATAGCTTTTTACAAACTAGATTAAACATTTATTAATAAGAGAAACAATTTTAAGCACATATGTATGTCTATGAATTGCTACTATAATAAATTCTACATCCTCTAATTAACCTAACTCCCAATTACGTTTTCGTTGAAACAATAGTAAGACACATACATTTTAAAAGGCCCAGGCAAAGAAACATGACACCCTGAACAATCCAATCCAAAGTTAGTTTCCTTAACTTCAGTTCTTTGTAGACAGCAGCTTGAATCCTCGTTGCTGAAGGCTTTTCACGCTTGTTAGATCTTAAGATGCCCGCCCTTACACACGGTCATCACACCTTTATACATATTTTCCACTTTGAATGCAAATTCCCATTGTTTCACTGTGCAGCATTTTCTGGTAGGCGAGCAGGGGCAGGGCCCACTCGCCAACACGTAAAATGACACGTGCGTCCTGAAGTCTCCCCGCCCCATTTAGGTTTTCAGTTCGGCGGGCGCACAGCCAAGTTGACTGCGCACATGCCAACCTGTCAACCTGGCCATTAAAAAAGTAATCAAAATGATTAATGGACCTCGCCGTCCAACCTTAAGGTTGGCGGGCAAGCAAAGAGACCAGGCGGCCTTCTTAAAAAGCATGAAACCTCATCTACGGGTGGGATGAGGTTTCATGAGGGATTTAGCATTTTTGGAATATTTTTACATAAAAGTAATGGACATGTCCCAGCTCATGTGAGAGTGGGGAAACATCAGGAAAATTTTTTCTAACCTTTAAAAAGTTTTTATAACTTCAACCAATCTCCCTGAAGTTGCACTTTGCCTCAGGGAGATCTGTGCGCTTTTTTGCCCACGTGCAAAAGAGCACACTCCCGGCTCAGGGAATTCCACCACCCCCGCCCCCCCCCCCCCCCCCCACCCACACAGGGAGCGCTCAGCGCTTCTGGGCAGACGTCACGCTGGGCTGGACTTATTGGATCGAGAACCCGCCCACCCACACCCGCTCCCGCACAACACCTACCCCCCCGACGAGGGGAAAATGCTGCCCACTATGTCTTTGGACTTTACTATTTTGATAATAAAAATCTCTCAAAGTACTAATTTTACCAGTAATCTTTGTGAAAAATAAACACTCTGGGCAGAATTTTGCCATCGGTGAGCAGGGGGCGGGCCCCGCTCGCCGACACGTGACATGACACGGGATGACATCAGGGGGAACCCCCAATGTCATCCCGCCCCATTTAAGTTTTCAGGATGGCAGGGGCACAGCAAAATCAGCTGTGGGCCCGCCAACCTGTCAATGGCCAATTGAGGCCATTGACAGGATCATTGAAACAATTAAAGGACCTGCCTGTCCAACCTTAAGGCTGGCAGGCAGGCCAGGAGCCCCAGCGGTCTTCTGAAAAAACATGAAACCTCATCTACCAGCGGGATGAGGTTTCATGTAGGGATTTGAAAAGTTTAATAAAGTTTTAGTGTAATTTATGAACGTGTCCCATCTCATCTGACATTGTCACATAAGGGGGACATGTTAAGGATGTTTTTTTTCTATTTTTAACATTTTTAAATCTGTCAGCGATCTCCCTGAGGCAGCACTTAGCCACAGGGAGATGTGCGCTCTTTCATGCGCATGCACAAAAGAGCGCACTCTCACTTTTGGGGAATCCCCCCGCGAGCACAGGAAGCGCATAGTGCTTCCCATCGGACGTCACGCTGGGAGGGCCTTAATTGGCCCTCCCACTTAAAATGGCAGTGGGACCTGCTTCTCCAGTCAGACCTGCTCCCCATCCGCCGGAGATTGGGTTGGGCCCACCCGCCCGACAGGCAGAAAATTCTGCCCCCTGTTTCTGAACTTCACCTGGCTGGGTGAAACATTTCACCCCTTTGAAAATAATCTAGCCTGGTTTATTTAAAAATGCAAATGTCTACCATCTTAACATTTCAGACCTAGCTCATCTTCTGATACGTCAAATCCTTCAGACCAGCTGCCTTTAATCCAATTAAGTCACACACATACACACACACACACACAAACACACACACATAGACACAGATACCACTATTTTGCAATAAATTCCAATAACATTATTGTATCTTACTGACAAGGTGAGAGTGATTGTCCTTGACATCACGGCCGCATTTGACCGAGTGTGGCATCAAGGAGCCCTAGAGAAACTAAAGTAAGTGGGAATAATGGGAAAAACTCTACACTGGTTGGAGTCACACCTAGCAGAAAGGGAAATGGTTGTGGTTGTTGGAGGACAATCATCTCAGTCCCAGGACATCACTTCAGGAGTTCCTCAGCATAGTGTCCCAGGCCCAGCCATCTTCATCTGCTTCATCAATGAATTGAGAATGACCCCTGCTGATGATTGCACAATGTTCAACACCATTCATGACTCCTCAAACACTGAAGCAGTCCATGGCCAAATGCAGCAAGACCTGGACAATATTCAGACTTGGGCTGATAAGTGGCAAGTAACATTCACATCACACAAGTGTCAGGCAATGACCATCTCCAACAAGAGAGAATCCAACCATTGCCCCTTGATGTTCAATGGCATTACCATCACTGAATCCCCCACTATGAACATCTTGGGGGTTACCATTGACCAGAAACTGAACTGGACTAGCCATATAAATACTGTGGCTACAAGAGCAGATCAGAGGCTGGATGCCAAGTAACTCAACTCCTGACTCCCCAAAGCCTGTCCACCATCTGCAAGACACAAGTCAGGAGTGTGATGGAATACTCTCCACTTGCCTGGATGAGTGCAGCTCCAACAATACTCAAGAAGCTTGACACCATCCAGGTCAAAGCAGCCTGTATGATTGATGCACCATCCAACACCTTCAACATTCACCCCCTCAACCACCGATGCACAGTAGCAACAGTGTATACCATCTAGAAGATGAACTGCAACAAGGCTCCTTCAATTGCACCTTCCAAGCCCACAGCCTTGATCACCTAAAAGGACAAGGGCAGCAGATGCATGGGAACACCACCAGATGAAAGTTGCCCTCCAAACCACACACCATCCTGACTTGGAAATATGTCGCCATTCCCTCACTGTCACTGGGTCAAAATCCTGCAACTCCCTCCCTAACAGCACTGTGGATGTACTTACATCACATTGACTGCAGATGTTCAACAAAGCAACTCACCACTACCTTCTCATGAGCGATTAGGGATGGGAATTAAAAAAGCTGGCCCAGTTGATGTCTAGAAGCACTTCTTCACACAAAGTTGATGCAGAAATCTGGGACTCTGCCCTCAAAAAGCTGTTCAGCTAAGGTTAATTGAGAATTTCAAAACTGTGGCTGATAGATCTTTGTTTGGTAAAGAAATTAAGGAAATGGAGCAAAGAAGGCTAAATGAAGTTGAGGTACAGGTCACCCATGTTGAATAGCAGGCTTAAGGATCTGAAAGGCTTCCCTCTGTTCCTGTCTTAAAGCAATGTTTTAAGGAACTCAAAGCAGTCACACAGAAACAAACGTATTAAGAGAGAAACGTAGGAAGGCCAAGTTGACAGAAGCAACTTGCAAAGTGTGTTCAATAACTTGTGCCTCAGTACAGAGAGAGTATATTGTCAACAGAGTGATACAAAGGAATGCATGCCCACAAAGTTTGCTAAGCCAGGAAAAGGTGACTAAACAAATTTGAAAGCAACTCCTAAACAGAGCATCCCTGATGAATGATGAACTAGTTCATTTTTAAATCTGCACTTACATTGTGGGGAACGCTGACATACTTGAAGCTGTGAACAGGATAGCAGCACATCTACTACTGGTCCCAAAAATCTGTGGGCCATGATCCCAAGTTAACATTTGATCGTGCTTGAAGGTGCCCCACCTCACTGACTCCACTGGAGTTTGTGGGTTTTTTTCAGAGGATATCTTATTTAGGTGGGTGGGCAACTTATTTGCAAGGGAGCCACATTATCACTGACATTTTTCAGTTGCTTCTCCAGAAACCTTTGCACATGCCCTGCCCATACAGAGATTTTATGCAATTCCTCCTTTGGATCACTGTATGAATTGTGTGTTTTATTGGGAGTGGCTAAGCTATTTACCACCTCCCTTGCCTGGACCCCAACACTGCAACTAATCTCTCACCAGTGGGGTCCAATCTTCCCCATAATGGAGGTCGGTACTGTAGTTTAAGGGCGTTCAGCATAGCGAGGGTTAATGTGGGACTGGAGAACATTACCACCCGCAGTATGATGTAGAGAGAGAAACACATGACAGTAAACTGGAGACAGAATTGTACGCGGAGACTTGAATAGAGGCCAGCATGAAGTTAGTTCCTAGTTTGGGATATACTTTGTATATATGTAAATAGCTATGTGTTACCAATAAACAGTGCTGTTCAATCTTACAAGCCTCTGAACCACTTTGTGTGACCTACTGAACAAACCCTTACAACAAGTACACCTCATCTAACTGGCTGTACTGATGTTTGGTGTTATGCTGCCTTATGGACAGGGTAAGTAAGAGTTTCCGAATAAGGAGCCCTAACCTTTAGCCCACCGCTCTCGTATATAGCTGTACCTGTAAAGGGCTGGAGAGGCTTTACCTCTTACAAGGCCTATTGGGATTTCTTTACCGAGATTGGGAACTGCCGTTTGATAGCCGAGATTTGATTTTGAGTGGTTCCAACAGGAGTTTGATTGATCTCTGAGGAAATTCAGCCCGTGAACTGTAAGCATAATCTCACTGAACCATATAGTTATGCTGTAATCAAGAAAACACAGCCAAGGCTGAGGTACTGAAATATACTTAAATTACATTTGTGCCTGCAAAAAAATGTAATATGTACTTCGTTTTGGAAACCCTGATAATATTTTCTTTATGTACTGGGCAATGTACCTTTTATTATCCTCTGTAACACCTCATAGCAATAATACCTTTTGAATTATCCTTACAGGACTTGAGATAAAATACATCTTAGAAAGAAATAATCTTGCTCCTGAGTGGAGGAAGAATACAGTCTTTGTATGAATTATGTAGGCACAAGCTTCTCAAGCTTAGTTTTTTGGCCTACTCACTGGCAAGTAAAGACAAACTGCTAACTCAAAAAAATCATATCGGAATTTTTACTCATGTTTCCTATAAAGAACAGCCATTTGCTGTATGCTAGTCAGTCAGATAAAGATGATCAACTGAACAATACCAACAACTTGACAACATGTGGATTGATAAGGACTGTATTTATATGGGGATAATTATTTACTTCTCTGTAACCATATGGGCATAACATAATCATAAGCAAATGAAAAATTGCAAGGGATCTATTTAGTTATAAATGTTTATTTTGGACAATGGTTTAAAGGATTTATAGATGATCCCTTAACATGGTGAAGCATTCATACTTGGTTAACAACTAGTTAAAATGAGACTGCAGGCCATTCTGCCAGATGGAAGTTGTAAGCAGAAGCTGAGCTGCTGCCTCAGTGTAAAGCTATTTTCAACTGTAATCAATCCAGTTCCTATTCCTTTATAATTCAACGTTGGTTTATTGGGAACCATAACAACAATCTAAACAAATAAACACCACAAGAGATTTATATTTATTATCTGAACCCCAAGATTGTTGGTTTAAGATTTTCTACCACCCATCTCTCATTGCTGTTCTATTGTAAAGGCTATGTTAAATAGATGAGTAATGAGTTGGCTTGGTTCTGGCTGTGTTTACATTGTTAGAATGTAAATGCACTGAAAAACAGCAGCCAAGATGTGGAAGGACATGGTTCTGCAAAAGAGTCTTCCAGAGGGGAATGTTTTGGAATAATAAAAATGGGAGATGATCTGTGGATAAGTGCTTATAATCCATACAGCTTGATGGCACAATTCTCCACTCTTTGGATTAAATGGCAATTGATTTCAAAATGGTTTGCATTTTGAACGAGTTTTCCTTGACCAGTCTGATAAGGTAAGAGCCCTGAATTTGCTGCAACATGCCTTTATCATTCATCCTTCAGCCCTGTAAGTTGCTGAAAACGTGAGCTGATAATGGTGCAGTAAGGGCAATGAGGCATCTGTGACTTTAGTGAACAATTAAACTATCAATCTATCTCCTTAACAAATTGGTTTAAGGATTGAGAAAATAATAGGAATGACAAAGAGGGAGGGTGAATTGGAATTGGTGAATTAAGGTCAAATCAGGCATGTAAGACAATGAGTGAAAAAAAGATTGATTTGAGAGGCAGTAAGAGGGGACAGAAAGAAAAAGCAAGAACATTTTAAAGATTAAAAGTATCTAATGATTTACGGCTTTCAGAAATGAGACTCCACAGCTTAAATAGCTTCCTTTCTGGGCTGGAGAGGGTGATTGGCATTATAGGAACATAATCTTCCTCATTCAAAAGGTACATTCTATGTTAAATACTAACCCTAACTTTCTGTCGTGAGTTTACTGAACAATTGATGAAAAAGTGCAACAACTTCTTGAAACTGAAGCAGTGATTGAGGGTGAGGCTAACGGTGAAGTAGAGCAAATCGTCTAGCAATTTCTGGCAATTCGCCATGCGTGCAGTATCTCTCCCTCACTGCAAGTTGATGGACGATTTACAGATTAGCAACAGCAAGCACCATTTTTAAAGCAGCAAATACTGGGTTATTACTACTTTGCAATTTTAATTGAAAAGAAGCTACCTTTGGATATTAATTGAAGTAGTCTCTGGATTCAATGTATAATCAAGGCGAGAATCAATTATTACCTCACAAACTGGTTTGTGAATAAGTGGAATGTTCTGAGCTGGTTTCATCATTACCTTATACACCATAACCTGCAGGTTGGCCACAAACCAGCAGAGGGCACATTTGGTTTACCGCAGCTCAACACAACTCTGCAAAAGAATTCTTGAGACACAAGACAACAGAATTATCATAGAATCAAAATATGAGAGAGAAGAAAACAATGAATTCCAATTATTTAACACCCTATTATGCCTCTCAAAAATATTCCAAAGCACTTCACGTACACTGAATTATTTTAAAATGCATTTAGTGCTGTTGTGCAGGTAAACACACCAGTGATTTTGCACATTGGAAAACTGCACATCAACGAGGTGAATAAGCAATAAATAGCCTGAATTTTGCAAAATCCAGGCCATTGCATTTTGGTGATGTTGCTCAGAAGAGAAATGTTAGCCAGTGTCATGAATAGATGTTAATATCTATAATATTATTGGAAATTATTTTTTAAAATAGAGTTGAGTGGTGTCTGTGCCTGTCTTAATTGGATTAAAGCCAGCTGGTGTCGAGGATTTGATTTATAGAAAGAAGTAGGTTGGAAATGATAATTAGATAAACATGGGGGAGTTTAGAAACAGGTGTCAAGGGGGCAATTTACATTTTTAAATAAGCCATTCAAAGAATGGGGGAAATCTTGCTCCTAGCTAGAAGACGCCTAGAAATGTACTTATTTTTTCAGCTTACTAATAAAATTGGTGGGAATGAGAGGATGTTATTGTTAGAAGACGTAAAATTAAAAGTCTAGTGACACAATGGAAAATTTACATTCAAAGAGAAAGATTTCTATAAAGGAGAAAGGAGGTTGTGGGCAGAATTTTACATTTGGCATTACATTACGTTTACTTTACTTTGGAACGTAATATGATAGGCAAGGATGTCGGACTTGCGTCCTGACATCATCACGCTGTCTCGCAGTGTTTATTTCGGCGGGCGCAAGCCAGAGTCGGCTGCACATCCGCCGATAATTGAAAGGCCTATTAAGGCCATTATCGAACTAATGAACTTCAAATTTACGCTGCTCATCCAACCTAATGGTGGGTGGTCAGGCGAAAAGGCCAAGCAGCCTTTATATTTTTTAGGAAACCTCATTCACGAGCGGAATGAGGTTTCCTAAAGCTCATACAAATTAAATGAAAACTTTCTTTTGACATTAAAAAACATGACACGGTCACATGAGGGAACATGTTTCATTAAATTTTTTAATGTTTTTAATAATCTCTTAAAAAGCGCTACTATCTCCCTGAGGCAACTTCGTGCCTCAGGGAGATTGAAGCGCTCTCTTGCGCGCATGTGCAAACTGCGCACCAGGCCTGCCCTCCCTCCTCCCCCCACCCCCCCACCCCCACCCCCTTCACCCCGCCCCCCCACACAGGTAGCGCTTACCGTTTGCGATCCACACAGGGCAGGTCTTAATTGGCCTGCCCACGTGAAATCGCAATGCGGAGCCGATCGCGGGTGGCGGTCAGCTTCCCGACTACTCCCACCCGCTTCTGCTGAGCCCGTCTGACGAATGTAAAATCCTGGCCTGTGTGTAAGGTAGAGGCATTTTTAAGGGAGAGGCATTTTAAGATCCAACAAGTGGATCTATAGCCTACAGCCCGTAAATCTCAAGCCTGTCTGCAAGGACCCAGAGCTGAAAGAAAGTCACCTTGAATGTGACTGTCCAGGATGTGCTTTGCCAGAGATCTGTTAAATCTATGAGTTTGACTGTTGTCTTAATTGGGGTGTAACTGAGAGTCAAATTAATTAGGGGATTTTTGTAGTTATTATACTAATAATTTGGTAGGCCAATGTATGCGCTTACAATTTTTCTTGTATTACTAAATTTTTAACTTAGTTTTATAAAACCCTCTTGAGTCTCGGTGGTCTCATTAAGACTGAATTCAAAGCCTGCATCTTAAAACATACAAATTGCAAAAATGGGTTATGACAGTTGTTTCAAGCTTCCCTCTGGAATTTGAACAACTCAGCCCTTACCGTCAGCTGTGTGAAAAAAGCCAGGCTGATAGAAGAATTGCGACCCAATTGGTGTCAAGAGTCTTTAGCATCCACCTGAGCCACTTGAACAACCAAATGCCAGAGACGTGTTTAACATCAGATCTGAAGGACATCACCACCAATAGTGCAACGTTGCCTCAGTACTGTATTAAAGTGTCAATGTAGATTATGGGTGCAATTTCCTGACATGAAGAAATCAAAAAGTTACACCCAAAGTTAGACTCCCTCATGCACCCTTTTTGCCAATGTCTATTTGCACCTAAATTTCCTGCCAATCTCATTAGCATTCACTGGTATGTCAAGTTGAGCACAAGCAAGTGGACATCAGCTTAAACCTGAGGAAAGCCCTGAATTCATGGCTTGTGTTTTAGTTTTAAATATGAATATTATAATTTCAAGTAACCATCATTCAAGTACATTTGGCACAGCATGTTTAAATGTAATTGTTGAAGTTTTTACCATTTTTACTGTAACATGTCCTAAGGTCCTAATAGTATTGGAAGAAGAGAAGGTACATTGCAGGACTCAATGGGGATTTTTACATTTTTTTGTTTGCAAAATCCCAAAAAAAGAGGCGTTGGGCAGGATCTTCCCTTGGGCTTCGAGGCCCCAATGTCAGGACTAAATTAGATTTCAAAGCCCACACTTATTGGTCACCTCTGCTCTCACCACAGGCTCTCAACGCTGCCGGCCCAATCAGAGGGCCAGCAGTTTTGGAGCCTCAGCAACCCCAACAGGAGATGTGGGCGCTGCTGAGGAAGGTTGGAAACCATGGGGGTGCCTCAACATGGAGACAGCCTCGGAACCATGTGTTTAAAGTTAAAACTATTGGGGCAAAGCCATAAAGCCCCTTGAATTGGAGGGGAAAAGCTCTCCAAGTGCATCATTTGGGCCACGGCTGTAAACTTTCCTGCGGCTAGCTCCCTCTTGGGTATGAGGCCTCTGGCTCCAAATGCCACCTGGCCTGCCTCAGGGAGGCTGTCTGCATGAGGATGGCAGCAGGGGGATGGCATTCCACCAGCTTAGAAATGCCAGCGCCTGCAAAATTGCACCTAATTGGGTCTATAATAAGCTTAATTGGCAGGGGTGTTTCGGGGATGTCCTGACACAGCTCTCCCCATACCCCCTTGCCCCATTTCCAAAAGCTCCTGCCTCCAAGCCCCCTTGGTGTTTTTGTGCTTTGGCCTAGGGGAAAACCTGATCAGAGGGATTCAAACGTGAATTTGCAGGGAAGATGGGCATGGATTTGAGATGAGACATCACGTTCAAGGACTTTGGAGAGGAAAAGGAGATTAGAGGTGGGGCAATAGTTTGCAAGGATTAGAGGGGTCAAGCGTGGGTAATTTGAAAAAGGGTGAAAACTGCAGTTTTGAAAAGGAGGGAGACAGTTCCCCGGGGAGAAAGAACCATTTGCAACATTGGAGATTATTGGGACCCAGAAGGGATGTTCAACCCCACAATTTAGTGAGAATAATGTTGGTATGTGAATCAATTGAGCCTTGTGGACAAGATGAGCTTGGAGAGGGCATGAGGGGGGGTAGGAAAAAAATTAGAGAAATATGCAGTTCAAAACTGAGGTTGTTGAATGGATGGTTCCAATATTCGTGACAAAGAGGCTGATAGACTTCTTGCATTTCTTGCTGGAGATGAGGCTGGAAGGACAAGGGAGAAGAGTTTTACTGGAGACAAGAGCATCATAGCTGGAGTTGAGGGTGTAATTGAGCAGAACAGTAGCTACAGACATATCGAAGTCAATAGAGGGAAAAAGGTTAGATAGTTGGAACTTTGATCGGAAAATCTCACCCCTACACTTCAACTTTAAAGCATCAACTGCATTGAAGAACCAATAGGCCTGCCATAAAAGAGACTGAGATAATTATAAGCCTTAACAGTATATTATCTTCATCTGTAGCTAATCATTTTGTATGTGAGATGAGTGAGTAAAACGCTGCGCTAAATTTGGTTAAGTATGTGAGAATAAATAGCTGTCTTTAGTTTAAGCTTACAACATGCTTGCTGCTGGAATTATTTAATTAGGACACTCAATCTTAGGGTAAGAAAACACACCCCTCTTACACAAGCATACTGATCATGGGCAGTGAAAGGAAACACACACATTCTGTCTGTGACATGAAATTTTAACCACGGTTGTAACACAGAAAGCATGGCAGCCAATATGCACACAGCAAGCACAAATAGCAATGTGAAAATGATCAGATAATCTGTTTCTCTGGTGTTAATTGAGGAATAAATGTTGACTAGGATACAGGAGATAACTCCCCTGCTCTTCTTCGAAATAGTCCCATGGGATTGTTTATATCCACTTGAGAGGGTGGACATAGCCTCAGGTTAATGTCTCATCTGAAAGACAACACCTCTGTCAGTGCAGCACTCCCTTAGTACTGCACTGGAGTGTCAACCTAGATTTTTGTGCTCAAGTCCTAGAGTGAGTCTTGCATCCATAACCTAGTGGCATGGAGCCAAAAGTACTACCAATTGAGCTGCGGCTAAACAACCAGAAACCTCGCAATTCTGGTTGTGAGATATATCGTTATGATATTTATGATTTTTCTGTTGTAAACATGAATTGACCTGCAAATGAAGTTGACTTGGGAGCCTTCATGGAACTTTGGCTTTTGATGACTTGTGTTCTTCACAATTGTATGCGTAAATTAAGTTTTACAGATGCTGAACTATTATAACGTGATCACTACCAAAGAAAAGCGAAGTCATCTTTATCATTCTAGTATCAGTCTTCCTGAGCTGTTTTTGTACATTTGCCCTATCTTATAGTAGCATATTTTATATGGATGGTTGGAAATGATGGAATTTAGGAGCAAAATCCATTTGTCTGACTGTCCCATAGCTAGGTTCAGCATGGCTTACACTATCCCTTACTACTGGTGGAATTTAATAGGGAACATAAATGTGATGTAAAACTTGTGGATGCAATCTACATTCCAAATTCTGCTTTTCCCTCAAGTTTTAGTTCCTACAATAGCATTGTACTTTTGCAGCTGTTAGGTTTAAACCTTGAGAAAAAAACGGCACATTGTTAGATATCCCAAGACACCTCTGGCTGTTTAGTACCGGAAACACTAAACCAGCCCTGCCACAAGACAGACTAGACATGTATTGAAAACAGACTGACCTCAATGGGTTAATTTGTCTTTCGCAAGGTACTTAGCGCACTTAGAAATTGCACAGTGAATCTCCCTTACCGTTTTACAAAACATTCTCTGGGTTATCTTAGCTAGCCTTCAGTGATACCAAAGCAAAGGTTGAAATTCCCCAACGGTTTAATGATTTCTCATGATTTTTCCTCACGGAGAAACTAGCTCCCTGTCGTGATAAAGGAATAAATGAACATCTTTAGACTACTGACATGCATTTTGCCCAGTAATGTTTAATAAAGCACATACTTGTGGTTTGTAACAACTTACGCTTTATCAAGTAAGCATTTGTACAATAATCTAAGTGGCAGTGCTTCAGATAATGGTGGAATGTCATTTGAAAGCACTGGGCTACAGCGCAACCACTTAATACAACAGTTTAATCATAGCTTTCAGAGCTTCAATTTATTACAACAATTTTTAAAGCATCCCTTATCATAACCTCTCATTAATGTTTAACATACTGTACATAGTTTCCCAGTGGTTTTATTTATGGCCATATTATCTGTCTCTCTTTCTCTCATTGTGCCAGAGTTTAAAATACATCGGTGCAAAGGGAACTGAATTTTTTTTTACTGTTGTCAGTATCAAGCAAATTCCTATTCAGGTATACCAGGAACCAAATAGTTCACGCAGCCAGCCTTTTGCATCCAACACAACCTGACTTCACCTGCTCCTAAAGTGGCCAACATCCAACCTTGCCTAACTCTGCAATAGTGAACTCATACTCACCTAGCCAATCTTGATATGAATCTACACAGCCCAATTTGACCCTATAGCAGCCAGCTTCCAAAGTCAGACCAAGCTGAGTCCAAACCAACTCTACCCAATTCCAACTACAGCAGACAGTCCAAGAGAAGAAGACTTTTGGTGTTGGAGATACAGCAGTTTCAACTGTTCAACTTTGATCACTATAGACAGCACCTAAGGGAACTGCCACTGTAGTCTGTTAATGACAAGAATGTGCTGACTGTTCTCATACATGCCAACATTTGAGGCCCAGTTTCATGATTGTTGTTGGGTTCTAGTCACTAGTTGGTTGGACTTACGGACCCAGGTTGCATGCCTGTTTCGGGATGGCTGAGTTGGTACCATAGACAGAGTAGATCAGCAGACAGTTCTTAAGAAGAACACATTCTATTTATTTACAAAGGAACTCAGCAGCTACACTTGTGTGCTTTCAATTCAAACCCTGTCTCTACATTACAGACTCTAATTATAGGCTACTGACTACTGAGGTAGCCCGCACTACTCTGCTATTGGATACTAAGATCATGTGATCTTCCATTATAACATTCTTCTTAAAGGTATATTACACATCAGATTACCACATCCCCCTACTTTACTCAGAAATACATCTTACAGTTACAATTACAATTTTTCTCAAAATATCAAATTATTTACACAGATAAGTAATTTACAAATTAAGCCTTTCTGGGGGTTTCCTTATGCATGTAGAATGTCTCAGTTCTACAGCACCAGGTGTTTTGTCAGGCACATCCTTTTTTGGTGTTGTCCAAACATCAGGTTCTTCAGTGGGCACCTGCAAATCTGTTTCCTCAACTGTTGCAGGTACAGTCGACCCTTCAGACACACCTGTACTCAGTTGAGTTCTTTCAACAGGAGATGTTGACTCAGTCGTGAACACTGGTGGTATAATTTCTTGATACTTTGTTTCTCTCTTCCTGATATGATTCACATGTCTCCATATAACTCGGTCTTCCACTTTCACGTGGTAAGAAAAAGGTCCAGTCACTGCACTAATTTCACCCAATAACCACTTGGGTCCTTCCCCAGAATTTTTCACATTTCCACCTCTCCTACAGTAAACTTCCTGTCATGACTATGCCAGTCATGTCCAGTTTTCTGACTTCCCTGACTCCTTTCCATCTTCCCCTCTAAATTTGGCATTATTAAACTCAATCTCGTCCTGAGACAGTGTTTCATCAACAATTCCACAGATGTAACACCTGTGTGAAGGGTGGTCCTATAATGGAAAAGAAAACGTGCTAACTTGGTCGCTATGGAATCTCCAGTTAGTTTCTTCATGCCAGCCTTGAACGTTTGAACCGCTCTCTCAGCCAGTCCATTTGAGGAAAGGCGAAGTTTTTACATGAGTGATACCATTGAGGCTGATAAACTGTTGAAACTCAGCACTCATAAATGCCATGCCATTATCTGATACAATCACTTCTGGTAGTCCGTTGATGGCGAAACTTTGTCGGTGGTTTGTCAATTGTAGCAGAAGATGTTGGTGACTTCACTTCATATATGTCCATCCATTTTGAGTGGGCATCAACAATAAGCAAAAACATTGTTCCCATAAAAGGCCCACATAGTTAATGTATAATTGCACCCAGGGCCTTTCTAGCCACTCGTAAGGCTGTAATAGAGCTGTTGAAGGTAACCTTTGCACTTGCTGACACTACATACAACTCCTCACTAAGCTCTCTATTTCTCCATCCATCCCAGGCCACTACAGATAGCTGGTTGCTATGGTCTTCATTCGAGAAATTCCTGGATGTGCACTGTGTAGTTCGGTTAACAATGGCTTTCGTCCTTTTGGAGGAACAATCACTTATGCTCCCCACAATAAGATACCCTCCTGGCCGATTATTTCATATCTTCTGTGAAAATATGGTTTCATTTTATCAGATTCCTGCTCTTGTGACCAACCATGAAGAACTTGTTCATTGGCTTGGCCTAAATAGCCAAGTGGTTATGGTACTGGGTTTGTAACCCCAAGATCAAGAGTTCAAATCTCACACTGGCTAACTATGAAACAATGTAACTTCATCTGAAACAGATGGAAACAGGTTTGTACTTGAAAGAGTTACTTTGGATGAGACTGGATCTCAACTTGTCCAATCTCTGATCTGTCTAGCTCACACCCGGTGATAAATCTAAGAAGCTCAATAATAAAGTGAGTTCTTGAGGGACTGGAGCATCCTCATCATTTTCTTGCAAGGGCAAATGACTAAGTGCATCAGCATTTGCAATTTGATTTCCAGGCCCATGGATGAAAGTATACTCATATGCTGCCAGGATCAACACCCATTCTTGCTGAGGCTATGGGTGGTTTGGCCTTGTCCTCACTAAACAATGCAAGCAATAGCTTGTGGTCCGAGACAATAGTAAAATGATGGCTGCGTACGTACTGGTGAAATTTCTTGACACCAAAGATGATTGACAGGCCTTTTTCTGCCTGTGAGCATCCCTTTTCCACTGTGTTGAGTGTTCTTGATACATATCCTATAGGCCGTTCCAAGCCATCATCCATTCGATGTGAAAGGACTGCTCCCACTCCATAGGGAGGTGCGCCACATGTCAACACCAACTCTTTTCTGTGGTCAAGATGTACTAAGAGGGTGGATGAATGCAACAATTGTTTCAGCTTTGTGAAAGCTTCTTTCTGTGGTGTTTGCCAAGACCAATGTTGTTTCTTCTTGAGTAGATAATACAGGGGTGCCAGTGCTGTCAACAAATTAGGTAAGAAGTGCCCATAATAATTGATTTTCCCCAAGAATGATTTGAGCTTGGTGTTCTTTGGTGCTGGTGTCTCTCTAATGGCTCTCACTTTTTCCTCAAACGTGTGGAAACCCTGTGAATCTAGCCTGCGACCTAAATAGATTACCTCTTTTGCTTGGAACGTGCACTTTTCTTTATTTAAACGCACTCCAACCATTTGAAAATATGGTTTCATTTTCGGATTCCTGCTCTTGTGACCAACCATGAAGAACTTGTTCATATACTTTGGATGAGACTGGATCTCAACTTGTCCAATCTCTGATCTGTCTAGCTCACGCCTGGTGATAAATCTAAGAAGCTCAATAATAAAGCGAGTTCTTGAGGGACGGAAGTATCCTCATCATTTTCTTGCAAGGGCAAATGACTAAGTGCATCAGCCCTTATGTTTTAAAACTTCTTCTAAGTTTGCCAAATGCTCCTTTTCAGTGAGTCCTGTCACCAGAACATCATCTAAATAAACTCAACGTGAGGCAGTCCCTGCAGTAAACTTTCCATTTTTCTCTGGAATAAGGCACAAGCTGAGAAGACACCGAAAGGCAAACAGGTATATTGGTACGACCCTTCATGTGTATTAACTGTGACAAATTTTTGGGAGGCCTTCTGTAAATCTATTTGTTGATAAGCAAGACTCATATCAAGTTCGTGTAGACGGTTCCACCTGCCAGCTTAGCATATAAGTCTTCAATTTTTGGTATATGGTGTCTGTCCAACTTGGCCACTTTATTAACTGTAAATTTGTAGTTTAAGGATTGGGACTATTGGTGCTGCCCATTCTGAGAACTGCACAGGCGGTATAACTCCCAGTTTCTCTCATCTGCCCAGTTCAGCATCGACCTTATCCCGCATTGCACAAGGCCTTGCCTTCATGAGTCTGGCATTTGCCTCTGTATCCACATGAATTTTTGCTTGCAGCCCCTGGATCTTCCCAAGTTCACCCTTGAAGACTGTGGTGCATTTTTGTAGTAGTTCAGGTAGCCTACTCTCTCTCAGCTGGAAGATTTCAGCCCATTCCAATTTAATTTCCTTCTGCCAGTTTCATCCAACTCACCTGCTACCACCATCAAGGATAGTTTTACCAATTGGCTTCCATATTATACAGTAACCTTGTTTATGCTTTTGACCTTGGTGTCTTCTCCAGTGTAAGTTTTCAAAAAATTGACATCTGTTTCTTCCAAATTTAATTGACATTCCCCATAATACAAATATTTGAAAGTGTGTTCATGAATTACCATAGTGGAAGCTCCTGTGTCCATTTCTATTCTGACAGGTCTATCATTCACTCTCACTGGTTCTGTTCTTCTCACCTTCAAATTATACAATGAATAAATATCTGAATCTATTATTTCAGACTCTTCCATGTTGTGAATCTCACAGGTTGTTTTCTTTTGTTTGAAAGTCTGCCTGATTCTATCCTTGCAATGTCTCTTGAGGTATCCGTTTCGATGACAGTAAAAATATTCTATTTTTTTAAACTTCCATTCATTACAAGGTTGTCTGTTTCCACCTCTGTTACCATTATTCCATGTTTTCGCTGCTAAATCGTTTTTTTTATTTGTCTGCTAGCGGTGGCTGCTTCCCGCTTCTCAGCAAAGCCTTGGATTTTCCGATTTTTTTTGGCTGGGCCTTCCCACTCAACGTGGAGGCCGGTGCCATTTTGCGGTCACTGTATGGCTTCCGAAACTCTACTGCGCTTTCCATGGCTAGTGTTATCTCTAGCACCTCCTTATAATTCAAAATTGTTTCAGACAGTAATCGCTTCTAAATCGTATCTTCGTTTACACCGCACACCAAATGATCTCTAAGCAGATTACTTGTAGATGTACCAAACTTGCAATGATTTGTTAACTGTTTCAGACTTGCCACATAACATGCAACTGTCTCCCCCAGGGTTCTATTTCTTGAGTTAAATTTGAACCGTTGTATTGTTACCGAGGGCTTTCACTGATAATGACTCTTTACGAGGTTCACTAAGTCATCCAGTCTTTTCGCATTAGGGGCACTGGATGCCGTAAAACTTCGAATCAATCCATAGATCTTACTCCCACATATGGATAAGAGGATTGTTTGCCTCTTGTCCTCCACGGCAATGTTGATTGCTTGGAAAAAGAACGCCAGGCCTTCAATATAATGAGACCAACTGTCCACAGCTGGATCAAAAGGATCAATTGTTCAAAGGTATGGCATGCTTTGAGGGGACTGCTTCGATGATTAGGATGGAAATTCTACTTAGAATTACCGTGCAAGGTATGGCCTCATTTCATTTCTCTTGATTTCCTTCATTAACTTGTTTCTTCTCAAATCCAGCTTACTGTATCTTCGCTTTTTCTCACTTTTTCTTGTCCTTCCTTACTTTTTCCTTGTCACCAGTTTATTGGGCCCTAGTCACTAGTTGGTTGGATTTATGGATCCAAGACCCAAGACTTATGCACACCTGTTTTGGGATGGCCGAGTTGATACCATAGACAGAGTAGATCAGCAGACAGTTCTTAAATAGAACACATTCTATGTATTTACAAAGGAACTCAGCAGCTACACTTTTGTGCTTTCAACTCAAACCCTGTCTCTACATTACAGACTCTAATTATAGGCTACTGACTACTGAGGTAGCCTGCACTACTCTGCTATAGGATACTAAGATCATGTGATCTTTCATTATAACATTCTTCTTAATGGTACACTACACATCAGATTACCACAAATGCCCTGTTAAAAATCAATGAGCATGAAACCTCCATGCTCTTGAGAAGCACCCTATGACCCACTGTGGCACAGTTCTTCTGTGCTCACTCTGACACAGGACACTTCATCTGGACTCCTGAAGCTTGGCTTCCACACTCAGTGGTACAGTTTCAGTCATAGGATGAATTTAACTGGTTCAGTGAGGTGGCAGGTGTTACAATGCATTGCTTATTTCTATGCCCACAAAAGCTCAGGAGGCAGAGAATAATGGTGAACCATTCTTTTTCAACCTGGAGGGAAGTGTTTAGTGGGGTCAGCCTGTGGTTGGTGTGAGCACCACTGGTATTTTTGTTATATATTAATAACCTGAACTTGGGCACGCAGGAGATAATTTTAAAGTTTGCAAATGGCCCAAAACTAAAGAAATATGGTAATCATTGAGGACAATTGTAACAGGAGAGCATAGATGCACCAATGAAAGGGGTAGTCATATGACAAATGAAATTTAGCACTAAGAGAAGTGTGAAGTGATTCATTTAAGAAGAATGAGAAGATGCAATTGAAGGGAGAGTGTGGGGGGGGGAGTGCGTTCAGAAAAAAAATCAGCAAGTAATTGGGAAAGCTAATAGAATGTTATAATTTATTGCAAGCGGAGTTGAATACTAAATTAGGGAGGTTATGCTTCAGTTGTACAGGGCACTAGTGAGACCACACTTGGAGTATAGTGTACAGTATTGGTCACCTTATTTAAGGAAGATGTAAATGCATTGGAAGCAGTTCAGAGAAGGTTTACCAGACCAATACCTGGAATGGGGGATTGTCTTATGAGGAAAGGTTGGACAGACTAGGCTTGTATCTGCTGGAGTTTAGAAAAGTGAAAGGTGACTTGATTGAAACATATAAGATCCTGAGGGGTCTTGACAGGGTGGATGTGGAGAGGATGCTTCCTCTTGTGGAAGAATGTGGAACTAGGGGTCACTGTATAAAAATAAGGGGTTGCCCATTTAAAACAGAGATAAAGCAAAATTTTTTCACTCGGATGGTCATGAGTTTTTGGAACTCTCTTCCTGAAAAGGCGGTTGAAGCAGAGTATTTGAATATTTTTAAGGCAGAGGTGGATAGATTCTTTGGAAGCAAAGGATGAAAGATTATCGGGGGTAGGTGGGATGCAGATTTCAGGTTACTATCAGATCAGCCATGATCTTATTAAATGGCGGAACAGGCTCGAGGGGCTGAATGGCCTACTCCTGTTCCTTGTTCGTATATAAGCAGGAAGTGGTGCATTTTTAAGGCACATTCAGGAACTGAGAGGCCCAAGTTTCTCAAGGTGGCAGGACAAGTTGAGAAGGCTGTTAAAAAGACATCCCAACTTCTCAAGGGCAATTAGGAATAAGCAATAAATGCTGGCCTTGCCAATTGATGGTCCCATCCCATGAATGAATAAAGGAAACACAGGATCCTTGGCTTTATGATAGAGAAATAGATTGGAATCTTCTCACCTTAGTCACTGCCAGAACGGCAGGACTATTTTCAGGAGAGAAATCCAGCTCAATGGTTTGTGCGCCTGGCTGTTGCTCCTTTTCCAGAGCAAACTAATCATCAACCCACCTCCTGGCTCCCCAGCCAATTATTTTGACACACCCATTCTCTCAAAGGAAGGATTTCTAATTAGAGGGATTACACCGTGTGTTACAAGGGCACACAGCATTTGGATCTTTGAGCCTGCAGTAACAACAGGAATGGAGAGGAGACCTGGCAAGGCTACCCCTCAGGCCTCTCACTCTTACCTGGAGGTCCTGCTGTGGGAGCTGAGGGGCTGCTGTGAGGTGAACTCTCCCAAGGATTGGAGGAAGAAGGCAACCTCTCCAACCAAGTAGGTGTGAATGGAAGCGGCCGAGGAAATCAGCAGCTGGAGTATGTTCACTGCAATCTGGAAACAGTGCCCTGGGAGAATCCAGAAGAGCATGACAGGTTGAGTGGCATAACACTTTCAGGCACCAACAACCCACACTCTGACTTGCCCAATGGTTCTCCTGCACAACACTCCTCAGGACAATGCACCCTGCAGCTCCACTCATCCATCTCCCCCTGAGCAGCCAGTACTCACACTCGTCCCAATCTCCCCTAACCTCTTGCTCTCATGCCTTATAGTCACCCTCCACAAATGGTGTCCTTTTTTTCTCTCCATACAAACCTTTACAATGACTCAAATCTCTCTGCTTTCTCTCTTTGCAGGAGGGGAAAGCACACAATTTGGCATGAGGCAGACACTCTGGGGTGTAGGATAGCCCTCCAATGAAAGCTATTGATGATGCATGGCCATCTGCGCTACCAAGAAGGAGGTCTTGCTCCAGGAGATGTCAGTAGTGACCAGCCTAGAGAGCCTGAGCCTCCTGAGGCACTGATCCTCAGACATATGAAGAGAGCTGAACTTCTGCTTGTTGACCCCGTGCTGAGTGTCAATTCTCCTTCCAACTGGATCTTGGTCTATCCTATCTGCCCTGTGCAGGGGCATGTGGCTGAGGAGAAGGCAAATAGTGCTGCAACTGATATTGCTTCTGCTGGAGCAGTTGATGGTGGCATGGCCTCTACTCTTGCCCCTCAACAGAGCTGGAAGGTGGAGCTGCATAAGCTGATCCCATGCTGTAGTGAAGCCGTGATAGCAACCTCTGGGAGAAGAAATGTTTTGAATAGCAGTCTCTCAATGGCCATGGTTGGAGCTCTTCATTGTAACTGATCAAAGCATTCTTAGCTTATCAGTTTCACTGAAGCTATTCTCCCTATGCACTCACGTCAGTGACCCTGGCAAGTTGCTGACAGATTGGTAAGCAAGTCCCCTGGCTGTGAAATCCAGGGTTTAATGTTAAAATAGGTCTCAATTGTCTTCTTAACTCCCTCAACCACTCCTGAATTACTTACCTGACAGAGCCAACAGGGCTGCCCCCTCACTTTTATTCCCACCTCCCCACAACAGGCCCCTGCTCCCACCCTCCTCAACCAGCCCCAGGGAAAGCTGGAAGAGAGTAAGATAGCATCAGGATCCTGATCCAGCGATAATTTCCAGGACTTTCATGCCACTCAAGCACCAGAATCTGCGTCCACCAGATTGGGAAAATTCTGTCAAAAGCAAGAAAGTTTAGGAAGGATGTCAAGGCCTAATAGAAGATGCAGAAGAGATTTACTGGAATGGTACCAGGGATGAAAGACTTCAGTTGTGCTGAGATGCTGGAGAAACTCGATTATTCCCTTTACAGCAGAGAAGGGGAGATTTGATTGAAGTTTGCTAAGTATTTTGAATAAATAAGGAGAAACTATTTCCAGTGGCACAGGGGTCAGACACTAGATGACCCAGATTAATGAAATTGACAAAAAAAACAGCTGGTATGAGGGGAAAAAATATTTGCCCGATGAGTTGTTATGATTGGGAATGTGTTACCTGAAAGGGTAATGAAATTAAATTGAATAATGGCTTTCAAAAGGGAATGGGGAATAAATACTTGAAAGAGAGAAATTTTCTGGGGTATTGGGGAAGAGCAGGGTGGTGGTGAGACTAATCGGGTAGTCCTTTCAAAGAACTGGCACAGACACAATGGGCCAAATGGCCTCCTTCTGTGCTGTATCATTCTGTGAATCTATTCTATGATTCTAAGCAGATTGGGTATTCTCACCAAAGTGCTGAAAAGAGTTTTACTTATACTGTTCGTATATTTAAATGTTGAATAGAAACACTCTTATCACCCATCTTCAGTGTAATCCTGGCAACGATTCAGAACTTCGAGAAATTGGCAGTCAAGTTACGAGACAGTTGCAAACATTCGCAAGCTCATTCAATATCAGTGGGTTCAAATCAGCTAATTACTAGGGTAATTTATCTGCTTCACATTTAAAAAAAAAGTCTTAACTTTGACTTTTTTGAGGACCTGTCAAATGTCGCTTATTTTTGGATTTAAAATGTAAGCTACGTCAATATATCTGACCACTTCACATGGCCTCACCTTCCTTTTTAAATATTTAAGTGTCACTCCCATCCAGTGTTGACAGCTCTGTTTGTTGTGTTCTTGCTCAGATATTTCCCCTGTGCTCAATGCCAAAGACCATTCCTGGAAGTGAGGCCTTACTCCACATGACGCAAAGGGCTTTTAATGATATCAGTCCATATCACTTTGCATATTAATATGTAAAAGCTACATTCCAACCGGATCATCTCTGAAAATGAGCATCACTCATGATAAACACGCAACATTCAGACTGGATTATTTGTTTAACCCAGCCTGTTATTAACCCCAAAAGTACAAAAGCGACTGTCAGAATACAAAGGCACCGACTAAAAATCCTGTAAGAAAGATTTTAATTCAAGCCATCTGGCAAGAACTAGGTGGGTGAGAAAGTTAATCATGTGCTCAGGAACTTGACTCTTTCCCACTAGCTCAGCTGAGCTTTGCAGATGCACAAGGTACCTAGTTAAGTAGGCAAGAGACTGCAATGGATTTTCAGCCCAGGCCTGAGCGGGGAGAAGCATGTCGAAATCTAAACCCCACAATCAGAGCCCTGCACCTACATATTGATTGACAGGCTAACCCCACCCTTCCAAAACCCAGATGGACCCCCTTCTCTGGACACCCTGCGCAAATCTTGATCTCTGACCCATAATCTCTCTGGCTCTATCCCAATGTCCGATCTGGGCTCTCTCCGGCCCACTCCCTATAGGCCACCCCCAAACTCTCTCTTTCTCTCTCTCTCGAGGAAACCCATGCCTGCAGTGCCTTAACCACTAACCACCCCCCACCACACCTCGACAACAGCCGCCCATAAATATTGGGGCCATGATCTCCTGCAGCATCTTGGCACTATGAACAGAGTATTACTGGAAGCGCTAGCTGCTGGCAACAGTCATAATTAACATCAGGTTGTCTCATTTCCTCCTCAAACTAAATTGGAAGAATAGGGTTCTAAAGAGCATTACGCTTGCCCATGATGTCAGCCACTAATTACATCCATGTCTCTGAATAGCTCAGGGAGTAATTCTCATAGTTAGAACTGTCCAGATAACCTTATTAAAAGAAACCACAATGGAACCTTCATAAGTGCCAGCTTGACTTGCAATGGACAGATTAGTCAAATACTGGGGAGTTAAAATTATTCTGATTACAATCACTTGGACATAAGTTTCATCATTTCAGCTTGTTTGAAAGACATCCATGTGTATAATTCATCAACAAAAAAGTGATGACAGCTGGTTTGCCTCTGTAAGAATTGCAATTATTATAAGGTTCAGGGTCTTAACAAAGAGAGGGACAACGTGGGTATGGAAATCAGGCAGAAGGACTGTGATATAATTGAAGAAATTAGCATAGAAAGAGAGGAGGTTCTTAGTGGTCTGGTAGGCTTAAAAGTAGATAAGTCTCCAGACCTGGATGAAATATATCCCAGGCTGTTGAGTGAGGCCAGGGAGGATGTAGCAAGGGTGCTGGCAATAATTTTCAATACCTCGCACAGGAGAGATGCCAGAGGACTGGAGGACAGCCAATGTGGTACCATTATTCGATAAGGGAGGATGGGATAAACAAGGGAATTACAGGCCAGTCAGTCTAACCTCAGTGGTGGGGAAGCTATTGGAAGCAATTCTGAGGGACAGAATTAATCTATGCTTGGAGAGACAGGGAATAATCAAGGACAGTCAGCATGGTTTTGTTAAAGGGAGGTCACGTCTGACCAATTTGATTGAATTTTTCAAAAAGGTGACCAGGTGTGTAGATAAGGGCAATGCATTTGATGTAGTCTACTTTGGACTTCAGCAAGGCTTTTGATAAGGTCCTGCATGGGAGACTGATAACGAAGGTAAGAGCCCATGGGATCCAAGGCAATTTGGCAAATTGGATCCAGAAATGGCTGAATTTCAGGAAGCAGAGGGTGATGATCGAGGGGTGTTTTTGTGAGTGGATGCCTGTCTCCTGTGGGGTTCCACAGGGATCAGTATTGGGTCCCTTGCTATTCGTGGTATATATAAACGACTTAGTTTTGAATGTAGGAGGGTTGATCAATAAGCTCTCAGAAGACACGAAAATTGGTGGGGTGGTATATAGTGAGGAGGGTAGCCTTAGATTACAGGAGGATATAGATGGGCTGGTCAGATGGGCTGATCAGTGGCAAATGGAATTTAATCTGGATAAGTGTGAGGTGATGCACATGGGCAGGATAAACAAGGCATGGGAATGCACAATGAATGCTAGGACCTGGGAAGTACCGAGGATCAGAGGGACCTTGGTGTGCATGTCCACCCGTCCCTTAAGGTAGCGGGACAGGTAGATAAGGTGGTTAAGAAGACTTATGGGATACTTGCCTTTATTAGCCGAGGCATAGAATATAAGAGCAGGGAGTTTTTGCTGGAGCTGTATAAAACACTGGTTAGACCACAGCGAGAGCATTGCATGCAGTTCTGGAATCAGCATTATAGGAAGGATGTGATTGCACTCTAGAGAGTGCAGAGGAAGTTTACCAAGATGTTGCCTGGTCTGGAGAGTTTTAGTTATGAGGAGAGATTGGATAGACTGGTGTTATTTCCCCTGGAGCAAAGGAGGTTGAGGGGGAACATGATTGAGGTGTATAAAATTATGAGGGGCATAGATAGGGTAGACAGGAAGGAATTTTTTCTCTTGGTGAAGGGATCAATAACCAGGGGGCATAGATTTAAGGTAAGGTGCAGGAGTTTTAGAGGGGATTTGAGGAAGAATTTTTTCACCCAGAGGATGGTGGGAATTGGTAAGGGGATCAAAGGTTACGGGGAGAAGGCAGGAGAATGGGGTTGAGAAACTTATCAGCCATGATTGAATGGCGGAGCAGACTCGATAGGCCGAATGGCTAATTTCTGCTCCTATGTCTTATAGTCTATGGAATCTGGAACTCACTGCCTGAAAGGCTGGTAGAGGCAGATGCTCTCATAACAGTTAAAAAGTATTTGGATGTGCACTTGCGATGCCATGGCATGGAAGGCTATGGGCCTAGTGCTGGAAAATGGGATTAGAATCGTTAGGTACTTGTTTGACCAGCGCAGACTCGATGAGCTGACGGTCCTTTTTCTGTATTCTGTAGACCTCTATGACTCTATGACTATGACAGGTTTGAGAGCTACTATATCCTATGCTTGAAACTAACCTCATACCCTCTGCCATCCCCTGTACATAAGAACACAAGAAATAGGAGCAAGGTAGACTGAACAGCCCCTCAAGCCTATTTCACCATTCAATAAAATCATGCTGAATTGATAAACTTCACTTTCCTGCCTGTTCCCCATAACCCTTGACTCCTCTATAGTTCAAAAATCCACCTGTCTCAACCTCAAACATATTCAATAAGTCAGCCTTGACAGCTCTTGGAGCTAGGGAATTTCAAAGATTCATGGTCCTCTAAAAGAAGAAATTCCTTCCCATCTCTCTCTTAAATGGGGGACCCTTTATTCTGAAATTATGTCTCTTGGTTCTAGATTTCCCCAGAAGGGGAAACATCTTCTCAGCAACTACCCTGCCAAGCCCCCTCAGAATCTCAAATGTTTCAATAAGATCACCTCGCATGCTCTAATGGTTCTCTTACATGTCTTTGGTTAGCCTCAATCCATGGGACTGAGTGCAGTTACGGACTAGTTATTCAGAAGACCTGCAAAACTGGTGTGAGAAAGAGAAAACATAGACTGTCAGTAAAACAGTTGTGAAAGATTTATTGGCAGAGAGTGACCTGCTGGTGCACACTTGGCCCTAACAAATCATGACGTCATTGAAGTGATCCGTTGAGACCACAGTGATTGCGTAAAGAGCTCAAAAATAATCCAGGAACCAAGAAATATTGTTTTAGCAGACATAAAGAAACTAAAAGGAATTACTAGTTAATATAAAAGGAAAAAAAACAGCAAATGCTGGAAATCTTTAAGTCAAACAGAATATCCACCCCGTGTAGATTCCAATTGAAATTCTATCCTTCATGTTTTGAATCCACCCGGGACTACAGGCATCTCCGGGACATACAACATTTCTCAGACTGCTGTTCTCGCCGCATCCTGAGATCCATGCTCAGTGCCATGCACCACCACATTTACACACTCGACCCTCTTTCCAGCAGCACTGACCCACCCTATCTCAAAGCTGTCTTTGTCCAGAGTTCCATTTCATTCTTTGGCTCATCTGAAGCCTTAACAAGAAATTTTTTCTCTTCCCTTCAGGTGTTAAGGAAGGCAAGCTCCATCAAATTATTTGTACCAATGCCCATCGTGGTCTTCACCACATCCCATTCCTCTGACCCCAACCCTTCTTCTAATCCCAGCTCTTGCCGTGTATTCACCACACCCACTAACCTTCCCCTCTCTGACACTGAACCTTCTGTGCTCAGCAAAGGACACAGTTTTACCCCCTTATGCCTTCACCTCAATGAATTTCGGGCACGGCACAACGCTGAACTCTTCTTCCATCACCTTCACCTCTGTGCTCACTTCTTTGCACAGGAGCCCATACCCAAAGGATCCATTCACCTGCCTCCAACATTCTCACTCTATCTGGACCTCTCCCCCGGCCTTTTACCTTCTATTAATCTTTTCATTGAGAACTGTCAGTATGACATTGGTCGTCTTAATTTCTCTGCTCCTCTCCCCATTCCAACCTGTATCCTTTTGAACTTGCTGCATTCTGTTCTCTCAGGTCCAACCGTGACTTTGTTATCAAACCTGCTGACAAAGGTCATGCTGTTGTTGTCTGGCCCACTGACCTCTACCTCACGGATACTCAGACACTTCTTCCTACTTTGTCCAGGACCATGATCCCACCACCGAACATCAAGCCATTATTTCAGGACTGTCATAACCTCATCTCCTCTGGAGATCTTCCCTCCACAGATTCCATCCTCGGTCTCTCAACTCCACACAGCCCACTTCTACTTCCTTCCAAAAATCCACAAACAGGACTGTCCTGGTAGACCCACCATGTCAGGCTGCTGCTGCCCCACCGAGCTCATTTCTTCCTGCCTTGACTCCATTTTCTCTACCCTTGTCCATTCTCTTCCCATTCTCTTCACATTCGTGATTCTTCTGATGCCCTACATCATATCAACAATTTCCACTTTCCTGGCCCTAACTGCCTCCTCTTGTCTATGGACATCCAAACCCTCTACACCTCTATCCCCCACCAGGATGGTCTGAGGGATCTCCACTTCTTCTTTGAACAGAGGCCCAAACAATCCCCATCCACCATCACTCTGCTCCATCTGGCTGAACTTGTTCTCTCACTGCACAATTTCTTTTTTAACTTGTCTCATTTACTCCAGATAAACGGTGTGGCTATAGGTACCCAAATGGACCTCAGCTACACTTGTCCTTTTGTGGGGTATGTGGAACAGTCCTTGTTCCAGTCTCTCTTAGGCCCCCATCCACAACTCTTTTTCCAGTACATCAATGGCTATTTCAGTGCCACTTCATGCTCTCGTTGGGACCTAGAAAAATTTATTGCCTCCAATTTCCACCCCTCTTTCACTTTCACATGGTCCATGTCCGACACTTCCTTTCCCTTCCTTGACCTCTCTGTCTCCATTTCTGGTGATAGACTTTCTACTAATATTCATTACAAGCTCACCGACTCCCACAGCCTACCTCACTTACAGCTCCTCATACCCTGTTTCTTGTAAGGACTCCGGCCATTCTCCCAGTTCCTCGGCCTCCATTGCATCTGTTCCAATGACGCTGCTTTCCAAATTGACACTTCAGACATGTCTTCCTTTTTCCTGAGCCAAGGTTTCCTCCATACGGTGGCTGACTGGGCCCTCAACTGTGTCCAACCCATCTCCTGCACCTCTGCCCTCACCCCTTCCCCTCCCTCCCAGAACCATGATAGAGTCCAACTTGTCCTCACTTTTCACCCCACCAGCCTCCGCATTCAAAGGATCATCTGCCACCATTTCTGCCAACTCCAGCATGATGCCACCACCTCGTCCCTCTTCCCCTCACCCCACCCCCATCAGCATTCTGGACGGGCCATTTCCTCTGTGACACCCTGCTCCACTCCTCCATCACCTCCACATGTCATCCCCTTCCTACAACACCTTCCCATGCAATCACAGAAAGTATAACAACTGACCCTTTCCCTCCTCACCATCCAAGGCCCCTAACACTCCTTACAGGTAAGCAGTAATTCACTTGCATCTCATTCAATTTAGTCTACTGTATTTGCGGCTCACAATGAGGTCTCCTCTACATTGGAGAGACTAAATCAGACCGGGTGACTGCTTTGCAGAACACCTTTGCTCAGTCCGCAAGCATGACCCAGACCTTCCTGTCATTTGCCATTTCAATTCAGTATCTGCATCAGTGAAGCCCAGCACAAACATTCCTTGTTCCAGTCCTTCTTAAGCCCCCATCCACAACTCTTTTTCCAGTACATCGATGGCTATTTCAGTGCCTCACCTTCCGATTAGGCACTTTACAGCCTTCTGGACTTAACATTGAGTTCAACAACTTTAAACCATGAACTCTGCCCTTCATTTTGATTTTTTTTTAAATTCCCAACCCCTCTCCTCCCATTGGGCCATTTCTAACTTGTTCTTATGTTTTGCTTTCGCAGAGTGTTGATCTTTGTTTTGCTATTAATGCATTCTGCTATTTTACCTTTATACCATCATTAGCATTTTCTTTAGTCTTTAACACTACCATTAACACTCCCTTTGTCTTGTATCCATGACATCTTTGTCCAATCTCTCTGGAGCTCCCACCTATCCCTGAGCTTGTCTTTTACTCCACCTGCTCCACACCCCCCCCCGCCCCCCCCCACCAAAACAACACCCCTCCTTCAACAGTATAAAATTCATCACATTTCAATCTCTTTTCAGCTCTGAAGAGTCATACAGACTCAAAACATTAACTCTGTTTCTGTCACCACAGATGCTGCCAGACTTTCTGATTTCTTCCAGCATTTCCTGTTTTTTGAAAACTACCCATTTGAAAACTACCCATTCACCCTGTGTTCTGGTTGATTTAGAAATAACATCTAGTTCACAGGATTTCTCATACTTCTTTTACTCATAACTCAATTTCCATGAGATCAAAACTATGAAATTTTTTTCCCTCTCTACATCACCCCTCCCTTCTAAAATCAACTGATGTTTTAAAACCAAAGCCTTTCATCATCAACCATTATTTCTTAATTTTCCTTTGGTACCTGGTTCATGCTACCTCCTTGAATTGCTTTAGGACATTTTATATGAAACATGCTTCAGACAAATAGTTTGCTTATCATCTGTTCACTATTACACTCCTCAACAGTAGACCTTAACAAATGTGGTTGGCTTTAGACATTGTTTTTCGAATTTTAGCATGAGTTCAGTCTATTCCAGAGGTGTCCAAACTTTTGGGAGATGAATTTCTGCAGGGGTTCTCCCAAGCATCTGCTGTAACAATTGGTGGACGAATAACGCAAACCACAGAGAGACGTCATAAACAGGAATTGGGAAAACCCTGTGGGAATTAACGGTGTTGATCTTTTATGTTCTGCTTAGTTGGATTCCATGGGGCCTATTCTGTTATTTCCTTTTACTTCTCCCTGCCCTTTAAGTTTCACTTACATTAAATTTTCCTTTTCCAGCAATGATCTCCTCCCTATATCCACCCAAACCTTAGGTTATGACAATCACCTAACCTCAAAAACATTGGGTATTAACAGCTTTCAACTTCTGCCTCAAAAGGGGCGAAATGACAGTAACGCTTGCCTGAAGGTGTGAGACAAGTTCCATACCCTTCTCAGATTAGTACCTCATTTAAAATTAATGGACAAGCCATCAACGTGAATCATGCTGCTAATTGGACATCTTACCCATTGGCCTGAGACATTAGCTGTTGGCATTCTGCATGTGTTAAAGGGGAGGCCCAGAACCTATTGTGATCTCAGTTGAAGGCTGTTTATGTACTAAAAGTTAAAGAGAGTTGATTGGAAAGGTGTCAAGATACTTAGATGGTGCTTTAGTGGTCTTAAGACTGCAGAGAAGAAAAAAATATTTTATTTCTATCATGCAAGATAAGAATTCTTTGGTGCACAATCAATAAAGCATGGTCTGAGGTGGCTGATGCATGTGAATGACTCTGGGACCTGAAAGAAATGCAGGAAGAAGTTCAATAACTTGACGTGGTTTGCGAAGGTAAGGCTCCTATTCCAGTCTTGTCATTGTCAGCAGAGCCTTGCATTACTTTGGCTGTACAATACATCACATTCCTCTTGTCTGATCATTTCGACACCTCTTCTCCTATTGCCACTCCCAACTGCTGCTACTAACACTGGCCTCTTAATTAATACCTCCTCTTGCACATACCTACTGCTTCTTCAAGACACCAGACAAATTATTTAATCCTCACTCACAGATGTTCAGAATTTGGCAGCATACTACTCACAAGCTATGTCACAGCATGGTGTTTCATTTAGCAACCATTGTTTCGCATCACCTCAATCTACCAAAAATCTACTCCATTCCTTTTTTCCAGGTCCTATTGGAGACCTGAGGCCTTTGGCAGTTGAGGAGAAGGGTGAGAAATCTTATCCTGTCACTCACTATTATATCTCACAAATGTCAAATCAAAAATTAGCACCCTGGCAACCATTTGTATTGGGCTGAAGTCACTACTGCAGCAGGTAACAGTATCTCAGAATCACAAAATTGTTATGCCGCAGAAGGAGATCATTCAGTCTATCATGTCTGTATCAGCTCTCTAAATGAGCATTATGACTTTCTCCTGCCTTTTCCCCATATCTTTGCAAATTGAATAGAATCAAATACACATCTAATGCCCTCTTGAATGCCTTGATTGAACCTGCCTCCACCACATTTAAAGGCAGTGCATTCCAGACTCGAACCACTTGCTGTGTGAAAAAGCTTTTTCTCACATCACATTTGCTTCTTTTGCAAATCACTTTAAATCTGTGCGCTCTCATTCTATATCCTCTTACAAGCAGGAACCGCTCCTCCCTGACTATCCAGCCATCTCATGGTTTTGAACATCTCTATCAAATCTCCTCTTAGTCTTCTTCTCTCCAAGGAGAATAGTCCCAACCTTTTCAATCTATCTTCCTAACTGAAGTTTCTCATCCCTGGAACCATTTTTGTACATCTCTTGTGCACTGTCTCCAATGCGTTCACACCCTTCAGTACATACCCATGTCATTACACAATACTCCGAGGTCAAACTGGTGTCTTATATAAGCTCAGCATACCATCCTTGCTCTTGTACTCTATGCCCCTATTAATAAAGCCCAGGATACAGTATGCTTTATTAATTACTCTCTCCACTTTTCTTGCCATCTTATTCATCTATGCACATACACACCCAGTTCTCTCTGCTCCTTAAGAATTGTATTCCTTATTTTATATTGTCTCTCCATGCTCTTCCAACCAAAATGCATCGCTTCACACTTCTTTGCATTAAACTTCATCTGCCACCTGTCTGCTCACTCCGCAAACTTGTCTATGTCCTTTTGAAGTTCTGCACTGTCCTCCTCACAGTTTACAATGCTTCCAAGTTTCATATCATCTGCAAACTTTACAATTGACCCCTGCACACCAAGACCTAGGTCATTAATATATATCAGGAAAAGCAAGGATCCCAATACTGACCTTACTTCTGCCCAAAAAATATCCATTGACCATTACTTGCTGTTTCCTATTACTCAGCTAATTTTGTATCCATGTTGCTACTGTCCCTTTTATTCCATGAGGTATAACTTTTCTCACAAATCTGTTGTGTGGCACTGTATTGAATGCCTTTTGAAAGTCCATGTACACTACATCAGCAGCATTACCCTCGTCAACCTTTTCAGTTACCTCTTCAAAAAGATCCAGCAAGTTAGTTAAACATGATTTCCCCTTTAGTATCCATGCTGACTCTTCCTATTCAACCCACATTTTTCCATGTGGCTAATACATCTATCCCAAATAATTTTTTGTAGAAGCTTCCCCACCACTGAAATTAAACTGACTGGTCTGTAATTGCTGGGCTTATCCTTACAAACTTTTTAGAACTAGGGTGTAGTGTTTGCAATTCTCCATTCCCCCGGCACCTCCCCTGAGTCTAGGGAAGATGGAAAGGTTATGGCCAATGCCCCTGCAATTTCCATTCCCACTTCCTTCAATATCCTTGGATGCATCTCATCCGGTCCTGGTGCCATGTCAACTTTAAGTGCCGACAGTTTATCCAACGCTCCCTCCTTATTGATTTTGAACCCTTCTAGTGACGGAGTTTCCTGGTCTGTCAGCATGGCCAGGGCAGCATCTGCTTCCTTGGTAAAGACAGATACAAAGTATTCATTTAACACCTCAGCCATGTTCCCTTCTTCCATGTGTAAAATCCCCTTTTTGGTCCGTAATTAACCCTACTCCTCCTTTTACCACCCTTTTACTATTTATGTGCCTATAGAAGACTGGGGTTCCCCTTTAAATTGGCTGCCAGTACTTTCTCATAATCCCATTTCTCGTAACCTCATAATCTGTAGCTACCTTCCAAGCAAAGCAAAGCCTCTTCTCACACTGCTCCTCAGTGAACTGCAGGTTGGAAGTTCTGTTCTCCTGGGCCTCCTGCAAGCTTCCCTCCTCATATCTTTTTGCCCTGCAACCATATCTCCCTGAATCCTAGCCTGTTCCTCCTCCTCCCAGATCCTAGGCAAATTGACAGTGCCATTTTCAAACCCATTGAAATCAATTTGCCAGAAGATGCTGGACTAAAAAGCCCTGCTCACTCACCAAATTACTTTCACCAATGATTACTGCCTTTCCAGCAGCCTAAGATGCCCAAAACAGCCTGTCTTTGAACAGCACCTTTAAACTAGTCAGACATCCCAAGGTGTTTCACAGGAGCATTATATTTTTAAAAATTGACACAGAAACACATAAGGGGATTTTAGGGCAGCTGACCAAAGTTTAGGCAGAGTTAATTTTTAAGGAGTGTCTTAAAGAAGGCAAGAGCAGTGGACAAGCAGAGAGGTTTAAGGAGAAAATTTCATAGCTTAGGGCCTAGACAGCTGAAGGCATGGCAGCCAATGACAGAGATAAAAAGAAAAAACTGCGGATGCAGGAAATCCAAAACAAAAACAGAATTACCTGGAAAAACTCAGCAGGTCTGGCAGCATCAGCGGAGAAGAAAAGAGTTGATGTTTCGAGTCCTCCTGACCCTTCAGTCGAAGGGCCATGAGGACTCGAAACGTCAACTCTTTTCTTCTCCGCCAATGCTGCCAGACCTGCTGAGTTTTTCCAGCCAATGACAGAGCTATGAAAACCAGGGATCCCCAAGAGACCAGAATTGGAATATCCCTAGGAATCTGGGAGGGCTGCAGGCTAGAGGAGCTAAGCAAGAGATAGGGAAGAGAGAGTCCATAAAGGAGTTTGAAATCAAGGACAAGAATTTTAAAATCGAGGAGTTGCCAATCCGAATGAACTAATCAGTGATTTATCTGAAAAAAAGCTGGTGATCTCTATAAATATTGAAAGAATTGGTGCCATCCACATGTTCTGTGACTGGTTTTGAACTGAAAAATCAGGTGTCGGTGCTGTTGAAAAGGATTTCAAGCACAGAGCCTTAATTAGTATGCTTAGACACCTGCTAGTTTCAGGCTGGACATCTAAAAGATCAAATTTGAGATAGCAATGGACAAATTTTGTCCATAAAATGGGCATATGACACTGCAGCTCAAATGTCAGTTCTTTAACGCCAATCATTTTTGGAGGTAAAATGGATGTTCCCAATGAAAGTCTCTCCCTTTCATTTGGATCTGTCTGACACCTACCAGTGTCATTCTGATCTAAATTGCAGCCAAAACAGGAAATGAGGCTCCTCAGCCCAAATCAATATAGACTTTAGGGTAAAACACAAAGATATTCATTTCACTGTCTTTAAAGAGAAGGGGAACATATGAAATGTCAGCAGTTTGGATGCAAAAGAAGGTTGAATTAAATGGTAACAGATGTTTTCCTTTGTTTGGTTCCATGCAATAGACAGAGCTAAGCGATCACACAACCAATGAATCAGATTAAAGCTCTGCAGTCCTGCCACATCCAGTCATGAAAGGTAGTGGACAATCAAACAACTAGCAGGAGGAGTCTGTTATCATCACTGTAGGTCTTAGATGAGGCTGTTCATGGTCTGGATTTAAATTTAATGCTGGAAGCAAGGCCATTGATAAACCTTACATTTTATTAAACGTTATACCAACTGTGTATAGTACTGGCTTAGCACAAGGATCTACCTAGAACTCTCTCTCTCAGTATACTCTATTGTCATATGATCTGACATCACTGATGATGTAGCCTCTATATTTACATATTTAACATTAACCCTTTAGACTACATCTCCCCTCCCAAATCTCTGAATCCATTAAATACTTGATTTACATTATCCTCCATCTCCCCCCAAGTCTCAGTCTTCATCTCTGGCTCACAGACAAATGTTGCAGTGGCTTCACCAATCCCCCCAACCTTGTTCTCAGCTCTTTCAGAGGTTGGATAGGATTCAAGTTCTCCATGTTCTCTCTCAAAATCTGTAGTGTGGTTTGTGAATCTTCAGAGTCAATTGGATCTCTATTCAGGTCATCTTCCTGATCGTATGGGATATGGGTAGTTAATCCATTCCATTGATGGTCTTCATATAGATATAAGTGTGCCTCTGTTTCTTCTCACTATTCAATTTTCAGTCTCTACAAGGTAAGATCATGGACTTTGTGTTTATTCCAAGACTTGGCCTTCACAATTCTGGTTACGATTGCAGACTGATTCACCAGGTTGGCGTTCTGGTAAATCAAGCACTCTATGGCATTGATTATAGTTTCTGAGTTGGTTTGTGCAATACTCATTCTCCTTCTCCCTTATTCTCTTGATATCTGCTGCTTTGGGACATGGTATAAGCTTGCATGGAAGAGCAAACAGTTGAGTCCATAGTCTTCTTCCTATCAGAAATTCTGAAGGAGCCAAACCATTCTGAAGTGGTGTAGAACAGTAGCTCAACAGCGCTAAGTTGATATCATCATTTTTCTTCAACAAAGCTTTTACCATTCTTACTCCTCTTTCAGCCTCTCCACTAGCTTGTGGGTATCTGGATGAACTAGTTGTGTAAACAAATCTATAGTCTTCTGTGAATTTCATAAAACATTCATTTGCAAACTGTGGGCCATTGTCTGAAATGGCTAGATCTGGAATGCCACGTATGGTAAAAATTTCTTTTAATGCATAATGACTGCTTTTGAGGTTGTACTATGAAGACATTTGATCTCAATCCATCTGGAATAATAATCAACAACAAAGAGGAATGTCTTCCCCTTGGACCCAAAAAGATCCATTCTGAGATGTTCCCACAGTCTGGGTGGAAAAACAGATATCAGTAGTTCTCTTTGCTCTTGATGATGGATTTTGCACAGGTGATGCCACTCAAAATCATTTCCTCCAATGATTTTGAGACCCATGACCACCAAACAAAATTTTGCACTCTAGCACGATACTTGGTAATGCCTAGGTGTCCCTGGTGTATCCTTTGAAGAAACTTAAGTCTGGAGACTCTTAGTGTGACCAACGTCTCATCATAAATTAGCAAGTCATTCATGATACTGAGATATCTTCGCTGCTCAAAGTATTGCTTTAGATGAGATTATTTCTATATTCTGGCCATCCATTTTTGCAGTATTTTCTGTTTTTTGCACATTCTTCATCTGCTTTTTGTGCCTTTCAAATTTCATTCAGTCTCTGTGTTGTTGCCTGCAGAAAGTTTGTGGTCAATGAGGCATCAGACTTTACACCCTCAATGGAATTTATGTCCTCCTGTTCAGACTTTTCAACAGGAATGTGTGACAATGTTGTTTGTTGTTTTATTTGGACATGGTCGGTTGTGCCATCGAATCCAATAAGTCTCAACTGAAATCTCTGGACTCTTGATGGCACCTTTGCTGATTTTTTGGCATTTAATAAAGTAACCAGTGACTTGTGGTCTGCCTCAATGATAAACTGTAGGCCTAAGACAAAATTGGCAAACTTTTCACAGGCCCATGCGGCTGCTGGTGCCTCTTTTTCAAAAGCTGCGTATCTTCATTCCATGTCAGTCAATGATTGAGATGTGTAATAAACTTTCTGTGTATCTCTTCTTTCTGGATTTGAAAGAGTACTGCTCCTAGTCCAGTTATTGCTGCATCTGCAGCAACTATTGTGGGAAGTTCTGGGTTGGAGTGTGCCAATATGTCTGGTGAAATGAGCGTCTCTTCTGTTTTTTGGAACGAGATTTGCTGATGTTCTCCCCAACACCATGCTTGGTCTTGTCTAAGCAGCTGTTGTAGTGGTTCATTTACATGTGCCAGATTAGGTGGGAACTTCGTTACTTGATTAACCACTACCATGAAGAGCTGAAGCTCCATAATGTTGCAAGGTGGTGGGAAATCTTTGCTTGCCTTGGTTTTTTAGGGGATCAGCACTGATACCTGATGCGCAAACGATGTGTCCCAGAAATTTAATGGTTGGTTGTGAGAAATCACATTTATTATTTAGTCCTGCTTCTTCCAAGCATTGCACCACTGCTCTCACTCTTGCATCATGCTCCTGTGTGGTGGACCCATGGATCAGGATGTCATCCATGTGGCCTTCTAATCCCTCCAAAATGCCTGCCATCATTCTCTGAAATATCTCTGATGCCGAAGTAATTCCAAAGGGTAGTCGATTGAAGTAATAGCTCCCAAATGGTGTGATGAATGCAGTCAGTAGTTTGGATTCTTCATCCAAAGGTACTTGCTGGAAACCACTGTTTGTATCCAATTTTGTAAAAATTGCACTTTTTGATAGACTCTTATACACAGATGCCATTGGGTGGATCTCCCTTTCAGTTGCCTTGTTTAGCTATGTGAGGTTAACACAGATTTGTATTAACCATTTGGCTTCAGTACTGGAACTTACCTGAACATGAACTTGTAGGTTTGGGTACAGGTGAGATGACTCTCTGGTGCAGCATTAACTCAATTTCTTGTTTCACTTTCTAGTATAAGAGGATGTTGAACCTTCCTTGAAGTGAACAAGGACACTGGTTTTTGTATCTGGTCTCAATGTGATGCAAGAGGCTGTTTTCAGCTTCCCCAGACCACTAAATAATTTTGGAAATTCTGTCCTGAATTCTGTAAGTTTTGCTTGGCTTCCCAATTCTCCTACTTGATAGGCGAGTTGCAAGCTTTGAATTAGCAATGAACACCCGGTTTTGGGTCACGTACAAAGTTCCTGTGATTTCTTTTTCATTGTACTGAATTTAGCTGTCAGAGTTGTATGGTCAAGGCTGGAGAAAGTCTCCCTTTAGCCCTGTTCTGTGTCTGAAAGAATTGAAACTCCTGCTCCTGTGTTTAACTTGAAGTTTGCTTTATGTCCATTGAGCGTAGTGTCTATGCTCCAATAGTTCCCATTTGATCCTGTAATCTCTCCCAAGGTTGGCACTTTGGTATCTTTTTCATCTTCAACTTCTTGAATGCTACATGACATTGGTTGTTTCGCCTTTAATTTTGGTGTTAGGAGCTTTTTGTTGTGACATACCAATTTAAAATAGCCTCTCTTCTTGCAGGAATGGCACTCCATGTTTTTGGCTGCGTCAATGCAGTCTTTTTCTGCCACAACAAGAACACTGAAGAATGGTAGCTACCGCGCCCTCTTCACTCTTTATTTTGGATCCGGTATGCTGTTACTTCTGTGTCCCACAAACTGCGCTGTGTCAGCAGTTTTTTTCCACAAGAAATACCTGAGTTTGTTTTCTCACTGTTGCCTGCCTTGTTAATTGCACTGTCCTCGACAGGGTCAAAACTTCCTTTGACTGCAGAAAATCTGATTAAGTCTCCTCTAAGACAACAATATAATCCCAAATTAATTCATCTTTCAGGGTTCCATATTCACAATTCTCAGCTCGTCAACATAAGTAGTAAATGAAGAAATCTACATTCTCTCCCTTTGGGTGCACCTATCGAACTTCTCCCTTTCTATAAAGGTTTCCTTCTAAGACTAAAATAAGTATCAAAGGTTTTGATAATTTCTTTGTATGTCACCGTTTCTTAATTTATACCCCCTCTGACCATTACATTGTTTGCACTACTGCCTATGGTGTAGAGAAGGGTACTGACCAGTGCCTTGCTAGGCTTCTCTGCTATTTCCGGAGTTGTTCTGTATCTAGTAAACCTATGATGCCAGTTCTGCCACTTCTTGGCTCTATCTGAGCCTTCAAGGCACTCTGATGAACGTTGGATTTTCTCCATGCCTTCTCTTAAGTTCTGCTGGTGATTTTCCTGCAATGTCCTTGTCCCATGGCTCGTTTTTCTTGCTGCTTCTTCCAGTCACTGGGCTCTTAATTTGTGTTTTTCGCTGTCACCATCTGTTATCATTGTTGTGGGTCTTAGATGAGGTTGTTCATGGTCTGAATTTATAGAGACTGCAGGAGGCAAGGCCATTGGTAAATTTTATCTTTTATTGAATGTTATACTATGTACAGTATAGGCTTAGCACGAGGCTCTACGAAGAACAGGCTCTCAGCATACTTTCATGTGTTGTGATGTTGCCATGTGAGCAACCTCACTGATGACATAGATCTATATTTACATATTTAACATTAACCCTTTATACTACAAGGATAGGATCCATAATCATCCCCATCTTCATTGATGGGGGAACTCATCACGTCAGTGCAAAAGACAAAGTTGAAACAATTGCAACTATCTTCAACCAGGAAATGCCAAGTGGGTTATCCATCTCGGCCTCCTCCTGAGGATCCCAAATCATTTTGATTTGCTCCACTTGATATCAAAAAATGGCTGAAGGTGTTGGATGCAACAAAGGCTATTGCCTCTGACAACATCTTGACTGTAGTGCTGCGGATTGTGCTCCAGAACTAGCTATGCCCCTAGCCAAGCTGTTTCAATACAGCTACGACACTGTATCTACCCAACAATGAAGAAAATAGCCCAGGTATATCCTATTCACAAAATCTGGCCAATTTCTGCCCCACCACTCTACTCTCAATCATCAGCAATGTGATGAAAGGTGTTGTCAACAGTGTTATCAAATAGCACTTATTCAGCAATAGCCAACTCACCAAAGCTCAGTTTGGGTTCTGCTAGGATCATTCATTACATCACAAAACAAAAACAGAATTACCTGGAAAAACTCAGCAAGTCTGGCAGCATCGGCGGAGAAGAAAAGAGTTGACGTTTCGAGTCCTCATGACCCTTCAACAGAACCGGAAGTTCTGTTGAAGGGTCATGAGGACTCGAAATGTCAACTCTTTTCTTCTCCGCCGATGCTGCCAGACCTGCTGAGCTTTTCCAGGTAATTCTGTTTTTGTTTTGGATTTCCAGCATCCGCAGTTTTTTGTTTTTATCTTTTTTTTTGTTTTTATCATTCATTACATCCTTGGTCTAAACATGGACAAAAGAGCTGAACTCAAGAGGTGAGGTGACAGTGACTGCCCTTGACATCAAGGCAGTATTTGACCAAATGTGGCATCAAGGAACTCTAGCAAAACTGGAATCAATGTGAATCTACAAGGCACAAGTCAGGAATGTGATGCAATACTCTCCATTTGCCTGGATAAGTACAGCTCCAACAATATTCAAGAAGCTTGAAACCATCCAGGACAAAGCAGCCTGCTTGATCAACACCTTAAGCATTCCTTTGCTGTCCCTGGCTTAAAAGCCTGGGACTCCCTTCCTACAGCGCTGTGGACGTACATACACCAGATGGACTATTGCGGCTCAAGAAGGCGGCTCATCACCTCCTTCTCAAACACAATTACGGACGGGCAACAAACAATGGCCTTGCCATCCACATTCTATAAATGAATATAAAAAATCATTGTTTAAAGGTTCAATAAATGAGCAAGTTGTATCAATGCTGCATGCTTACCATGACAGCACCTTCCTAACTTATGGTTTTTAATAATGTTTTAACCAGGGTTATTTTGCTTGTGACAATGCTTCTCCTAAAGTCATTACCCGATTGTAGCATTATAGGTTATTTTGGCAGTATTGCAAGCTCAAATTCTCACTAACAAATTAAAGACAACCATAATAAATTAATGGACAATGACTAAAATACTCAACCATATGACTTAACCAAGTGGACCAGACCCAGGTAAACGAACCTACAATTTTCCATGGAAAATGTGCTTTTGAAAATATGTCTGAAATACACTAGCTCTTTTACCTATGTTATTGAGCAGAGTTTTGTTTTGGTCATAATCACAAAAACCAGAAGGAATGTGAGGAATGAGAAGCTACCCTTTCATAATACATTAAAGGCCATAAGCAATTATTTGACTTGACGATGCTGAAGAGTTTGACCTTTGCAGAGGTGTACTCACCAACATGTGTCATATTGCACGTTAAACCTGTTCACTGGAAATTCTGGAGATCTACCATTCACTGTTGTGAGACAGCAGGATAGTACTTCCACCTGCCCAATTTGTCCAACACTGACCCCGGATGGAAATTGCGGGATTGGCTCATTACAGTATTGGAGTACAAGTTCCACACAGCATTTTTATTAGTTGGAGGGCGCTACTGGATGACCTGGAACATTTGTGGATCAGTGGCAGAGAAACGTCAAGAAAGAACTTGTAAAGTGCTGAATTTAAAGCTGTACTGTTCTTAAAGCATTACCAGCTGGTAGTAAGCTGAAAAAATATGGTTATGATGTCCTTGATTTTTCAGTTTAGAACAGGATTCATACTGGTTCAATATGAGATGATTGTGGACTTGAGCATCCTCTTATGATTTTAGCTTTTAATAATTAATGTAATGGTTTGAAGGGTTATTAATGGGAAATTGCTGGTTCGTACATTTGTTGTACTAACAACACATAATCCGATCCAATATTTTAAATCCCTGATGAGCTTTCATGCAAATCTTTCCCAGTAGTTGTCTATGATATTCATGTCTCCTCAGCATGTTCAACATCCTCTGTCTCTGGGTGTTCAGCTTCTGACTCAGTGTGCTTCTCAAGAACATCAATGGCCAGGATTTTCTGACTGGCATGTGGGTGTGCGCCCAACATGCCCAAGCATGAAATAGCGCGCGATAATGTCAGGCGAGTGTTCCGACATCATCACTTGCTCATGCGAGAGTTGGCAGCATTCCCGCCAACAATTAAGAGGCACATTAAGGCCGTTAATCAATTATTTTCCGCTGCCCATCCAGTATTACAGTTGGTGGGTGGGCAAATCGGCCAGGCGGCCTTTGAAGTTTTAAGGAAACCTCATCCACGAGTTTTCCGTCACTGAATTAAAAAAATAATTTGGGGCAGAGCTTTTCAAATATATATGTTAAGGCGGGTGAGTCCACTGTATGGACATTGTTTTCGGATTTTTAAAGCTTTATTTATTGGTCTAAAATACTTCAGCCCCCTGAGGTGGCTCTCTATCTTCAGGGAACTTACATCCCGCGCTCCCCCGTGCCTGCGCTGACTTCAGTGCTTGCCCTCCTCCCCACCCCGGCAGCGCTGAGCTTCTCGGATGAAGGCCGATCGCGGGTGGCAGGCCATTTCCCAGCTGCTCCCGAGCCTGCCCGACGACCCGAGAAACCTGCCCATTGTCTCAGCTTTCTGACGTGCTAAATTTTGAATAACAAACCAGAGCCCAGAATTCTCAATGTAAGATTGAAAGAGCACTGGAGGAATTCTGCTGACATTTCTGGCATCTGAATCTTCCCTTCAGCATGCCAACGATGTGCTCTATTTTAATGTGAGTTTAGACGTGCCCCTTGTTAGATCCAGCAAAACAATATCTTCCTGGCCTACACACATAAGCAGCTTGGCATCAAGAACAGAAGCCAGAATCCAAATGAACTGAAAGCAGCCAACCACCTTAAGCCTGACTCTGCTTAGCTTTAAATATATACAAGATATAGGTAATTCATAAATATTCATGCACAATGCTAGTCCTGCTCTTGACTCCCCTGACAGTGAGAAGATCATGGAATTTGTCATGGTTTCCCATACAGTCTATAATTTGAGTGCCTTTTACACATTGATTTACAGATCATGTAGGAAAACCCTCACCTGCTTACTTACTCTTTATATGCAGCCTTTTCGTTCAAGCAGTTAAATATCGCTGAGCTGTTGGAAGCTTGAAGAGCGCAGGTGTTAACATTTAAGTGTCCACCTAGCCCTGTTATCACTGATTCCTTCATTCTGAGGGAGATGGTGATGCAGCAGTAATGTCACTGGCCTACCGGAGGCCATGACTAATGCTCTGAGGACAAGGGTTCAAATCCCACCAATTCAATTAACGAATCTGGAATATAGAACTAGTCTCTGTAATGGTGACCATGACAATTATAATCAATTGTTGTAAAAATGCATCTGGTTCACTACTGTTCCTTTAGGGAAGGAAATCCATCTTTAGCTGCTTCATCAATGACCTTCCTTCCATCATAAGGTCAGAAGTGGGGATGTTCGCTGATGATTGCACAATGTTCAGCACCATTCGTGACTCCTCCAAAACTGAAGCAGTCCATGTCCAAATGCAGCGAGACATGAACAATATCCAGGCTTGGGCTGACAAGTGGCAAGTAACATTTGCATCACACAAGTGACAGGCAAAGACCATCTCCAGCAAGAGAGAATCCAACCATCACCCCTTGATGTTCAATGGCATAACCATCACTGAATCCCCCACTATCGACATCCTGGAGGTTACCATTGATCAGGAACTGAACTGGACTAGCCATATAACTACTGTGGCGACAAGAACAAGTCAGAGGCTAGTAATCATGTGACAAGTAACTCACCTCCTGACTCCCGAAAGCCTGTCCACCATCTACAAGGCACAAGCCAGGAATGTGATGGAATACTCCCCACTTGCCCAGATGAGTACAGCTCCCACAACACTCAAGAAGCTTGACACCATCCCTGGAGCAGCCCACTTGATTGGCATCGCATCCATAAACATTCACTCCCTCCACCACCGATGCACAGTGTGTACCATCTACAAGACGCACTGCAGGAATTAACCAATGCTCCTTTGACAAATCATCCTCCTTCCAAACCCACGAGCACTACCATCTAGAAGGACAAGGCCAGCACATAGATGGGAACACCACCAACTGCAAGTTCCCCTCCAAATCACTCACCATCCTGGCTTGGAAACACATCGCCGTTCCTTCACTGTTGCTGGGTCAAAATCCTGGAACTCGCTCCCTAACTGTACTGTGGGTGTACCTACACCACATGGACTGCAGCAGTTCAAGAAGGCAGCTCACCACCACCTTCTCAAGGGCAACTAGGGATGGGCAATAAAGGCTGGCCCAGCCAGTGAAGCCCACATCCCGAGAAAGAACTTTTAAAAATCTGCTTTCCTTACCTGGTCTGGCCTGTATGTGATTCCAGACCCACAACAGTGTGGTTGACTCTGAATTGGCCTAGCAGGCCATTCAGTTTAAGGGCAGTTACAGATGGGCAACAAATACTGGCCTTGTCAGTGACTCCCACGTATCATGAAAGAATTAAAAAACAGAAATGCAGGCCTATGTTCTCACACTATTTAGACATTTGAGAAAGTGAAGTCATTATTCTTGCCAAAATAGTCAGGGTTGACAAGCCTGGCTAATATGGCCACATAAGTGCAATCTGTAGTTCTAAACACCTGAAGAAATTCTATGAAAATGAATGAATATTCAATTGTATTGGGCCTGTGCGGAATTCAATTAACCGGACTGCCATAGCAAGCAACGTTCACCTTATGTAAGCTGACTGATCCTTGGAATTAGATAGTGCCTTTCTGAGCCCCAGTAAGCGTCGTACTGTTTCCTGGGAAAGTTTGCAGACCTCTTTGGTGGATGGAACTGAGCTCTTTCGGGGCTTCTGAGCTGAACCACAACCTCCTTACACATAACTCCAGGGAGGTATTCCAATAAAATAAAACCTTCTAGGTCTCCAAAACCCTGCAGTTGGGTATTATTAAATGGGTCTGGAACGCCTGCGGTGCTGCCTTGTGAACATGGCTTCCCAGATTCCCAGCTGTTCCTCATCTAACAAATAAAAGATAAAAAAGGAGAATCACCACAGGGGAAACTATTTTGCAGCCATCCCCATGCATTTTAGAGAAATTTTCCAAACCAAAAATAATAGTCTTGAGGAAGTCTTCCAACTGAAACTCTTGAAAATAAAGAGCAAAACTGTTTTCATGAAAGACCAGTTCAAAGTTATGGACCTCTATCTATCAACACAATGAAATCTGGCAATTCACCTACAAGATCTCAGCATCCCTCAGCCTTCCTCAGGTGCTGTGTTATGTTACCCCTGTTCTATAGTGGCGCACATTAGGTCAGTGGGCACTTGGCCATTGGTGACAATGATGATATTATCCTGGTCTAAACTCATCATTCACCTTGCCAGTGACAGCCACATACTGAGAATAAATTGTTAAGAAGTCTCCTTCTCCAGACAGAAACCTATTATAAACCCACTTTCTCCCCTCGCTCCAGAGAGTGCTTACTCGGTTATGGTTCTTCATGGATCAGCTGCCCTTCAACATTTCAACCAAATGATTCTTCTTCATAGTTGAGCCTGGACAATGGGGTGTGGGCGGGGGCAGTAGATGGTGGAGTCAGCAGATGCACAAGGCAAGCCCTCTTCTTACCTGATGTCCACTTTCCAGCAGGAATTGCAGGCCAACATTTTGGGTGCAGTCAATCATCTGCCAAGATGACAGATGGGTGCCATCAGCTGCTCATCAGGTTTACCAGTGGTCCATGGGCACTGAAGCCAATCACAGTGCGCCAACCTCTGCTCTGGTTAAATCAGCTAGCTGAAGCACAGACAGGAGATCAAATCTTGGATCTTGTTGGATGGTCTGGCTCAGTATCATTTGGCGTGATGGGCCCAAGTTCCACCATTACAGCAGAATTATTTATGTGATGAAAAACGTCATTTACTTAGTATGGTCAAGGGATATGCAGAAACCCTACATGAGTTCATTCTGGGAGGATAAGATAGAACTGTGGGAAGTTTTGAAATGTCTTGTTCATTTTGCTCTGGGTTGAGACTTCCCCAATAAAATCAGCGAAGAAGATTTTGTCCACTCAATGAAACATAGCCCAGCCTGAGTCACCTTCTTCAGGACAGCCAAGGGGAAGAAAAGGAACAACATTGGACAAGCAATATTGTCTTTGCTTTGACATGATAGAATTGTGGAATAATAAGGCAGAGAAGGAGTCCATTTGGTCCACCATTGCTGGTTCTTTGAAAAGGTTGGCTTCAGTGCCCATGGACCACTAGTAAATCTGCTGAGGGTCTGATGGCAACTTTCCGTCCATCTTGGCAGATGATTGACTGCATCCAAAGTGTTGGCCAGCAAATTCCTGCTGGAAGGTGGACCTCAGGTAAGAACAGGGTTTGTCTTGTGCATCTGGTTACCCTACCTAATCCCAAACAATAGTGCCAGAGACTCAGATAACACTGTTACCAGTTATGGTACCTGTGAGTGGAAAAGTACACAAATAGTTTTGGTGAGGATCAATAGTTTCAGTGGGAGCAAAGTGTGATTCTGTATAGTAACTGCAAGCCTGGCAAGTAAGGAAGCCAATAACTTGCACCATTGATATTCAGTCAGGTGAGAAAGACTTTGTCCCAAAATGTAGCAGTCATTTGGACTGGAACCATATAATTGCAAATCAACGATACTTAGCACTGTGCGACTGCTATGTTCGCTGCCGGGAATATTCTGTTATTTACAGAGCATTGCTTTTTGAACCACTGCCATTCCCACTGGCCTATTCTAATTCGTCACTGACCTAGGGGTGCCTAGCACTGTGCCATGACCGGGCATTCCATAGAGAATGTTCTTTTCTTTGGAGACCTTAGCTCTTTATACAGCTGCCAGAATTTTTTTTTCTTTTGCCCTGGGACCCCAAGGGTAAAATACAACAAACATTCAGTGCATTTTTGTGTCAGTCAACAGTAACTCCTGGGACATGAGCTACGATAGGGTATTGTCGGTCACCATTCAAAAATGTCAGGAGAACATCCCTTTCCTGCCATTCTCAACCGAAGTAAAATATTCAGGCACTTGCTTTTTATATCCATGAGGACATCACTTAGTCTCCTGTAGCTTCTCATTTAGTTTTCAGTTTTTCTTCTCCCTTTTCTTCCCTCCTTCTCTGCTGAAGTCTGGGGTACAGTTCCAGAGACAGCTGGAGTCCTGGGGTACCTCCCCTCTAGCCACTTTTCATGTGTGAGCTTTGACAGCGAGGATCAGCAAAAGAGTTGACCATGAGCAGCCCTACAGCTGGGCCAGTAAGCATTTACATGCATTTTTCAGTGGGACTCACTGGTTAGCAGTCAGGAAGTTTGCTCCCTTACTTGCTGGGCTAGAATTAAATAAATTGCTGAATTTTATCGTGTTGCCATTTTTACCTAGAAATTAACATAAAATAAAGAAATTAAATGATGAAAAAAATTAATGAAAGTGAACATTTTTTTGAAGGATATATGAAGACTGTTCAAATATTTTGAGGTCTTACAGCCCTTAAGACCAGGTCTTTCCTGCCAAGGCTGGAAAGAATACAATTGAACATACAAACATACAAATTAGGAGCTGGATAGGCTACTCTCAGCTCCTCGAGCCTGGTCCGCCATTCAATAAGATCATGGCTGATCCGACTGGAACCTCAACTCCATATTCCTACCTACCAATAACCTTTCACCCCTTTGCTTATCAAGAATCTATGTAGCTCTGATTTAAAAATATTCAAAGACTCTGCTTCCACTGCCTTTTGAGGAAATGAATTCCAAAGACTCACCTCCCTCTGAGAGAAAATATTTCTCCTCATCTCTGTCTTAAATGGGCGACGCCTTATTTTTAAACAGTGACCCCTAATTCTAGATTCTCTCACAAGAGGAAACATCCTCTCCACATCCACCCTGTCAAGACCCCTCAGGATCTTATAAGTTTCAATCAAGTCGCCTCTTACTCTTATAAACTCCAACCAATAAAAGCCTAGCATGTCCAACCTTTCCTCATTAGACAACCCTCCCATTCCCAGATATTAGTTTAGTAAATCTTCTCTGAACTGCTTCCAATGCATTTACATCCTTCCTTAAATAATGAGACCAATACTGTACACAATACTCCAAAATGTGATCTCACCAATGCCCTGTAAAACTGAAGCATAACCTCTCTACTTTTGTATTCAGTTCCACTCACAATAAATGATAACATTCTACTAGCTTTCTTAATTACTTGCTGTACATACATTCTAACCTTTTGCGATTAATGCACTAGGACACCCAGTTCTCTGCATTTCAGAGTCCTGCAATCTCTCACTGTTTAGATAACCTGCTTCATTTTTTATTTTTCCTGCCAAAATCAATGATTTGATATTTTCCCACATTATACTCCATTTTCCAGATCTTTTCCCACTCTTAACCTATCTATATCGCTTTGCAGCCTCCTTATGTCCTCTTCACAACCTATTTTCCTATCTATCTTTGTGTCATCAGCAGTTTTAACAACCATACCTTTGATCCCTTCATCCAAGTCATTTATATAAATTGTAAAAAGTTGAGGCCCCAGCACTGATCCCTTTAGCACACCACTTGTTACATCTCACCAGACAGAAAAAGACCCATTTATGCCAACTCTTTGTTTCCTGTTAGCTAACCAATCTTCTATCCATGCCAAGAATTCACTCTTCTTGTTCACTCTTCTTGCTTAGCCAATGTCAGTGCCTATCACATGAGAAATGTACATGAATAGGTTTAGAAATTGGATCTCAGTGCGCCAGTCGGACAAATGTAAAACGACGACCTAAAGATGAGAGGTGCACATTCATTCTGTGGCTGATGTGTGTCAACTGTCATATTGGTAAAAGTTTCTCCCTAGGTATTAAGGGCAGACACCTGGATATACATATGCAAACAGTGGGGCAAGGGCCTAATGCTTGTTTGTGGTCTCCTTATCAAAATTTGGCTGTGCAGGACCACAACATGTGCAGAGTAAATATAAGAGTCTCAATTCTCTGTAGATTTTTGTTACTTTGCTCAAATGAACTCAGTAAGGTTGATGCACATTCCACACCCATACAACTTTTGTAAATTACATGATATAAATGTCATCACATAGACAGTTCCACTGTAGTGTGCAATGGTGGATCGATCCATAATGACTAGTGACTTCTGATTCACTATTAATTATAGAATTTCATTTACAGTGCTATTACACCTAATGTCCATTAGCTTTCCCCAGTCTTTTTCCACTAAGCAGAAAGTGAATGAAAGCTTGGTTCTTCATGAGAACATTAAAAAATAGGAGTAGGAGTAAACCATACAGACCCTCAAGTCTGCTCTGCCATTCAATAAGATTGTGGCTGATATTCTACTTCAACTCCACTCTCCAGCTTTATCCCAGTACACATTGATTCCCTTAGTGCCCATAATTCTATCAATCTCAGTCTTGAACATACTCAACAGATGAGAATCTTCCATGGTAAAGATGTATGTATGGTTAACCCCAAATTTTATTTCATAAATATTTGCTGCAAAACCTGATTTGTCCCATTTGGTTTCCCATTAATTTGCCTAATGGCCAGGGGAGGTGCAAAGATTTGGATGATTCACTTCCAGTACATGGCAGGAAGGAAGAGAAGTCAGAGGCTGAATTGCACACAGCCACTTGCCCGCACTTCCAAATGAGAAATAGCATTGACAAACAGCTGGAAACTAATCATTTCCCTGCTTCATGAACCAGCACTGACGGCCTCTGCAGTGAAAAGAAATGGTTCTAAAGGGGATGGATCTGAGAGGGAAATGTAATCTCTATCCTGCACATGGAGTATTTTGTGCCTTCAGGCCACATACTCCTGTCAGTGAACTAAAGGTTTTGCTGCACACTTGCCAATCCCAACATAGGGATGAATTCCAGGTCAGGAGCCTGGAAGAACAAGCGGTCGGACATCTGATGTGATCTTCCTTGAGGCCAATTAAGAAACCGCATCTAGGAGCCCTGTCCTATTAGAGATGATGGCTAGGTTCCAACCCCAGCAAGTCCAATCAGCGCAGCCTGTGGAAATGGCCACTGTCCGCTATTACAGTATGGGTAAAGTTTGGTCATCTACAGTAGTGACTGCAGCACAATGGAGACACCTTCAGTGGGAGGAAAGTGGCTGCCATTGCAGCAGGGCAAGCATTAGCGGAGACATCAATCTCCATGAAGTGGCCGCAAAGGCATGCCTGCTTCTTGAGGATAGATCCCCCCCCCCCTGTGAATTACTGCTTGCAAATCCTCAGTGAACTTGCAATTTGGGCCACCTGGTGAGAGGCCACCCTCCACAGCATTGCTGGGCTCCTGACTCTGCTGGGGGCCCACACGATGCCAGGAAAGTTACAGCGCTGTGGCAGAAATGGCCCTTAATTGGATCCTTAATTGGCTTAGTTGCCTGCCTCTGTGGAGCGGGCCGCCCTTGGGAAAGTTGCCGGGATGGTGTACTTTCCCCCATCCACAAAACCCCCATCCCATCTTCTGCTTTTGTCTCCACCAGGCAAGGAAAATGAAGCCCAATGTTTCAATCTGTATTTGAGGGAGCTGCTCACAATTAGCTGGCCTGGAATTTCCAATGTCCCATTGTAGCATTGGAGGAATGTAGCAGCATTTCTGCAGCACATCAAACTGTAAGAAGTGGCTGGGTTTACAGTGGCTGTGTGGCTAAAAGGACTGAAAGTGTCCAGGGACTCTTTCTTTTATCCCAAAATGACCTGCTGCACCCAGGAAACCCCCTGAGCACAGGCACATTGGCAATTATAAAATGCAAATACCTTATTATCAGCTGTTAAACAATGATTTTTGCATTTAATCCTGTGGGCAGGGGATTCCCAGGATTCGTGGAACTCGCCAGGGAAATTAAAGTGAGTGGAGTGTGGGATTTGAGGGGCCTGAACACATGACAGACAAGGAATCCTTTAAAAGCTAGTTCCTCACATCTGCTTCCTTGCATAATTGAAAGGCTTCTGCTCACAGGACTTGTTCTGAGAGTGCGCTTTAATTGGTTTGGAGATAATTTCCACTACTTTGGAAGTCATTTCTGCTGCTTTGGAGACTATTGGGTTTGAACTACACTTTCCAGCTGTCAAGCTTCTGTTCAACATGGGTGTCACTTATGCAGCATTACCATCGGACACCACCAGCAACAGTAGGAGCAGCAGCAGCCTTCTCCTCAACCACTTTAATCTCTTCATCTCTGATTCCTTCCAGGTAACTGCAGGTGATGCTTGCAGAATCTTACAATGTGTGCCCAAAAATACATCTCACAGGTGACTGATGCCATGTTTTCCAGGGCCAGCACTCAACCAATGAGGCCAGTCAGAAAGATCAGGCATTCAGCTTTGCCACTCTGGTTGGTTTGCCACAGGTCCAGGGAGTCCTTCAGATCACCCAATGATACCTGGAATGGGAGTTGTTATTTTATGAGGAAAGGTTGGTCAGGCTGGGCTTGTATCCTTTGAAGTTTAGGAGATTGAGAGATGATCTTAATTGAAACATATAAGATCCTGAGGGGTCTTGACAGGGTCAATACTGAAAGTGTTTCTCCTTCTGGGAGAGACTGGAACTAGGGGACAGAGTGTAAAAATAAGGGGTCACCCTCCCATTTAAAACAGAGATGAGAAGATTTTTTTTTATTTCAGAGGGTCATGAATCTTTGGAACTCTCCTTCAGTAGGTGGAAGCAGGGTCAATGAATATTTTTACGGCAGAGGTAGGTAGATTCTTGGCTAACAAAGGAATCAAAGAGTATTAGTGGGAATGTGGAGTTGTGGCCACAATCAGGTCAGCCTTGATCTTATTGAATGGCAGAGCAGGTATGAGGGGCCAAATGGCCTATTAATTAGTAGTGAACCACCTGGTTCATTAATTCATATGTTCATATGATCCCAGATAGCCTGTGTCAACAGAAAGCACTTCCACTCCATCAACATTCAGCTCATCTGCAACCACAAAAAAACCATTCTCACGTGTCTGTTCAAGATTTCCAGGGAGTTGCCTTGATGCTTTCATCCTATGCCAGTATTTTGGACTAATATTCCAGAGACCCAGGTTAATGCTTTGGGGACCCGGGTTCAAATCCCACCATGGCAGATGGTGAAATTTGAAACTCAATATTGAATTGAATTCAATAAAAATCTGGAATTAAAAAGTCTAATGATGACCATGAAACCAATGCCGATTGTTGTAAAAATCCACCTGGTTCACTAATGTCCTTTAGGGAAGGAAATCTGCTGTCCTTACCTGGTCTGGCCTACATGTGACTCCAGACCCACAGCAATGTGGTTGACTCTTAAAAATGCCCTCTGAGCAAGAGCAATTAGGGATAGGCAATAAATGCTGGCCTAGCCAACGATGCCCACATCCCATGAATGAATTAAAAAAAAGCTAAGCCTCCTCACTGAGATCTTCAGTCTTCAAGACAGTGTCAGTGGGCTCCTTGGCGGTAAGGCCTACCCTCTAAAGACATTGCTGATGATATCTGTGAGAATCCCAGATAATGATGCCCAGGAGAGTTACAATAGATGCCAGATTACCAGCAGGGCTGTCATTAGATGCTGAAGACGTGCATTAGGTGCCTCAACAGTTCTGGGGACTGCCCTTCAGAATATATTGGCCCCCTCATCGAGAATGACAGTTATCAACTGTGCCTTGCACAACATTGTGCAGCAATGAGGAATTGAGGAAGAAGGTGCTGAGTGCTTTGCCCCTTCCAAGGAGGAGGAAGAAGAAGAGGAATATGAGAAGTAGGAGGAGGATGAGGAGCATAATGTTAGCGAGGGTACCTGAAGTTGCAAATGTAGCAGACTGGGCTGACCAGGATAGTCTTATTCAGGCACGGTTCAATTATATTGCAGCAGTTTACCCATCCAACATAGCGGTAATGATATTGGACTAGTAAGCCAGTGGCCTAGGCTAATGGTCTGGGGACATAGGTTCAAATCCCACCATGGCAGCTGGTGGATTTTAAATTCAATTAATACATCTAGGGTTAAAAGATAGTCTTAGTAATAGTGACCATGAATTGATTGTCACAAAAATCTATCTGGCTCACAAATCCCATTTAGGGAAGGAATTCTGCACTCCTTACCTGGTCTAGCTGACTCCAGATCCAGAGTAGGGTTGACTCTTAATTGCCCTCTGAAATGGCCTAGCACAATTCTCAGATCAAGGGCAAGGAGGGTGGGCAACAAATGCTAGCCTTGTTAGTGATGTTCACATCCCATGAAAGAATAAATTTTTTAAAATTCTGAACCCACTTAGCAGCCCCCATCCTCTGTACAAAGCAGTCCGACAATCAACAATTCATCCCTTTCACAGATGTCAATTGCTCGTCTTTAACTCTTGTCTTACCATTCTTCATAAGGCAGAAGGCCACTTGCCAGAGAGCAGAGGTAAATGTGAAATTCAGGAAAATGAAGCACACAAATAAATTTTATCATGTAAAAAAATTTAACAGGAATTAACAATCGCATACCCTTGTGCATACCCGTGCATAACTATAATTCCTTATTCATCCCTTTTCAACTGCTACTATTTGGTATTAACTCTGTGTCTTCAAGCAAGAGGTAGAGGCAGGTTGCTCATGGGCACTTAGGAATCCCTGCTCTGACTGCTCAGATGCTCTTGAGCGACCTCCTCTGTACTTTGGAGCTGATGAGAAGAGCTCTGCCGATGCTTTCCCTATTGCACCTGTGCAGGGGCAGACTCAGGCATCGGGACAGGAGGCAACATGTGGGGCTCTGAATGGAAAGGGGTGCCGGGGGGCCAAAATGTCAGAAGTGGAAGTGCCTTAAGCAGAGTCCCCACTTCCTTGACCCTTTTCTCCATTCTCCTTCTCATGCTTCCCTGCTAGCAATGAGCTGCACAGCACTTTGCTGTCAGGACATCTCATCGAGAAGTTATTAAAATGCAACAAACCTTTCCTGTGGATTAATGACTGCCCATATCAAATAATTAAAGAAACTGGTTCACAATAGACTTGCAGAGTTTTTGGCTTTGGAGAGGAATATCAAAGAATGGATTTGGGAAAAGCCCCATTCTTTAACAATAATATGTGAACAGTTGAAACTCAGACCCTATTATATCTCATGGCCAAGTTGTCAGAGCCCATTCAAAAAACAGATACTATGGTCACATGACAACACCAGGGGGAGAATTTTCCCCCATCGGGCGGGCCAGTCGGGAGCGGACGCAGAACCGATTGCCGCCCGCGATCGGCTGGGCGCTGCCATTTTACATGGGCAGGCCAATTAAGGACCTCCCAGCGTGACGCACATCTGGAAGCACTACCTGTGCAGGCAGGGGGAGGAGGAAGAGTTGGGGACTGTGCTCTTTTGCACATGTGTGCAAAAGAGCGCAGAAATCTCCCTGAGGCACGGAGCAGCCTCGGGGAGATTAATTTAATAATAAAACATTGCAAAAAAGAAAAAATGAAATTATTCAGACATGTCCCCTCATGTGACATTGTCACATGAGTGGCACATGTTTTCGAATTTTCACAAGACATTTTATTTAATTATTAAACACTTCATGAAACCTCATCCTGCCAGTGGATGAGGTTTCATGAAAAATGTGAAGGCCGCCTGGGCTCTTCACCTGCCCGACAACTTTAAGGTTTTGATCGGGCGGCCCTGACAATCAGTTTAATTAGTTAATTAACGGCCTTAACAGGCCTTTGACAGTTTGGTGGGCGCGCAGCCAACTCCGGTGCACAGCCGCTGAACTGAAGATAGGAATGACACGCGGTGATATCGGGACGCAAGCCCAATGTCACCGCCATCATCTTACATGTTAGTTTGTGGGGCCCGCCCCTGCACGCCAAACGGAAGACTCTGGCCCAGGTATTATATGATGTGCCTGCATGCCAATGGAATGTAAAGGTGCTTGGCATAGCAAGGGTTATTGTGGGTCTGAAGAATAGCACCACCACCATTATTGTTAAAGAATGGGGCTTTTCCCAAACAGCTCCATGCATGACAATACCTTGGATCTGTAAATAGTTAAAGATTAACAATAAGTAGTTCATGTTTAAACATACAAGTCTAAAGATCTCATAGTTGGGACACCACCTCGCACCATATTACAACATTGTTTGCAGCGGTGGGATATCAGCGCTATCAGCATAGTACAACACCAGGTTTCTGATAAGGGACATTTAATAAGGCACATTTTGGAGTAGTAGAGAGAGACATTTACAGGCTAGCAGGTTAGGACCCTGCCTAATATCTATCAGCATGTAGAGGCTTCGAGCTAGCCTTTATCTATCTGTTTGAAGAATCAAACCAGGTTTTCGCTACAAGGGTTCATCTGTACTTTAACTGGGGTGAAGCAAGAGAGACCTGCTGTTGCAAGCAGTAAACCACTGCAAATCCGTCTTCATCAACCTCCAGATCCATTTTTTCAGTGGACCAAAAATGAAATCACAGGCCTGCAATGTTCCAAGGCTTTATCTTGGGAGAAGCAAATGTGAGAGTGAACCTTTGGAATTTTAAGACCTAAATCCATGCTACCTCTCTCATAATCACTAACTTTTCTTAAGTGTGTGCATATGTACATCTGTATGAGTGTGTGAGTAGGTGCAGTTGCAAATACGTTTTGGGTGTTGAGTAATAAACATTTGTCCTTTTTTTAAAATTTACAAGAAAACCTGTAATTTGTCTGTTCTTTACATTTGCAGCACTCAGAGATTAAACATGTGTTCTCTTTTTAAATAAAAACAGATCTATTTTCAGTCAGTCGAGAAGTGGAAAAAAGGAGGACGATCCTACCATCTCTCCCTTTTCCGTAACATACTGGATAATTATTTTGGAATATTCCCACTTTAGTCATTGTGGCAAGCACACTTCAATCAACTAAATAAAAATCAATATAAGTGCTACAGTTCTGAAAAATCATCTAATATTGTGCAGACGTTCAGAATGCACAAACATTACACACAGAAAATTATCTGCCACTTTGTTGAAGGTGTGGCTAATAAGTAGCATTTTTTCCATTGAGACAAATTGCAAATTGGTTCACCTTAGTCAAAAAACCAGGATGATACATCAGTGTAGTTATGAATGAACTGCTACATTTTGGGAGGAACTACAAGGAAAGGCAATATAAAATAAAGGATACAATTCTAAAGTGTGGGATGGTAGGGGTGGGGGTGGGTGGGGGGGTGGGTAAGGTGCGGGAAAGCTGCAAGAGCAGAGGGTGCTAGACATGTATATGTGTACAAACCATTGAAGGTAGTAAGGCAGTTTGAGAAAGTATATGGGATTCTGTACTTTATAAATAGAGGCATAGAGTACAAAAAGCCAGGAAGTTATGGCGACCCTTTCTAAAACAGTGGTTCGACCTCAACTGCAGTTTTGTATCCCATTCTGGGCACCAGACTTTAGGAAGGTTGTAAAGGAATTGGAGAAGGTGCAGGAAAAATTCTCAAGAATAGTTCCGGGGATGAGGGAGTTCAGCTACATGGATAGATTTGTGAAGCTGGGACAGTTCTTCTTAGAGAACAAAAGGTTGACAGGAGATTTGATGGAGGTGTTCAAAATCATGAGACATCTGGACAGGATAGAATTGCTGGGGGAGATGGTGGCATAGTGGTGTTGTCACTGTATTAGTAATCTAGAGGACCAGCTTTGGGAGCATGAGTTTGAATCCCACCACCATAGCAGCTAGTGGCACTTAAATTCAGTTAATAAAATCTGGAATTGAAAGCTATCTTAGCAATGGTGCCATGAAACTATCATTAATTGTTGGGAAAGCCCATTTGGCTCATTAATGTCCTTTCAGGGAAAAAATCTGCTGTCCTTACCAGGTATGGCTTACAAGTGACTCCAGATCCACAGTGACATGGCTGACTCTTCACTACGCTCAGAAATGGCTCAGCAAGCTACTCAGTTCAAGGGCAAAAAGGAATGACCAACAAATGCTGGCCTTGCCACCAACACCGACATCTCATGAAAGAATAAAGATAAAAAAGTAGATAGGGAGAAACGGTTCCCTTTGAATCAGAGAGTAAAGTTAAGGTGAATGGCAAAAGAACCAACAATAACATGAGGGCAAACTTTTTTAGGGGTAGGCGATGGCATAGTGGTATTGTCACTGGACTAGTAATCCAGAGACCCAGGGTAATGCTCTGGTGGACTCAAGTTCAAATCCTGCCACAGCAGATAGTGGAATCTCAATTCAATAAAAAAATCTGGATCTGGAATTAAAAGTCTGATGATGACCATGAAATGATTGTTGTAAAAAACCCATCTGGTTCAGTAATGTCCTTTAGAGAAGGAATCTGCTGTCCTTACCTTGTCAGGCCTACATGTGACCCCAGACCCACAGCAATGTCGTTGACTCTTAAATGCCCTCTAAATTAGGGGTAATAAATGCAAGCCTGGCCCGCAATGGGTAATGGCCAGTGACACCCACACCCTGTGGATGAATAATAAAAAAATGCAAGGCATTAAGATATGGAATGCATTGAGAGTTTGACAACCAAATAACTTTCTTCTGTGCTGTAACTATTCTATGATTCTGTAACTTATTATTCTTCCAACTTCAACAGCAAGAATTTAAACACTCACAATCATGAATAATATGAAAAGAATCAAAGGAATTATTGAGCCCTAGAAGAAACACTGGATATTTAAAATGTTATATGTCTTTCATCAGGAAAATTTTCAGAATTCTCAGAGAGATTATAAGTCTTTTATGCACTTATTCAACCAGAGAACATGTTGCATCGATTCCGTTCTGTACTAGTAATTTCAACACCATCCTTATTGGTGCCAAGAAACGTTACACTGCAACTTCATGAACAATCAAATGACTGCAAAAAACAGCTCAAGAAAGTCCACTGTGTTACTGACTTTCAGCAATGCAACACCACTGTTTCAAGAATTGAGAAATATCCCAGGAAGTGTCCACATAAAAGAAAGATACATAATGAAACCTGGAGCTGAGAAGAATCATTGCAGAGGAGAAAGAATATGACTGTTGCTGTTTTTATTTTTTAACATGATATTTTTCTCTGGCTAGAATTTAATACCTTCCCCCGAGGCAAGTGTAGTCACGGGGGCGTTTGGATTGGACAGGAGGGTGACGCAGAGGACCTTGACACTTCACACCTCTAACCAAAATAAATCCATGGCGAGAAGGCACGTAGATGGTCTCTGCACCCTGCTACCAACTGAAGCCCTTAAAGGGTAACTAATGCCCACATAAGGGCCTCATCCCACTGCAACTGTATTCACCAAATGGTGGGAAGGGGACTCACCATGCGGGAAGCCTGGAATGCAAACCCTGTCAGGGTTTGCTTGTGGTCTCACTGAGGGATGTCCCCTGTTTAAAGGCACTCAGTGCCTGATCGAGGGACCCAGCATCGGGAAGGGGGGGCCCACTGAGAGCCACCCCCTGCCTTTGCTGCTGGTGCCCCTGCCTCCCCTGTGACCCTGCGACCCACCCCCTCCCGCCATCACTCACTTGTGGCCTGGGTCCCTCAGAGATCCTGTGTGCATTACCGGCAGATGTCACCTCCACCCAGGTCATGCTGCTGAACAATGCACAGCTGCCAGTCTCTGATTGGCTGGCAGCTCTTGGGGTTGGGGGAGGGGGTGATGGGTGGGGATTTGCCCAATTAAATGCTTGATTGGCATCGAATTTCATAGGCCCTCCCACAAGTAGGTGATTTGAGGCTCTCGCTGGCTCTCCAGCCCAGAAGGCAAGACACCGATCATTTACATTAAATTCCACCTCAGACAACCCATATTAGTGAGCTGTCATTCCTTATGCCTCAGAGTGCATTTTTATCTGCCTAATGCGTAGGTAACTAATGATAAGTGTAAGGATTGAGCAGAAAACACTCATTTGGTGTAATTTAGCTGCTGGTTATGTTACATGCCATCATATGATTTTCCTCAACTTCAGTAAACAAACACTTCACTAGACTACGGCTTAGGCTATTAACTGCAACACATAGTTATTAAATTAATGACTGAATACAAAAAATTAAACACTATATAGTTACAGGCTGTATTATGTCTCTGCATCTAACATGGCCTGATTCTTGTACTTTGAAAGGGGTGGGATTAAGTTGGGCGATCTTGATACTCTAACCCCCAGCATCAACATATTGTTGGGGGTGTTGTGGGGAGTGAAAATCAAGGCCTCGGTTCCTGATTATTAACCTCGGTATGGCAGCTTGCTGCTGAAAACCTGCAGGGTTATTCTGCCTTATTAATGTGGCTTCCAACAGATTACTCCATTTCAGAGGGAGGAAATAAATATGATAACTATCAGTAGAGACGAAGTACCAGGGAATCTAATGGGGCTAAAGGCCGATAAGTCACCTGGACCTGATGGGGTTGCATCCTAGGATATTAATGAAATAGCTGCAGAGATACTGGATGCACTGGTGGTAATCTTCTAAGAATCCTTAGATTCTGGAAAAGTCCCAGAGGATTGGAAGACTGCCAATGCTTGAAAACTGGCAACAGCAGATGTAATATATTTGGATTTCGAAAAGGCATTTGATAAGGTACCACACAGAAGGCTACTTAATAAGGTAAGAGTTTATGGGGAAGGTGGTAGCATAGTGGTATTGTCATTGGACTGGTATTCCAGAGACCCAGGGTAATGATCTGGGTCCGAATCCCACCAGGGCAGATGGTGAAATTTGAACTTATTAAAAAATCTGGAATTACAAGTCTAATGAAACCATTGTTGTAAAATACTATCCGGTTCACTAATGGCCTTTAGGGATCCTTACCTGTTTCTGGTCTACATGTGATTGGAGCAGATGAGAAATGGGCCCCCGACCATGACTGGTCAGTGCGAAATATGTCTTCTGAATGGCTGAGAAGGGCCTGGGGTGGGATAGAGGTCCCCCAAAGGGAGACTGGAACAATGGTCTCACCCGTGGCAGGAAATGTCAGGTGGGTGGGCCACTTGGCGTAACCCCCCTGCCCCCCCCACGTTCTTGGAGGAGGTGGGTGTCAGGCTGGACACTTTTGTACCTAGTGATGGCAGGAGGAGGCCATGGTACCAGACCAAAAAAGCTTGGGTGGCAACTGAGGTCAGCAGCCAAGGTGGCAAGAGGGAGTACTGTGTTGGCATGGCTCAGTGTGGAGAAGTGTTAAGGACCATCAGTGGTGTTAGAGTCTGAGTACCAACTGTCAAAATCCTGAGGGGTCTAGACATAGAAAATAGGAGCAGGAGTAGGCCCTTCGAGCCTGCTCCTCCATTCATTATGATCATGGCTGATCATCCAACTCAATAGCCTGCTCCTGCTTTCTCCCCACATCCTTTGATCCCTTTTGCCCCAAGAGCTATATCTAACTCCTTCTTGAAAACATACAATGTTTTGGCCTCAACTACTTGCTGTGGTAGCGAATTCCACAGGATCACCACTCTCTGGGTGAAGAAATTTCTCCTCATCTCAGCCCTAAATGGTCTACCCTGTGTCCTCAGACTGTGACCCCTGGTTCTGGACTCCCCCACCATCGGAAACATCCTTCCTGCATCTACTCTGTCTAGTCCTGTTAGAATTTTATAGGTTTCTATGAGATCCCCCCTCATTCTTCTGAACTCCAGCAAATATAATCCTAACCAACGCAATCTCTCCTCATATGTCAGTCCCGCCATTCCAGGAATCAGTCTGGTAAATCTTCGCTGCACTCCCTCTATAGCAAGAACATCCTGCCTCAGATAAGGAGACCAAAACTGCACATAATATTCCAAGTGTGGTCTCACGAAGGCCCTGTATATTTGCAGCAAGATGTCCCTGCTCCTGTATTCAAATCCTCTTGCTATGAAGGCCAACATACCATTTGCCTCCTTTACCGCCTGCTGCACCTGCATGCTTACCTTCAATGACTGGTGTACGAGGACACCCAGGTCTTGTTGCACATTCCCCTCCCTTAATTTATAGCCATTCAGATAATAATCTGCCTTCCTGTTTTTGCTACCAAAGTGGATAACCTCACATTAATCCACATTATACAGCATCTGCCACGCATTTGCCCACTCACTCAGCTTGTCCAAATCACACTGAAGCATCTCTGCATCCTCCTCACAGCTCACCCTCCCATCCAGCTTTGTGTCATCTGCAAATTTGGAGATATTACATTTAATTCCCTCATCTAAATCATTAATGTATATTGTGAATAGCTGGGTCCCAGCACCGATCCCTGCGGTACCCCAGTAGTCACTGCCTGCCATTCAGAAAAAGACCCGTTTATTCCTACACTTTGTTTCCTGTCTGCCAACCAGTTTTCTATCCATCTCAATACACTACCACCAATCCCATGCGCTTTAATTTTACAGGCTAATCTCTTACGTGAGACTTTGTCGAAAGCCTTCTGAAAGTCCAAATAAACGACATCCACTGGCTCCCTCTCATCAACTCTACAAGTTACATCCTTGAAAAATTCCAGTAGATTGTCAAGCACGATTTCCCTTTCGTAAATCCATGCTGACTCTGTCCGATTCTGCCACTGTTTTCCAAGTGTTCAGCTATTAAATCTTTTATAATGGACTCTAGAATTTTCCCCACTACCGACGTCAGGCTGACTGGTCTATAATTCCCTCTTTTCTCTCTACCTCCCTTTTTAAAAAGGGACAGAATAGATTGGGAGAAACTGTTCCTGCTCATAAATGGACTGAGAACCAGAGGGCACAGTTTTAAAGTGCTTTGCAAAAAGAGCAAAGGCAAGGTGAGAAAAAAAACATTTTCACACAGCAAGTAGTTAGGATTTGGAATGCACTGCCTGGAAGTGGAGGTAGGTTCGATTGAGACATTCAAAAGGGCATTGGATGATTATTTAGATAGAAACAATGTACATGGTTACAGGGAAAAGGTAGGAGATCGGCATTAAGTTAAAATGAACTGAGCTGGTACAGACACGATGGGCTGTACACCGTAACAATTCTGTGATTCTATGATTCAATGATGCTGGAGCTGGCCAAGAGGGTGAACCATGGCTGCTTGGCCTGAGTGCCTTGTGGCTTGAGGGCCACAACTCGGATGTGCCCTGCAAGGTGTTCCTCACGTGGTGTTGGCCTGGCTGCAATGGCGCTGCAGGTAGAGAGTGGACTAATCAGTGCTGCTCTGTCCTTTCAGGAGAAGAAGAGCCATAACAACATAGAGAGGTCAAGGACATGCGGAGGCCCCCCAAACCTCCTAATCATGACAAGATTTGAAATGGACACTTTGGAGCTGGAGAGCCACCACCCACCTTGGTCAGTTGGTCATGGTGAGGCAGAGGTCTCTGATGAAGGTAAGAGTGCAGTGCCCATTCTTGTGTAGTTTCATCATTAATGGGAGCCTCAAACCTGGAGTCCCCATTGATCATTGAAAGACGATGGCATCATGATGCAAATTCCACGGTCTCACCAGGGTGCCTGGCATGCACAGTGATAGTGTGATGACTTAAACTAATGACATGTCATTGTTCCCCCTTAGATTCACCAGCACTTGAATGCAGGACCCCAAGGAGCCACCCTTGATGCCAGAGGACCAATGGGCTTCAGTTGCACCTGCGTCACACCCACTCTCTGAACCAGGCACCAGCGCAGATACCAGCACCTCAGTGGACATTAGATCCTCAGCTAGAATGTCAGTGCACAGTGGTGAGGGCACTTCACACTTGCTTGAGGAGCAGGGGGAGGCAGAGCGTGCCCATGATGATTGCTGGAGACCAGGGCGATGCTAAGTCGAAGGCAGATGATGAGCCTCTGGAGTCGTCCGTTAGGCGACAGAGCCACCAGAAGTCCAGTGGGATATGCGGGAGGATCTGGTGGAGATCCATGAGGGTATGAGTGCCATGGTCTCTGTTGTGGAGGAGTCCATACGGATAATGATCACTGCTTTGACCCTCATCGCCGACTGCACTGAGAGAGTGGGGGCTCTCATGGAGAGGCAGCTCCAAAGACAGAATGAGGAGTTTCTGGGGTTGCGCTCTCACCTGCAACCCCTCACATAGGCAATGAACTCAGGTGGTCAGTGCCAGTGTAGGAGATGGATGAGGCACCCAGTATCCCAGCTAGGTGCCCATCTATCAATGGCGAGCAGGGATGTCCAGAGTGACCTCACATTGGCACACTAGCTGCTTGTCATCTCTGCGGGCTCCTCTCAGGGTGCTCTGGATGCCGGCAGCAGATCCTCCGCCGTTCTGCCAGTGACCATGGTATCTGATGAAGCTGCAATGACTGGGGAGATGCCAGCCATGGCACTGGCAGCTCCATCCCAGACAGGGCCAGCACAGGCTCTACAGGCCAAAGGTCATCAAGGCCAACAAGACAGCAGAGTCAGCAGGCTGTCTCTAATACCACTGCCAGTGAAGGAGTCTGGGGGGTTGGGGGGGGGTGGGGGGTGGGGGGGAGGGGTGGCACCAAGACACATAAGTTTAAGGCACCATGAGCACAAGAGAGTCTGTTCACGAGTGATCTTCTGTTCTGCCATGTTTTGTTTATATGTTTATTGGTGCGACCTTTGACACCAGATATAGTTATGTTCATTTGTTGTGAATGTCAAAATTATATAAATTTTATCTTAATGGCCTGAGTATGCTTCACCTTTTTTTGGCGCAGGGCATGCCAGTATCTAAACAGAATTACCTGGAAAAACTCAGCAGGTCTGGCAGCATCGGCGGAGAATAAAAGAGTTGACGTTTCGAGTCCTCATGACCCTTCGACAGAACTTGAGTTCGAGTCCAAGAAAGAGTTAAAATATAAGCTGGTTTAAGATGTGTGTGTGGGGGGCAGAGAGATAGAGAGACAGAGAGGTGGGGGGGGGCGGTGTGGTTGTAGGGACAAACAAGCAGTGATAGAAGCAGATCATCAAAAGATATCAACGACAATAGTACAATAGAACACATAGGTGTTAAAGTTAAAGTTGGTGATATTATCTAAATGAATGTGCTAATTAAGAATGGATGGTAGGGCACTCAAGGTATAGCTCTAGTGGGGTTTTTTTTAATACTGGAAATAGGTGGGAAAAGGAAAATCTTTATAATTTATTGGAAATAAATAAATAAATATTGGACAGACCGCAGGGGTTCTGCAAAGCGGTCGCCCAGTTTAAGTTTGGTCTCTCCAATGTAGAGGAGACCACATTGGGAGCAACGAATGCAGTAGACTAAGTTGGGGGAAATGCAAGTGAAATGCTGCTTCACTTGAAAGGAGTGTTTGGGCCCTTGGACGGTGAGGAGAAAGAAAGTGAAGAACACCTGCGGTCTGTCCGCAAGAATGACCCAAACCTCCCTGTCGCTTGCCATTTTAACACTCCACCCTGCTCTCTTGCCCACATGTCTGTCCTTGGCTTGCTGCATTGTTCCAGTGAAGCCCAACGCAAACTGGAGGAACAACTCATCTTCCGACTAGGGACTTTACAGCCTTCTGGACTGAATACTGAATTCAACAATTTTAGGTCGTGAGCTCCCTCCCCCATCCCCACCCCCTTTCTGTTTCCCCCTTCCTTTTTTTTCCAATAAATTATAAAGATTTTCCTTTTCCCACCTATTTCCAGTATAAAAAAAACCCCACTAGAGCTATACCTTGAGTGCCCTACCATCCATTCTTAATTAGCACATTCGTTTAGATAATATCACCAACTTTAACTTTAACACCTATGTGTTCTATTGTACTACTGTCATTGACATCTTTTGATGATCTGCTTCTATCACTGCTTGTTTGTCCCTACAACCACAACCCCCCCCCTCCACCTCTCTCTCTCTCTATCTCTCCGCCCCCCCACACACACACCTTAAACCAGCTTATATTTCAACTCTTTCTTGGACTCGAACTCAAGTTCTGGCGAAGGGTCATGAGGACTCGAAACGTCAACTCTTTCCTTCTCCGCCGATGCTGCCAGACCTGCTGAGTTTTTCCAGGTAATTCTGTTTTTGTTTTGGATTTCCAGCATCCGCAGTTTTTTTGTTTTTATGCCAGTATCTAATGCTGGATGTGAGTGGCTCTAAACTTTATTGCACAGGCACTGAGTGGACTTTGGATTCTAATGAAAGGGTCATTTCAGACACCCGGGATGGAGGCAGCAGCCCTGGCATGAGGTGGAAGCAGATATTTTGCAGCCTAGTTGAAGGAGCGTTGCATCAAGTTGTCACTGGTGACCTTGCTTCCCTGAAGGATACAGACATCTGCCTCTATGCCCTCAGCATTCTCTTCACCGTGCTCCTCTTCTGACTCACCACTGAATTCATCCTCTGTGGCCTGTGGAGCTGCCTTAAGATCCTCTTCTTCCAGTGGGTCCCCCCTTGCCTGTGCCAGATTGTGGAGAGAGCAGCATGCTACCACTATGAATGGCAGCTGCTCTGGGCGATATTGTAGTGCACCCCCAGAAGGCTTCAGGCATTGGAAGCACATCTTCAGAAGACCTATGGCCCTCTCTAGCACCGTCCTTGTGGTGGCATAACTCCTATTATAACGCTGCTCTGCCTATCTTCTTAGGTGGCAGAGAGGTAGCATAAGCCACCTTTTCAATGGATAGCTCTTGTCATCCAGCAGCCACCCATCCAGTCGAACTGCCAGGGTACCTTGCATAGACTTGCAGAATCTATGCCCTGTGGTCCCAAACTATCTGGATGCTTAATAAGTGGAATCCCTTCCTGTTGACGAGGGCACCCGGCTGACCCACTGGAGCTTTGATGGCCACATGCGTGCAGTCGATTGTACCCTGGAAGCGGGAGAACCCAGCAATGGCTGCAAACCCTCTGGCTTGCTCAGCCTGGCTGACCTCTTCCGTACAATAAAGATTAAAGGTCAGTACTCACCTGAACAGAGCTCCACCAGCTTGATGCAACTGTGGACAGCTGATTGGGGCACTCCACAAAGATCCCAAGATGACCTCTGGAAAGAGACAGAGGCATAGAGGTTGAGGGCACTATGACCTTCAGAGCCACTGGCATGGGGTGTCCACCCATTCGGTTGGATTTGATCTCAGGCCCAATCATATGGACAGGTCAGGTGAATAGGCCAAAATTTGGCAGGTGGAGTTTAACGTGGATAAGTGTGAGGTTATCCATTTTGGTCGGAAGAATAAAAAGGTGACTTATTATTTAAATGGAGAAAAGCTTCAGAATGCTTCAGTGCAGAGGGATTTGGGTCCTCGTGCGTGAATCACTGAAAGCTAGTATGCAGGGTACAGCAGGTAATAAGGAAGGCAAATGGAATTTTGGCATTCATTGCTAAAGGAATAGAGTATAAAAATAGGGAAGTGTTGTTACAACTGTACAAGGCATTGGTGAGACCGCACCTGGAGTACTGTGCATAGTTTTGGTCCCCTTACTTGAGGAAGGATGTAGTTGCATTGGAGGTGGTTCAGAGGAGGTTCACTAGATTGATTCCAGAGATGCGGTCTTGTCTTATGAGGAGAGATTGAGCAGTTTAGGCCTATACTCGCCAGAGTTTAGAAGGGTGAGAGGAGATCTTATTGAGGTATATAAGATGCTAAAGGGGATAGACAAAGTAGACATGGAGCCTTGTGGGGCATTCTAGAATGAGAGGCCATAGTTTTAGGCTAAGGGGTGGTAGGTTTAAATTAGAGATGAGGAGGAATTACTTTTCCCAAAGGGTCGTGAATCTGTGGAATTCACTACCTCAGACTGCAGTGGATGCCAAGACGCTGAATAAATTTAAGGAGATAGACAGATTCTTAATTAGTAACGGCTTGGAAGGTTATGGGAAGAGAGCAGGAAATTGGAGTTGAGGCCGAAATTAGATCAGCCATGATCGTATTGAATGGCGAGGCAGGCTCGAGGGGCTGAATTGCCTACTCCTGCTCCTAGATCTTATGTTCTTATGTTCTTAAATGACAAATGGAAGTCACTGTCTTCCTGGAGAGGCAGACCCTCCTTCATCATTGCACTTCGGACATATTGAGGTAGCTGCATCATTGCCTGTAAACCCTGGCAGCAGGATAGTGGCATCTTCTGCGGTCCCTTACGCCTTGGACTACCTGGTGGCCCTGCAACCCTTGTGTCTGCGCCGCTCCTCCCACAGGTCCCTCCCCTGGAAGCTGCATTGGCACACCTGGCCTCCTCTCCCTTCTGCCTCTCTGTTCCTCCTCAGAGGAGGTCCCTCCAGCGGAGGCCACAATCCCCATTACCAGGGTTATGGAAGGCTGTCTGATACCTGGAAGGTCAAAATTCTCTGGGAGCCTTGGAGACACCAGTAAGTCCTGAAATGAAGTCTAGAAATGCTAAGAATGAAGCTCAGAACTAAGATGAAGCTGTCAAATTCAAATAAGCAACTAGCAGCAAATTATCTCCTAAACTCCTCACTACTCACACTGCTAATGCTACTTACCCTTTTTATTTCACTCTTGGATGAGGTTTTGTTAAAAGTGGACTGCCCGTTTTGCCCATGCAGCGAGAGCAAAATTGCATGGGCAACATAAAATCGCGAACAATTGCCTTTTTAATGGCTAAAAGTGGCCTTTTAATTGATGCCAGGCACGACTCCAACACCAATGCATGCCTGCTGACCTGAAGATTGCTCCTGTGCGGGATGATGTTGAGATGCTTGCCCAATGTCATCTCGCGCTATTTCACGTCCGTTCGGATTGGGCGCGCGCCGGCCTATGAGGCATAAAATTCTACCCCATGTATTGGAGTAATGGAGGAAACAGGGCAGTCAATTTGTTCATAGGAAGGTCCATCAAACAGTAATGAGATAATGACCAGATATTAAGTTGGATTTTATGGTCACCAGACTGCGTGTTTTCAGCAGGGGCTGGGGGAAGGTGGGGTGGGGGCATTGGGTGGAGGTTGGGGGGGAGAATCGGCATGGGCAGGGCACATAAAACATGACGGGTGGCCCATCACCTTCCCATCCATGCCAAACCCGGTCTTCATAAAACAGGGGCTTGGTAAGTCGCCCATTAGTCCATCCACCCTAAGACCTATTGAGGCCTTAACATGACCAATTAACAGCTACTTAAGGCCCTAATTCAACCTCCACTGTCATAATACGCTGGGCAGTGGAAGGTGGGCAAGAGTGGGATGGCAGTTTTTCGCCAAAGTTGGTGCAAAGGCGGGAAGGAAGAGTGGAATATATCCGTTGCAGGTGCCCTATGCACATTGGGGAGGGGCACCCCCCCTAAGATCGCATTCCCTTTCTGTCTTCCCAGCTAGCCTCCAAAACCCACCCCACCCCCATTGCCTCCCTCCCTAGGGTGCCTCAGCCCTCCTGCCTTAAACCCAGGCCTTACCTATCTCCAGCGTCGTTGCCACTGCAATCCCAGCAGCCCTCACTACTCTCCTCTGGTGTTGCTTAGACTGCAAGAGCTCTCGAGTGTGGGACTTCCTGTCACTGAGTGGCGGAACTACAACCTTCAGCTTGTTCAGGCCACCTGCAGCGTGGTATCGGAGGTGGCAAGCAGTACGCCCACCCTCCCCACCCCACCATCCCATACCCATTGTTTTAGTGATATTGGCTGAAGGATAAATACTGGGCAGGCCAATCTCATCTTTGAGTATTGTAATGGGATATTGTACATCGACCTGAGGAGGTCAGACAGGCCTCGATCAGTTCAACATCTTACTCAAAAGACGGATTTTTGATCTAAACGTATGACGCTATGAGGTATGATGCCCTGAAATTCAATGCTTTGAGGTGCGAGATCTCTAAAGACTGAAAGATGTGATTGAAAGATATGCTGTCAGAGACAAACTCTTCAATCACTTAATCTATGGTCAGATTTATTTTGATAAGAGAGTTCATCTGATCTACTTCAACTCCGCTCACAGAGCAGGTCATGGCAATGTCATGTTTCCAATTTGCTTCAAAATGAATGTTTTTTGTTTTAACTAATAATGGCATGGGATCATTCACATTCAACTGAGGAGGCAGATGGGGCCTCAGTTCAATGTCTCATCCAAGAGACAACACCTCACTCCATTCTGCACTGAAGTGTATGACTGGATCATGTGCTGAAGTCTCAGCAGATTTGTCTCATGAATTTGTATCTCTCATTTGCACATGAAGGTATCATCTGGTGAGAAATCCGTCCAAATAATCGCTGAGTGAGGCACCGGTTAATGAATATTCACCATTATTTGGACATGATGGGATTGGAGGCCTCAGGGGAAGATCATGGGTTGTCTGATCGGTCACATATTTTTATGACTTTTCTGCATATTTGATACAAATTTTTCAAGTATTTTACACCACCTTCACTATTGCAAGTTTTCACATTTTTTGTACTCAATTTTCACAGTATCTTCTTTTGCATTTTACATGCATTTTTCTCACATTTTTGACATTATTGAGGCCTCAGGAGAAGGCTCCCATTTGTGAGGTAAGTAGGTAGGATGTCAGCTGGGTGAGGTGGTAGGTGGGTAGGTTGACAGGTGGGAGGGGTGGCATGTGGGCAGGGTGGTAGGTAGGTGACGTGGCAGGTGGTAGGGTGTCAGCTGGGTGAGGTGGTAGGTGGATAGGGGGACAGGTGGATAGGATGGTGGGGTTGGTAGCTAGGGAGGATAGTAAGGTGGCAGGTGGATAGGGTGGCAGGTGGGTGCGGTGGTGGGCAGGTAGGGTGGTAGCGTAGTAGGTGAGTAGGCTTGTAGGTTGGCATGGTGGAAGGGTGGTAGGTAGGTAAGGTGGGTTAGGCGGGTACAGTGGTAGGTGGATGGGTGCCAAGTGGGTGGGGTGGGTGAGGTGGGTAGGTGGATCGGTGTTGATTGGTGGTGGAGGATAGTCGGGTCTAGTCATGGGGTAGTTGGGTTATGGGAGAAGTCGGTACTTCAGGGGATGGACAGGGGCTTGGGGAGGAGTCAAGGAGGTTGGTGTGAGTGATTGGAGGGGTCAGTTGTATAGTTACCCAGGATTTAATCCAGGACTTTTCTATCTAACATTTCCTGGGTAACTATTCAGATAAGTAAATCAGAAGGTGTCCAAAGTCTCCGACTCTGACTCAGAGTCAGAGACATTTTTAGAGGGTCCAGAGTGGCAGGAGAATTGCCTATCAGAAGTTCAAACTTCCCAAGCAATTCCCATGGAGTCAGTGCATCAGGACTTCCACTGAGCCCTGACAGGCATCTTGGGTCATACATCCAATCTCCAATAATCTGGAGACCAGAAGATCTGGGCCTTTGCTTCCATTCTACACCACAGCCGTGATTCCAGGAAATAGGAGATGTGGCTCTGTTATTAGAAATTCCCCTTATCCTGGGATCTTGTAACAGGACTTTGCTCCTAAATCAATGAGAAAAATAGGATTTTAGAAACATGAAGATAAACAGAGTGGGATTATGAATAAATACCGTTAATGCTGTGAATATAAATAGAACTGAAAATATGGAAACGCTCAGTAAACCATCAGCTACCGAGAGAGAATGAAAGGTTAATATTGTGGCTGAGTGCTTTCAGCAGAACCTGCTCCTTGACTCCTAGATTTTTAGCAATCACAGTTTTTCTTCTAGTCTAAAGATAGGTTAATGATTCAAATGGGTTTCAGATGAAGGGCTCCACCCAAAACACCAAAGCCAACCTTTCTTTTCCAGATGCTGGTTAGCCAGCTCCTCGTTTCCAGCATTTTCTCTTCCTTATTGCAAAGGAATAGGATGGGGTAGATCTTGATGCTTTGAAATGCCTGAGAGCAATTGGAACCCCAGTTTAGGTCTCGCCCAATTTATAATTCCATTGGCTTCAAGCTCTACCCCAATGTTAACTTTAGCAGTGACTGGATTCCGTTGCTATAGTTTGGAATGAAGAGTTGTAAGATGGTCCAGTTCAGCTCAGTTGATTCATGAAATCACAATGCACTGTCTAGCTCTCCAGTAAACAAAACATTAGTTACATTATATGGCATTAATTACAGCACTTAATGAGGTAAAGAGCAATAATTACAGTATTCAATCAATGAGGAAAGGACAGTAATTACAAACTTGGCTGTAATAGGGAAAAAGGGAATAAATTAACTAATCTTGAGTTTGATGATAATAGTTATTTAAATGTGTGATGCAGACGATGCATTTTTAATCATGGTTAATTCATCAGAACTCCAAGGTTGTGATTTCCCTGGGCGGGGACCAAGGTTCAAAGTCATGCACATTGAGTTGAGTTGGCATTTAACTGGTGTGTACAAAGTTCAAGGTTTAAACAGGTTTTTCAGAACATTTGCTATGTTGATATTGATTTGGAGACCATTTTGACAACTGTGGATGGACCCTTAGTGAAGGAGAGCTATAATATTTTACTGAGAATCTTTGAAAGCAAAATCAACACCTTGGGCAGAATTTTGCCCTCGTTGTGTGGGTGCAGCGGGCAGGCATGGGAGCGGTCGCAAAGCCAAACGACATGGATTTCACGCTGGCTGGCCAATTAACCGCCAGCCAGCATGAAACGCGCACTGCAGCGCTTAACACCGCCAGGGTGGGGATGGGAGGAGTGCGAGTGCGAAAGTGTGCACCCATTAAAAGCTCCCTGAGACACAGCTGCCTCAGGAACCTGAGGAATTTTGAAAATAAAAAATGAAGAATTTAAAAATGTTAGTAACATGGCCTCTCATGTGTCGCATGAGCAGGGACATGTTAGAAATTAGCTTGAAAAGAATTTTTTTTAAATCACTGATCGAAAACTCATCCCGCCCGTGGATGAGATTTCGCAAAAAATCCAAAGGCCGCTTAACCTTTCCGCCTTCCCACCAACCATAAGGTCGGACGGGCAGTGAAAAATGTCATTTAATTAGAGCTTTAATGGCCTTAATAAGCCTGTTAATTGTCAACGGACGCGCTGCCACCTCCCACGTGTGCCCCCTGATCGAAATATCACTCGAGTGCGCGATGACGTTGGGACACTCGCCCAGCATCATTTTACGCTCATTCGGGTTCGGGCGTGTGCCTGCCCAATGAGCGCAATACTCTGCCTCTTCTGTCCTTTGTAAAATGAGTTGAGGTTACATCAACCCAGGTGTCAAGTGTGGCTCTGTTGGTAGAACTTGTGCCTTTCATCAGGACTTGAGCACAAGAGGCAAATTTTGACATCCCAGTGGATTCGGCCTTTCAAATGATATGTCAAACCAAGATTCTATAATTGTCATCTCAGATGGATGTAAAAGATCCCAGAACATTTTTCTGGAGAAGGGGAGTTTTCTCTGGTGTCCAGGCCAATATTTATTCCTCAATCTGGTCATTATCACGTTGTTTGTGGGAGTTTGCTATGTGCCAATTGGCTGCTGTGCTTCCTATGATGCAACAGTGATTACACTTCAAAAGTACTTAAAGGCTGCATTTGCTGCTAATGCAGTGAATGTGAAGCTTGACTGTGTTAATCCCTTACAGCATTGAGAACAATGGAGTAGGCAGATGCCAGGACCAAAGATGGCACCACTCAAATCATTACGGCCATGTTTTAGGCGACTAGGTGCACCTCATCACAGAATCACAGAATTGTTACAGTGCAGAAGGAGGCCATCATGTCTGCACCGGCTTTTTGAGCATTTTAACTTAGTAGCAATCTCCTGCCTTTTCCCCGTAACCCTGCACATTGTTTCTATTTGGATAATCATTCAATGGCCTCTTGAATGCCTCAAATGAACCTGCCTCCACCACAATTTCATGCAGTGCATTCCAAACCCTAATTACTCACTGTATGAAAAAGTTTTTTCTCACCTCGCAGCTGCTTCTTTTGCAAAACACTTTAAAACTGGGCCCTCTGGTTCTCAATCTGTTTACAAGCGGGAACAGTTTCTCACTATCTACTCTGTCCAGACCCCTCATGATTTTGAAAACTTCTATTACGTCTCCTCTCAGCCTTCTCCTCCCCAAGGAAAACAGTCCCAGCTTCTCCAATCTCTCCTCATAACTGAAGTGTCTCATCCCTGGAACCATTCTCGTAAACCTCTTCTGCACTCTCTCCAATGCGTTCACATCCTTCCTATAGTGTGGCTCCCAGAACTGTACTCCAGCTGAGGTGTCTTATATAAGTTCATCATAACCTCCCTGCTTTTGTACTCTACGCCCCTATGAATGAAGTGTAGAATACTGTATGCTTTAGAAACAGCTCTCTCTACCTGTCCTGCCACCTTTAATGACTTATGTACATATACACCCAGGTTTCTCTTCTCCTGCTCACGCTTTAGAATAGTACCCTTTATTTTATACTGTCTCTCCATGTCCTTTGTACCAAAGTGTATCACCTCACACTTCTCCGAATTGAACTTCATCTGCCACTCCACCAATGTGCCAACGCCCTTTTGAAGTTTTACACTGTCCTCCTCACAGTTTACAATTCTCCCAAGTTTTGTGTCATCTGCAAATTTTGAAATTGTCCCCTGCACACCAAGATCTAGATCATTTATATATATCAAGAAGAGTAAGGGTCCCAATACCGACCTCTGGGGAACTCCACTACAAACCTTCCTCCAGCCTGAAAAATACCCATTAACCATTACTCTCTTTTTCCCATCCCTCAGCCACCTCAGACTCTATAGGAAGGATGTGAATGCATTGGCCTTGTTTTTTCCTTATTTTTGACTGGCTATCTCTGCAACCTGATTAATTAATTCAGCTTACAAATTTACCTTAAACATTTGAATAGTTGGCAGCGAACTGCTCCTGATTGGCAGAGCTCACTTCCATATAGCACACAGCTGCTTCAGGGAAGGGTGAAGCTCATACAGGTTAGATAACATGAGAAAGACCATTGCTGCATGTAAATGCAGCTTATGCAGACTCAATTACAAGAAATGGATAACATACCCCATCCTGTGAATGAATGATTATTCCCAGAAATGGCACAGACACAGGCAGACGGTGTATGTGCATGATAACATCATTGACACAAGCGCAGAGGGCACTGGCATGTCTTATGTGATGTCACTGGATTTTGGACCAGTGCGCATGTGCAGACGTGTATCAGCAGCCTTCTTATGCGGCCACCTTGTGTTGGCAGGAGACACGGTGGTACTTAATTGACTATAAATCACCTTGTACATCCTGTGGTTGTGAAAGGTGCTACATCAATGCAAGTCTTTTTTTTTATAGTCAGAATGGACCCACGGCAAAAAAAACTTTCCTTAGTTTGTCATTAAGGGTGAAATTTGGCTTTTAATGAAAAATCAGGTCTTTCTAATTAATGAACCGCTAGCAAAAGTCTCAGAAAGTATATATTTCAAAACTACTGTTTGCACAATTTCACTGGCGGCTGATAGGAAAAGCACATATTTTTCCCCTTTTATTTAATTAAAAAAAGAATTTCAGATCTAGTAACTCCTTTAGATTCCCCGAATACACACAGCCGCACAGACATGCACGCACATACACACACATACACACACACACACACACACATGCAACAGACATGCACACACAAAGAAAAGATTAATCTCTTTTGCAATTCTGATTTATCAACTGAGGCTCGATTAAGGTACATTGTTCAAACAGAGCTAACATTTTATATAAAGCTAGTAGATTTTAACATCACAGTAATAATAATAAAATAACAACAAGCAATTTTCCCCCAAGCCTTGATGACGGTGCATATGTTTGGAGGCTCCATTCACTTCTTCACGTAGATTAATTAAGCTCATAATAGGCTTACAAGATTAATGAAGGATTGCAAATGTTATATCCATTTTAAAAAAGGGGAAAGGGTAAACCAAGCCTGGAAATTGGTTCAAAATTTATTGGCACTTGGAAAATTATGGGCTAATAAATGAAAATTAGAACTGATTTGTTGAATGAAAATTGTGCTTGTCTACCTTGAGTACATTATTTGATGAGGGTATTGCAGTTGATTTTGTGTATCTGGACTTTCAAAAGGTGCTTGACATAGTACAGCATAATAGCTTTATGGGATTAAAGGGGCAGTGGCAGCATGGATACAAAATTGGCTAAGGGACAAAAAGCTGAGAGTATTGACAAATGGTTGTTTTCAGACTGAAGGGTAGCATACAGTGGTGTTCCCCAAGGGTCGGTATAGGGACAACTGCCCTTTTATGACATATGTTAATGGCCTGAATGTGGGTATACATGCCATAATTTCAAAGCATGCAGATGATACAAATCTCGGAAATTTAGAAACAATGAGAAGGATGGTAACAAACTTCAGGAGGACATGGAAACACTGGTGGAATGAGCAGACACAAGGCAGTTGAAATTTAACGCAGGAGAAATGTGATGTGGTGCATTGCGGTAGAAAGAATGATGAGAGTATGAATTCATTTTAAATAAAATTTTAACATTTTAAAAAGACTTTAATGAATCTGGAATGTAAAGCTAGTCTCAGTAATGGTGACCGTGACAACTATGACAACTATTATCAATTATTGTAAAAAACCCATCTGGTTCATTAATGCCCTTTAGGAAGGGAAATCTGCATTCCTTACCCGGTCTGGCCTACATTTAACTCCAGATCCATAGCAATGTGATTGACTCCTAACTACCCTCTGAAATAACCTAACAAGCCACTCGGTTCAAGGGCAACTAGAGATGGGCAAGAAATGCTGGCCTTGCCAGCAATGCCCACATCCCAAGGAAGGATAAAAAGAAATTAAAGGGGCCACAGGAACAGAGAGGGTTTATTTCACAAATGTTTGAAAGTGACAAGATAAGTTGAGATGGCTGTTTAAAAAGAAACTTAAGGGACCCTTGATTTTATAAATAGAGCAATAGAGTACAAAAGGAAGTTCTACTAAACATTTATAAAACCCTGGTTATACCTCAGCTGGAGTATTATGTTCAATTCTGGGCACCACACTTTAGGAAGGATACAGAAGAGATTTCCTAGAACAATACCAAGGATGAGGGATGGTAGAGAGACAGGAGAAGCTGGGATTTGTTCTCATTAGAGCAGTAACAATTAAGAGGAGATTTGATAGAAATAAAAACAGAAAATGCTGGAAAAAACTCAGCAAGTCTGACAGCATCTGTGGGGAGAGAGAGAGAGAGGTTTGATAGAGGTGTTCAAAACCATAAAAAAGGAGAAACTGTTTCCAGTTGCAGAAGGGTCAGTAACCAGAGGATGCAGATTTAAGGTGATTGACAAAAGAACCAGAAACAAGATGAGCAAGTTCCTGTGAACCAGGAACTGATGTAGGGAAACTGATCGATTTTGAAAGCCAATTCTGACAAACGGTCACCAACAGAACCATTTATTTGTTCACTCCATTCAATGTTTCCAGAGCGTTGTGTACTTGTTTCATATATCAAGTTTTTTTTTTGTATTCATCTAAAGATTTTACTGTTTTTTTATGAAGAAGAATGTATATTTGGGAGTTACTGCATAAGTATGACCTCTCATTTCTAATATTATTTGATGAGGGTATTGCAGTTGATTTTGTGTATCTGGACTTTCAAAAGGTGCTTGACATAGTACAGCATAATAGCTTTATGGGATTAAAGGGGCAGTGGCAGCATGGATACAAAATTGGCTAAGGGACAAAAAGCTGAGAGTATTGACAAATGGTTGTTTTCAGACTGAAGGGTAGCATACAGTGGTGTTCCCCAAGGGTCGGTATAGGGACAACTGCCCTTTTATGACATATGTTAATGGCCTGAATGTGGGTATACATGCCATAATTTCAAAGCATGCAGATGATACAAATCTCGGAAATTTAGAAACAATGAGAAGGATGGTAACAAACTTCAGGAGGACATGGAAACACTGGTGGAATGAGCAGACACAAGGCAGTTGAAATTTAACGCAGGAGAAATGTGATGTGGTGCATTGCGGTAGAAAGAATGATGAGAGTATGAATTCATTTTAAATAAAATTTTAACATTTTAAAAAGACTTTAATGAATCTGGAATGTAAAGCTAGTCTCAGTAATGGTGACCGTGACAACTATGACAACTATTATCAATTATTGTAAAAAACCCATCTGGTTCATTAATGCCCTTTAGGAAGGGAAATCTGCATTCCTTACCCGGTCTGGCCTACATTTAACTCCAGATCCATAGCAATGTGATTGACTCCTAACTACCCTCTGAAATAACCTAACAAGCCACTCGGTTCAAGGGCAACTAGAGATGGGCAAGAAATGCTGGCCTTGCCAGCAATGCCCACATCCCAAGGAAGGATAAAAAGAAATTAAAGGGGCCACAGGAACAGAGAGGGTTTATTTCACAAATGTTTGAAAGTGACAAGATAAGTTGAGATGGCTGTTTAAAAAGAAACTTAAGGGACCCTTGATTTTATAAATAGAGCAATAGAGTACAAAAGGAAGTTCTACTAAACATTTATAAAACCCTGGTTATACCTCAGCTGGAGTATTATGTTCAATTCTGGGCACCACACTTTAGGAAGGATACAGAAGAGATTTCCTAGAACAATACCAAGGATGAGGGATGGTAGAGAGACAGGAGAAGCTGGGATTTGTTCTCATTAGAGCAGTAACAATTAAGAGGAGATTTGATAGAAATAAAAACAGAAAATGCTGGAAAAAACTCAGCAAGTCTGACAGCATCTGTGGGGAGAGAGAGAGAGAGGTTTGATAGAGGTGTTCAAAACCATAAAAAAGGAGAAACTGTTTCCAGTTGCAGAAGGGTCAGTAACCAGAGGATGCAGATTTAAGGTGATTGACAAAAGAACCAGAAACAAGATGAGCAAGTTCCTGTGAACCAGGAACTGATGTAGGGAAACTGATCGATTTTGAAAGCCAATTCTGACAAACGGTCACCAACAGAACCATTTATTTGTTCACTCCATTCAATGTTTCCAGAGCGTTGTGTACTTGTTTCATATATCAAGTTTTTTTTTTGTATTCATCTAAAGATTTTACTGTTTTTTTATGAAGAAGAATGTATATTTGGGAGTTACTGCATAAGTATGACCTCTCATTTCTAATATTATTTGTCAATCATAGCTATAATATCCTTCCTGTAAAGGACACTCTACATCCCGGCAAAACTGCTTCAAATGACAGTTTCCTAATGACAATTGATTGCAGAGTCATTGACTGTCATTGGGTAAATGATACCACAAATTCTTCAAACTGTTTTATTTCACTGCCTCCTTAACATTGCAGTAATGGGGTCCCTCAGAAATTCCAAACATCTGCCAATTAAAAAGCAACCAAGTAGCTTAACCGGCAGTTGAATGCAGCAGTGAGGAAATACAGCATTGCTGGGCGTGCCATCAGTGGCCCTTCCCGAAAAAAAAAGGCACACATGTGAGCATTGATTTCAAACAGGATCATGAGCAATGCCCCTATAGTACAGGCTGCTGGGTTGGATTTTGGCTTTGTACGATAATATAAAACAAACACATGGGCAATCTGTTTTGAATTTCTCATTACTTTTATTTCCATTGAAGTCTTGCTCACAGGTGATGTTTTCAAGGACTAGCCTCCATATATCCTGGCTCGGGTAATTATGCGTTGACTTCTTTTCCTTTTACAGCACTACCGTTAAGTTTCTGATCTTCATAAATTCATTTCAATGGCCCTGGCTCTTGTCTGCATGTGTGTGCAATCAACAGATAATAACACAGCATTCTGCCAATATGGATGAAGCTGACAACCAGTTAAATCAATGGAAAGAAATGTCCATGTCCAAATTTCTAACAATTGGCATCTTGAGAACAGTTAAAACATAATTTCAAAGGTCTGTGTTGGGATGAATTCCAATTGGTATTTTGCATCTGATTTGACAGCATTCCTTTTTTCTTAAATCCTTAAAAGTATGTTTTGAGCCTATCCCTTTTCTAGTCATGGAACCATATAGATGCATTAAGACATGTTGCAACACATTTTCTTTGAATTGCACTGTGTCTATGATTCTTATTTCATGCGTTTCTCCTGACAGTGATTCAAAGGGAGATTATTTTCATTAAATTTTTCAGTTTATACTCTGACATATATTTGGTGAAGCCATGTACACTTACCCTCTGTGGTGCTGTGCCGGACTAATAATTGGTACATTTGTTTTCTTGGCTTAGCTGTGTATATTTTGGCAGCGATGCAGGTTTAAGGGTTGAAGCAATCCATTTAGTCCTGTTCCCTGAGGTTTAGATAGGTCGATGGGAACAAATGGCCCTGCCCACATTAACTAAAGGTCATGTTTGTTTGGGTCACCACTCTTGCCTGACTTTAGGCAGGTCACATTTGTTGGTTTATTTCCCATCCTGTGTTGATCTGCATGCCCTTTGAGGCTCTGATTTTGGGAGGATAGGGACATTGAACTTTCAAATGCTTTTAATGTTCCTTTTTATTTTGTTCAAAATTAGTTTGGTGTATCCCAGATAACTGATTCCATGTTCGTCAGAGGGGAACAAGTGAAGCTATTCATCCAATTCCCTGGCAAACGAGTAGACATTGAAATAAAGACATGGAAATGCTCAGCAGGCCTGGCAGCGTCTATGGAGAGAAATAGAGTTAACATTTCAGATCTGTGGCCTTTCATCAGAATGGACACAGCTTGGCCACAGTCAGCAGCAGTTCTGGGAACTAGGGGGCTGGTTGAGGCCTATCTTTTATTTAGGGATCCAGTTCATCCCCCAGTGGGCCACACGGGTGCCTATCTGGTGGCAATACACCTCCTCTCATTTGGTCTGTAAACCTCAAATAATATATCAGGGCCAAGGAAATAGTAACTTGCAGGAATTAAAGTCCTCACCTTGGGGCTGCCCCTAACGTTATTGATCTTCAATGGTACTAGAAAACACTTCACCCTTTACCCTTTCTTCTCCATTTCATCTGTATGTTACTGCCTTCCATTTGCTCTTCCTTCTCCCCTTAACTGCATCCATAGGCTTGCATCATAGGTTTGGATACTCATCCAAAAAATATGTCACATTTTATAGTATTAAAGCATACTTAGCACTGAAAACCATTTATAAGTTCAGAGACCAGAAGTTGGTGTCAGAAGTTATTGCAGATTTTTCTCTGCACAATTCACACCACCCCCCAGCACACACACACACCCCCCCCCCCCCCCCCCCCCCCCCCCCACCACATCACTGTTATTAGGCCTTGAAAACCTGTTCCTGGTGCTACAAAACTCCAGCATTCTCCTAATACATCTAGACCCTGGCATTCCATCCAAGTGCTCCAAGATTGCAATATTCCTTCCATTACTGCCAGACCATACCACTCTACCCCTCAGCAATGCTGTCAAATGCTAAGAACATAGGAACATAAGAAATAGGAGCTAGAGTTGACCACATGGACCCTTGAGGCTGCTCCACCATTCAATACAATCATGACTGATCTTCTGCTTCAACACCATTTTCACTCCCGCTCCCCATATCCCTTGATTCATTACCTTGTGGAATTCACTAACACAGAAAGTAGTTGAGATCAAAACATTGTATGTTTTCAAGAAGGAGTTAGATATAGCTCTTGGGGCGAAAGGGATCAAAGAATATGGGGAGAAAGCGGGAGCAGGCTATTGAGTTGGATGATCAGCCATGATCATAATGATTGTCGGTGCAGGCTCAAAGGGCCAAATGGCCTACTCCTGCTCCTAGATTCTATGTTTCTATGTTTCCCTGTGAGATCAAAAATCTGCCTATTTCAGGCTTGAATATATTTAATGTTGGAACATCCACAACCAATTGGGGAAGAGAATTCCTAAGATTCACATCTCTTTGAGTGGAGAAATTTCTCCTCATCGCAGCTCAAGATGGTCAACCCCATATCCTGAGACTGTGTCCCGAGTTCTAGATTCCCCAGCCAGGAAAAGCAATCTCCCAATGTGTATCCTGTCAGGCCCCTGCTGAATCTTGTATGTCTCAATTCTCATTATTCTAAACTCAAGAGAATATTGATCCAATTTACTCAGCCTCTCATCATAGGACAATCCTTTCATCCCTGGAACTAATCCAGTAAACCTTTTCTGCACCAACTCCAAGATCAAAGCTGTGCACAGTACTCCAGGTGCAGCTAGAAATGTAACCCTTGCACTGCCAACTTCCAGAATCAATATCCTGAATCCTAAGCTTCTCCTCTTTCCCAGTACTGACAAAATCCAGGAATGTCCTGGTCAATCAATCCCTCATCACACCTGCAGTTCTGCTAAATTACCAGACCCAGAATCACTTCCTGCAGTGCTGCCAAGATCCTGCACCCTCATCCCAACTTTGCCAAGATTCAGTGCTTTCAAACTGCAAGACACATCTAGTGTTCCCAAATTTTGGAGAATGCACCTGTGTTGCTGTCAAACCCCTACTGACCTTTCCCTTTTTTCCATTCTTTCATGGGGATGTTGGCATCAATAGCAAGGCCAGTATTTGGTATCCATCTCTAATTACCCTTGAGAATGTGGTGGAAGTCGCCTTCTTGAACTGCTGCAGTCCATCTACATGGACTACAGTCCATCAACATGCACAGTGCTGTTAGGGAGGGAGTTCCAGGATTTTGATCCAATGAAAGTGAAGGAACGCTGATACAGTTCCATGTCAGGGTGGTGTGTGGTTTGGAAGGGAACTTGCAAGTGGTGGCGGTCCTATGTGTTTGTTTCCCTTGTCCTTCTAGGTGGTAGAGGGCATGGGTTTAGAAGGTGCTGTCAAAGGAAGCTTGACGAGTTGCTGCAGTGCACCTTGTATATGGTACATTGCTGCCACTGTGTGCCTGTGGTGGAATCAGTAAATATTTAAGCTGGTAGATGGAGTGTTGTTCAAGAGGACTGCTTTGTTCTGGATGGCGTCAAGCTCCTTGAGTGTTGTTGGAACTGACTCATCCAGACAAGTGGGGAGTATTCCATCACACTCCTGACTTGTGCCTTGTAGATGGTGGACAGGCTTTGGAGAGACAAGAGGTGTGTCTCTCACTGCAGAATTCCCAGCCTCTGAACTGCTCTTGTAGCCACAGCATTTATATGGCTAGTCCAATTCAGTTTCTGGTTCAATGGTAATCCCCAGGATGTTGACAGTGGGGGATTCAGCAATGATAACATGTTGAATGTCAAGGAGCGGTGGTTAGATTCTCTCTAGTTGGAGATGGTCATTGCCTCGCAGGTGTGCTGCACGATTGTTACTAGCTCTTAAAATAAAGCTCAAACTAAAATATAACAATAGGGAAAAGCAACTGAAATACAAACACATAAGCTTATAATTTTGGTGCAACACTCATTTTTGGGTGCTAACCAGCCTATTAAATTGCCATAACATAATGAGTGGTAAACTGACCTTCATTTATTAATCAATTAACTTTGTCCCGGATTATTGTCTCTCAATGTTGCCCCACCAGTGACATTAGGCTGACTGCCTTCTAGTTGCTGGGTTTATCCATCTCCTCTTTTTTTTAAGAGAGGGTTGTAACATTTGTAATTCCACTGTCCTCTGACAACCCCCATATCAAAGGAAGATTAGAAGATTGTGGCCAACAATTCTGCACCTTCACTTCCCTCATGCCACATTTATATGTAATTTCACTGATAATTTATAAGCTAACTTGCCATAAGCAATATCTTTGAAAAGTCAGATTATATAAATTCTATGCATTTCCACTGGATGTCACATTTCTGTGTCACACTTTTACTTTATTCGTTCAAATTTCATGTTTATGAAATAATGGCAAATCAGAAATCTGTGCGTGTGGCCTGGGGGACAAAGAAAAATGCAGCAAAGACATAACCAATCATGTTCCTCAAAAATCATTTTTCAAGATCACAATGGCCATAAGAGATCAGAACCCTGTAGGTATGAGCCGTGAGGAAACTATTAAAAAGCCAGGAAGGTGACAGCCAAATCACTCAAAATATTCATTAACATTTTTCAGCCATCATTTTAACCAACCAACTATGCACATGTAACAAAAGTCCAATATATAACATTAGGATGGGCAATTTTTAAAAAAAATATCCAGTTCCTGTCAAAAATGGTTCTATTCAGACTTAGCCCTTAGAAATAAACTCTGCCTGGGCTTCTGTTTTGGTCAGAGGTCTGCTTTGTGGTGGCTATATTCTATCCCACTGGTGCGGTGCTGAGAAATACTGAGACATTTCCTATTTAAAAAAAGTCTGTCACCATGCATCGCACCACAGCTCTACTTGGTGCTGCCCTCTCTACGCCTGTCCAAACTCTGCAATTGAGGTTGTCCATGTTAAACTGCCTTCACGTCATATCCTTAGACTTAAGCTCACACATTGCCAGACCTAAAGAATACTGCAGTGGGCCAAATCTTCAGTCCCTTCACCGCAGTGCCACCAAATCTCAGGGCTACCAACTGCTCTGCAAAAGCCCAAGATTACCCCAAACAATGCTGCCAAAGACCTGACCTCCCAACTCACTTGAGGGTTGGAAAACCTCAGAACCCACATCCTAATGTTGCCAATTAACTCCAGGACTGTTCTAATCCAGAAAAAGAGTTTATGAAGGATTGGAGTAGCCACACAGTTATGAGTTACTGTGATGGCCTTTGACCTGGAAGTCAAGAAAATTTCAAATTTTTTTCAAAAATCTAGGGAATTTGTAATTGTTTTTTAAGAATGTTTGGAAAGGGTTTTTTTTAAAGAATTTGCATAAATTGTAAAGGTGTCAATTGTAATTTTCTTGGATAATAAGAAAGGGTCCATATGACCTCACAACCCTTGACCTGGGAACCATTCCCAACAGGAAGAAAGTTAAGTTAAGGATGCCATGTGGCTGGCAGACACAAAGGAGAGCTACAAGCCAGAGAGCTGGAGCATGAAGGCGGTCAATCACGCAGATGCAGACACAAAGAGAAAGCAGACAGAGACAGAAAGAGGAACACTCAGAATTCTTGTGAGGAGAAGAAGCAAATCACTCTCAGGAAGATGTTAGGTTTTTGGTTTGGCAGAAATGAGATAGGAGCTCTTGGAGGCACTGTGCAAGCTGGCTATAAAGCTTTGAAACCTGGAAAGCTGTGAATAGCTCAGAGATGTGAACGAGCTGGGCATTTTCCTAGAAGTAGCCAAACCATGAACCAGTGTGTCATTAATTAATCAGTTGAAAAAGAACTCTATAAAGTTATACTGTCAGGACTATTATACTGGAGGGAGAGATTTAAATCCCTTAATAGTTTGACAGTTCTAATGAGCTTTGACAGTTTCCCCAGAAAGCTCCCTTGACAACTTGTCAGCTCCCTTAACAGTTGCAACAAGCTTGACAGTTCCACTGAGTTTAATCACATTTTATGCACATTCATGGCTAATTTTAACAATGCCAAAGAGCAAATTTCTTCTCCAAAAGGTTACCCTACCTCTCCAAAGAACTCCTCTAACATTAGTCTTTCTCCTGATAGGTCTAAAACGCACAAGTTGTGTTTTGGACAGCCCACTAGCCAAAATTGGATCTGATTGAAGGAAGCTGCACTTTAACATGTGCAGTGGCCTCCATGGCCATGCATGTGCCAAGTACAGCCCATCTCCATTCACCACCCCACCCCAATCCCATGAAAATGGTGGAGGTCGGGTTCGTGCCTCTGGCCCCATTTTTGTTCTATCGGAGAGCCTCTACTTCTGTTTGAAAATTCAGGCCTTACTCTCCAATCTTTCAGCCCTTCCTGCAAGTCCATGGATCTCACCTGTTGGCAATCAAACTGAACTATTTTACAGGTAATTAAGGTAAAATCCATAAATATTGCTTCATAAATCCATAAATATTGCTTCAAACTGAAATAGAACCCTAAAAATTAGTGGTATTACCAACATCTCACACTCAGTACTAACAATATATAAGATATTCCGATACAATTATTTCTCACTAATTCTCATTTTCCAATACTCTCTGGCGACAGCCAAAGTGCCGGAGGACTGGAGGATTGCTAACGTTGTACTTTTGTTTAATAAGGAAGGAAAAGATAGTCCGAATAATTGCAAGTCAGCCTAACTTTGGTGGTGGAAAAATTCTGAGAAAAAATTCTATGAAGCAGTATAAATCATCATTTAGCAAGTACAGTTTAATCAAGGACAGTCAGTGTGAGTTAATTTGCATAAAGTTGTGTCTGACTAACTTGATTGAACTTTTTGAGGAGGTAACATGGAGAGTTGAAGAGGATAGCATGTTTGATGTAATCTGTATGGATTTTAGCAAGGCTTCTGATAAGGTCCCTCATGGCAGACTGGTCAGAAAATTAAAAGCTCATGGGATCCAAGGGAAAGTGGCAAGCTGGGTTCAAAATTGATTCAGTTGCAGGAAGCACTAGAGAGGTTACAGAGAAGATTTACCAGGATGTTGCCAGGAATGGAGAATTTTAGCTATAATGAAAGTATGGTCAGGCTAGGATTATTTTCTTTGGAACAGGGGAGGCTGAGGAGAGATTTAACTGAGATGCCTAAAATTATGAGGGGCCCAGGTAGAGCGGATAGGAAGGATTCCCCTAGCAGAGAGATCAATAACCAGGGGGTATAGATTTAAAGTAATAGGCATGGGGATTAGAGAAGAGTTGAGAAGTATGTTTTCACCCAGTGGGTGGTGATAGTATGGAACATTGCTGCCTGAAAGGGTGACCGAGGAAGAAACCCTCATTGCATTTAAAACACACTCTGATACTCACTTGAGGTGCCATAACCTACAGGGCTACTGGCCAAGAGCTGGGAGGTGGGAATAAGCTGGATAGCTCTTTTTTGGCTGTCACAGACTCAAAAGGCCAAATGGCCTCCTTTAGTGCTATGAATCATTCTATGGGCTAGATTGTACAGGGACTGCTTGCAAACCTGAACTTTTAAAAAGCCTAACCCACAGCAAAAACATGCTGGGTATGGGCTAAGCAAGCTAAGGGTCAGACTTCCTCCCCTCAGTAGACAGGGAGACCCAACCTCGAGAGCTGCCAGCCAATCTGATTGGCCGGTAGCTCTAGCCATTCCAGCAGCGCCAAAACTCAGTAGAGGGTGTTGCTGAGACTGCAAGGAGTCCTCAAGAGGAAGATCATAGTGACTGGAGACAGGCAAGTCCTGGGCTTTTAGGGTGGGGACGAATCAGAGAGCCTAGGCTGGTGGGAGAGGGACTGGGAGCCAGGTTTTGGAGGGCAGATGGAAGGAACAAAGGGGCTTGACATCTTGGGGGGGGGGGGGGGCGCAAATGCCCCCAATCTGCCACCCAATTGATAAGCACACCAGCACCGCCGCTGCCCCCCACCACCCCACTTTCCCACCTTTTCAAAGAAGCCATTTCAAAAATGGCCTTTGCATTCTGGCCTGCCTGTTGCTGTCCAGCATTTTAGGAAAGTAGAAGTTGATTAAGGCCTTTAATTGGAAATTATTTGGGCAATTAAGACCCTCAGTAGGCTTAAGGGTGGGCAGCTTGGTGGGCATATTATGGGGAACAGATCGAGGCTGGGCAGGAAGGAGGTGTGCTAGGCACCTGACATATTTTACATGGCGTCCCATCCTGTTGAAAATACACATGACAGTGATGAGAGGGGGGGAGTAAAATCCAGCTCTATGTTTCTAAGACCCACCAACCCAGCTTCATGATCAGCTCTCCCGTTTTTGCGATTGTAGTGCTACAAAGTATTAGATGTAAAATCAGATAAGAGGATGGGATAAAGGGGAGTGAAGGAGTCACCCTAAGGTGCTGGGCCTCTCAGCAATTTTGTCATAATCAGATTTTATTTTGGTAAGAATTGAAATGTCCATTCTACTGTGGGTGGAGTTAGGCTTGGCACAGTCCTATGATGCACTAAAACAAATGTGGTGGGGAGGAATGTGGGATGTCAGTGGTTGGTGGCAATGGAATTAATATACAGAGCAGCCATGATCCAATACAATAGCGGAATAGGTTTTAGGGGCTGACTGTCATACTCAAGTTCCTACCTCTGACAATGTTACACAATAAAAAATCTAATATGATTTTTTAAAAAGCTTTCAAAAGCATTCACTAGTTAGTGGGATAACATCTGCTCCATCTCCAACACTGCTGCTCCTAATTTAGTAATCTTCACCAACTCAGAACAAAATTTAGAAATTTGAGCGTCAACCTGAATTCTTAGCACCTGATTAGCTGAAGAGCAGACAGTTGCTGACACATCGATCTCACTAGAATATTGCTATTGTTTCCAAAGCAACTTTATCATTTAGAATTACACTTTTGGAATGTTGTTCCAGCACATCAATTTGTTTAATTATTAAATGTAAATATGGCCCATGGCCTTGAGAAATACAGAAGGAGCAATAAACCAGAGAAATAATGAACACCTTTCAGAAAAAAGATAAAGTTTCACAATGCAGTGATTCTCATGGAACTCACTGTGATAGGACTACAATTCCAAAATATATATACCTTATACTGAACCAAGAGTATAATAATGTTTAATTATCAAATATTTTTACTTATCTATTGGGTTTTTAAATGGGACTGTAGCCCTGGGGACTAAAGAAGTGACACAAGCTGTAAAGTTTCAAGATGCATTATCTCTGTCAACTATTCTACATTAACTATGCCACAGCTGCAGTATTTCTCCAGCTTTGTCTGCTTTGGCTGCATTTCAAAGTCTACTGTACACAACACGCAGTCCCATGTGAATTCTGCAAATTAAACCTTGCAGATCAGGGCATGGCTGAATCTCTGAATGGGTTCTTCACTGTTCCCTTTATGAGGGAGGATCATGGTACTATTCCAGATCCCACAATCAAACTGACATAGGTATCAAGGGAGTGTGTGGAGAAGATAGAAGTTAGTAGAGCAAGGGTCATGAAGCAAGGGGACAAAAAAAGTTTGCTCTGTCACTGCTTCTCAAAAATTGCATTTTACATAGAGGCAAATATTAAACTGTAAATTCATACTTCATACTTTTAAAACTGAAAACCATGTTTATAACTATTTGTCCAATCACTTTTGTTTTGTTCCTTGCTCAACACATGGGCTGATAAAGATGACATTTGTTGCCCATCGCAAGCTATGCTGAGAAGTTATTAGTGGGACCTCCTTCTTGAGCCACATGTGTTACTCTTTGTAGTGACTTGATACAACTGGGTGGCCACTTTAGAGGGTAGCTAAGAGTCAACATGTCACTGTGCGACTAGAGTCACAAATTGAGGCATATATAGATCATGCACTTATCAGCCATCTCAGGGTAGGATGTTCCTCCCCATGAACTAAGTGCTGTGATGGGCATGAAAATCGGAGTTTGTTCCACTGGCTGTAATGGTGGGTTTTTGCACTGTATCATTTGCTTCCTGCCTCATTAAATATGCACACACGGGAAACATACTAGATCGCTGGTGGGTGGCCTCTGATTCACCTGCCCCACTGTGAGCTCACTGCTTCCTCACACCGGGCACTATATTTATAGTGCAGCCACACACTTCTCAATGCCTGCAGCCCAAAACTGCTCCACTGAAGACATGGTCCCGAAAGCCAAGAAGATAGCAGCCCCAAATTCAGTGACACCTTACTGGAAGGCCTTTAGATTCAGTCAAGGCCTGCCACAATGTCCTCTAACCCCCCATCTGGCCACAGGAGGTCCAACAAGCTCACCAATCTGGCTTAGGAGGCATTGGCAGCAGTGATCAGTGCCAATGCTGCACAGAAGATGTCAGGCACCCAGTGCAGAAAGAGGATAAATGACTTCATCCATGCTGCCAGTATAGTCAACCATCTCATCACTCTCAACTCGCACAATCACAATCCCATCACACATTCACAGGGATCTCACTCATTGCCAGCTCAAGGGACATCACCACTCACTCTCACACACATTCTCACATCTCCGTCTGGGCTCATCTCATCTGGAGATCGTGTCCTCCTTCTGCCCATGGCTCCACTCACCACCCACACATGCCAGGCATCCTTATCAGCTGCCCTGGCATGCAGCTAGCTCACAATCTCCATCTATCTTTATGCAAGACAAGATCGCACACAATCGCAGGGAGAGGTCCCAGACCGGGTGTGGAGGGTTGAAACTCAAAGTCCTCTCTCAGTTCACGAACAGAGCTATTGAGCTGGGCAGAGAGGATGTGGAGCATGCCTGCAGCAATGGTGTGGTAAGTGGCCAACACCCACATAAAGATCCTGCACCAGCTCATCCCTCAGACAACCATACTGTGCGTGCATTGTCCTGCTTACAGTTGCCTGCCCTGCACTGATTATCTCTACCTTTTTTCATAGGAAATTCAGCCAAGCGCCCAATGGCCTCAGCCAGCCAGGCCCTTAGCTCGAGCCACAACGACACCTCAGATCCTGCAGAAGACCCGTCACCGCACTCATGCAAACCCTCTACCTGTGCAGAGACACACACCTCAGTGGGGTCTGGTTCTAGAGCAGGCTTGGGGTCACAATCTGCTGAGCACAGCACACAATTTGGCCCAGAGCAGGTGGAAGCAGGGACATCCATGGCCGCCAGCACTCAGAGGACTGCTGGAGGCCACGATTCTTAGAATCTGAGTCAGATGATGAGCATCCAGATTCAGTCCTAAATCGGGTGAAGCCAAAGTGACAATCACAGGAACATCAGGCCAGGATGTCAGCCTCATTTCTCAAATTGCAACAGACAATGGAGAAGTCCGTCCGCATTCGGTCTGAGGTGATAGCGCCAGCATACCAACGCACCCAGGTCAACATTGGCAGGATGGTGGATGCCCTGGAGACCTTGGTCCAAGACATCAGTCCTGCATTGGTGCAGGCATTGCACTCCATCGCTATAGCCATTGGTGTCACCCATCAGTGGCCATGTGAGAGGGAGGCAGGGCACCTTGATCTCACTCCAGCTTTCCCTTTTCTTCAAGGAGTCATCCAAGGGCCTTCGGGCACCCATAGGGAGGTGGACCAGCAGATGGACACCCCGGAGCCATCCACCCAGGTGACACCAGGAGTGTCCAGCCAATCCCAATCACTTCTTCCTGTGACCCCATCACCTCCAGCTAAGGAGGGTCCACCTGCCTCACAGCAGGACACCCAAAACAGGTCAGGGCCCTCCAGATCTCGGCCTTCCAGAGGATGCCCGCTGAAGTCATCGCAGGCAATAGGGTGTAGCAGTCAGTAGGCTACCTCCACCTCCACTGTGGATGTTGGAGGAGCACCTAGATGTAGCAGTAGGGTTAAACAAAAATTTTAAAAATTTAGGAGTACAACAGTGGCACAGGTGTTCACAACATGTATATATGTTCACAGATGTAAATAGAATTGCACCCGTTTCTCCTCTTGTGTATGCCTCCTTTTTATGATAAGCTGTGTTGCTGTCCATCAGATGTGATACCATGGTGCCTCCCCCCACTTATCGTCTATGTAGTAGTGTGCTTCCACATCACCACAATGTGTGCCCCTTTTTCAGATAATTCTCTACATCAGTGATGCCTCGACCTTAATGTTAAGTATGCTTGTGAAAGGAACCTTGTTCTCATGCTTTGCAGGGTTATGTCACGTTTATTCTCAGCAGTGTAAGACTGAGGCAGTCTGCATCCTTGAAAGGTGAAGAAGAGATGTGTTAACGCATGGAGAAGGGTTATAAATCAGGCAACTCCATGTGCTCTCTCTCTTCCGGCAGGGTTTTCATGCTTTGAGCCCATACTCAGAGTTCATGTCCATTCCTGTCTGCCAACCACGTTTCCAACATTCTGAGTGTACATCTGCTAAGCTCATCAATAAGTGGGAGCACCTTGTACCTCAAGGTGTCAAAGCTCTGACCCTCTCAGCCGCATTATTTTTCTGGCGCTTGGTCTTACAACCTTGAGCATTTCTCAGCCTGTAATTGTCTGGATTGTGGCTACAAGGCACTCGTCACAGTGTTGGGATGTAGCGCTGTGCATCCCATCACCTAAGAACTTGCTGAGACATGTGGTGCTAATTGCAAATGGTGATTTTTGGCAGTAAACAGAGCCTTTGAGCATGCTGTGGAAATGCACATCATAGTTTTAGATGACCTTGAGGGGAGCAGTGGTATAGGAGTGAGGATGTATTGAAGCTGATGTCTGTTCTTTATTAGCAACATCTTGTCACCATGACGGCTCCATGGTGTCTGAGAATTTTGGAGTTTTCAAGTGCCAGGGCTGGCCATGAGGGTACAAAGTGTGTCTTAAAGAGGAGGCATTTTAATGTCTGGGATGCAATTGGTTGAACGTCGTCATCCTCAGGTAGTCCACATGCATAGTAAGGTGAGGATAAAAGCAGACCAGCTTCCCAAACTGAGAGTGCCAGATGTTAATGTGATAGAGAAGAAGGTGACACAGAGGATTGCGTTATCTCTGATTAGATGCAAACTTGTGGGCGCGTGTACTTCATGGCCTTGGCCCAAGTGATGAGGTAAGAGTGACTGCCCCTGACATCAAGGCAGCATTTGACCAAGTGTGGCATCAAGGAGCCCTAGATAATCTGGAGTCATGGGAATCAGGGGGAAAACTCTCCACTGGTTGGAGTTATACCTAGCACAGAGGAAGATGATTGTGGTTGTTGGAGGTCAGTCATCTCAGCTCCAGGACATCACTTCATGAGTTCCTCAGAGTAGTGTCCTTGGCCCAACCATTTTCAGCTGCTTCATCAGTGATCTTCCTTCCATCATAAGGTCACATGTGGGAATTTTCACTGATGATTGCACAGTGTTCAGGACAATTCGCGACTCCTCAGATGCTGAAGCGGCCCATGTCCAAATACAGCAAGACCTGGAAAATATCTAGGCTTGGGCTGACAAGTGGCAAGTAACATTCGTAACACACAAGTGTCAGGCAATGACCATCTCCAACAAGAGAGAATCCAACCATCACCCCTTGATGTTCAATGGCATTACCATCACTGAATCCCCCACTATCAACATCCTGGGAGTTACCATTGACCAGAAATTGAACTGGACTAGCCATATAAATACTGTGGTTCCAAGAGCAGGTCAGAGGCTAAGAATTGTGCGACAAGTAACTCACCTCCTGACTCCGCAAAGCCTGTCCACCATCTACAAGGCATAAGTCAGGAGTGTGATAGAATTCTGCCCACTTGCCTGGATGAGTGCAGCTCCCACAACACTAAAGAAGCTTGACGCCATCCAGGACAAAGCAGCCCACTTGATTGGCACCACATCCACAAACATTCACTCCCTCCACCACCGACGCATAGTAGCAGCAGTGTGTACCATGTACAAGATACATTGCAGGAATTCACCAAGGCTCCTTAGACAGCACCTTCTAAACCCATGACCACTACCACCTAGAAGGACAAGGCCAGCAGACACATGGGAACACCACCACCTGGAGGTTCCCATCCAAGTCACTCTCTATCCTGACTTGGAAATATATTGCCGCTCCTTCACTGTAACTGGGTCAAACTCCTGGAACTCCCTTCCTAACAGCACTGTGGGTGTACCTACACCACATGGGCTGCAGTGGTTCAAGAAGGCAGCTCACCACCACCTTCTCAAGGGCAATTACGGATGGGCAATAAATACTGGCCCAGCCAACGAAGACCACATCCTGCGAATGAACTTTTAAAAAAGTGTCACCTATCAGTTTCAGCAACGAGGTTACACAGAATGTATTGTCCCATTGCTGGAGATGGATCTCCTTAAGGAGCTTTGACAGGTTGAAGGCATACAGCTATGATCCCACTGAGGATAGTGGAACAGCCCCTGGCTCTTGTAGGCTGCCATTGCGACTGGGATGCTTGAGAGATGCTTGAAGAGGGAACACCTTCTAACGTCTGATGCCGGGACTCCCTCAATTAGGACACATGCTTCTGAGGCTTTATTATCTTTCAAAGGATCAGGACAATGGTGAGCCTGATGTGTAACTATTCACTCTCAGATTGAAGTGCATGGTTGAAGTGAGAGGAATAGCCAAGCTGGTGTTCATTCGGGCCCATGATGGAGGGCACTTGTCTAAAAGGGTACTCACTGCAACTCGTCATCCTCCTCATGGAATCTGGTGACAATGAGTGCCTCACGCCCACACCTGCCTCATCTGGCCTGTGCTATGGCCTCTTCCATTACTGCCACATCTTCCTCAACCTCATGACCCTCATCCCCTTCGATGTCCTCCTCGTTGGAGAAGACCTGCAACTCGTCCATGTCGGCATCTGGCAAGTCCTCCCTCCTTTGCAGTGCCAGGTTGTGCAGCTCACAGCAAGCCACAATGATCCATGAGACCCCCTGGGAACTGTACTGGAGTGCTCAACCAGATCTGTCCAGGCATCGGAATCGTATGTTTCAGATGCCCATGGTCTGCTCCACCAATGCTTGGGTAGTGGCATGAGCATTGTTGTACCTTCTCTCTGCAGGATTCTGTAACCACCACACTGATGTCATCAGCCTTGTCCTTTGCTAGTATCCCTTGTCAAAGATGAGCCAACCCTGGTTCCTGTGGTGTCCCTCAAAGATGTCTGGGATCTGCGATCTACTCAAGATGTATGAGTCATGGATCTTCCTGGGTATCTGGTGAAAACCTGCATGATAAGTTTCCTTTGGTTGCAGACCAGGTTTACATTGAGCAAGTGGAAGCCTTTTTGTTTGTGTTGGAGTGCTTGTTGCCAAAGAGATTTTATAGCTACTTGAGTGCAATTATTGGCATCACCTGCACTGGAAATTGTTGCAAAGTCCACTGCTCTGGCATCCTGGTTTGCTTGATCACTGTAAAAGTTGATGTAATTGTGGGCCTTGGCAAAAAGGGCGTTTGTCACCTCGTATGCGGAAGCTTGAGAGATTCCGCAGAGGTTCCAAGTAGAGCCCTGGAAGGAACCACTCACATAGAAGTTCAGTATGGTGGTTACTTTAACAGCCACTGGCAATGGATGTCCTTCCAAACACTGTGGTGCCAATTCCTGGAGAATGTGGCATATGTGAGCCATGCAGAGGCATCCACGACACTATCTCTCACTCATCTTCAGATGAGACATGCAAGTTCTGTACATCTTGTGAGCCACCTACACACAACGTGTCTGTGAGCCTCATCCTCTATGTCTGGAGCGGGCCCTGCTGCCCCTTGGTATTGAGGGTTTAGCTCCTCCCTCTGGCGAGCCTGTCGCCTCCGTCGCAATCTTCTCCTTCTTCCCTCCCACCTGTATGCAATTTTGCAGGCAGCAATTAACCCAGGCTCCATCTTCCTGATCGTCTCCTCTCTGCAGCATCAACGAGAAACAGACATGAGTCAGCATTAGCCTGCAAAGGTCCTATTTCTGTCAATGACTCAGCAATGAACGTGGGTTCAAGGGCTTTGTTCCAGTGTCAGAAATTAATCGCCCCAAAATTCCAGGCCAGTGGGGGTTCATTTCAAGGTGTGCCTTCCATTACACCACTGCCCCCACCCAACCTCCCCAACCAACTGCCTTGAGATTGCTTTGGTCAGGCACTTGGATATGTTGCTTTCAGCCCAGGTGTTTGACCCTGGTTGTAAAACACATCTGATGATTGTCCAGTCACCCAATTGCTCTGTAGTGTGTTACCGCTCTGGGGAATCTCCATGCTGTGAGCAAGGAGTTAATACAAGGAGATTGATTTGTGCCACTTTGCGGGATTAATCTTGCATGAAAGCACATCATAGCTTCACTTTCCTGATTCCTTGCATTGTCATTGAAAGGCTCATTACATGTCTCCGCTGTGCTCATCTCTCCTCATTTAGGAATGCATAGTTCAATTGGATACATCATTAAATGGCTCCCCCAGTCTATGCACCTGCCCTCCAATTGGCCCCAAGCAGCCCTCACCAGCACCACTACCATATAGAAGAACAAGGGCAGCAGATAGTTGGGAACAGCACAACCTGGAAGTTCCCCTCCATGTCACTCACCATCCTTACTTGGAAATACATCACCATTCCTTCACTGTCGCTGGGTCAAAATCCTGGAACTCCCTTCCCAATAGCACTGTGGGTGCACCTACACCACATGGACTGCAACAGTTCAAGAAAGCAGCTCACCTCCACCTTCTCAAGGGCAACTAGGGGTGGGCAATAAATGCTGGCCCAGCCAACAATGCCCACATCCCATGAATTTTTAAAACAAGAAAAAAAGTATCTCTTCATTTTAATTTTTTACTGCTCCATCTCTGCAGGCTGGAAGATGGTAGTGCTGAGGTCTCACTACCAGACTAGCTTGGGCTCTCCCTGTGTGAGTGTGGAAATCCCTCCCATTATCCTGCAAGAGCTTAATGCTCCAGTTTCCCTCCCTCCATGGACCTCTCAATCCTCCTCCTGTATTCCTTGATCCTATCGTGATTGTGGTGAATATCCCTTTGTTACCCCTGGTCCATGATGAGGTAGATGTGCCTATGCCCCTTGTGGACCACTCCCCTCCCTAACTTGAAGATGCTTGCACAGTCTGACGTATACCCCCTACCTCCTGACACTCTCGAACGCCCCCACAATACCTTTTCCCCATCGAAATGCTGCAGATGCCTACCCTGACTGTGCCATCCACAGTCCAGTATAATACCAGAAACCCTCCAGGGCAAATGCACATGATGTTATGACAATGCGCTGTACACAATATGCTGGGCACGACTGACCTGCCTTGCCCCCTGCCTGGACTGGGACAAAGGGAGTCTTTGCATGCTCAACGTTGAAGCACTTCTTCATTCAGTGATCCTCCCATTCTGGCCCAAAATCTCTTTTGTCATTCTTTAACCAACTTTCTCACCTACGCCTCAACCCCCTCCTATGGCACCTCCCCATGCAAACGCAAAATATGCATCTCCTGCCCCTTCACTTCCTCTCTCCTCATCGTCCAAGGGCCCAACACTCCTTTCAAGTGAAACAGCATTTCACTTGCATTTCCCCCAACTTAGTCTACTGCATTTGTTGCTCCCAATGCAGTTTCCTCTACATTGGAGAGACCAAACGCAGACTGGGGACCGCTTTGCAGAACACCTTCGGTCTGTCCACAAACATTATCCAGACCTCCCTGTCGCTTGCCATTTTAACACTCCACCCTGCTCTCTTGCCCACATGTCTGTCCTTGGCTTGCTGCATTGTTCCAGTGAAGCCCAATGCAAACTGGAGGAACAGCACCTCATCTTCCGACTAGGCACTTTACAGCCTTCCGGACTGAATATTGAGTTCAACAACTTTAGATCTTGAACTCCCTCCTCCATCCCCACCCCCTTTCCGTTTCTTCCCCCTCCCTCTTGGTTTTTCCAATAATTTATATAGATTTCTCTTTTCCCACCTATTTCCATTATTCTTAAATGTATTCCCCCCATGGTTTATTTCACCCCACCCCCACTAGAGCTACCTTGCTTGTCCTGCTCTCCAATCTTAATTAGCACATTCTTCTAGATAATATCACCACTTTCAACACCTCTTTGTTCTTTTGTCTGTGACATCTTTTGGTTATCTCCTCCTATCACTGCTTGCTTGTCCCAACAACGCTACCCCCCCCCCACCTTCTTCCACCCCCTCCTCTAAACCAGCTTATATTTCACCCCTTTCCTATTTCTACTTAGTTCTGTTGAAGGGTCATGAGAACTCGAAATGTCAACTTTGCTCTTCTCCGCCAATGCTGCTAGACCTGCTGAGTTTTTCCAGGTATTTCTGTTTTTGTTTCTCCCCATCCTGGCACTGAGTATGCTTCCCCCCCACCCCCCCTCCAGTCATGTGTCTGAATGCACTGTTCCCCACTCTTACCCTCCAGTGGAGCCGTTGCCCTGCAGCCCTTTCCTTTCCCTCAGATCAGTTTCCCCCTTCCCCATTGGAGCCCTTATCCTGCAACTCCTTCCCTTGCCTCAGGCCACTTTCCCCTTCCCCCAGTGAACACCTTATCCTGCAGCCCCTTCCCTTGTCTCAGGTCAGTTTCCCCCTGTTCCCCAGCGGCGTCCTTACTCTGCAGCACATTAAAAGCCACCTCTGCCTTACCTGCCGGCCTGGTAGGTAGAGACCTGCCTCTGACACCCCTGAAAGGAATGTGGTGCTGCCTGTGAAGCCTGGAGCTGAGTCTGAGTTGCCGCAAGCGCTACACGATGCAAGGCAGGTGAACGGAGCTCGAAGTCACGAGCAAAGTGCAGGTCACCAGGTGCACGTCACCTATATACTGTTGTGAAACATGTCTGTCTAATTGGATGCTGAGGTGCCCTCAGGTGGGGGCTGATTCCGGCGAGCAGACCTTATAACAAGATGCAAATGTATTTAAATGAAGTTCCCGATGTGCTGTGGTGGGAAACACTGTGTGCCATTGGTGGCTGGAGCGGATGATTCCGGACTGCCTTTACAACGGCAGTAAACTGATTTTTTCGATCTTGCAATATTTTCCACTCCCACTCGCCATGACGCCCGCCGTGGGCAAGGCCGGAAAATCCTGCCCTGAGAACCCATCGAACCGGAATGGAAGCAGTTCATCCTCAATCCCGAGGAACTACCTAAGCAGAAGGAGGAAGAGAGTCATATATAGGTAGACCAGTCAAAGACAGTACGTTTCCACCCCTAATATAAACCAGTTGTGAATTCACAAATATCCAGTAGCTTCACAGTCACTTTGACTTCACCTTTTTTATTTCCACCTTTTGTTAAGCTGAATTCAAGTTCCCAAACTATCAGGGTGGGATTTGAACTCACATCCTCCAGAGTATTAGTCCAGGCCTCTGTCTAGTAACAATCATTATACTACTACACCCATTGCTTTCAAGCTTGGGTAGGCAATTGAATATGCAGATCAATAGTGGGACAGTTCATTGCTTGCACTTTGAAAACACAAAACCTTAGTTTACAATGGTAAATCTCCTCAAGTCCTTGGTAGAAGTTCTACAGAATGAACTATATATGCCTGGTATGAAGGCTTCTATTCTTTTTGGACAAATGTCATCATTTATTTCCACCCTGGAACATATGCTGGCTCCCTCTGGCATTTTCAATTGGATGAATTGCATGGGAAATGTATGACAATCTGAACGTGCAGAGTAATTTGCATTTTCCTTTAGTGTTGGCAAAGAATTTCCTCTGTACAATACAAGGTCACTTCCTGTCAATTCCACTTCCGCTACACTTTAGGATAACAAATCTAAGAAAGAAGGGGTAGATTCTGTTCTTCAAAGATATTGCTTTATTCATTTTTCTTCTCTTTAGGTGAAGGGTAAAGGCACATAGTACAGGAAAACTTCAAATTGAAAGTAGTATCGATGAAAAGATAAAGTGGGAAATAGTGGTTCGGTGATATCAAGTTTAACAGGTTATAGGAGGATTGGGAAGGTGTGCCCCCTGTTTTGAAGTCCTATTAAAAAGTGCATTAAAGTAGGAGACAGTAATAGAATCATGAGAATGCTACAGTGCAGAAGGAGGTCATTCAGCCCATATTGCCTATGCAGGCTCTTTGAAAGCAGTATCCAATTAGTCCTGCACCCCTGCTCTTTCCCCATAGCTGTGTAAATGTTTCCCCTTCCAGTATTTATCCAATTACCTTTTGGAATTTACTATTGAATCTTCTCTCAAACATCTTTCCAGGCAGTGCATTCCTGGTCACAGCATGCTCCATAAAAAAAATTCTCCTCATCTCTCATCTATCAAAATGCTCCACATATAAGGAGTTACTTTTTTAGTGCAGTAACTGTGGTAAGGAAGGTACATGCAGTTGCTATTTTTCACAAGGAGATGAATGGTCTGTTAAGATGTTGCTAGCAATGAGAGGAATATTGCTCAGCACACCAGGAGACCTCAACTGTTCTTTGAACAACGCCACAGGATTTTTAACATTGGATTAGGAAAACAGGCTTTGATTTTTATATCTCAGCTGAGAGACAAGATCTCCAGCTATGCAGAATTCCCTTTGTGCTATATTGAAACATCAGTCTAGATTAATGATTATGTGCTTAAATCACAGAGGGGTTTGAGTTCACAACGGTCTGACTTAAGAGGCATGAATCCCACCAACTAAGCTGGAGGAGTTGCAAAACCAAGCGAGAGAATTTTAATGTTTCTTTAAGAAAAAATAAATAGCAGAATAAAAGGTAAACTTGAGCGCAGCTGGGAAAGATTAAAGAGAGGGAAACAAAATAACGGAACTCAATCTGGAAAGGAAACACAGCGAAAAACTTTTCAGAGAAGAGCTGATTCTGTCAAGAATGCAAGGCAAAATTACACTCAGGAAACAAATTTGAAGATCTAAAATAGCCAGCGCAGCCACATCTCAGAGTTACAAGTCACGACATCAAACAGAAGTGAACATAGCACCAAAGATTTATATCTGATTCGAGTTTCTGACTCAAGTTTGTCACATTATTTCTCAGAACTCTGATGGCACAATAAAGATCCGCTTGCCTGTGTGTGTTCCTGTATTTATTTTCTCTTCCATTTGCTTTTTTTTTAAGCTGTGTGCTTTATTCTGCTCTGGTCGCTGTATCTGTACTCTATGCTCTACTTTGCTGTATTTATGTTTATTTTCATTCATTTTACTGCGTATTTCATTTTTAAGCTTTGTGGTTGGTACTGGCATTGTGATATCTTTATACATAATTGAAATTTTGTGGTTAGCGTTCTAAAAATTTCAAAAGTCACTCCTCTCTTGACTGAGATATAACCATATGGTTCTTTCAAATATAGACCAACAGGAAATATTGCCATTGATGCTTACCAGCCCATCTTTAAAGACATAACAAACTTAATTAAAGAAATCTGAAATAAAAACAGAAAACTTATGAGTTAAAATCACCCAATACATCTCACCATGCATTCACCGTAAGCTTCTCTCTTCTTGCATTTTGGACTTGCTTTCCACTACATTCCATGAAATCCTAGGCCCGGATTATCGCTCCTGTATCAGGTGCACAGAATCAGGACATTTCCCTGCTCTGCAAGCCCAACCCATGGAAAAGACCAGAAGTTGAGATTTTCATTCCAGGAGGAATGGATTAGAAGTGCGGAGGCTGCCTCCCTGCACATGTATAATTCCGGGGGACATCTCCTGGGGTGTCCCTTGAAGGGGGCACACAGGCTTAACAATTACAAATTGCAATTGAACTACATCAGACCTTATTAAAGTGTAATTGTAGTCTATTTACAAAAGTGTAAGAAACTGAACTGGACTAGCCATATAAATAACTACAAGAGCAGGTCAGAGGCTAGGATTCATGTGGTGAGTAACTCACCTCCTAACTCCCCGAAAGCCTGTCCACAATCTACAAGGCACAAGTCAGGAGTGTGATGGAATACTCTCCACTTGCCTGGACGAGTGCAGCTTCCACAATACTCAAGAAGCTTGACACCGTCCAGGACAAAGCAGCCCACTTGATTGGCATTACATCCACAAACATTCATTCCCTCCACCACCGATGCGCAATAGCAACAGGGTGTACCATCTACAAGATGCGCAGCAGGAATTCACCAATGTTCCTTCAACAACACCTTCTAAACTCATGGCCACCACCATCTGGATGGACAAGGGCAACAGATAGATTGGAACACCACCAACTGGAAGTTCCCATCCAAGTCACTGTCGCTGGGTCAAAATCCTGGAACTCCCTCACCAACAGCACTGTGGGTGTACCGACACCACAGGGACTGCAGCAGTTCAAGAAGGCAGCTCACCACCACCTTCTCAAGGGCAACTAGGGATGAGCAATAAATGCTGGCCCAGCCATCAAAGCCCACATCCTGTAGGTGAATGAAAAAAAATTAACAATTATAGTGCACCCGTGTAACCACTTGTGAAATCATAACTTCTTAATCGTTCACTAATTCTAGGTGCTCCACCGATATCCGCAGCAGGGGTGCAGGCACCATGTTCACCAGTTGCTCTGGTGTCTTGGATGATCTTGGTGTCCTCTGGAGACCCAAGGCCGGAGGGCTTCAGCTTATTTTGGCTCTCCTGCTGTGGGCAGCTGCTTCCTCTGCACTCACAAAGCTGAAGGGGTCCCAGGCAAGGGGAATTCTGAAGGGCTGGACACCCTCAGAGATTCCTAGTGGAGTCCCCAGGGGTGTCCTATAGCTATTCCTCCTCCCTTTGAGTGCCTGAGGGCCCCTGCCTGACACCTTGAGGCGAAGGGGCACCTGGAGGGAGGTCGAGGTGCCTTGCCTCCTTTCGCGTAGCCACAGCAAGATCTCACCCATGGCTACAGCAATGGAGTGAAGGTCTGTGCAGTTCTCTGATAGAAACTTGGCATTCTACAATTAACACTCCCTTTGCCTTGTGTCCATGGCATCTTTTTCAATCTCTCCTTAGCCCCAACCTATGGCTGACCTTCTATCCAGCTTCACCAACTCCACACCACTTAAGCAGTATACATTTCATCACATTTCTACTCCTTTTTAGCTCTGAAGAAGAGTCATGCAGACTCAAAATGTTACCCCTGTTTCTCTCTCCACAAATGCTGTCAGACCTACTGAGATTTTGCAGCATTTTCTGTTTTTATTCCAGTTGGTCACACCTGCCTATGTGTTATTCAAGACAGCAATGATGTTAAACTTTTATTTGGGTCATGCATCACTACATGTTTCTGGACTCTTCTGGAATATTTCATGTTCTATCACTGGCTTTGAATACAATGATGATTGCAATGATATGTAAGTTTTTTTGTTTATTTTAGATTGGTGGTTTGTCTCATAGGTAATTCCTCCTGTAATTCTGGATGTCTAAATATCATGAATTCATGTGCTATGATCACCAATGCCTTGAACCAAAGGCCAGGGGTGTGGTCTTTATATATTTCCTACACAGGGCACCACAACAGGGCACAATATTATAATTTGTGGTCTAATCAATAATTTGTACAGGTTTAGCATTACCTATAGTTTTGTACTTCTTAACCACTTTTATAAAACCTAGAATTTCAGGTTCTTTTTAGTTTTATCAACTTGAATTAGTTTCAGGGAAAAGGCATTGAGTCATCTGTAAAATTCTTTTTGTTCCCTCTTGAGACAAGGAGTGTTTCAATCCATAAGAGAAGGCAGGTGATCCTCAGGTGGCCATCTTTTTGTAGTCCTTTTGTTTTTTAAAAAATATAAAATATTGAATGAGAGTTTATAATACACTGGAACATGACACCATCCTGACTTGGAACCGTTTTGCTGTTCATTCCTGTCGCTGAATCAAGAACCTGGAACTCCCTTCCTAACAGCACTGTCGGTGTACCTACACCACATGGACTGCAAAAAGGCAGCTCATCACCCCCTTCTCAAGGGCAATTAGGGATGGCCAATAAATTAATGCTTGCCAATCGCATCCACATACCAGGAATAAATAAGTATTTTTTTATCTCAGTAATGTGGATTACTGCATTACATATACGAGTTCTATTCAGTCTTGTGTGTCCTCTCACTGTTCTTGCAGTTTTGTTAATGCAATGAATTAAACAAATTTAGGAAAGATAGTTAACAATTAATGTAATGCTTAGTGTACTAATTCCTACACTAAAAGAATCTTAGTAACCAAGAAATTAATACAATTTTCTGTGTTAACTATTCATTATCAATTAGACAAATATAATATGACTTAGTCAGTTGCTGGTGCTCATCTGCACTTGAGACCGAGGAAATTGAGTTTCATGTTGCATCTCACTGTGCTATATTTGGCTCAGGAGTGCTTGATGTTGGCACGAGGTGCCCAAAATTATTAAGTGTGACAAATTAACAAAATGGAGCAAATTGACCATTAATTTCACCTACCAGCAAAAAAGGAACATCAGAATTAACCACATGAACTTCATATGATATGTTTTGAGAATACTGCACACCCTGGAGTGAGTACAACCATACAATCACATATGATTGTTATCAGTTACTAAAGTGTTATCAATCACTGAATTTATAATTGTGGCATCATCTGAAGTCTTAATACATTTGTTATCAGTTCCAGGAAACCATAATTTTCTGTATAGTGCATCAATGAAAAAAGACCATAATTTATATTTTATGGGAATTTGGCTGGCAAAGTAGATTCACGCCTTGGGACTGAATTTGGTCCTATTGTGAGGTTGGTAGTGCGAATGTTATTGTAACCTAAACTGTTTGATGCAAGACTGGCAATCCAGATTTGGGCATCATCTACTTCTAGGCATAAACTATATATATAAGTGGTATAGTTGGTTCCTTAGGTTCTAAGTTTACTCCTAGCCATGGAAAAACAAGGTAGACATTCAAACACTGGAGGCTGTGAAAAACTACAAAGCTGATATGTCAAAGGTCAAAGTAATGAGCAGTCTGGTTTTTCAGTTTGTAAAGCAAGTTGTGATCTTATAGACACATACATGATAGTTATGCGTATAGAAAAGGGTAAATCTAGAATAGTTAAATTGAGGCAGTAGTGGACACAGATTAAATCGGTAAAAGATAAATTTAAGACTGATATCAGGAAGTAATTCTTTTTAAGTTCAGTCATCAGTTATGTTGTGAAAAAGGCAATCAAATACCACACATCAAGATCCCACACACAGCAAGCAAGAACATGAAAAAATTAATTTTTTGATGTTAGTTGAGAAACGATATTTGGAACACTTGGAGATTTACTGTTCTGCTCCTGTTAGTGCCAGGGGATGTTTCATGGCCACTTGAGGCAGATCAGGCCTTGGTTTAATATCTCATCTGAAAAAAAGAATTCCTCAGTACTGCGCAAAAATGTCTCCTTAGATTATGTACTCAAATTCTAGAAGGCACCTTGGAACTATGACCTTCTGGTTCTAACACAAGAATGTTGTTAACTTGGTCAAACTAACACCTTGACTTAGGCAGGATTAAAATGAATAAAGATTCACTTCTTCAAAGTCAATAATCAGCAAAACTTGAAACACTTGAAATATTGAAAGAAACTTGGGCTGGGATTTTCCTTGTCCTCCAGTGTTGGTTGTGTTTGGTGGCATGAGCGGACAATATTTTGCAATCGGTTTTACAATGGCGTGAAACCAATTTGCAGTTGGCTGCTGTTTTTCTCGCCATCAGATGTCGAGACATCATTGTAATACATCAGCAAATCATTATTAGGCCATCTTGCCAGACCTATCCCCCAACTACCGACTGGATTGTCCGCCCACGTCAATGGGAAAACAAGCTGACATGTTTCACAACAGCATATAAGTGACGTGCACCTGGCGGGCTGCATTTCAATCAGGACTTAAAGGTTTGTTTGCCTACCTTGCTTCGGTCAGCACTTGCAATCATCAGTGCCAGGCTTCACAGACAGCACCACATTACTTTTAGGGGGGTTCACAGCAGATTTCTACCTATTAAATCAGCCATATGTGGATGGCCTTTCAATGGCTGCAGAGCAAAGTCTTGCTTGGGGAAAGGGGAGAAGTGGCCTGAGGCAAGGGAAGAGGCTGCAGGACGAGAGCTATACTAGGGAAGAAGAGTATCCCAGAGTGGGTGTGGGGGCACATTTTAATCTGTGAAAGTGACCTCGAGAAGGTTAGGGCTGAAGAAGAAGTCTCCAGAGGAGATGAGCTCAGGTGGGCTTGTGAGGGCATGTGTGTGAGTATGGGTGGTGATGTCCCTTGAGCTGGCAGTGAGTGAGATACCAGTGAATGTGTGATGGGTTTGAGTTTAGAATGATGAGATGGTTGCCATACCCTGGTTGCATGGATAATATCATTGATCTTCTATCTGCATTGGATAGCTAACCTCTTCTGTGCAGCACTGGCATTGAGCACTGTTGCTACTGTCTGCCATGCTGGATTGGTAACACCGCTGCCCACCCTGCAGCCAAAGCAGGGGTAGAGGACATCAAGGTGGGTCTCCAAGGCGTCCAAATGGCATTCCAGTGATGCATTTTTAAACCTGGAAGCTGCAGTCTTTTTGCCTTTCGTGGACATCTCCCCTGCAGTAGTTGTGGGCTGGAAGCACTGACAGGTGTGTGCATGGCTGGACTTTAACTATGGCACCCGGTGTGATGAAGCAGCGAGGTGATGGTGTGGCGGGAGAATGAGAGCCCGCCCACCATAGAAACAGTGTGTTTCCTGGGAATGCATAAGTAATGCGCAGTTTTAGGATGATACACCACGAAAACCCGTCATCACAGCGGACGGGTAAAACATCCAAATCTGGGACGATTCCGCCTTTGGTATCAGATCTGAACTGTTGTTTTTTTAAATCTCTTCTGATCACTGTCTGGATTTTAAAATAACAGTTAGTAAACCAAAGCAAGAATAGCTTATTTCTTTATCAGAGTAATTTATGGTTTTCAAGCACTTTGGGATGTCCAAAAAATGTAAAAAGACACTACATAAATGCAAGTCATTTATCACACCACAGCTCTGCAAATGAGTCACTCAGTATGGATTAGATGGTAGGGATGTTTGTAACTGAAATTTGCCTTGTTCCTTCTAACTCTGCTACAGAACAAAGTGACCCACTGAGGTCTACATGTTTCCCTATGTTATACTGTATTTATGATGTTGAGCACAAGTATGTTCAGCACAGATTTGAGATGGCACAAATCTCAAAGAGATTTTTAGCATTCTATTTTCCTCGCTGGCTGGTTCCAGTTATTTTTGCTAGGAAGAAAGCAAACCATTGTCACATCCAGCAGCTCACTAACCTGTGGTCATATACCAAAGCAAAAAGGATGGTGGGGGAGGGTCGGAATTAGAGAGATTTTAACAAACATAATTTGCATTCTTGGCGGGTAGACTGATAATTACCAACATTTGCTAAACATAAAACAGTCCAAGATTTTCAAATCCCAGTAAAGATGAACAATCCTGGCACCAGGAATACTGGAGTTCCATTTTAAGATATACAAGGCCAGTTTGGACAAGTTTTACTGGTACCCTTCATTTCCCAAGTTTTAACTTTTTTTTTCCCCTCTTAACATTACGGATCTATTTGGAACGTAGTTAACTGAAATGTAACTGGAACCGACTTTGGACACAGACTAAAACTGAAGGCAAACCCTTGACTTAAGAACCAATCAGCGCAGCGGAGAGCAAGACTGGCGGGAAATGTAGGGAGCGGAAATGACGTATGGATGGCCATAAAGAAGCCCCATCTCTCAACGCGAATGGAAGGAGGGATGCCAAAAATCAAACAGAGAAGAGAGCGAGAAAGAGAAGCTCGAATAATTTCAACAGCGTTTTAAGAATTGGAAAAGAAAGCCTGAATAAACGCGTAAGGTTTTATTTATTTTTTTTGGTTATTATTGTGATTAATTTTCCCCTTAATGTTGACCTGTGACCCGACGCTGACGTCCCTTAGCGACGGCGGCTGGAACACATGGTAACACCGGGGCTGGTGGTATGGGGGATGGGGGGGTGGGGGGTAAGAGGCAGAGACTGAGCACCAGCAATAACTACCATCAGCAATACTGCTCGGACTTTAAATGAACAGGCGTCGCGCTGTGAGTAATAAAACCTCCATATTATTTGATTCTGCTGGAAAAAAGTGCAAAATATTTTGAAAGAGAAACACACAGACACACACAGTCCCACCTCCCTTTAGGTGACTGCAATGTTAAATTCATTTTAAAATTTACCCGGTGAAAAATTGTCTTGTGGACGATGGTCTCTCTCTCAAACAAGAGTCAAGGAGGCCGGTGCTTTCACCTCTCTTGAGATCCCATCTTGAGTATGAGGCTGCTCCTTTCCTTTGTGTGAGTGTGTGTGCCTCTCTCTCTCCTCCTCCTCCCTCTGTCATGCTTTTAGACTCTGCGAAACAAATGGGAGGAGATTTTTTTCACTCTGTCTCTCCCTCTCCAAAGTGCATTTGTACAGGTGTCTGGATTATAATTTTTTTATATGCCTTCTGTCATGAATGCTGCGTATGGTATCTGAAGGAAATCTACAAAGAGGGCTCTGCTCTCGCAAAGGTTACACTGTAGCTCCAAAGGAAGACTTGTATTTATATAACGTACTTCCAGGAAGTCCCAAAACTCTTTGTTGCCGATGAAGTACTTTTTTAAAAAAAAAAGTAATGTAGGCAGAAGAATCTCTTTTAAATGACTAATTTAGGTCAGAAGATATAATGCAATGCAAGTTTTCCCACCTCTTTCCTACGCTAGTTTCTGAAGCTTGCAATTTTGCAATATTTTGTTACATTGTTTAAATGTTGTAACACTCAATTTGAAGGGTTTGTGTCCACTCAAAAGCTTTTAGCTGTTATCTTCAGCAACAGCTTCATGAATGTTGAGAAGGCTGTCAATGCCTTTGTGATATATTGCTTTTAAGGTGATTTAAATGGGCCTCTGAGTCTTATGTGGAGGGAATATTTACAGTTTGAATTTGTACATCATTCTGGCTTTCTTGTTTTTATGGTTGGGAAGGGTAAGAGATATCCTCACATGTAATGTGCTGGGTTTTCTATTATTATTGTTTTGTTTGTGTTAACTTGCCTTGCTGGTGTGATGTTGTGGATCATAGGTGAGTACGAGTCAGCTGTTCTAACCTGTATTTATGATTTGAATCTTAGATCAGCTACTTGGATTCAGAGGTGAGAGTTTTTACACATATTTTAAAGGAAAAGTTAAAGTTTTATCCTTGGGCCAGACAGTTCCCTTTTAAATGCTTAGAATTAGCAATCTTTTTAAATGTTGACGTGGAAATGTATAGATTTTATATTTTGCTTTTAATGCGAAACATTATATCTTGTGTTTAGAAAATGTAGTTGATTGTGAAAATTGTGGAAGTGACCGCTTTGCAGGGCAGTTGTATGCCTCCAAAACTTTTTACTGCTATCATTCTAAATTTCAAAATATATTCTATCAGATTTTTAGATGGGTCAGTGGATAATTTTACTGACTTGTTACTGAGTGAAATAGAGACTTGTTGCAAAGTGGAATTGGCAAGGGCCCTGGGAGAAGGTCACTTGTTCACCCTCTAAGCTGGAGAAGTGTGTGCCAATTTTTGTTTTTATGTTGGGAGGGGAGAAGTGAAGTATTTATAGTTGAATACAGTATTAGACCTGAGCTTGCTTCATTTACTGTAACTGGTGGTTCTTTATATTTAAAAATCTTGACCTGCCAGCTATGGTATTTGGCGAACAGGTTGGAGGTCTGTGTTGTAAGCATGTGGTGGCCCATTTAACAGACCTTTGATAAGGTGGGTTTGGACAGAACTAATTTGCACAATTGGTTGTAATGGCAGGTGGATGGTAAATGCCAAGCTGCCCAAATCCCAGAGGAAAACTTGAAGCAGCTGCCACAACTATTTGCAATTTGTAAATATTTCAAGATGCAGGCTTTGAATCCAGTAAAAAGGCCACCAAGTCACTTAGGTTTCTTACAAAACTAAATTAAACCATTATTAATAGAAGAACTGATTTTAAGCACATATGTCGATCTACAAATTACTACTATGATAACTTCGAAATCCCCTAATTATTCTAACCCCCAGTTACACCTTCATTAAGGCAAGAGTAAGACACAATACCCTGAACAGTCAAATTTAAAGTGAGTTTTCCTCACTTTGGTTCCTTATGGACAGCAGCTGGAGGCTTTTCACACTTTTGTGTTAGATCTTACAATGCCTGCCTTTACACACAACCTTCTTTCCTTTATACATATTTTTCCCTTTGAATGAAATTCCCATTGTTTCACTATGTCTTTGGACTTTACCCCTCTAATAATAAAAATCTGTCATAATACCAATTTTACCAGTAATCTTTGGGGAAAAGTAAACACACGGTTTCTTAACTTGCTAGGTGTAACATTTCGTCCCCTCTTTTTTGAATTCAAGATAGCCTAGTCTATTTAAAAATACAAATGTTCCTTTCACACCTTGCATTCTAAAACTTCTCCCACATTTACCTTTTTAACATTTCAAACCTATCTTTCTGATACAAAGCCTTCAGACCAGTGGCCTTTCATTCAGTTAAGTAATAGATCCCCACTATTACTCTGCTTTACAATACATTCAAATAACATTATGAAAATTATTATATCTTCCTGACATGGTTTCACAAATTCTTTTGATTGTTATTAACTGGGCATTGTGGATAAGTGATGCTGCGTTTCTCCCAATTTTCAACATTGTGTATGATCCAGCTGATGGTATTTTGAAAGTGTGATTTTAAGATGGTAATAATTGTGTTGTAAATAAAAATGCAGTGAAATGCTCAAGCACACTCTTGCCTCCAGCTTTGCCTTTTGTCATTAATAAAATCCTGACTCTCTCCCAGCTTGTCATGCCCCTTGGTGTGGTCCCTATCTTCACTTAAGTCCAAAGGATGCAGAGTTGGACATTTACAGCACACACTTTTTATACTTCTTCACTGGGACAGATCTGCTGATCAGGAAAAAAATGGCTGCTGAGACAAAGAAGAAAGTATTAGAAAGAGTGACTAAAAATTTGGTCAATGATGTGGGTTTTAAGGATAGTCTTAAATTACAAGAGGGAGGTTGAGAAATGGAGAGATGTAAGGAAGTGAATGCCAGAGTTTAGGGCCTAGAGATTTGCAGCCACTGCTGCTGATAAAGGGGCTAAGGAAGGCACACCAAATTTAACTGTTGGGACAGGAGGGGAAGATATTGCCAGAGATCCTTTAGCAGTAAGAGTGGAAGCAAGTGAGGGTGGACCCACCAAACTCAGCAATGAAGGGAGATGCTGGACAAGAATGGTATGGTGGACAGTGTCAATGGCTGCTAAGAAGCTGAAAAGGATGAGGCCAGACAGTACATCATGGTCACAGTCGCCAAGACTATCCTTTAATTAGGGACATTTTGATGTTGTAGGTGTGGAAATCTAATTGGAGAGATTCAAACATGGAGTTGTGAAAATTAAGGATACAAATTAAAGACAAAATGTTTTAGCCCTTTATATAGGACAGTAGTTTCAAAGACAGAGGAGTTAAAGGTGGCTTTATGCCGAAGAGTGTGATGATTTTGAAAGGGAGTGGTAACGTAACAAGAAGAGAGGGAAAAATTTACTATAAAGCAAAATACTGTGGATGCTGGAAATCTAAAATAAAAACAAAAATGCTGGAAAAACCCAGCAGGTCTGGCACCATCTGTCGAGAGAAACATTATAATTGAGTCCAACATGACTCTTCTTCGGAACTTCCGAAGAAGAGTAGTTGGACTTAATTATAATGTTTCTCTCTCCACAGATGGTGCTAGACCTGCTGAACTATTTATTATGTCAGTTATCATGAGAGTCAGGAATGAAAGTTGGATGAACATAAGTTAAATGAGAAAGGAGTCAAAGGTGGGTTTCATGGATGATAATCTGAGACGGCATGAAAGAAGATGAGACAGCAAGTTGAGAAAGATGCAGGTTTGGGGCTGGAGCAAGGGCGAGCTTTGATTTTCTGTGCAAGAGGAAGGGAAGGATGTGTTAGAGGCAGCTGACTGGATGGTCTCAATCATAATGCTAAAGAAGTCCAAGAATTTACGTTTGTCAGCACCACTAAACAGAATATCTGGTCGTAATCTGATTACTGGACTTTGCAATGTACTACTTGGATACTGAATTTGTCTGCATAATAGGGATTAACTTTTCAAGAATTATTCATTGGTTGTAAGTGCTTTGAGAGATCCTGAGGTTGTAAAAGGTGTAAAAACAAGTTCTTTCTAACCATCAAATGAGAACCTGTGGGTGGATGTGGCATGGATTAAAATGTAGTTCCTAAAGACCGACTTCAGTTGATTTCTTCTCCATGTCCTTCCTTTCAATTGGGCATAAGTCCACAACACATAATTAATTACCCACTGCGAAATAAGAATTTGCAGACCAACATTAAGTCAAGTGACTGAATTGTTTTCTTTGAAGAAGAGAGGTGTTTAACATACTGAAAGATATGAGAAAGGAAACAAATGCAGATTATTCAACATTAGTAAATAACTGCCAGAGGGGAAATAAGCACATAACTGGCAAACCAACAGCAGGACAAAGAAAGAAATGTTTCCATTCAGCAATAAATGTATTAGATTCAAATCAGAAGTATTCAGTACTGTGGATTGAGCTGCTCTTTTTTTTTTCAAAAAAGTTAAGTTAATTTGTAACTTGCAGAATGTTATTGCTTTATTTTACTTCTGTTAAGGGACCAACGTTCCAGTTATGTTAAGATCGTGGGAAAATCACATATAAAATGTAACTGACCAAAGTTAAATAATATTGGATGATATGAAATTGAAACTGCTTAAATAGTTTTGAGGGTCAGAAAGAAACTTCAGGATTTTTTTTGGAAGGTTAACTAAATTGGGTAGAATTGATGTGTTTAATGCAATAGGCTTTCCATAATTTGTTCCTAACTTTGCAGCCTTGGTGTGTCAGGCAGTACAAACTGCAGGATTATGCAAATGAATGCTGATTCCATAGAGGGTGGTATTCTGAGGTTGGATTAGTGTTTTTTGGAGGTTTAAGGAATATTCTTATGCTAGCATTTGAACCAAAGAGCGGTGAGTTGAATGTATAGCTGCCAATGATTGGGTGGACAAAGGGGCTCAAGTCAGAGTAAAAATCTAATTCTTAGAGGCTTGTAGGGCTGGAGAGAGGCAGGGTGAGGTCATGAGGGGATTTAAACATGAGTGAATTCACTCATCGGACAAGACAGTAACTTGCTACAAAGGTTGATGACTGTTACTGGAAAAGTTCTCCTAACATCTAACCCAGGTCTGTGCTTATGTAACTTGTATGCATGTCCTCTAGACCTTCATACCAATCTTATTCAAATAGTGGAGCCAATGGACTCAACTATAGTTCCTTCATTATTTTAAAGATTTCAATCAAATTATATGTAACCAATGGCTTTTCATTCAAGAAATGTGGCTTTGCTAGCAACGCTCGTATCATCAGAGTTTATTTTTAAAATTCGTCGAAGGCCCTACTCTGAACCTTTTCCAGATCCTCTTTTACCCACCATGGAACTAAAACTCGTGGCCCACCCTGTTCCCATATTCTAGATGAGACCTAAGCAAGGTCTTATAAAACAAAAAGCTAAGCATTGTCCTTTACTATTGGCTTTGCCAAGCAATGCCTTCAAAAACAAAAACAGAATTACCTGGAAAAACTCAGCAGGTCTGGCAGCATCGGCGGAGAAGAAAAGAGTTGACGTTTCGAGTCCTCATGACCCTTCGACAGAACTTGCGTTCGAGTCCTCGAACGCAAGTTCTGTCGAAGGGTCATGAGGACTCGAAACGTCAACTCTTTTCTTCTCCGCCGATGCTGCCAGACCTGCTGAGTTTTTCCAGGTAATTCTGTTTTTGTTTTGGATTTCCAGCATCCGCAGTTTTTTTGTTTTTAATGCCTTCAAAAACTCTTGTTCACTTTTGGTACAGTTTCGAGGCACTGGTTGGGAATCTTTAGGGATCTGTTTACTATAACAGGTAGCATTTTTCCTATTCCGCAGTCTTTAGTTTGGAACAAAAACAAAAATTGCTGGAAAAACTCAGCAGGTCTGACAGCATCTGTGGAGAGAAAGACAGAGTTAACGTTTTGAGCCTGTACGACTCCTCTTCAGAACCCCTGAGTGATATCCAGACACTTTCAATTAACCCTGTTTATTTGCATAACACTAGCTTTACCTATACTAACTGACATCGAGAGATGCAGGTCATTTCCCCAGTACTTCTAGACCTGATTTGTATTTGTTTCTTCTCATCCAATGTCTTGGTACTCACACAAATCTTTGTCATTGGCAAACCTGTGAATAGATCCTTTAACATCTTTATTCAGATGATTAATAATGTTTCTGAACGTCACTAATTGTTCTGCTGCTTCTTGCAGGACAACAAAAGTAACTGGTTTTCATGTACAAATACTACCATTCATAACAATTATCTAATGAATGGAATGCAACCAATATCTTTCAACCCAAGATCTGCTTCCAATCCCACAGGATTCTCTCTCTAGAGTAGCCCATTGTGACATCTTGTGTGAAATGGCTTTTAATGTAGAATTGCATGAAAATGTCAACACAAACAGGCTGACAAGCCTAACCAACAAATCAGTTTCACCATTTATCTACGACTTGGCAGTAGTCCTAATTGCATGTGCCTGTTTGATTGCCATATTGCTTTATTCCTCATCCTTTAGCCATTGGGATTGCTTAAAATACCCAAGATATCATTATGGGTGAGTTAATACGCTAGAGCACTTGGATTGAATTTTGGAAGTGCAGATGGTGATGTGGAAATGTGTTAAGTCAAGGAGATATTTGCTCACACCAAAAGCTATAGTCTAAAATATTTTGAAAATTGCATTTGATGCAACGTTTTTGCTGTAAGATGCTCCTCAGAACTGCTTCAACGATAGAAGACTTAACTTTGAAATGCAATGCTATCTTAATTGAAAACTGCACCCAAAACAGGCATATTATTCGGAAATTATATAGCAAGTTACATCTTAAATGACTGTCAACATAATTTGCTCATTGGAAATACAGCAGTCAATATGACAATTAACAAAGGCAAGTCATTTTGGGGCGAAAGAAATCAGTGATGAAGCATGCTTGAGATGCCTTGCACAAGGCTGTTTATTTGTTTTCAATGTCTTTTTGCTATTCTAGTTTGCTGTTGTTAAAGCATAACTCTTTCTTGTTTTCTTATCTTCTACTGCTGTGTTGTGACATATTTAGTTTGCTTCAGCTGCTTCCAAAATTTGCCTGTAGAATTCACTTAGTCCAGTTTTAATCTCTTGCAGTCTCAGGAATGCTGTAGTGGTGTACACATCTGAGCAATGATTGTATAAAAGCTGTTTAAATACACGTTCATTGAATCATTAAATCACATGTAACTGTTCAGATGTTGTAATGTTTGATTTTAAAAATTAAAGATTCAGTGGATTGATTATCAAGAATAAACTTGCATAATGTTTTCACCATAATAACAGCAGTTAAAGTAAATTCAGAAAAGGAAGATCCTGACTTGCCAATCTCTGGTTTTTAAGTAGTAACCTTCAAAAAGAAAATTGGTAAAAAATTACATACTTTCTGATCAATTAAAGCAGCATTTAGTAAAATAATTTGCATTTACATATGTACTCAGGTCATCCAAAGTGCTTCACATTTATTGAGGTGTAGTCTCCATCGGTATCCAGCCGAATGTAGATTACATCCAACGATAGCCCACAAACATCCAGAGGAGAAATAATAGCCAGCACAGCACTTAGATTTAATGCAATAAAGAATCCAAAGCTGCTTCACAGGGGCATTATCAAACAAAATTTGACAGAGTTCCATGAGATGTTAGGATAGAAAAGAGGTAGGTTTTTAAGCAGCCTCTTAAAGGAAGAGATAGGTAAAGAGGGTCAGGAGGAAATTTCAGATCTTGGGGCATAGATAGCTGCATGGGCACCAATGGTGAAATGCTGCAAATTGGTAATGCACAGGAGGCCAGAATTGAAGGAGCACAGATACTTCACAGATAGGGCTTGGCAATGGAGGTTATGGAATGGACTGTAAACAGTAGCTTTGGGCTTCCCAATATTTAGTTGAAGGAAATTTGTGCTCATCCAGGGTTGGATGCCAGACCAAACAGTGTGACAAATTGGAGACAGTGGTGTAGTGGAGAAAGACGCGGTGAGTTAAAGTTGAGTGTGTGAGTGAAACCTGACATTGTATTTTTTGAGAGCATAGGTATCACAACTGACAAAGCTAGTAAATGATGAACCATATAGCCAAAACAATAGACTATAAATCAGAGTAAGTCATGCTCAAATTATGCACTGCACAAATCAGAGCACATCTTGAAAACTGTCCAGTTCAGGCCATTGAGCATGCACTCGTAAGCTGGAGGCAATTTGGAGATAAGTTAGAAGGCTGATCTCTAGTGTCAAAGTTCTGAGTTATGAGGAATTAATGGGGAGATCTGGAAGTACTCAGCACTGTTTATGTTTCCTAATTTTCAGGAGTTGGTCTTCGTGGAAATTTTAAAAATGGGGGCTTTTTATAAAAAAAAAGAAACCAAAATTCAGCTGGAACTTGGTCAATAATTTTGAATGCTGTGCTAAAAGTTTGAAAGTACACTATAGTCCGATAACACACAATATTGACTTTTTTATATTCGTTCATAGGATGTGGGTGTCATTGGCTAGGCCAGTATTTATTGTTGATTCCCCCATTACCCTTGAGAAGATGATGGTGAGCTGCCCTCTTGAACCACTACAGTCCAGGTAGTGTAGGTACACCTATGGTGCTGTTAAGGAGGAAGTTCCAGGATTTAGAACCAGTGACAGTGAAAGAACGGCGATATATTTCCAAGTCAGGTTGGTGTTGAGGGGACCTGCAGGTGGTGGTGTTCCCATGCACTTGCTGCCCTTGTCCTTTTTTTAGGCGGAAGAGGTCGTGGGTTTGGAAGGTGCTGTCGAAGGAGGCTTGGGGAGTTGCTGCAGTGCATCTTGTAGATGGTACACACTACTGCCACTGTGTGCATGTGGTGCAAAGAATGAATGTTTATTGTGCTGGATAGAGCGTAATCAAGCAAACTGTTTTGTCCTGGATGGTGTTGAGCTTCTTGAGTATTGTTGGAGCTGCACTCATCCAGGCAAGTGGAGAGTATTCCATCAACTCCTGACTTGTGCCTTGTAGATGGTGGACAGACTTTGGGGAGTCAGGAGGTGAAATACACGCAGCAGAATTCCCAGCCTCTGACCTGTTTTTGTAGCCACAGTATTTATATGGCTAGTCCAGTTCAGTTTCTGGTCAATGGTAACTCCCAGGATATTGATAGTGGGAGAATTTAGTGATAGTTAAGCCATTGAATGTCAAGGGCAGATGGTTTGATTCTCTCTTGTTGGAGATGGCCATTGCCTGACACTTGTGTGGCATGAATACTACTTGCAACTTGTCAGCCCAAGCCTGGATATTGCCCAAGTCTCGCTGCACATGGACATGGACTACTTCACTATCTGAGGACTCGTGAATAGTGCTGAACATTGTGCAATCATCCACAAATATCCCCATTTCTGATCTTTTATGGTGGAAGGAAGGTAATTGAAGCAGCTGAAGATGATTGGGCCAGGGATACCATTCTGAGGAACTCTAGCAATGTCCCGGTACTGAAGTGATTGACTGCAGCAACCCCAACCATCTTACCTCGTGCTAAGTATGACTCTAACCAGTGGAAATTTTTTTCCCCTGATTTCCATTGACTTCAGTTTTGCTAGGGCTCCTTGATGACACACTCTGTCAAATGCTACCTCACCTCTTGAGTTCAGCTCTTTCGTCCTTGTTTGGACTAGGCTGTAGTAATGTCAGGAGCCCTGTGGCCCTGACAGAACCCAAAATGAACATCAGTTAGCAAGTTATTGCTGAGTAAGTGCTGTTTGATAGCACGGTCAACGATCCCTTCCATCATTTTGCCAATGATTGACAGTAGACTGGAGTGGTAATTGGCTGGATTGGATTTGTCCTTTTTTTGTGGACAAGACATATCAGGGCAATTTTCCACATTGCTGGGTAAATACCAGTGTTGTAGCTTTGCTGGAACAGCTTGACTAGGGGTGCGGCAAGTTCTGGAACACAAGTCTTCAGCACTATTGCCAGATTGTTGTCAGGGCCCATAGCCTTTGCAGTATCGAGTGCCTTCAGCCATGGGATCCCCTCTAGGCCAAGCTCTTGCAAACAACTTTATTTCTATGAGAAAACGTGTCTTTGATGGAATGATACCTAACCTCCTACTGCTTGCATATTTCTGATATGTGGATGATACATTTGTTATATTTAAATCTGCAGCTGCATGCATGTAATAATTTCCTTACATGTTTTAATGGGTTCCATCCTGCACTCATATTCACTTATGAAATGGAACAGTCAAATGAACTCCCCTTCCATGACATACTAGTTGAAAAGTCAGCCAGGGTCTACCTAAAGCCTACCTTCACTGTCAAAACACACTTTAGGATTCTTAGTTCCGTGTGCTATATATCGGCAACCTCAAATAGGACCCGAGCCATTTGCTCACCATGCAAGCTTGATGCTGAAACAGGGCGCATCAAAGGCATCCTGCAGAATAATGGCTACCCTGACCAGATCATTTTGTGCAGTATTTTGCACAAACTCTTGAACAAGTGTAAGGCTGCTGCTTTTGGCCCTGAAATGTGCACAGTCTACTTCATATATTACCCTGGAAAGGCAAGATATCTCAAAAATTGAGCAACAGGTGAAACTATGCAGTAGCAACTCTAGTGGTATTAGACACTAACAGGATGGTGCTGTCAAGCCAAAAAGACATTTATGTCCCCTTCTGCCTATCACACAAATGAGTAATGTGGTAAATGAATTTCAGTGCCAGCATGTTGCAGGCCCATGTCCCAAAGACTGACGGATCGTGTCAAACAGCATGTCCCTTCCGCTATGAAGTCTCAAGAATGGAATGAATCTGGATGGACCACCCGGCATCAACCTAGGCACTGGAAACAAAAACTACAGTTGTAAACTCAGCCCTGTCAACCCAACAATGTCCTCCTTACTAACATCTGGGGGCTAGTGCCAAAATTGGGGGAGCTGTCATGCAGACTAGTCAAGCAACAGCCTGACATAGTCATCCTCACAATCATATCTTGCAGAGAATGTCCCAGACACCACCATCACTATCCCTGGGTATGTCTTGTCCCACCACAGTCAAGAGGGAGTTGCCCTGGGAGTCCTCAACATCGACTCTGGATCCCGTGAAGTCTTATGGCATCAGGTCAAACATGGGTAAGGAAACCTCCTGACCACTGAGGGTGGCAAAGGTGCAGAATGTACTCGGGTGGGGGACTTCAATGTCCATCACCAAGAGTGGCTTGGTAGCACCAGTACTGACAGAGCTGGCCAAGCCCTAAATGACGTAGCTGCTAGATTAGGTCTGTGGCAAGTGGTGAGGTAACCAAGAAGAGGGAAAAACATTAAGATAAAAGCAAAAAACTGCGGATGCTGGAAATCCAAAACAAAAACAAAAATACCTGGAAAAACTCAGGTCTGACAGCATCTGCGGAGGGGAGCACAGTTAACGTTTCGAGTCTGTATGACTCTTCAACAGAACTAGGGAAAAATAGAAAAGAGGTGAAACATTGTTTAATAAATGCTTTATTCTTTGTTAAAAGTTCATCAAACTCCTGTGAATTTGTTCAGTAACTTTCCTCTTTCTAAAAAAAAAATCAAGCAAGGGTTCACCCTGGGATCAGACTTGTCCAGTATTAACATCAGTTGGAATTGTAACATTAAAAAGATGTTGGTTTACTTTAAGTTAAGCTGAGTCAGTGTTTACCACGCTAAAGGTGTATTATGTAAGTTGTTTATCAATTGTGCCTCAGTTCCAGTAGAAACTACTGTTTGTAATTCAGCATGGATTTCACACTAACTGGAATATGCATGCCTATTTGGTCTTAAATTCTTCATACAAAGTTGACAGCCCAAAACTGTGTTGCTGGTTTGTCAGTTTTGGGCCAAGACATTCAGCTACCTTTGTCTCCAGTGGAAATATTTACATTTCGTTGGGTGTGGTGCTACCTCCAGAGGTATCCACGTTAATTGCCTCTTTTAGTTATTCTCAGACTCTCCGGAGACAGCAGCACTCACTCACTTTAGTGGGATACACATTTGTTTCCCATTGATGTAATTGTAAATTGGCACAGAAATGTCATTCCATGTTTACTATATCCTTGGCACAAGACATTTTCCTGTTCCTGTTGTGTTTTGAAGCCATCTGATGATTTTGATTTTATGACATGTATTTTGGTGTCTGTATGAACCATACATATAATTCTGCAAAATGTTAAAAATTCCAGACTGGGTTTTAGGCACTTTAACATGCATGCTCTGCTCTGGGCCAGCTGAAGATGAAAGGAATCTTTCTAATATGTATTTCTGTGCTTATTTATCCTTTTGTTTAACCTCTTGTATTCATGAAGAAAAACTGATATTGGTCTGGTACTTTGAGCTAAAAAAGAAGCCAGCAGTGTATTTAAAAAAACACAGATTTGAAAAAACTGTACCCAGGATTTACTGAGTTGGAGAGAATTTTGAACTTTGACTTTCCCATTTGCAAGCAATTAATAAGTAGCTAGTTATCATATTGATTCTTCATATACGTCAGTCAGAAGATGCTACAGAAACACAGAATTGTTACAGTGCAGAAGGAGGCCATGCAGCCTATTGTGTCTCCGAATGAGCATTATGACTCAGGGCCGTTCTTCTTCCCTTTTCCCCGTAACCCTGCACATTACTTTTATTTAATTAAACTTCCAATGCCTCGATTGAACCAGCTTCCACCACATTTTCAGGCAGTGCATTCCAGACCCAAACAACCAGCTTTGTGAAAAAGTATTTTTCTCACATCACATTTGCTTCTTTTGCAGGTCACTATCATTCTTGATGGTTTTACAAGCAGGAACATTTTCTCCCTATCTGCTCTGTCCAACCCCCTCATGATTTAGAACACCCCTATCAAATCTCCTCTTGGTCTTCTCCCCTCCACGGAAAACAGTCCCAACTTCTCCAATCTGTCTTCATAACAAATTTTTTGTCCCTGGAACCATTTTTATAAACCTCTTCTTCACTGTCTCCAATGCGTTCAAATATTTCCTATAATGTGGCACCCAGAACTGTATACAGTACTCCAGCTGAGGCCTAACTAGTGTCCTGTCCAAGTTCAGCATGACCTCCTTGCTGTTGTACTCTTTGCTCCTATTAATAAAGCCCAGGATACTGTATGCTTTAACTGCTCTATCCACAATGACTTATGTACATGTACATCCAAGTCCCTCTGCTTCTGTCACACCCTTTAGAGTTGTACCCCTTTATTTTATGTTGTCTCTCCATGTTCTTCCTACCAAAATGCATCACCTTGCATTTCTCTGCATTGAACTTCATCTGCCATCTATCTGCCTACTCCTCCAACTTGTCTCTGACCTTTTTGAAGTTCTACATTGTCCTCCTCACAGTTTATGATGCTTCCAAGTTTTGTATCATCCACAAACTTTGAAATTGTCCCCTGTACACCAAGATCTAGATCATTAATATATATTAGAAAAAGCAAGGATCCCAATACTGAGCCCTGGCGAACTCCACTACAAACCACCTTCCAGCCTGAAAAATATCCATTGACCATTACTCGCTGGTTGCTATTACTCAGCCAATTTTGTATCCACGTTGCTACTGCCCCTTTTATTCCTTAAGCTATAACTTTTCTTACAAGCCTGTTGTGCGACATTGTATCAAACGCCTTTTGAAAGTCCATGTACACCACCTCAACAGCGTTACCGTCATCAACCCTCTCTTCAAAAAACCCCAAGTTAGTTAAACACAATTTTCCCTTAAGAAATCCATGCTGACTCTTCCTAATCAACCCACGTTTTTCCATTTTGACTATTCTAAACCAAATAATTGTTTCAAGAAGCTTCTCCACCACTGATGTTAAACTGACTTGACTGGTCTAGTGATTCTGGAATTCTTTACTGTAGAGGGCTGTAGAGGCTGGGTCGTTAAGTATATTCAAGACAGATAGAGTTTTAATCAGCTAGGGAGTCGAGGGCTATGGGGAAAAGGCAGGAAAGTGGAGTTGAAGATTATCAGATCAACCATGATGTCATTGAATGGCCCACTTCTGCTCCTATGTCTTATGATAATTGCTGGGGTTATCCGTACAACATTTTTTTGAACAAGGATGTCATTCTCCAATCCTCTGGCATAAGCCTAGAGAAGACTGAAGGATTATGGCCAGTGCCCTGCAATTTTTACTCACTTCCTTGGATGCCTCTCATCCAACCCCAGCGCCTTGTCAACTTTAAGTACAGACAATTTATCCAATACCACATCCTTATCAATTTTGAACCCTTCTAGTGACAAAGTTTCTTCCTCTGTCACCATTGCTTGGGTAGCATTTGCTTCCTTGGTAAAGACAGATGCAACGTATTCACTTAACACCTCAGCCATGCCCCCTACCTCCATGTGTAAATCCCCTTTTGGTCCCTAACTGGGACTACTCCTCCTTTTACCACCCTTTTACTATTTATTTGTCTATGGAAGATATTGGGATTCCCCTTTATGCTGGCTGTCAGTCTTTTCTCATCATCCCTCTTCGCTTCTATTATTTGCTTCTTCACCTCTTCTCTGAACCTTCTGTATTTAGCTTGGTTCTGAATTGCATTTTCTACCTGACACTTGTCATAAGATTACTTTTTCTTCTTTATCTTAATTTCTATCTCCTTTTTCATCCAGGAAGCTCTGGATTTGTTTACCCAACTTTTCCTTTTAAGGAAATTTACCTTGACTATGCCCAAACTATTTCTTCTGTGAAGGTAGCCCATTGCTCGGCTACAATTTTTCCACCAACCTTTGGTTCCAGCCTATCCAGACAGCTCTGTTCTTGCCCTATTGAAGTCAGCTCTCCTCCAGTTAATTATTCTTACTCTGGATTGCCTATTTGTCCTTTTCTGCTGTCCTAAACCTTATGATACAATGATCACTGTCTACTAAATGTTACCCCGCTGACACTTAATCTACTTGGCCCAGCTCATTTCCAAGAACCAGTGTCTAGCAGTGAAAATTCTGCTGAACACTCTTTAGGAACTCTTGTCCCTTTCTGCTCTTTACACCACCAGTGTCCCAGCCTATATTCGGGTAATTTAAGTCCCTCATTATAATTACTCTATAACATTTGCATCTCTGTAATTTCCCTGCAGATTTGATCCCCTACATTCTTCTCACTGGTTGGCAATCTATAAACTACACCGAGCAATGTAATTGCACCCATTTTGTTCCTTAGCTCGAGCCAAATTGATTCTATCTTTGAACCCTCTGAGACATCCTCTTTCTCCAATATTGATCTCCTTAACCAATGCAACCACCTCTTCTCCTTTTTCTTCCTGCCCTACCATTCTTGAACACCTTGTACCCAGGAATATTTAACACCGAGTCCTGCCCTTCCTTAAGCTAGGTCTCTGTTACTGCCACAACTTCATAATGCTGCATGGCAATATGCACCTGTAACTCACCAATCTTATTTACTATATGCCTTGCATTCACATACATGCAGTATAAAACAAAAACAGAATTACCTGGAAAAACTCAGCAGGTCTGGCAGCATCGGCGGAGAAGAAAAGAGTTGACGTTTCGAGTCCTCATGACCCTTCGACAGAACATGCAGTATAACCCTGGTTTAGACTTTCTCCTTTACACCGACTCTATGTATTAACTTACAATGCTCTATTCTAGTGCTATCCCTGTCTCCGTGTTTTGTGCACCTTGGTATTACTCTTCGTATTTTCTCTCCTGGTTCCCACACCCCTGCTGAGTTAGCTTAAAGCTCCCACCCCAACGACACTAGCAAAACGCCCCACAGGGAACTCAGTCCCAGCACGGTACAGGTGCCATTTCTCCAAGAGCCAGTCCCAATATGCCAGGAATCTAAAACCCTCCCTCCTGAACGATCTTTCCAGCCACACACTCATCTGCGTTTTCCTCCTAGTTCTGTACTCACTTGCATGTGGCACTAGGAGTGATCTGGAGCTTGCTAATTTTCTACCTAGCTCCCTAAATTCTGTCTACAGGGCCATGTTCCTGCCTAAGTCATTGTATCAACATCACCACGATCCCTGGCTCTTCACATTCTTGAGAAGAATGTCCTGCAGCCACTCGGTGACATCCTTGACCCTGGCATCAGGGGGTCAACATACCATCCTGGAGTCACTTCTACAGCCACAGAAGCACCTCTCTGTTCCCCTAAATAACAAATCCCCTATTACTATTGCTCTTCCTTTCTTCTTCCTCTCTCTTATACAGCCGAGCCACTTGTGGTGCCACAAACCTGGCTCTGATTTGCACTCTTCGAAGGAACTGTTGCCCTCAGCAGTGTCCAAAACGGAAAACTGATTAGTGAGTAGGGCTCCTGCACTACCTGCCTGGTTCTCTTGGACTGCCTGGCAGTCACCCATTCCCTTTCTGCCTCCATGCTCCTAACCTGCGGTGACCACCTCTCTGAATGTGCTATCCATGTAGCGCTCAGCCTCACAGATGCACCATAGTAACTCCAGCCGCTGCTCTAGCTCCGAAACCTGGTTCAAGTTTCTGTAGCAGGCAGCACTTCCTGCACATGTGATTGCCTAGGTTACCAGTAGTGTCCACAACTTCCCACATATTACAGGACACGCATTCCAAATGACTGAGTTGCCTTGCTGTGTCTTAACTTCTTTTGCGTTAACTTTACTTTGGCCTACTTATATTACTTTACGTTACTGGCCCTGACTCCCCTTATTCCTAGTGCTTCTTGTGCAAATCCAAGTAGCTACTTCTCTACAAGTAATACGGTTTTCTAATTTACAGCTATTTGAAAATACTCCCTAACAGCATTTCTTACCAACCAATGGAGTTACGGTTTTCCTGTGATGTCACTGTTTTTTTCAAACTCAGCTCCTAAGGTAAGGTTTACATTTCTGCTCGGCTGATCCTGTTCCTGACTTAGAATAATTCCTATGTATGCCACACTCATTCCCCTGTGCAGCATATTCCCACGTGAGCTTAATTTGCCACTTACTTGGTCTCCATCTCACTCTGGCATAGTCACCGTCTCCTTGTGCGCCCCTTACTGATTGTGCAGTTTGAAAAACCTGTTTTTTTTTTTTATAGACCCTCTGAGTCACTAGTTAGTTTAACCCCCTGCAACAGTAATTAACACTACTTAAGCCAACCGCTTTCAGGTGATTGACAGATAACTGCAACTCTAGGCAGTTCTTTTTTAAATTATTTATTCATTCATGGAATGTGGGTGTCGCTGGCTAGGCCAGTGTTTATTGCTCACCCCTAATTGCTCATGTTCAGAGGGCATTTTAGGAGTCGACCACATTGCTGTGGGCCTGGAGTCACTTGTAGGCCAGACCAGGTAAGGACAGCAGATTTCCTTTCCTAAAGGACATTAGTGAATCAGATGAGTTTTTACAAAAATCAACAATGGGTATCATGGGTATCATCAGACTTTTAATTCCAGATTTTTATTGAATTCAAATTTCACCATCTGCCAAGGTAGGATTCGAACCATTACCCTGAGTCTCTGGAATACCAGTCCAGTGACAATACCACTATGTTACTCCCTCCTACTTAACAAACTAGCCTAATTTATGGCAGGTCTTGATTTTTAATCTGTAGTCAAACCTGAAAAGGGCTTTCCAGAACTTACCATGTGAGCCTAATTCACTACTTACTCGGTCTCCAACTCACTCTGGCATAGTCGCCTATCTCCTTGCGTGCTCCTTTTTCTAATAATTCCAAACTAACAATTCCTCCTTCCTATCACATCTACAAGATTCAGTAATTAAGGTTTCTTCGTAGAACTGATCATGGATAATGCATGAGGCATTGCCTTTGTTTCCTTCCTCTCTTGTCTTTGACGGGGGTCTCCTTGTCCTCGCTCTTCCAGTGCTTTCATTTACTCGGTTTTGGAGAGGTCAGTTTGTCCCTTGTGTGTCCTCTTATCCCAATCGAGGCATAGCACTTTGACGGTACCTGGCATTTGTTTTCTTGGCTTAGCACTTCCATATCACATGTGGACTCCAACAATTGTAATGGCATGTGACTTTTGGTTCAACCATGGCCCCTTTCCTGGTAGAAGAATGGCCATCATTGCTGGTGTTGGGAAGTTGATCTACATTACTGAGCCCCGAGGTAGTTCTCAGTAATTATTTTATTCTAACAATTTTCTGTTAATGAACAAATCTGCTGGTGTGGTTATTATGCCTCATTTATAGCAGTGAGAACCAAATAAACTGACTTAGCTCCCTGTTTTTGACACTATAGCCTTGCAGACCCAACAAATTTGGGTTTGCATACAACCAACAGTTGTGCTGTTTCAGGTTATTTGCAGTCCCATAAATGTTTACGTGCTTACATTGTATGCAACTTGAAGATTATGTCTGTGGCTTTTTATAATGCGGCTTGAAAAAAATCACTTTTTTTTTTCCCCTGTGATGCTTGAAAAATTGGTATGATGTGTAATTTCCAGATTTTGGATGACACAATGAATCTGATGGGCTGCTATCATGGAGAAAGTAATATATGGTGTGAAAAATACACTCAAATCATCATCCTGTCCTTGCTTGTAAAAACAAAATACATTAAATGGAAGCATTTAATTCACTTCTGATGACTAGAAAATGTTCAGGGCTATGGGGAAAATGCGTTGAAGTGGGTCTAGGTGACTTGCTCTTAGAGAGCCAGCACGGATAAGATGGGCTGACTGGCCTCCTGTGCTGTTACCATTCTATGATTCTATGATTCTATGATTCTATGATTCTATGATTCTATGATTCTATGATTCTATGTTTCTATGTTTCTAATTTGAAAGAAAAGAGGGACTTGCATTTATATTATATCTTTCACTGGTGTCAGGGTGTCTCAAGGTGCTATACAGCCAATTAAGTACCTTTTTAAAGTATAGTCACATTGTAATATGGGGAATGCAGCAAGACCCAACAAACAGCAATGTGATAATAACTAGTTAATCCATTTTGGTCTTTTTGTTTGAGGGAATAGTTGGTCAGTTTACAGGAGGCAACTCGCCTGCTCTTTGAAATCATGCCATGGAATCTTTTACATTGCCTGACAGGACACTTGGGACTTCTGTTTAATATCTCCTCCGACAGAGGAATCTCCAACAGTGTAGTACTCCCTCAGTTCTGCAATGCGGTGTGGCCTAAATTCAAGTGCTAATCAGTTCCAAGTTTGTAGGTTCTAAAGCATTCTGAACTGTCTCTGAGCATATGAGGAGCACAATAGAAAAATGTTACTGGAAAATGCAAGTGTAGGTTTTTGGTAGATAGAGGATTGGATTGGGCTGTAATGCCTAACTGTTAAAAACACACTTTCTGTTTAAATTCACGTATGAAAAGTTGGCAATTGAATGAGGCGAATAAAGCTGTCTTTGCTGAAAAAAGAGACATGTCTAAGCTTTTCATCTTGCACTCATCAGGACACTCGCAAGAATGCCAATAAAAGGGGAAAACAACAATTTATACTGTATTTGAAGAGTGCTGACTGCAAGTGGCATTTCCATGGAGAATGCACCACTGATGGTGTCTGACAGTTAACTGCGAAGTATTGTTTGAAATTTAAACCAGGCAGCTTGACCCTGATTGGTCGAAGCATTGCTGAGGAATGAGTCAGTGAATGGCTATAACTTATTTTGTTTAGCTGAAACAGTGCAATGTATGCACATGTTCTTTTTGTCTGCAAAGTACTGGGCCCTGTGTATTAATATATGTAGCTTACAGTACATGCAAATGTGCCACATTGTGAGCCTGACTATCTTAAATTGGTTGTCAGCGTAATTCTTAGCGTAATGTTGGTGTCCAGTCGTGGAATCACCTCTAATGTTGGACACTTCTGAATTATGCAAGCACAGGCTGGTTAGGTACTGTCTGGGACATGCTGTTTGATACAATTCACCAGTCTTTGGGACATACGGCATACATAACTAGCATCACACTGGCATTGAAATTCATATCCACATTATTCATTTGTGTGATAGGCACATGGGAACTGGAGTAAATGTTGTGGACTCCCAAGGCAACTTCCTCCTGAACGTATACCACTATGATGCCAGCTCTGCTTGGTCTATCCTGCCGATGGGACAGGCCATCCCATGGATGGTAATGGTAGTGTCTGGGACATTGTCATACTCACGGAAACATACCTTACAGGCTGTTGCTTGACTAGTCTGTGAGACAGCTCTCCCAATTTTGACACAAGCTCTCAGATGTTATTAAGGAGGACTTTGCAGGGTCAACCAGGCTGAGTTTGCCGTTGTCCTTTCCAGTGCCTAGGTCAATGCCGAATGATCTGTCTAGTTCCATTCCTTTTAGACTTTTTAGCGGGTTGATACAACTGAGTCGCTTGCTTAGGCCATTTCAAAGTTCCATTTTTAAGAGTCAAAAAACCACATTGCTGTGGGTCTGGAGCCTAAAGGACATTAGCGAACCAGGTGGGTTTTTACCACAATTGATAATGGTTTCATGGTTGTCATTAGACTTCTAATTCCAGATTTTTATTGAATTCAAATGTCACCATCTGTCATGGTGGGATTTGAGCCCTGGGTCTCTGGAGTACTAGACCAGTGATAATACCCCATGCCACCACTTCCTCTGTCTAATTCCCACAGATCCAGAAAAACCCAAGAATGTAGTCCTGGAGGGGGAAAAGGAGGAGCAGGAGTTTGAGAAGTGGAGAGAAAAAAGCCTGTGCCACCTCATCTCTTCACCATGAGGTTACTGATGTGGGCAGAATGAGAATTGGCCCCCTTTCCTCTTTCCATCTCATAGGACTAGCCTCTTGCCACATCCAGGAGCACAGACAGCAACCCCAGGATAGCCATAACCTGTTGAATCAGTAAGATAAAAGCAAAAAACTGCAGATGCTGGAAATCCAAAACAGAAACAAAATTACCTGGAAAAACTCAGCAGGTCTGACAGCTTCTGCGGAGAGGAATACAGTTAATGTTTTGAGTCTGAATGACTCTTCATCAGAACCTGTTGAAGTTGCAGGGAGTCGGAAGTTAATATCGCAGGCAGGGTATAGGGTAGCTGCAGAGTTAAGGGGCCTGGTAGACTATTCATAGGTCCAGACCTCAAAAGGCCAACAGCCCTGCAGTATTACAAGTACTCATGTGTTTTTGGAATCCATATCCATCATTTGTACTAACTCTCAAAATTGGCCATGTAGGAGATTCCTGTGATTTAGGACTGGGTTGAGGGACAGATTAAAAGGTATGCTAAATCTAATACCTGCAGTTCTAATGCCCTTTGGGACAGTGGTCACAGCCCAAGTGGCAGAAGCTGCAGACTGACAGGATTGCAGCACATTACAGGGCTCTGTCCTCCTCTTCCCTACCTATAATCAATGGCAGTGGTTACCGGAAAGTGAGACCTTGACGCTAAGGACATCTCGCCAGTGATTTTTACCAGCAGCAGCTCCATTCCACAGCCAGCTGACCCTCAAGCACATTTTCTTTAAGTCCAGCATCAGCAGTCCCCCACCCTATTCCCAAAGTTGGTTGTTTCTTCTGGTGTCTCTGCTCACTTTTCTTTTGTGGTGGAAAAGGTTCTAAGTCCTGTGCAATTGGGGCCTGCGCTGCAAATTGCCCTATGCCTCCCTCGTAGTGTTAAATCTTTCACCCTCGACTATGTGATGTCCAGGCCCATTGAGAATGCCCATTGTGTATGCTTTTTTCAGCTCCTTTGGCCTGAGTGGGAGTGCAAAAACTCTGGAGAGATTCACAGGACTTTGCTCAGGAAAACTACAGATGCCAGAAATAAAAGGAAATAAATCATGGATAAAACTGCGCCAGAAATCCAAGTTTTGGGACCTAGCCTGAGAGTAATAAATTACATGGGTGCCCGGTTTCTGTGTAACCACAGCCAGTGAGAAACCAGTGTAAATTGAGGAAACTGTTCTTTTCTAGGGCAGTTGTGTTAATGAGTGATGAAAGGTTTGAATGTTGATTTTTTTTTTTTGTTTGTTGAAACGGTGCAAAAGATCAAGAAAACTTGACATAGCATTTTGGTGTAAATCACTTGTGCATGAATTCCTTCCATGCTTCCAACATGGATGTGCAAACAGGGATTCTTTTAACCAATCTAAAAAACAGGAATATCTGATGAGTTTGGAGCCTGAGGGAGTAATGCATCATGACTTCATTTGAAAAGAGTTAGTAGCTACATTATGTGCTTGCAAACATGTAAATATCCAGGATGCCACATCACTCACCACTGCACCACAGTCAGGGTACCAAAGTAACAGCATATCATTCCGCAGCATTTGGTAAGATCTGGGAAATGTGTTTGATGTCAGTTCCAGCCTTTTTGTCTGAAAGTGTTATCATTTTGAATTTCTAGGAACCAATAACACTAGGATTGGCAGAACAGGCAACTCTCCTCTTCATGTAGAAGCTGGTGCCACAGATGATGTGTTGGGGGTGACAGCAGCAGCATGCTACCATAACATAAATTAAATTTGAAGGCCTTTGGGTTAATCCATTATTTCAAATCTATGGTACAAGTTTTAAATGCAGTGCCTTTTAAGGACTATAAAGAAACTAAAATAATTTATCGTTTATATAAAATAAATTTCATTTGGTGCCCTCATTGGCCATAAAGCACTTAGGGATATAGAGCAATGAAGCACTTTTTGAGGTCAAGCCACTGTGAAGTGTAGGAAATGTGGCAGCCAATTTGTACGCAACAAACTCCTAGAGACAACAACGTGACACTGACCAAGTAACTTGTTCTTAGTGATGTTTGTTGAGGGACAAATATTTGCCAGTGGCCGGGAGAGAATCTCCCTGCTCCTCTTCAGGTAGTAGTGCCATTGGATCTTTTGTATGTACCTGAGAAGGCAGAGGGGCCTCATTTTAAAATTTCATCAGAAAGCCATGGGTTTTTCACCCAGATATGGGGACTAGTGGGTATGTAATTTTGCGTGCCAGTTTACTAGTACCAGCCTGTCCTGAGCGGTTTTTGGGATGGCTGGGAGCGGGTGGAACGACTGACTGCCCACCCACAAACAGGTAACTATTTGAGATGATCAAAAAACCAATTAAGGCCATTGGTCAGAGGCCAACTGGAATCTGTCTGCAGGGCCCCCAAGGCACTGGCAGCACAGCAGCTGTCTGAAGGCAGTCTTCCTCCACAATGGTGATTTGACAATTGTGCCCTTTTTTTAAGTTAACAAATCTCTCTGTTGCCTGTAGCCGCAGGCTCCAGCTCCCTTCTGTGCCACAGGGCCTTCAGTTGGCCCTCCAGCTACAAGAGCTTGTTTGCCATTTATTATTGGGCAGCAAACATGTCCTGTGGCCGATCAAGGCAAAATCTGTCAGGTTGCTGCCCCCAACACAGTGAGAATTCAGGACCCACATCGAAGTCCCAATCCAAAAAGCAATCTTGTTCACAGTATAAGAATATACTAAAGACAATTTGAGGACACATCGAAGAAACATTAAAACTTTAGGATTATTGCATGTTATTGTTCAGTTGTGCCATTGCCATTTTGACAGCAGGTGTCAATGTTTAAGGCTGGATGTTAATATTTTCTCGCCTTTATAGTTAGCTCATCACAAAAAATAAATTTACAACTGGGTGGCACAGTTCAGATGTTAGTAATTTAAATCTAGCCCAGGTGATGCCGTTTAGGCAGGAGGATTCATCAGTGGTTGCTGGGTATCTCTAGAATTGCTAAAAGTTATGATGTCTTAATTTTTGCTAACCTAGCAATTGAGGTCTGTGACGATTTTCTGCCATTGCTTCCACTGAATGTGGTCCAGTACTGCATTAGTAACATATTTTGGTAGACCAACTGTGGAACCACAGTGTGCTGACTCAAACTGCTGATGTGGAGTTTACTTCTTTTTTTTTTAACCCCTCGCTAGTTTTTACTTGTTGGAATAAGTTTACCATGGTTCATTTACCTCAGTTTTAGAAATCTAATTTTGGTGTGCTGCTACTTCAGGTATTATATTTTGTATTACTTTAGACATTTCTCCCCACCCTTATATTTAAGTTGTCAATGCTCTGTGTCCTAATAGAAATTTGCAGCTGGTTTCCACCACTAAATTGCATTTTCCCTTTAAAGTTTCCATCAGACGATTATTAGAAATTTCTTCATGGATTCTCCCAATCAGCTGCTATAACTTTGCTGTAAACCACTTTTAAGCACGTAAATGGAATGTCTGCGGTTATGGCAGAATCCCTGAGGAGATTTACCCCCATATGGTACATTAAATGGGATAAAGGCTCGGAATTACCTTAATCCTATTTACACTAACATTTTTGCTGGTTTCTACAGCGGTCTTTGTGATGGGACTTGCCCCAAATTTTGCTCATACCAGAATGTAAAAAATCAGCATAAAGTAACTAATACACGAGGGTTATAGCAAGTAGGCTGTTGTGTTCTGTCACTGTGTGCCTCTGAGCTTGCATCTGCTGCTCTTCAATAATGAGACATAATGCTTTGTTTTAGAGTGCAAGTCTATGCTAGTACACTCCTAGTGTAAATGTAGCAAATACATATGAGCTGGTATTTTGTGGGAGTAGGGGCAGTGTTATATAAATGAGGTTGTCAAGGGTTTCTTTGCTAGGACCTCAGAGCTTCCTTCAGTTTTTTTTTTCCTATCCTGGTGTATAAAGACTATTAAAACCCCAAATTGGCTTCACCTAAATATAGGAAACAATGTCACTTGTGGTATATTGTACTTGGTAGGGTCCTGCACAGCAGATTCAGTGCTAGACCTCATTAATGCAAATGGGAAAAACTGCCTCTGGGCTCTATTCTGATTTTGAATATTAGCTTTAAAAAGGATTAATTTTTTTAAAAACCCTCAAATTTAGAACTAAGCACATTGGAATTATGGTGCTAAGTTTTACAAAAATTAACTTTTTTTGCAATTCTGACAGAGAGCATTTATGGTAATTAATACTTTTCATGTTATACAACACAAGCATATACTGTAGTAAATAAACTTGCCTGGTTAGAAATTTTGTAGTTAATGGGCACCCTGCACGAGGGTGGGTGTGCCTTTCTGGCAGCAGAGAGCAGACAGTAAAATACAACATCCACACACTTTAGCTGTCCTTAATTTTGGGAAAACTCTAGAGGAAACTGGTAATTTTGAACATACTGTCAAATTATAATCTGACATTGTAATTGAGAATGTACTGGTGTCTTATAATTAATAACTGAAGTAATTTAGTAACAAACTTGGCTGTCTTTTTTAATTGCTTTTTTGCTGAATGACCAAGAAGAAGAATCAGAATCACAGAATATTATGGCGCAGAAGGAGGCTATTCGGCCCATCGTGTCTGCGCCAGCTCTCTGAGCATCATGACTTAATACCATTCTCCTGCCTTTTCCCTGTACCCTTGCACATTGTTTCTATTCAAATAATCATCTAATGCCCTCTTGAATGCCTCCATTGAACCTGCCTCCACCACACTTCCAGGCACTGCATTTCAGACTAGAAGCACTCGCTGTGTGAAGAAGTTTTTTCTCGCATCACATTTGCTTCTTTTGCAAATGACTTTACATCCCTCTCATTCTTGATCCTGTTAGAAGCAGGAACAGTTTCTCCTTATGTACTCTATCCAGCTCCCTCATGATTTTGAACACCTCTATCAAATCTCCTCTTAGCCTTCTCTCCAAGGAGAACAGTCCCATCTCTTCAATCTCTTCATAACTGAAGTTTCTCATCCTGGAACCATTATTGTAAATCTCTTCTGCACTCCCTCCAATGCTTTCACATCCTTCCTAAAAGGTGTGGCACCCAGAACTGTACATAATACTCTGGCTGAGTCTAACTAGTGTCTTTTAAAAGCTCAGCATAATCTCCCTGCTCTTGTACTCTATGCCCCTATTAACAAAGCCCAGGATACAATGTTTTATTAACTGCTCTTTCCACCTGTCCTGCCACCTTCAATGATCTATGCGCACATGCACCCATGCCCCTCTGCTCTTGCACTGCCTTAAGAATTGTACCCCTTATTTTATATTGTCTTTCCATGTTTTTCCTACCAAAATGCATCACCTCACACCTTTCCACATTGAACTTCATCTGCCACCTATCTGCCCACTCCACCAACTTGACTATGTCCTTTTTGAAGTTCTACATTGTCCTCCTCAGTTTACAATGCTTCCAAGTTTCATATTGCCCACAAACTTTGAAATTGTCCCCTGCTCACCAAGTTCGAGATCATTAATATATATCCAAGAAAAGTAAGGGTCCCAATACTGACCCCTGGGGAACTCCACTACAAACCTTCCTCCAGCCTGAAAAATATCATTGACCATTACCCTCTGGTTTCCTATTTGCAGTTTTCACAAATGTCAGACAAACATGGTGAAAATACATTAATTATATTTTTATTACAAGGCATTAGTCTTTGATTATGAGACTTATTGACCCCACCCCCCTCCCATCCCCAGTATTTAAATGATTTGAATGGCAATAATCAATCACCAGAACGATGGTTAAAAATTCTGGAATCCTACAAAATAAGAATAGAATTTAAATTTTTCTCCACTGCTAAGCCAGTGAGCACTGCAACCTTTTTCATAAATTACTAGTTAACTATGTTTTGATAACAAAGCTGCTGACTTGTGTGAATCAGTTGACTGAGCACATTGTCATGCATTTTGTAACAAAAGGTAAAAGTTGGCCAATCTCTTCCCTGATGTGACATTCTTTTTTGAATACATCATTTTATTAAAAATAATGCCTTCAAAGATCAGTATCATGAGAATTAATAAATAGTCTAGATGCACACCCTGGTGCAGAACATCTATTGGAAAGATTAGCTGAGAGCTTTCAAATGAATGATACATTTCAAAGTATGTAATATATTTTAGTACCTATCCCTCAATTTCTTGTTGGCTAGTAATGGACCAACAATCAATTTCTTCCCATGCATTCACTAGAGCCTTGCCAACTCCCATTTGCTTTTAAGTTCCTCACTCGGATTCCCAGGATTCTGTCCTCAAGGGTTGTATCTGTTCATCTTTTCAAAAGATGTTATTCTGGTAAATCTTGCAGAAAGTCTTTTCTATGGAATGCAGAATTTATTTCACATTGAATGCAGCATGGATAGCAATGTGCCTCAAGATCATCACAGATCCTATTGTTTGATAAATTTGCCCCACATTCTTGCTTATCTCTTCAGATATCTTGTCACTTTGCCTCTATGCTGTAACCTTGAAAATAAACCCAGATATCCATTTGCTAGCTTGTCAATTCTACTTATCACCAGAAATAAGAGTGTTCTCCAAATCTAAAAAACATACGTAGTAGGAATATTCCCATAGCATTGCACAACTATTTCTGTATTTTTTTTACATTTGTCATTTAAATAGTGAAAATGAGAAATTCCTTGTGCAGGCTGAGGAGCTGAGTTGCAAACAGCAGTACCACAGGTGAAAGATCATTATTATAGTGTGACAAGTTTCTGTAGGCAATTTCCATTTTAAAAAAAAGTGTACAAAGATGAGAGTTTTAATACAGATGCTGTAACATTAACTGCACCTGTATTAGCGTTCTTAAAATTGTAGGATATTCAAATAGATTAAACTTAATCTAATGGATTAAGAGGAATTGATTGTTCACATCTGAGTTTGGTTCAGAAACTCAAATGTTTAAACATTCTGTGTTAGGATGAAATTACTCATCTGCTGTTAAATTATTTTCTGTATTGCAATGGCAGCAAATTCTGTACATCAATTTGTCAAATTTGATGATCTGAGCATATCAGTCATGCTGTAATGGCTAATCATCTATGTGCTATGGACAGGAGAGACAGGCAAACTCCAATACAATAAATAAATTAAAGCAGGAGACCCAACATCAACCCCATGCTGCCCAAGTCATAGTGAAAGAGGATGTAGCCGAGACCCTGCATGGGCTAAAATTAGATTGCGAGAGGAGGTATTAAATAGGCTGGCTGTACTTAAAAGTTGCTAAGGCAGCAGGGACGGATCAGATGCATCCAAGGATACTGAGGGATGTAAGAATGAAAGTTGCACAGTCACTGGGACTGTCCATAATCTTCCAATTCTATGTGTGGGGTGGGGGTGGGTGTAGTATAAGGGGCTAACAGAATGGATATTCTATACTGAGCTACTTGACTATGTAGCACTGATATCAGGCAGCCATGTGCTAAGTGCCCTAGGCAGCAGACAGGCAGCCCTGAGAGATGTGCCTTGCCTCTAACCCACTATGTACATACTGTAAATAGTGTAAATAAACTAGTTTTTAAGTAAATACCCTGATAGGCCTACAGCTCTTCCTTGTTAGAATCTAGATGGCACATTCTGCTAGGGTGGGGGGTGCCAAAGGACTGGGGAATTGTAAATGTTGCCCCTGTTCAAAATAGGAAGTAAGGGTGAGCCCAGCCACTGCAGGTCAGCCTGTTTAACCTCGGTGATGGGAAAGCTTTTAGAAAGGATAATTCAGGACTTGAACAAGTGTGGATAAATTAAGGAAGGCCAGCAGAGACTTGTTAAAGGCAAATTGTGTTTAAGTATTTTGCTTGAATTTTTTTGATGAGGAAACTGAAGGTGGTTGATAGTTATATGGTTGATGTGGTGCACATGGACTTCCAAAAGACATTTGATAAAGTGACACATAAAAGGTTTGTCAGCAAAACCAGAGCCCTTGTAATAGAAGAGACGGTAGCAGCATGAATATGAAATTGGCTGAGTGGCAGCAAAAGAGAGCAGTGGTAAGCAGTTGTTTTTTCAGCCTGGAGGAAGGTATGCGATGAGGTGGTTCCAGAGGTGAGAAACTTCAGCTATATGCATAGATTGCAGAAGCTGTGATTTCTAGGTGTTTTAGTGCATGAGTCACAAAATGTTCATTTGCAGGTACAGCAAGTAATTAAGAAGGTTAATGGAATGCTATCCTTTAATACGAGAGGAATTGAACATAAAAGTAAGGGTGTTATGTTTCGCTTATACAGGGCATTGGTGAGACTGCATCTTGAATATTGTGCGCAGATTGGGTCTCCTTATGTAAATGCATTGGGGCAGTTCATAGGTTTACAAAATTGATATCTGGAATGAATGGGTTGTCTTATGAGGAATGGTTAGACGAACTGGACTTGTTTCCACTGGAGTTTAGAAGAGTGATTTGATTGAAGTATAGAAGATCCTGAATGATATCGACAAGGTGGATGTAGAAATGATGTTTCCTCTTGTGGGTGAGTCCAGAACTAGGGCGCAATGTTTTCAAAATTAGGGGATGCCCTTTTAGGACAGATGAGGAGAAGTATTTTTGAGGATTGTGCCACTTTGGAACACTGTGCCTCCGAAGGCAATGGAGGCAGGGTCATTGAATATTTTTAAAGCAGAAGTAGATAGATCCTTGTTAGGCAAGGGAATCAGAGGTTATCAGGGGTAGATGGGAATGTGGAATTCAAAACACAAACAGATCAGCCATGACCTTATTAAATGGTGGAGCAGGCTCAAGGAGCCAAATTGCCTATTTCTGCTGCTATTTCATATGTTTGTATGTTCTCCTTGGAAAAGAGATTAGGAGGAAATTTGATAGTGGTGCTTAAGTCATGAGGACTCTGGACAGAGTGGGCAGGGAGAAACTCTTCTCATTGGTAGAAGGATTGAGAACCAGAGGCCAATTTAAAAGGTTTGGCAAAAGAAGCAACGGTGTCATCAGGAAAAACATTTTTACACAGCGAGTGGTTCGGATCTGATATGCACCACCTTAGTGTGTGTTAGATGCAGATTCAACTGAAGTCTTCAGAAGAGAGTTGGACAAGTATCTGAAGGCTAGGGAGTGGGACTAGGTGAGATGCCCTTGCAGAAGGTTGGATGGACACGATGGCCAAATGGCCTCTGCTGTTCTATAACCATTTGCATATTCAGTGGCTGTTCTAGTTTTTAAAAATCCAATAGCCAGTTTGGTGCTTTTCTTCAATATTTTTGAGGCCTGTATGAGTGTGCTAATGCGAATCTGTAACTAGAAATTATTGTTCAGTATAGTCAAGTACAGATGTTTTATCTCTTGATTTTTGCTCATGATTCCTAGTTTTTATAATTATGATACAGCTGAATCCCTCCTCAGCATCTTCTATTTCATGCACTAAATTTCACCCCCTCTGAAGATTGTATTCACTTGTGTGCACTCAAACTGGAATTGTCATGAAAGTCCAGCAAAGGAACGTAGCAATCAATTGCACAATATCTGCTCTTCATACACATTTCCTAGGTTGTAAGGGTTAAGTCCAGCTGGTAAAATATTGAAGGAGTAGAAAATGGCCACAAAATTTAAGGGATTGGCAGTTATTCTGCTCCCTCAGATTATTTTAAACTATATATGGACTGTCAGGTGAGCAGAAAAGTGGCAAATGGAATTCAACCCAGAGAAGTGTGGGTAATGCATTTGGGGAGGTCAAACAAGGCAAAGGATTACACAATGAATCAGAGGATGCTGAGAGGTGTAGAGGAAGTAAGGAACCTTGGTGTGCATATCCACAGATCCCAGGTTGATAGTGGTTAAGAAGGCATATGAAATCTTATATTCTATGCCTTGGCTATTAAATTATAAGAACAGGAAGTTTATGCTGGAACTGTATTAAACATTAGTAAGGCAGCAACTCTCAGTACTGTGGGCAGCTCTGGTCGCCTTATTACACAGGATGTAATTACATTGAAGAGGGTACAGAGGAGATTTATGAGAATGTTGCCAGGACTGGAAAATTGCATCGATGAGAGGAGGGATTGGATACGCTGGGGTTGTTCTCCTTGGAACAGATGAGACTAAGGGGAGATTTGAAATGTACAAACTTGAGGGGCTTGGATAGAGTGGATGGGAAGGGACTATTTACGTTAGCAGAGGTCAGTAACTAGGGACATAAAATTAAAGTAATTGGTTGAAAGATTAGAGGAGAGATGAGGAAGAATGTTTTCACCCAGAGGGTTGTAGGTGTCTGGAACTCACTGCCTGAAAGGGTAGTTGAGGCGGAAACCCTCAACTTTTATCATTTTAAAAGGCATCTGGATATGCACCTGAAGTGTCATAACCAAATGCTGGAAAGTGGGATTAGGCTGGTTGGCTCGTTTTTTTCCGGCTGGCACAGACACGATGGGCTAAATGGCCTCTGATGTAAACCTTCTATGATTCTATTCCTTTCTGTACAATAAGGATTTTAAAAAATCAAAAACATTGAGCAAAAGTAAAGAAATGGAAACCCACTTTCTCTGTTGGTATGGCAGAATGCTTTTATTTACACAATGTAGCTGAGGTTGGCTGCAGTGGTATGTTGGGGACGTGGTGTCTGTTACAAATTGAGCTACAGCTGATGGGGTTAGGCTGGAAAAGTTGAGATTGTTTGCATTGGAGCAAAGGAGGTGGAGAGGAAATTGGATAGAAGTGTACAAAATTATGATGGGTTTAGATAAGGTGGAAAAGGAAAGCTGCTCCAGTTAGAAATATGGTATAAGGGCTAGGGGACAGTGATTTAAGATTTTCAGCAAGAGATCTGTTGGGGATGTGAAGAACTTTTTTTGGCAGTAAGTGGTAATAACATGGAACTCATTGCTGATGGGGTTGGTGGAAGGAGATGATAAATGATTTCTATAGGAAGTTGGATTGACATTTGAAGGAAATAAACTGACAGGACTACAAGGATATAGCAGGAGAAAGGGAATGACTGGATTGCACTGCAGAGAGCAGTTGTGGACTCTGGGCCGAATGGCCTACTTCTGTGCTGTAATGACTGACATGCCAAGTACATCACTAATAGTAGTGCTGAATGCCTCTGTTTAAACTTTTGGGTTGGTGAGGCAACCTTGCAAGATCTTGTTTAAAATGCCTATTCTTCAAGTGAGCCTAAATAATCAGGCCATTTCAGAACTGAACTTATTGCAGCCAAGCCAGACCTCACTCTTACTCAGTCAATACACATATCCTTCCTATTGCAGGCACATGAAGGTTCCAAGGGCTGACTTTTTTTCTTCCCCCACCCCCTATTTTTAATCAGACAAGTTTTTTAGTGTATCATTAGTGGCTGAAATCATTGAACACCAAGTGGCGTTCAAAGTCCTTTCTGCCTTTGTTAAAGACATGCCTCACTATTTACCCATCAAGTCATTGCGTACATACCATAGTTACAGTCAGCTCTTCCTTCTTTAAAGCCTTGGGTAAAATTCTTTGGCATATTTTTCCAAAATCTAAGACTAATTTGAGAAAAGGCCTGCTTTAGTGGCAATGAATTATGTTTACTTTAATGGATTGCATCAAGAAATTGATGTAAATTCTGTGCTTGGCAAAAGAATAGCTTCCTTCCCAAAAAAAATGAATTATCAGATCAGCTGCAAATAAATAATGTGATTAACTGTAAGAGCAGGGAAATGTGACCAATGGCTGCAGCCTCTGTGCTGATATGAAGCATATGTGGAATAGTTTGGAGCTCTGCTGCTTGTGCTAATGCCATCTTCTTGACTTAGAACTATGTGTGCGTGATGGCCATTTTCTACACAAGGTGTCTGCTTGAATCAGGAGCAATTGATGCCTTTATTACCTGTAGACTTGACTATTCTACGCACTCTCGGTTGCTTTCCCACATTCTACTCTTATAAACTTGAGGTCATCCAAAACTCTTTCCATGTCAAAATTCGCACCAAGTCCTGTTCCTCTATCACCCGTGTGCTTACTGACCTTCATTGGTTCCAGTCAAGCAGCGCCTTGATTTTAAAATTCTGAACCTTGTTTTCAAATCCCTCCATTACCTCACTCTCCATCCCTGTAATCTCTAGCTGCACAACCCTCCACGATATCTGTGCTTCTCTATTTCTGGTCTCTTGTGCATTTCTGATTTTAATCACTCCATCATTGGTGGCACACTTTCAGTTTCCTAAGTCCCATGCTCTGCAATACATTTCATTGCCTCTCCTCCTCTCTACCTCATTTTCCCTCCCTTTAAGAAATTCCTTAGAAACCTACCTCTTTCTTCAAGCTTTTGGTCATCTGACCTAATATCTCCTTGTGTGGCTCAGTGCCACACTTTGTTTTATAACATGCCTGTGAACTGTGGTTTATGTTAAAGCTGCTATGCAAATATAAATTGTTGTAAATGTGTACTTTTAATTTTTGTAAGAATGTGATGGTGGGAATTAAAGTGGAGAAATTAAAGAGTATAATTTTAGATAAAGATGTAGTAGTAATAGAAACATAGAAAATAGGAGCAGGAGTAGGTCATACAGCCCTTCAAGCCTGCTCCGCCATTCAATATGATCATGGCTGATTCTCTATCTCAACGCCAGACTCCTGCTCTCTCCCTATACCTCTTGATGGCCTTAGCAGCTAGAAATCTCTTTCCTTCTTAAATATATTTAGTGACTTGGCTTCACAGCTTTCTGTGGTAGAGAATTCCATAGACTCACCAACCACTGAGTGAAGAAGTTTCTCCTCATCTCAGTCCGAAGTGGCCTACCCCTTGTTCTAGACCCCCCCCCCCCCCCCCCCCCCCCCCCCCCCCCCCTCAAGCTAGAGGAAACATCATCCCTGCATCCAGCCTGTTGAGCCCTGTCAGAATTTTATACATTTCAATTAAATCCCCTCTCATTCATCTAAACTCGTGAATACAGGCCTAGTTGACCCAATCTCTCCTTGTACGACAATCCTGTCATCCCAGGAATCAGTTTGGTGAACCTTCCCTGCACTCCCCCTATGGCAAGTATATCTTTTCTTGGGTAAAGAGATCAAAACTGCACACATTACTCCCAGGTGTGGTCTCACCAAGAGACCACTGTAGAGCTGAAGAAATCCTTGCTTCTGTACTCAAATCCTCTTGCAATGAAGGCCAACATACCATTTCATTTTCTTAACTGCTTGTTTTAAGTGACTGGGTGTACAAAAACATCCATGTCCCCTTTGTACATCAACATTTCCCAATCTATCACCATTTAAATAATACTCTGCCATTCTGGTTTTCCTACCAAAGTGAAAAAGTTCACATTTATCCACATCATACTGCATCTGCCATGTATTTACCCATTCACTCACCTGTCTAAATCGCCTTGAAAGCCTCTTTACATCTTCCTCGCCATTTGCATTCCTACCTAGTTGTGTTATCAACGAACTTAAATATATTCGTTCTGTTGAAGGGTCATGAGGACTCGAACGTCAACTCTTCTCTGCCGATGCTGCCAGCCTGCTGAGTTTTTCCAGGTAATTCTGTTTTGAAAATATTACATTTGGTTTCCTCATCCAAATCATTTTGTGAATAGCTGGGGCCCAAGCACTAATCCTTGCGGTACCCCACTAGTCACTGCCTGCACTCTGGAAAAAGAATCATTAACTCCTTCTCAGTTTCCTGTCTGTGAACCAATTCTCAGTCCATGCCAAAATATTATCCCCAATTCCATGTGCCTTAACTTTGCACACTAACCTCGTTTGTGGGACTTTATCAAAAGCGTTTTGAAAATCCAAATATACCACATCCACTGGTTCTCCTGTATCTGTTCTATTAGTTATGTCCTCTGATAAACCTACTGGAGTTTTTTAACATGTTTTCCCTTTTTATAGATTTATGTTGACTTTGTCTAATGCTGTTGATATTTTCCAAGTGTCCTGTTATCACATCCTTTATAATAGACTTCGGCATTTTCCCTACTACTGATGTTAGGCTAACTGGTGTGTAATTCACTGTTTTCTCCTTCCCTCCTTTTTTAAATAGTGGGGTTACATTTGTCACCCTCCAATCTGCTGGGACTATTCCAGAATGTACAGAATTTTGGAAGATGACCAACGCATCCACTATTTCCATGGCCATTTCCTTTAGTACCCTGGGATGCAAATTATTAGGCCCTGGGGATTTATTGATTTTCAGTCCCATTCATTTCTCTAGCACTATCTCTTTTACTAAAACTAATTTCCTTCAATTCCTCCTGCTCACTAGACCCTTGGTTCCTTCGCACTTCTGGGAAGTTATTTGTCTTCCTCTGTGAAGACAGACTAAAGTCATTGTTTAATTGCTCTGCCATTTCTTTGTTCTCTAATAAATTTTCCCCATTTTCAGATTGTAAGGGACCTACATTTGTCTTCACCAATTTTTTTCTTTTACATACTTATAGAAGCTTTTATAGTCTTTTATGTTCCTTGCAAGTTTACTCTCATTCTCTATTTTTCCCCTCTTAATCAATCTCTTGGTCCTCCTTTGCTGAATTCTAAACTGCTCCCAATCATTATGCTTGCTACTTTTTCAAGCAACTTTATAGACTCCTCTTTGGATCTAATACTATCCTTAATTTCTTTGTTAGCCATTGTTGGGCCACTTTTCCTGTTGTGTTTTTGCACCAGAAAGGAATGTATAACTGCTGCAATGCATGCATTCATTCCATAATATTAGCCATTGCCTATCCACCATCATGCTTTTTAACGAAGTTCCCCAATATATCGTAGCCCTATTTGCTTCTAACCTTTGCTTCCTCTGCCTTCCACTTTTGCTTTCTACTTTTCTGTCTTTCATTTCTATCTTTATTTCCCTCTCTTGTGTCTCATATAAACATATGAGCAGGAGTAGGCCATTCAGCCCCTCGAGCCTGCTCCACCATTTAATAAGATCGTGGCTGATCTCATAGTAACCTGAAATCTGCATCCCACCTATTGCCGATAACCTATCACCCCCTTGCTCACCAAGAATCTATCTACCCCTAACTTAAAAATATTCAAAGACTCTGCTTCCACCACCTTCTCAGAAAGAGAGTTCCAAAGACTCATGAGCCTCTGAGTGAAATAATTTCACCTCATCTCTCTTTTTAAATGGGCGATCCCTTATTTTTAAATAGTGACCCCTAGTCCTAGATTCTCCCACAAGAGAAATATCCTTTCCATATCCACCCTGACAAGACTCTATTTGGGTTCCCACCCCCCTGCCACTATATGGTTCAAATCTTCCTCCACAGTACTAGTGAATACCCGTGAGAGGATATTGTTCCTGATCCTGCTGGGGTGCAACTTGTACAGGTCCCATCTTCCCAAAATCTATCCCAATGCCTCAGGAATCTAAACCTCTCCAGCCATACATTTATCAGATCTATCTTGCTAGCACGTGGCACTGAGTAATCCCGAGATTACTACCTTTTGAGTTCCTGCTTTTTAATTCATTTCCTAGCTCCCTATATTTTGCTTTCAGGACTTCATCCCTCTTTTTTATATTATTGTACCAACATCGACCAGGATCTCTGGATGTTCACATCCCCACTTCAGAATGTCCTGCAGCTGCTCAGTGACATCCTTGACCCTGGTACCAGATGGGCAATATGCCATCCTGGTTTCATGTCTCCAGCTGCAGAAACGTCTGTCTGTTCTTCTTTATGATAGAATCCCCTACGACTATTGCTTTTTCTCTCTCTCTCTCTCTCTCTCTCTTCCCCCCCCCCCCCCACCCCCCCTGTGCAGCTAAGCCACTTGTAGTGCCGCTGACTTGGCTTTTGCTACATTCACCTGAGAAACCATTTCCCCGCAGCAGTATCCAAATGGAAAATCTATTAGAAGGACTTGGACCCAGGGGACTCCTGCACTACCTGCCTAGTACTTTTACTCTGTCTGGCAGTCACCCCTTTCTGCCTGTGCACTCTTTACTATGGTGTGACCACCTTGCTGTATGTGCTATCCATGAAGAGCTCAGTCTTGCAGATGCTCCACAGTGACTCCAGCTCCAAAAGACAGATTTCGAGTCACTGCAACTGGAGACATTTCCTGCACATGTCACCCTGGACACCAGAAGTATCCCTGATACCCCGCATCGTACAGGAGGAGCATTCCATGTGGCCAAGCTACCCTGCCATGGCTTGCCCTTAAATTACTCCCTTTTACTTCCTATAGTTTAAGGAATATTAAATAAGCACTAGGGACCTTTATTACTTAATTTAAATATTACTTAATCTAAACTAAAGACCAATTTTTACTTCACAGACTGGACAGTAGAAATACTCACCAGGTCCTACTTACCAAGGTTGCCACTCCTCTCGTGCTGGCTCCCGGTCCTGCTCTGGCCACCGGCCTGGTTCTCCTCGCTTTTTAAAATGGCTGCTCTTCTTGCGCTATCAAATGTCAAAAGCGAATGCGCAACTCCCACACTTCCCCTAACTCCCTTAATCTTCCAGCACTCTATTCTAAGGCGCACTCAAGTGCTAAGTCGCACTAAGTTAGCTGGTTTTATACACTCCTCAGACAAAGGCTAGCTGACCCAGTTATACAGGAACCAGTTTCAGCTGTTTCAATTAACCAAGCACAATTGCTCATCAATTGGAGACCTTGCTAAAACCCAGCTTAAGGCTGGGAACTTTAGAATTTAAACTGTAGTTTTCAGTTAAATCCTAACTACAAACAAAATTAGATTTTTACAAAAAAATTAAGACTCTTTACCATCCACCAGCATCCAGTCCTAATACTGACAAATTAGCGGTACTCGAAATAGATTAGAGACTGGGTCCTATTGGCACATCTCGTTGATAGAAGTCAGGAAATAATTGAGGCTATGGCTGCAATCTTCTAAACTTTGTTGGATTTGGAAGCTCTGTGCGGTGACTTGAATCCTGCCAACATAACATCCTGTAGAAGAAGTGAAATGGGTAGAGCAGATAGCTATCATGCAGTCAAACTAAGGACCATAATACAAGATAGTTATTAGACATTTAGGTGGACATGGGTTAATTAAAAATAGTACAGCTTTGTCAAAAGTAATTTATATGTGCCAAGCTTATGAGTTCTTTAAGGAATTGATGGAGTGTATTGATAATGGAAATACAATGAAAATTGTGTTATATTTTTAAAAAGCACTTGACAAGGAGCTACATAAGATTATGCTTGTTGGTAAGTTAAAAGCCCTCATGACTGCATGGAAAAGTAGTTGGTTACAGTGTAAAAATAGCATTAGTTAATTGGTGTTTTTCAGACAGGAGGACCTGTAGATGACAAATGCGAAACCGTTAACTGTGAAAAGGTGTGCAGATGACTTGGAGGATGTAGACGGGTTAGTGCTTTGGAAAAGTGCATGTGAGGTGGAATTTAACATGGAGAAATGAGAGGCAGATTTTGAATTGAGAATTTTTAGTGTAACAACAAGCCTGTAACCACTGATCATCATTGTGGCACATGCTGGCCCACAGGTATTGTCGCCATTTTCCGCTGTTGGTTAGTGTCTACCATTTGTGAAAATTGATGCTTAAAGCCTTTATATCATGCTTGCAAGCATCCATGAAGCAGAGCTTTGGGTGTCCTACTGGTCTTCTAGCTCTGGCTACCTTGTCATACAGAAAGTCCTTGTGAATGTGCCTGTCTTCTATCTGTGAATGTGCCTAAGCCAGCGAAGTCAGCTGCTTGATGAATGCTAACATACTTATGAGATTTGCCTTTGAGAGAACTGTCATATTCGTGATTTTGGACCTTGCACGAGATGCCGAGAATGCGTCATAGATGTCGAGGATGAAATTTTTGAGCTTTCTTGATAACTGCCAGCTGTCCTTGCTTCACAGCCATACAAGAGGGTGCTATGGGCAAGTGTAAATGTCACACCCACTGCTGACCACAAAATCCACATCAATAAAACTTTTGAAAGCAGGAGAAGAAAAAAGAGACTGACCATTTTTGCAGTTTCCATAGAACCATAGAACACTACAGCTCAGAAAACAGGCCATTCGGCCCTTCTAGTCTGTGCCGAAATATTATTCCGCTAATCCCATTGACCTGCACCCAGTCCATAATCCTTCAGACCTCTCCCATCCATCTATCTAACCAATTTCCTCTTAAAACGTAAGAGTGAGCACGCGTTTACCACGTCAGATGGCAGCTCGTTCCACACTCCCACCACTCTGAGTGAAGAAGTTCCCCCTAATGTTCCCCCTAAACCTTTCCCCTTTCACCCTAAAGCCATGTCCTCACGTGTTTATTTCTCCTAATCTAAGTGGAAAGAGCCTACGCGCATTTACTCTGTCTATACTCCTCATAATTTTGTAAACTTCTATAAAATCTCCCCTCATTCTTCTACACTCCAAGGAATAAAGTCCTAACCTGTTTAAAGTTCAAAGACTTAAATCTTTGATGCAAATCATTGGTTGACCATAGCTGGAATAATGTGTGCACTTTTTTGGGGCATTCTTTTTTTTACTGAAGGTTTTCAACATGATGGAAAAGCAGGGATTTGTGAGAATGATAGAAATGAGAAACTTGGGATCTTCATTAAAATAAACTGATAGATGTATTCAAACTATAGATGTTTTGATGAGGGAAGTAATTATTGGTCGGTGATTTTTAACTAGACAGTATAACTTTTAAGATCGTGACCGAAAGAAAGGAAAAGTTTGGAATGCCTGATGAAAAATAATAATGAAAGCAATTTTAAAGAAAAAGAAAGCAAATTAAATTTTTTTTAACAAATATTTAAAGGATATGGGGAAAGGGCAAGGGATTTTTAGTGCACTGTATATCATGGTATTGGAATAGATTTAAAATGTACATTTTGGATACACATGCACTTAGAGCAATGCTACATTAAATAATGTTAGTTTCCAAACTGTAACATCCCAGGAATTTATGGGAACTAAGATAAGGATATCTATCCTTGGATGTACTGCAACGTAAATGTAATATTGTAGCAAGGAATGCCAGCTCTGTGACTCCTGTTAGATTAACAAGACCTTCAATATTTGACGAGGGCCTTTCTCAAGACTGATGGTACATGGCAATGGCTCCCCAGTGAGACCTTTAGTTCTAAATACTTCCACATGACCTTAGCTAACTGAAAATGAGAACTCCACAGCAGCTCCCTTCAAGTCACAGTAATGACGTTCAGAATCCTTTTCAGTGGTTCCCCTTGTTTGAGGTCAGAAATTAGCCATGTGGACCTTTTCTCATTCTGCAGATGGGGACATGGATTCCAAACTGTGGTTTAGGCAGGATTCCAGGGCACTTCAAAGTTCGCATGCAGTCTGAGAAAATATGTATAGACCTCCCTTAATGTTGTACTTTCCAAAGTTTGTTTGGCATAGTAATTGACTGTATGGGCAAAGCACAAACAGTAAATTTGAGTCATGTGATTTACTTGACAAGTTCATCATGTATTACAGAAAGTATCATGGCTTTCAGGATTGCATTATGTTTTTTCAATCATTTCAGATCTGTTCATTAAGACTTTGGTCTGGAAAATGATTATTTTTGATTTTTTTTGTGAAACAAGTTTTTGTCTGCATTTTACTTACATTGCAAAATCATTATAGTGCAGACTGCAAGTGTAGTGCAATTGATTTATTTATAGAAGAGTAGAGAAGTCACGAAGAGAAGTATGTGGTGTTTCTAAAAGTTATTTGGAAGAAATACTGCATTTTTATTGTATATATTTTTTTACAAGTGGGGTTTTAGATGACTACAATCTGAATATCACTTAATCCAGTGGTCATGCTGGTAGAAGACGCTTGGTTGTGAACAGTACTTATGAATTAAAAACAAAAATAAAAATACCTGGAAAAACTAAGGTCTGGCGGCTTCTGCGGAGAGGAACACAGTTAATGTTTCGAGTCCGTATGACTCTTCAACAGAACTAAGTAAAAATAGAAGAGAGGTGAAATATAAGAGGGGCGGGGTGGGTGGGACAAGTAGAGCTGGATAGAAGGCCAGTGATAGGTGGAGATAGCCAAAAGATGTCATAGACAGAAGGACAAAGAGGTGTTGAAAGTGGTGATATTATCTAAGGAATGTGCTGTTTAAGGGTAGAAAGCAAGACAAGCAAGGTACCGTGGGGGTGGGGTGAAGGAATCGAAAAAGGCTAAAAGATAGAGTTAAAACAAAGGATGGAAATACATTTAAAAATAATGGAAATAGATGAGAAAAGAAAAATCTATATAAATTATTGGAAAAAAACGGGGGGGCGGATCAGAAAGGGGGTGGGGATGGAGGAGAGAGTTCATGATCTAAAATTGTTAAACTCAATATTCAGTCCGGAAGGCTGTAAAGTGCCTAGTTGGAAGATGAGGTGCTGTTCCTCCAGTTTGCGTTGAGCTTCACTGGAACAATGCAGCAGGCCAAGGATGGACATGTGGGCATGAGCAGGGTGAAGTGTTGAAATGGTAAGCGACAGGGAGGTCTGGGTCATGCTTGCGGACAGACCGAAGGTGTTCTGCAAAGCAGTCACCCAGTCTGCATTTGGTCTTTCCAATGTAGAGGAAACCATCTTCCGACTAGGCACTTTACAGCCTTCTGGACTGAATATTGAGTTCAACAATTTTAGATCATGAACTCCCTCCTCTATCCCCACCCCCTTTCTTTTTTCCCCCCCCCCCCCCCCCTTTTCCCCCAATAATTTATATAGATTTTTCTTTTCCCACCTATTTCCATTATTTTTAAATGTATTTCCATCCATTGTTTTATCACTACCTTTCAGCCTTTTATGATTCCTTCACCCCACCCCACCCCCACTGTACCTTGCTTGTCCTGCTTTCTACCCTTAATTAGCACATTCCTTAGATAATATCACCACCTTCAACACCTGTTTGTCCTTTTGTCCATGACATATTTTGGCTATCTCCACCTATCACTGGCCCTCTATCCAGCTCTACTTGTCCCACCCCCCGCCCCTTAAACCCTTAGTTCACCTCTCTTCTATTTTTACTTAGTTCTGTTGAAGAGTCATACGGACTCAAAACATTAACTGTGTTCCTCTCCGCAGCTGCTGCCAGACCTGCTGAGCTTCTCCAGCTTTTTGTTTTGGATTTCCAGCATCTGCAGTTTTTTGCTTTTATCTTAGTACTTATGCATTTGTGTTTTCTGAAGAGATGAGACAGATGAAAAGATCTCTGCCTACGTGGTATGAAATAATCATTTCTGAAATTAACCACCTTGCAGCATTTTTTTTAACCTGTCATTTTGAAACTTTTCAGCAATAAAATGGAAACCTAAAGTTTTCATATGTGATGTTGCTTTGTACTCTGAATATTTTCCACAGGAAATAGTGGATACTGCTGTGCGTTTATATGCTGAGTTTTTATATAATTTCTTAGCAATGGAAAGTGGATATAATGCAAGAATGCCATGGATTCAAGCTGCAAGTGATGTAAAGGGAAAAATAAGATTGGATTCCAGTCCTTAAAGTCATAACGCTGATAGAACTTGTGGATGTGTAGATAGACTGAGTGTATCTATGACTGTAGAAATTGATCTCTGGCATTTTCATTGTTACATGCACAGGGAAAGCAGCTATCACCTTTGGCTGACTCTGTGTATAGACTTAAGCCCAAGATGCTGCGTTGAGGCCTGTGTTGTCACACCTTACTGTATGACTGTGAAAGATAGACGACTTGCAACTATCAGGAAAGGAAACGCAACAACTGTCATCCTTGTTGTTTGCGCTTTTCATGGAAGTCCTCTCAAAGGCAAATCTCCCAAGCATGTAGGCAGTCATCAAACAGAGATAAAAACAAAAAACTGCGGATGCTGGAAATCCAAAACAAAAACAGAATTACCTGGAAAAACTCAGCAGGTCTGGCAGCAACGGTGGAAAAGAAAAGAGTTGACGTTTCGAGTCCTCATGACCCTTCGACAGAACCATCAAACAGCCATCAAACAGAAACATCAAAAGTCATCAAACAGAGATGACTTCACTGACTAGGGCACATTCACAGGATGGGAGACGTTTGCATATCTAAGGATTTTCAGTGTGGCGAGGTAGCCAGATCAAGAAGACAATAGGACGACCAAAGCACCATTTCAAGGATGCTTGCAAGCCTGACAAGGTGCTAAATGTTGTTTTTCTTTTTTTTTGCACCTAGGAGACACTGGCCAACAACCGAGGAAAATGGTGACACTAGGTGTGCTGGCAAGTGCTATTGTGGCTACAGTGGCTTGGCAACAGACGCCAACACCAAAACCAGCACCTAATAACCACATCATATGTGGTACTTGTCATAAAACCTGTTTCTTATGGATTGGCCTCTTCAGCCATCAGCAAAAGTGCACCATATGAAGCTTCCCAATCCCCAATAGGGTTTGCTGCATGTCCATCATCCTACTTAACTGGAAGGATGCAGCCGGAATTCCATGATGTTTAGAGCCTTTAGTGCCCACATTGTAAAATGCATTTATAAATAGCTTTGCTTTAAAAAATATACATTGTGCACCAAATAAAATATCAAGGAGACCATTGTGGTTTAAGAAAAAGATAAGTTAGCATTTCTCTAATTTCTTAGAGGTCAATCTGTCCGTCATTGAAATTAAGTCTATGCAGCCTTGTGAAGAAAACGCAAGACATTTGCAATAGTAATGATAGTAATGACGGGAAAGGAAGTAAATTTGTCTGACCTTGTACCCCGCATACGCATGCTGATAGTTACACTGGCTCATCCCCAGAATTGAGGGCTTGGCAGCATTGCTTGTTTATTATATTCAAACACTTTACTTATAGTCTGCAGCATGTTGGACATCTTGTGGTCTTTAGATAAGGAGAGTAACTTTCTAAATCAAATGACCAGCAAACTGTCAACATTTCACAAGTTCTGTCAGATTAATTCATTTGAATAACTTGAATTGTCATTGTTGGTACACAAAGTTCCTTTGTTCATTAAAATATGCTTGTGGTATTTGAATAGTCTTTTTCTCGTAATATATATTAAAAAAAAAAACTGTTTTGTTCAAGCACTCAAGTTTGTATTAACACTTTGATCTTTATTCAGTGCATTAGGACTGTATCATGTTTTATTTGGGATTATGCTAGGTTTGGTTTGCAGTAGAAAACATGCTCAGATTGTTAATTGGAATTAATGTCAATGGGCCAGTTTTTCTGGTTAAAATTTGCAAGGCTAATTGTGCCTAGCCATTATTCAGTGCTAACTGTTACAACCGTTTCAGACGAGGAACAGTTGTGCATTTAAATAGGTGCATTCTAAAGTTGCTGCCTGGTTCATCGTTCTGACGTTAGCATCACAAAAATGACATCTTGCCCTAAGCCCCTCCTGCAATTTCCTGTTAAATGTTCCACAAAAAGTTGTCTTGGCATACCAGCCATAAGTAGCCCTTTGCCAGTCATAAACACTTATTGTTAATCAACTCCTCTGGCATTGAAAATTAACTATTACAAGTGTGGAGTCTCATTCTCTCAGATTTGGAATTTTTTGGGGAAGATTTTTAAAATGCCATTCAAAAATTGTATTCCTTCCTCTTTTTTTCTCTCTCTCTCTCTCTCTCTCTCTCTCTCTCTGTCCAATCTTTCTCGCTTATTGAATCTGTCATCCTCCTTCTTGGCCTTTTTCCTTTTTTTTCACTCTATCCTTAAATTATTTAGGAATCTGAATTTTTTTGAAAAGTGAGTTGCCAAGGCTGATATGCTAGAGCAGACTTGACTGATTGAACAGCTTACTCTTATTCTAATGAAAATGAGTCTCTCCAGGATCTATCCATTTCTCCCACTTACTTCTCATCTACATCGACATCACCTGAAGGCACAGCAGGTTCCACATACGCTGACAAAAACCTAGCTTTACCTCACCACTAACTCTCCTGACAACTCCTGTCTGAATTATCTCACTGCTTGTCTGACATGCAGTCCTGGATGAGCAGGAATTTCTTTGAACTAAATTCTAGGAAGACTGAAACTGTTATCTTGCTCCCCACCACAAACTTTGAGCCTTAGCCACTCACGCCATCCCTGTCCCTGGTCACTGTCTCAGCCTTTCAAACCTTGTCATCTTATTCAGCCCTGGGAGGAGCTTCTGACCATATGTCATCTATCACCAAGATCGCCTACTTCCACCTCTAACAATATCCACATCCACCCCTGGTTCAGCTTATCTGCTACTGAAACTCTCCTCCATTGCTTTGTAACTTCTAGACTTGAGTGTGCTAATGCTCTCTTGGCCAAACTTAAACTTATCTGAAATTCTGCTTTCTACTGTACTGTACTATATCTTGTTCACCCATCACTCCTGTGCTCACTGACTGATATTGGCCTATGGTCTGACAGCAATTCAATTTCAAAATTCTAGCCCTAGTGTTCAAATTCTCCCCATGGCTCACCCTTCCCTACCTCTGTATCCCCCTTCATTCTTAGTACCCTCATTAAGGAGGGATATACTTGTATTGGAAGAAGGGTTCAATGGGAGGAGGGTTCACTAGTCTGATTCCTGGGATAAAGGGGTTGTCTTGAGGAAAAGTTGAGTCTATACTCATTGGGTTGAACAGGCTTGATGGGGCTGAATGGCCTACTCACCCCTATTATTTTATAATCTTATAATGGCACTGTAAATGAAAGTTACTGTTGTAAGAGTGGATGAAAGAAAACTACTGCAGGGCATCTTTTTGACCTTCTGAATAAAGTGAAATTGCATAGTTAATACTGTAAATGCAGCCAAAAGAGCTTTGAAGTGGTTTATTACAACTTTTAGTTTATAAAAGGTTACACCCATCTGGCTAGTAATGATGCAAACGCACAGTAACACATTAAGATTTAATTTGTGATAGCATAGTCTGCCGACAGTAAAAGAAGCTGTTGCAGCTTTTAACTCATGACCTAGAGCACCATTGTTCTGACGTACATTTTAAGATCTCTGCTTCCTCTTGCTTCCCTTAAAGGCCCCGCTGATGTAGGTGGCTGTTGTCTTTAGGGAGGAGGTTCACAATGGAGCTGGTTTGCTTTACTATATAAATTTGATCAGTTTCCTGCTTGGCTTGCAGCACAATAGATCTGGCTGCTTGGATCTGAACTTCAGCCAGCAGGCAAAACTTCCTGCCCCGTGCTCACCATCCTGGCTTATTTCCCCTCCAGCTGTCTGACCTTGATTTTTGGCTAATATCCCAGAAGAATCAGTCCTGGGATTGAAAATGGCATAACTGCAGCTGACAGGTGGAGATCAAGCTAAAGATAATTATTCTCGCTCAGTTTTAAACAGGTAGAATCTCCAGTGGTTCAGCAGTATTCTTGGGATTTTTAAAAAAAATCAAGTAGCTATTCTCAAACTGCAGACCTCTTAAAGCCTCTGTTTTCCAGTTTTCATTTCTGTGTCCATGTGCTAAAGCATCCTGAAAGAAAATGTAAACCTCAGCTTGAAGAAAAGTATTGTGTTACAAAGTTGATTGGATTTGCTTTGAATGCAATCAAAGCATGCTATTTGATTTTTAACCAGCTATCTTTGCAGGTTATTTAATTCCAATACAAGTAGAAGAAATGTTACATTCCAACCACAGGAAACCATTCTTGAAACACTTCTAATTTCCCAAAATGTGAAGTGGAGTTATTTGAGGAATTGCTGATCTAGGTGCCTTTGCAGCCTACACGTAAACAAGAAAATATGACCCATTTGTCCATGTTCCTCATTTGGAATTGGAGCTACAACAGTTGATGATGGAATTATGGGGCTGAAGGTACCAAATTGAATCTTTTGTCTGATTTTCTGTCCTTTCTAAAATCTTTCTAACAATATTAATCCTGTACAAACCCTGAAACTGAAGCTCTACAGTTCTACTATTCTTAGCTAGCCTCCAGAGGACGAGTGACTTAGCAAATATTATACGTTGGATTTCCCCATCCCTCCTTCAGATTGTGAATTCAGTGGATTGACAGATGTTGAAGTTTGGCCTCACTACTTCATGATGTTTATTAAATATTGATGTATGTTGAACTTAATTATGCTTCTTAACCTAACCCAGGACTAAGAGAATAGAAATCTATAAATAAAAATTCTGTATAGAAATTATTTGGAAATGATCGGTCTGAAATGTTCATTCAAAAATTCTTTCAATTTTTTTCTTTTTATTTTCTTGTTCACGGTGTCTCTGGTGAACCTTTGTACGTTCTGTGACTTGTACTTTTTCTGTAATGGGAAACTTGAAGCTCTGCACAGTACTTCAATTGGTATAATCATTATCCTGCTAAGATTTTTAAACTAACTAGCAAACCATTAAACAATTCTGAATAATTATTTAAGGATACCAGTCAATCTCTCAGGCATTGCAAATGGGAAATCAAGACCAAGTGTAGTGTTAAAGTGAAGTGGGATTAACGTACAAGAGATTTTTCAGCTAGGGCACGTGCACACAGTTTAGTCCCCATTTTAGAAGTCCCATAAATTCTATCTTTACTTGGATTTAATATTATTTATAGATGAATAGGAAATCTTGCAGTTTTCCCTCACTACAGAATATCTTTGTACTGTCTAACTATCCTAAGAGATTCCGGATAGACTGTGATTTGGAAAAAAACAGCTCGATAGTTTCCAAGCAGTTTATCAGGTCCCAGTGAATTTAAACTACTTATTAAACATTTTTGAATGACAGCACCTTTTGCATACTTGAACATACTTCACAAGGTGTTCAGTTTTGTTGGATGCTTGACTCCTCCCTTGGGCAATCACTCAACAACAGCCAGTCTAATTGTTTCATTAAATGCCAAGTTAGACTGGCATTTAATAATTTGAAAGTGACGCTGTTTTATTATCCCTTGCATGCCAACACAATTACAGAAGCAATTTTATACAGAATCATGGATAAAATGCTTAATTATTTGTCACAAAGATAAATGGTGGTCTTTATTATAGTCTGTTGTTTAACTACGTACTTATTTTTATTGCCTTTCTTTTGAAGTCCAGAAAATGTGCATGTTAGTAGATATAATAAACCAGATTGGAGGTAAGCACATATTTAACAGCAAAAGTGAGAAGTTGGTTGCTTTTTGGAAAATAAAGATAACAATGACTAATAGCCAGAAAGAATTCTCTCTTTAACTCTGGGCAGCAAATAATAAATAAATTAATTGTCAATGAATTTTTTTTTTGATTTCTGAGTAACAATATTCTGTCCATAATGTTTGCATCTCTTGGAAAGTGGAAGGAATGGGTTTGCAAACAGCATAGCCTTGATGACCAGTATTGCTATTGGTCTAAAATTTACATATTAAATATATTTCACCTAAAATAAATTTGAAAATTGCTTGATTTGTTAAGATTTTATATGCCAGAAGCACCAAAAAAAGCTTTTAGTAAATAAGTAATTGGTAAATCGTTTTATGGACTGCAGCTGCAAGAATACATTTTTTTTTAAAAATAACTGCTTTTGATTTTCTTATATAATAAGTGATGATGGGTGTTGGAACATTATCACTTTTTATTCCATTTTGCTACTGAGAAAGTTAATGATTGATTGTTTTAGAATTGGAGCAAAAGCAAGCAAAGGTAAACGAGCACAGTCACAGAATTGTTATGGCGCAGAAGGAGACCATTTGGCCCATGTCTGCACCAGCTCTCCAAATAGGCAACTTACCTAATGCCATTCCCCCACCTTCTCACTATCATTGAAAATTGTGTAGCAGTAAATATTTCCCAAGCTTGAAGAATATATAAAAATGAGGCGGAGCAAATAATGAAGAGCAAGGTAACCAGTTTAACAAGGATTTAGGTATAGGTAACTGAAGTAGCAATCACAGTTCATTGCGGATAGCTGAAAAGTGATTCGTGTGGGAGTTGAAGGTAGGAACCAAAGTCAGTGTATTTTTTAAGTTCAACTGTGTGCTCTCTACTCAGGAAACAATCTAGCAGTCAAAATGGATCTATAAAGCTGTCAATACAGTGCTTGGCTCCAGTGTATTTTTTTTTGGTTCAATAAGTCCAGGGATCCTTTCAGATAGAGTGCAAATCTGAAGAGGCTATACTGTGGCTATAAGCAACATTACTCAACTAGAGTAAGTATTATGTGCAGTCCTGGTCACCTCTTCATAGGAGTGAGGTTATCCTTGAGAGATTGCAGAGACGAGCAGGAAAGATTATTCTTCGTAGTGGGTATTGAAGTTCTGAGAAAAGGTTAAGGAGGTTAGGATTATTTTACTTGGAAAAGCCAACCTTTGTAGCATCTAATTAAAATTTTCAATGTTACGAAGAGAATTTATAACGTTACATTGATCCAACACCCCTATACACACTGATGGATATTGTCTAACTGAGAATAGTCAGTTAATCATACAATTTAGTATATTCCTACACCAAAGCAATGAAGACCATGTTGCTACACTACCGCTCAAGCTTGGATCTCTCCACAGACTTTTTCTCTCATTTTACTGATGATTATATCATGTTGATAAAGGGCACTTGCAACATGGGCACCAGGACCCTGTAGCCACACTGTTGGAGTATGGCAGTCTCCTGATAGCTTTAGGACCAGTCAGTTTAAAAAAAAATGCTACCCCACAGGGACCAGCAATGTTATTTTTGGAATTGAAGTTTATTATCCTGTGCACTCCAGAGGTGAGGTGAGATTGACTGCCCTTGACATCAAGGCAGTTTTTGACTAAGTGTGGCATCAAGGAGCCCTAGGGGGAGGTGATGGTGTGGTGGTATTGTTGCTGGACTAGTAATCCAGAGACCCAGGGCAATGCTCTGGTTCAAATACCGAGGTTTGAATCCTGCCGAATTCAATTAAAAAAAAAAATCTGGAATTAAAAGTCTAATGACCATGAAACCATTGTCGATTGTTGTAAAAACTCATCTGGTTCACTAATGCCCTTTAGGAAATCTGTCCTTACCTGGTCTGGCCTACATGTGACCCACAGCATGTGGTTGGCTCTTAAACGCCCTCTAAACAAGCAGTAACCGCTAGCCTAGCCAGCATCCCTGTCAATACGAATCGGGAGAAAACTCCTGACTGGTTGGAGTCATAAGGACAATGATTGTGGTTGTTGGAGGTCAATCATCTCAGTTCCAGGACATCACTCAGGGTAGTATCCTAGGCCCAACTATCTTCAGCTGCTTCATCAATGACCTTCCATTATAAGGTGAGTAGTAGGAATGTTTGCTGATTATTCCATTCGCAACTCCTCAGATACTGAAGCAGTCCATGTCCAAAAGCAGCAAGACCTGGACCATATCCAGGCTTGGGCTGACCAGTGGCAAGTAACATTCGTGCCACACAAATGCCAGGCAATGACCATCTCCAACAAAAAAGAATGAACCATCCCCCCCCCCCCATAACATTCAATGGCATTACCATCACTGAATTCCCCACTGTCAACATCCTGGGGGTTACCATAGGCCAGAACCTGAACTGGACTAGCCATATAAACATTGTTGCTACAAGAGCAGGTCAGAGGCTACGAATCCTGCAGTGGGTAACTAACCTCTTGACTCCCCAAAGCCTGTCAACCATCTGCAAGCCACAGTTCAGGAGTGCGATGGAATACTTCCCACTTGCCTGGATGGGTGCAGCATCAATGACACTTGAAGCTTGACACCATAGAGGACAAAGCAACCTGCTTGATTGGCATCCCTTCCACAAACATTCACTTCCTCCACCACCAATGCATAGTGGCAGTAGTATGTGCCATTTACAAGATGCATGGCAGAAACTCACCAAGGCCCCTTAGGCAGCAACTTCCAAGCCCACAACTGCTACCATCTAGAAGGACAAGGGCAGCAGACACATAGGAACACCACCATCTGGAAGTTCCCACTCCAAGCCACTCACCATCCTAACTTGGAAATAGATCGCTGTTCCTTTACTGTCACTGGATCAAAATCCTAGAACTCTTTCCCAACAGCACTGTGGGTGTACCTACACCACAGGGACTGCAGTAGTTCAAGAAGGCAGCTCAGCACCACTTTCTCAAGGGCAATTAGGGATGGGCAATAAATGCTGGCCTAGCCAATGATGCCCACATCCTGTAATTTTTTAAAAAAATCACAGAGGGCCTATGAACAACATACAATGCCTGGGAGCTCAATGGTGTGCCATCTAAAGACCTGAGCAGAAGAGAGCTAGACCAGCATTTAGGAATAAATGGTAAAACTGGGGGGGGAGAAAAGTCTGTGGAGGAGTGGAGAGATCCAAGCTTGCGGGGTATTCTAGCAACATGGTCTGCTAAATTAGAAAAAGACAATGGAAAGGGAATTGTGGAGTGACTATAATTGGATCTAAATAAAAAGGAAGAAAATGGAGACACAAGATTACTTTGGAGATGGCAGGTTCTTAGAAACCTATGAAGCAAGTGGCTGAAGTTTCACACCAAGACCTTATTACAACGTATTACGCTTAAGATATTTTCTGTTTTAACTCTAAACCTTTTGTGTCTATCGGTAGTTTAGTAGTAAGTACAGAAGGTTCTTGTGTATGGAACTGTTTCTGTATTAGTCGCTTTGTAGGAACGAATTGAATATTGAAAAGCGAGACATGTTGCTGAAGCTTTTATTAATAATCCGACCTCGTTGCACGATACCAGATACAGTATAGCCTGCTCTCTGGTTGGCTCCAGAACGTGCTGTGCCAAGAAACTAACCCAAAAACATTCTATGAACTCCTCATCTAGGCTATCTTTGCCTGCCTGATGTGTTGAACTTGTAGAAGTCACTAGTTTGCCCTCAGCTGGAGTATTGCTGTTATTAGGAAAGATGTGAAGAGAACAAAGAGCGTGTTTTTAAAAAAAAAAATCATGAGAATGGTTCCAGGGATGAGGAACTTTTAGTTATGAAGATGGATTGAAGAAGTTAGAATTGTTTTCCTCTAAGAAAAAAAAGTAGAGGAGATTTGATAGTGGTATTCAAAATCATGTGTCTGGCAAGAGTTGATCAGGAGAAACTGTTCCCACTCGCAAAAGGATCAAGAATGATGGGGCACAGATTTAAACTAATTAGCAAAGGAAGCAGAAATATCACGAGAAAAACCTTTTTCATGCAATGAGCGGATAAGGTCTGGAATGCGTTGTGTTCTGGAGGCAGGTTCTCAACTGAGGCATTCAAAAGGAAATTGGATCATTTTCTGAAATGAAAGAATGTAGGGTTATGGGGAGAAGTTGGGAGACTGGCACTAAGTGAATTGCTCATTTGGAGAGCTGGTGCAGACAAGATGGGCCAAATGGCCTCCTGCACTGTAATGATTTTGTGATGAGTTTTCCTTTGACCTGCTGATGTTGCCTTCAGAAATTGGGTCAATAGAAAAGTTGTCAGTATTTGCAACTTCTCCAACAATATCTGTGGTGATTTGAGTGTCTTTGAAAAGTACTAAAGAAGGCAAAACATGGGACCGTAAATGGATCCTATAGGCTTATGTCCACATCTCTAATATTATACACTACAAGTCTACCACCACCAGCAAGAGTACCATTTGAGGCCTTCCATGCCCAAAGTAATTTCTTTTTGGTCTGTTGCTGCACTTGTATAAATCATCATTATAATAACTACATTTCAGAATTTCATTTGTCCAATGATTTGGAACATTTTGATGACGTGAATAAAGCTATATAAAAGTAAGTTTTTTTTTTTAGATTCTTATTTGGACATATAAAAAGTAAGGGTCTTGGTGTAATTTTGTGGTTTATGTAAACGAAGGCATTTTTAAAAAATGCCCAACTATAAATGCTCCAGTAAAAGAAGGATTTGCATTTATATAGCACCTTTCATGACCAGAGAATTCCCAGAGCAAGTGAAGTACCTTTGGAAGTGTGGTGGCTGTTGTAACTTTGCAAAATGGTGTCACATTTCCTTACAGCAAATCTCACAGATAGCAATGTAATGATGAGTAGAAAATCTGTTTTTTGACATTGAGTGTATTGGCCAGAGTACAACTCCGCTGCTCCTCTTTGAAATAATCTCGTCTGTGCTCTTAGGTGAGAATAAAAGACCTCTGTTTAACATCTCATTTGAAAGACAGTACCACTGATAGTAAAGCGCACACTCAGTACTGTACTTAATGTCAGCCTTGATTTTGGTGCTCAAGTCCTGGAGTGGGACTTGAACCCACAACCTTCTGTCTAGGAGGCAAGAGTGCTACCAACTTGCTATATGTGGCCCTTTTCAATATTTTGTTTTGTTTCTTTGAGCTGTAAAAAGCATTCATGCTTGTTTGTGAACTCCATTTGTAATTTTTTATTACATCTAGGGAGTTTCCTGAGAGAGAGCATGGATAGAGTATTAAATATTGTGGTTACATGCAAGAGAATTTATTTTTGAGTGAAACTGGCCACTCCCTGTTAAGTGATGGGAAACCATACAACAGACTTAAGTCATCGTATCAGTTGAATGTGGTAATAGAACAACTCCAAGAGGCAAGTCTGCCGAGGGTAGAAGACAGGCTTTGAATTAAATGAGTCCTGTAACATACTCTTTTTATAATGTATTTACATATGTATACTATAGGGTACAGTAAAATAGTCAAATCATTGAATGCTGAAAAGAAAGAGATTGGTTTTACTTTAATTGTACTGAATCTGCCCTGATTTATGCTGAAGTAGATAATGGCAGTATTTGGCTATTGCTCATACATTGATATATGCAGATTCTTGCAAGTTGGACTTTTTAAAACATAACTTGCTTTGAATTTTCTTCCTTTCCCCATTGATCCCCTACTGGGGCACAGGTGCAGAAAATAGTTCATTCTGTTTACCTAAGACGCCACTAGTCCTGTATGTGCCTCAATGCAAGAGCCAGCAGAGCGACCCTGCTCTCACCTGGAGTATGACAGTTAAATTTGGAAACCTCATTTACTGTTGTAAGAAAACAGATGTAGTAAAACATGAGTGCAAAGAACTGTTAGTTGGAAACTCAGCATTCCTACTAGATCGATGGGCAAACTCAGCATTCCTACTAGATCGATGTTGGGAACGAATTAAGATACCCAGAAAATACATGTACAGCAAGTGGAAAAGTTTGACCCAACTTGCCAAGTGTGCATCTTTAATGTTCGACAAAGCTGATGTTGACACTGGCTTTCCACAATGTGGGCAAGGGCAAATTGTCTAATTTTTGTTATGACTGCCCAGTCTTTCTAGCTTGCCTTTTGTCCTCAGCTGATTGGTATCTTTTATTCGAAGGAAGCAATAGCACTGTGAGGTTGCTCCCCAGGTAGTTCTTTATTTGTGCATTTTCCTCCCAGTCTGTGGTGGATATGCCACATTTCCTGAGGTTTGCCTTCAAGGAGCCCTTGAACTTTCATCTCTGGCCTATCTCTTAGGTGGCGTCCAAGTTTAAGTTGTGAATACATAACCATCTTAGGGATTTTATCATCAATCATATGTACTACATGTCCATTCCATCTGAGCTGAGCTCTGATTGCTTCAATTCCAGACATTCGTGTACCTTGAAGTACCTCAGTTTTGCTAATTTGCCCTCCTGTTTGATATCCATCATGTTCCGACTGCATCTCTTGTGGAACCTGTCCAACTGCTTAAGCAGGATTTTTCGGATGGCTGGGCTTCCCACGCTGCTACCTGAAGATTTGGCAGAGAGCGCATTGGTGCTGATACCAGCTGCCCCGCAACCGTTTAACACTCAGTAGGATGTTAATTGGATAAGGTCCCCCATCTGGGGAAGAAGTCCCACTGTAGCCACCCAATCGGATGGGGGGGTGGGGGGTTAAAGGGGTATATGACTTTGGGGCAGTGGACACGGGTCCTCCAAAGGAGGTACTCCCCTTTGCCCAACACCAGCCTGTGCAACCAAAGCTGCCAGACTCTACCCTTGGGCCTCCCCTGCCATGGGTAAAATATGGCAGAGGCAGGTTCAGGCACTTTTAATGTAACCTCAATGGGCCCAAAGGCAGGCGGACTGCCCTTTGCCTCCATCGCCCTCCGTAAATTAAGATAAAGTTGGGACAAGTAGGTGGCGGGCAGGTCACATGTTGCATTTTGGCCTTCACACCCACCGGTGGGAGACCATAAAATTCTGCCCCGTGTCTCGCAGCAATACAGGAGAGTAGATATTGCTACAGCTTTGTGTACAGCAAGGTTTGCTGTCAGTTTTATACTGCTTTTCCTCCACAGTCTTGCGTAAATGGGCAAATGCTGAACTTGCTCTGGCAATTCTATATGCCACCTTGCTGTAAATGCAGACAGTGCTTCCGAAGTTAGCAACAGCCTTCAGGGTTGTGTCCATTGATAGTTATAATAGGTGGGGTGCAGAGTTTGTAAATCCTGTAAAGGATTACATCTGGAATAATGCCACAAGATTTGTTAGCAATTAAGCCGGAAGCCTACTTTGATCAGCAGTCCAAAAACAGTACCTTGACAGTTTTACATGTTTATGGATTGCTTCTCCTGCCTGTGAGATCTTAACCATGTAATTATTCCAGGAAATTTTCTTTTGTATGGAGAAAATTCAATTGCAGAATTACCATTACATACTCATCCAGGATTGTAGAAACATGTGTTGAGCCACCAGAAATCTGAAAGTTGCTCCTTGGTACCCAAGTGCAGTTTTAAAAAAAATTATTTTCAGTATCTGAATGTTACTGGTAAGGTGTTTACTCCCGATCCTTAGTTGTCATCTTTTGAACCGTAGCAGTTTTTTGCAACTGAGTGACTTGCTCAGCCTCTCACAGGGCAGTTAAAAATCAATCAAGTTGACATGGGACTAAATAGGTAAAGACGGTGGATCTTCTTTGCGAAAGGATGTTAATAAACAATTCGACAGCTTTATGGGCACATTTATTGATTCTTCAACTGTGCCATGACCGTGATAAAATTGATGAAACACACATTTATGTTGCAGTTGCACCTGTGCAACTCCCTTTTATGCAATTCAAAGCAGAAATGCCTTTATTAGGTTCCCTATCAAATTTCTTTGAAGATTCCGAAACATTTGAAACATTGAATTACTTCACTTCAGTGCAGTGAGCCCTTAAGTAGGCAGAAAGATGCTCTTGCCAGCTTTTAGGTTAGCTTTGATATTTTCTCTACTGTGCCACCAGATGGAGTGGAAGAAAAACTGAGTATGGTTTGTGTAACAGAAATTTGTAATCTGTGAACCAGTCTGAAGATTGCAGCCATGCAAATGTCTCTGAAGTTATGTTACATGATAAGAAATAATTTCAAGAAACCAAATGAAGTGTAATGCACGTTTTAAATGTGTTGCCCATGCTTTGCTTAAAATAAAACTCCAAAAGGAAATATTAATGCATTTTACATTGCAAGCTGCTAACAATGGGATTGTTGTAATGGAACAGAGTCACCACCTCCTGAGGAGGGGAACCATCTCTTTTTATCATGCTCTCCCAAGCATGATGATCGACACTGGCAACTTTAGCATTTATTTGCAATCGCTATTTTTTTCTCACCATGAACGAGCCTACTCGCAGCTTTCTGTTTGTTGACCTGTCGATACTACCTCCAGATGTTGCAGATGTACTGCAACAGAAATGAAAGTCATTTGGTAGTACAGAACTTGAGTATTGCTGAAAAAAGACATTTTTTGTCAAAGCTTTGTTTTGCACTCATCAGGACAATTCGCAAGAAAATGTCAAGGGAAATAACACATTTATATTGTGAGAGAAGAGACTGCTGATTGGTTAGAAAGTGGACTCTAGATCCGTTGCCATGGAGAACACACTAGTTGATGGTGACTGACAATTAACTGCCAAACATTATTTGAAATTTAAACCAGGCAGCTTGACTCTGGTCACAACATTGTCCTGAGGAATGAACCAGTGAATGGCTGTCACGTATTTTGTTTAACTGACACGGGCACATGAAAACACCATTGTGCCTGTTTCAGCTTAATAAAATAAGTGAGAGCCATTCACTGGTTCATTCCCCAGGGCATTGTTGCGACCAGTCAGAATCAAGCTGCCTGGTTTAAATTTCAAATAATGCTTGGCAGTTAACTGTCAGTCACCATCAACTGGTGCTTTCTCCATGGCAATGCCTCTACCAGAGTCCACTTGCCAACCAATCAGCAGACTCTTCTCATATGTATAAATATGTTGTTTCCCTTGACAATTTCTTGTAAATTGTCCTGATGAGTGCAAGACAAATAACTTTGACAAAAATTGTCTCACTTTCATTTCTTGAGCATGGCTGAAAGAATGTTTCACAACTTTCAAACCACTGCTGATTAAGCCTGCATAGTTATTGCCATTGGTGCTGTTGAATCTACCACATACTTTGAGGGGAATCTGTTGCCCTCAGTGGTTCAGGCCCTCCTGAAAAAGAATGGGGAGGTTATTTCCATCAGAAAGCTATTAAATGTGTAAGGAAATTGTATCCTGAAAATAAAAAGTATGCTGGATGCTTTAAGTTTCTTTTAAATACATTTTTGTTTCTCCACTAGTTTAGCAGTTGATTAAATCCCAGGTTTCCTTTCAATGAATGACTTGGGCAGGCTCAACCTATGTAGAGTTCCGGTCATTGTCCTCCCTATTTCTGTATTTATAAAATGGGGTGTAAACTTATTTTTCTGATTTGTTGAATGACATGCTTCAGAACTTGTACCAAAATGAATAACATACTGTTCTGTTGAAAAGGGTTGGACTGCTCCAGGTGCTGGCATTAGCCCAGAGCAACTAGACCTTACAGATTTGTGCTACAGCCAACTGAATAGCTGTTCAGTTCCCCACTGAGGCGGCCTCCTTTTTTTTTCTCTCTCCTTTTAAGCTGTCATTTGCAATTGCTAATTGGACACAGACTTTGCATAGGCAAACATTGACTTGCAGGAAATACATCGTTTGGGCTTTCTGAGAAGTAAGGGGAAAGTCCGAAGCATTCGAATAAGCAGACGGGGAAAGAACATCTTGCTGCAGCTGCAGAGTATTTCTGTCAGTTTTGGCTGGCTTGCCAGATGAGGTATTTGTACGTTTCTTGTGCACATATAAATTATCAAAAGTTTTTGAAAACTACATTGTTTGTGTTCAGACTGTCAAAGCGGAAAGCTTTGGGAAGAATGTGAATCCTTTGCTGATGAGGGGAGACTCCCAAGAAAATGCCAACAGGGTTTTATGGCTTTTGAGCAGGAAGTAACCACCACATTTTGTCACTCAGTAAGTTTATTTCTGTTCCCCGTTTAAAAGGCTTGGTTAAGTGTATTTTCTGATTTAGAGATCTGTGCTGGGCAGGAGACTCTGCATGAATCCTAATTTTCAAGGATTATGTTAACTATTGAGATTTCAACATAAAACTCGTAAGGAAACATAAGTATTACAATTGATGTTGGTAAACTATTAATGTAGTCACGCTTGATGCTGTCACCAGTTGCTAAACTGTCCCCTGGTCTACTGCGCTGAGGCTCCCTGTCTGCTGACTTTTTTAAAAGACATGTGAAATGTAACAACTGTATAACATAAAAGTAGTTGTTTAAGTCTTGGTGTACATACTTATTAAATTTGTGGTTTTTTTCATTTCAACATTGGACAGAAAGATAGTTTGTACAGAAGATGTGTGCATGCTATCTCTGCATGCATATATGTTACTATTTTAAAAAATATGTTCAACCTTAACCTACGGTACATTAATACAAATCACAACTCAACCTAACTGCTGCAAAAAGAAGTGTGTTGCTTGCTCATGAGGAATAGTGCACACCCCTTTTCCCTACCCAAAACCACATACCCTGTTTAAAAAGTAACATCCATCTTCTCAGGATCGCATTTGATGTGAATTTAGGGAGCCTATTGGAGGCTGTAAAAGATGTTACTTTATTTTATTATGGGATATTGGAGATTGCTGTCAAAGTAACCCTTGAAAGATATATTTTCTGCAACTGGGTGTTTTATAAAGCATTTGGAGTGTTATAATACATGTTGATTGCAGTTTTCATTCATTATGAATTAGTTTCTATGAACGTTTAAAGTATGAAACCTTGATTTGGGGTGGGGCTGGCAATTGAAATATTTTTAAATTGGTCATTTTAGAAGTCATTGTAACCTTTTTTTAAATCTATTAGAATAATTTCTTAAACCATTTGAGTAAAAAGGTATGTCAGCTCGGTCCCAGCATAATGCGATTTCTTTAGTTCGAAGATTAGTCACAGACTATTTATAATGTACAACTTGCTGGTTCTTTGACAACAGTATCCATCTAGAAAATAAAAATTAAAAAATGCAAGGCTGGCAATGGAGGGAAGCAGCTGGCTTGTGCTATTAGCTGTTCTTCCACCTCTGGAACGTGGGTTTAAATCTAGTGTAAAAATCAATTCCCACTGCTGACTAAATGGGACCTTGTGTGTGAAATCAATTTGGACGTGTCTGGTCCCTAAAACATCATCTCTATGTTTGTATATTTTTCTATAAAATCAGAGAAATCTTGTAAAACATTACACGTGGGGTGCCAAGACGAAGTGTAACTCTTGGGTCTTGTGACATTAGTGGTCAGGTGATAATTGGAACAGCTTGTGCAGATACAGTAGAAGTCTGCTATTCTAACAAATAGTCAAATAGTTAAAATTGGGCATTTTGAGATTGGAGTTGGTTGAAGTGTAGGTGTTCCTCTGAACGACAGGCTGAGAAATTGGAAGACATGGAGGTGCTAAATTGCTGCGGCTTACTGGAGTGTAGTTTGTGTAAAAGATTATGTAATCTCTTTTTGGCAATTTGGATATAGTGATGTACAGTAAAATGATTGTTATCCGGCATGCATCGGGAATAGGTGATGCGGCAAAAATGTTGGTTACCTGGGAGTTACATTTGCTGGAGATGTGGCACCCTCTGAAAGTTTCAACACAAACCATTAATGTAAAACACTGTATATCTGCTCTAATTTAGGTGCATGTAGAGTACGGTGCCCTTCAACAGCTTTATTTAATTTGGAACTAGCAGGGGGAGCATCGGAAATTCTAGTTAGTAGAGCATTCTGGTTGGTACAGTGCCGGTAATGCAATTTGCTGTATAATGGAAAAGTTGAGCGACAAACAAAGTAACAGGAAATAAGATGCAATTTGTAGTTCCTTTTTTTCCCTTTTACTATCCTATTTGGCAGAATTTTTTCAAATATCATCAAAGAATGAAGTTCTTCTGTGTACCTGTTTTCAAATTAAATGTCAGAAATGCAGGAACGCTCAAGTGTGTGCTGTCTAAACTTTTGAGGTCTTTAATTTGTATCTATATAACATTGTTGATGGTTAACTAAGTTTGACATTCTGAATTGGAGATTATTTATAAATTAAGCAACATTGCTAAGAACAGATACATCTCCTGCTCTACAAAACACACAGATATATAAGCCCAAATAGGAAGAAGGGGAGGATTTTTCCCATCGTCAGGCGGGCGGGCCCGGGAGTGGCTGTGCAACGGTCCGCTGCCTGCAGTCGGGCCCAACTGCGATTTCATGCTGGCTGGCCAATTAACGCCCAGTAAGCATGAAATGCGTGCTGATGACCTCAGCGCTGCCAGGGTGGGGGAGGGAGGAGCGCAAACGCTGAAGTTACGTGGGGGTGCGCTTAGTGAAATCGCCCTGAAGGCCCCTGCATGCCTCAGGGAGCTGAAGATTTTTAACATTAAAAATAAAGATTTTTAAAAATAAGGAAAACATGTTCCTTCATGTGACTTTGCCACATGAGCAGGGATATGTGAAAAATGAGTTTTAAAATTTTTTATTTTTAGTCACTGTTTGAAACTTCATCCCATCTGTGAATGAAGTTTCACAAAAAATGCAAAGGCTGCCTGGCCTATTCGCCCATCCACCAACTGTAAGGTTGGGTCGAGCTGTGAAAAATTCATTTTAACTAATTGATTAAGGGGCTTAATAGCCCTCTTAATTGTTGGCGGGCGAGCTGCTGAATCTCATGCGCACCGTGCTGATCAAAATATCGCGCAAGTGCGCAATGACATCAGGATGCTTGACCGATGTCATCGCACGCTATTTCACACTTGTGTTGGGCCCCTGCATGCCGATTTGAAACTCCTGCCCCAAGTTTCTCCAGTTCAAGGGCCAAATCGTGAGGACTCAAAGGGATGCACAGATTTTACAGGCCCCAACCTGGTCGTTCAGTCCATGTTAACGTTTATGCTGCACATGAGCCACAGAATCTACAGGATGTATCATGGGCTCCCTTGTCCAAATGTGAATTCATACCCTCGTGTGTTTTTAAGTAATACAGCAAATCTTGTATATCTTTACCATAGCCTAGATGACTTCAAACACATAAAATATTTTATGATGCTTAGCTTGTCACCTTTTACATTTGGGATCGGCCTTGACAGTCTCCTCTTCTTCTCCAACATGTATGTTCGGTTCTGGTCACAACACAAAAATGCATTATTCGAAATGAACTCTGAAGCCTCAGCATGATCCCAAAATTTTTTGTATTCTGCGTTTTAAGTATTTTTATTTGCCACAATTGTCTTGACCTTTAAAAGTGATGATTATACAATCACTTCCAGACTTCTTTCATTTTAAACTCCTTCCTTGAATGCAGCCCCATTTCATTGTATACATGTGGTGCTTGTTAACGGGTGTGCGAAGCTTTACATTAATATCAGATTTATTAAATTCAGTTTGACAACTACCCATGGTAACATATGAACTTGAAATAGCTAGTCTAGTCCTATAAATGTCAATCATTCTCAACTTATACAGATGCACTTTGTTCCCAATAAAGATTTCTTATCACTAAGATTTTAGAGACTCTTACGTACTCATCAGTTCTTAATGTTTCACTTATCAAATGCGTGCTATATCCAATAACGCACATGGATGCATCCTCTTTCATCTCTACTGCTCTTTCTGATACCATTCATACCATAAAGGAAGCATTTCTTGTTCTCTATCTTCCACAAAACCACGTTGAAGGGCTGAAATTTCTGGCTTTATCTTGCTGTTGGTCCTATTCATCATTAAGGATCTTTAGTATTATGACGCATTGTCATCGGGCTGAGTGTGACGGAGTTCACGTTCAATTGCTCCAGGCTTCTTAGGAAGCGCAATAAATGTTGATTTACGTTAATCTTCTGGGGTTTTTTATTCATTCAGGGGATGTGGGTGTTGCTGGCAATGCCAGCATTTGTCACCTATTCCTAATTGCCCTTGAGTGCCTTGCTAGGCCATTACAGAGGGCATTTAAGAGTCAACCACATTGCTGTGGATCTGGAATCACATGTAGGCCAGACCAGATAAGGATGACAGATTTCCTTCCCTAACGGACATTAGTGAACTAGATGGGTTTTTACAACAATTGACAATTGGTTTTATGGTCATCATTGGAGTTTTAATTCCAGGCATTTTTAATGAATTCAGATTCCACTATCTGCATTGTGGAATTTGAACCTGGATCCCAAGAGGATCACCCTGGGTCTCTGGATTATTAGTCCAGTGAAAATACCACTACGCCACTGCCTCCCACTGTGTCAATAAAAATAAGACTTAAGTTTGGCTATTCCAAAGTCTTAACTTTTAATTTTCTCCGTGACTATTTGATCTGCATCTTTGGCTTTGTTTTTCAACTTATTGCTGTTCTTTCTTTGTCATTGGACCATCCATGTTTCATTAATTGTTCGCCGTTCCTTTCGCCGTTGTCTTCAAGTAAGTCTTAGATGTATTCAATCCATCTTGCAAACACTTGGTCCCTTTTCCATGATAACTTCTCTATTTTTACCTTTGGAGATTAAAAGGAGGGTCTGACATGGATGTGTTTTTCTCCCCAGATTTATTCAATTTTTATAGGGAGGTGAGAGTGACTGCCCATGACATTAAGGCGACATTTGACCGAGTGTGGCATCAAGGAGCCCTAGCAAAAATGGAGTCGATGGGAAACGGGGGGAAACTCTCCACTGGTTAGTAATGTTTGGCACAAAGGAAGATGGGTGTGGTTGTCGGAGGTCAATCATCTAAGCCCAGACATCGCTGCAGGAATTCCTCAAGGTAGTGTCCAAGGCCTAACTACCTTTTAGCTGCTTCGCCAATGACCTCCTTTCCGTACGCCCCCCTCCCTCCCCCAATCATAAGCTCAGAAGTGAGGATGTTTGCTGATAACTGCAGTGGTCATCATTCGTGACTCTGGCACTGAAGCAGTTCATGACCATTTGCAGCAAGAGCTGGGCAACGCTCAGACTTGTATGGCTTGAATGTACATCAATCCAAGTGCCAGGCAATGACCATCTCCAGCAAGAGATAATCCAACCATCTCTCCTTGACATTCAGTGGTGTTCCCACCACTGAATCTCCCACTGTTAATATCCTGGGGGGGGTGGGGGTCACTATTGATCAGCAACTGAACTGGACTATCCGTATAAATACTGTGGTACAAGAGCAGGTTAGAGGCTGGGAATTCTGCTGCGAGTCACTCAGGATTGTGATGGAATGCTCATAACTTACCTGGATGAGTGTAGCTCCAACAACACTCAAAGCTCAACAGCATCCAGGACAAAGCTCACTTGATTGGCACCTCATCCGTCACCTTCAACATTCACTCCCTCCACCACTGACGCACAGTGGCAGCACTATGTACCAAGTACAAGGTACACTCCGCAGCTGACCAAGGCTCCTTTTGATAGCACCTTCCAAACACATGACTTCTACCACCTAGAAGGACAAGGGCAGCAGATGCATGAGAACACCACCCCCTGCAAGTTCCCCTCCAAACAACACACCATCTTGTCTTGGAACTATATATCATCCCTTCACTGTAGCTGTGTCAAAATTTTGGAACTCCCTTCCTTAACAGCATTGTGGGTGTACCTACACCAGATCGACAGCAGCGGTTCAGTTGCCCTTAAGTGATTCTTAGACGTATTGAAGACCTTCCTAGATTACAAAAGTAGGCAGGTCATGTTGGAGTTGTATAGAACCTTGGTGAGGCCACAGCTGGAGTACTGTGTGCAGTTCTGGTCGCCACATTATAGGAAGGATGTGATTGCACTGGAGGGGGTGCAGAGAAGATTCACCAGGATGTTGCCTGGGATGAAACATTTAAGTTATGAAGAGAGGTTGGATAGACTTGGGTTGTTTTCGTTGGAGCAGAGAAGACTGAGGGGCGACCTGATAGGGGTGTACAAGATTGAGGGGCATGGACAGGGTGGATAGGGAGCAGCTGTTCCCCTTAGTTGAAGGGTCAGTCACAAGGGGGCATAAGTTCAAGGTGAGGGGCAGGAGGTTTAGGGGGGATGTGAGGAAAAACATTTTTACCCAGAGGGTGGTGACGGTCTGGAATGCGCTGCCTGGGAGGATGGTGGAGGTGGGTTGCCTCACATCCTTTAAAAAGTACCTGGATGAGCACTTGGCACGTCATAACATTCAAGGCTATGGGCCAAGTGCTGGCAAATGGGATTAGGTAGGTAAGTCAGGTGTTTCTCACATGTCGGCGCAGACTCGATGGGCCAAAGGGCCTCTTCTCTGATTATTAGTTGGAGATTGCAATCTTAATAATATAAGATTTGCTGCTAGTGCTGTTCTTATTGCCGCCTTTGAAGAGAACTGCTAAAGATTTTGGATAGAGTAGTGAGTAAAAGTGTGAAGAATTGGCTGAGCGTAAATTGTAGGAAACAAAATTTTGTCCACAAAGAGACATACCAGAATGTAAGATCACAGTGTAGAATGAAAAGATCAATCAGGTAGACAAAGTTTGTTACCATAGAACAATAGAAAACTTATGCACAGAAAGAGGCTTATTCAGCCCATGTCTGCACTGGCCAAAAGAGAATTTTTAAAAAAAAAAAACTAGCCACCCATTTTATTACCAACTTCCAACACCTGATCTGATCTGATCTGTAGCCTTGCATGTAACTGCACTTCAGGTGCCGATCCAGGTATCTTTTTAAAGGAGTTGAGGGTTTCTGCCTCCACCATCGAACCAGGCAGTGAATTCCAGACACTGACCACCCACTGGATGAAGAAGTTTTCCTCATGTCCCTTCTAATCCTCCTACCAATCACCTCTAAATCTGTGCCCCCTGGAATTGACCTCTCTGCTAGAGTAAATGGGTCTTTCCTGTCTATTCTATCTAGGCCTTCATAATCTTGTACACCTCACTCTCCCCTAAGCCTTCTCTGTTCTAAGGAAAACAACTCTAGCCTATCCAATCTCTCCTCATAGCTGCAATTTTTAAGCCCTGGCAACATTCTTGTAAGTTTCCTCTGTACACTCTCCAGAGCAATTATGTCCTTCCTATAACGTGGCGACCAGAACTGCTTGCACAATTCCAGCTGCTGCCTAACTGGGGAAATATGTTAATATCCGACAGCAAGTGCGGCCAGGAAATAAGATGAGGGATTGGAATGGCAAAAGACGCATTTCAAAAAATAAAAAAGAATCTGATCGACTCAAAATTGGCCATGAAAACAAAGCTGAGCATCCTGGAATGCTACATCACACCAATTTTGACATACAAAGGTGAGTATTGGACAATCAGTGAAGCAAAGCAGAGAAGAATTGGAGTTGCAGAGTTGTGGTTTTTGGGGTGAATATTGGAGATATCTTAGGTAAGTCACACTACCAACGAAGAGACGCTAGTAAAATCTGAGACCAGAAGAACTCGGCTGCCCAAGATCAGGAAGAGACAGTTGGAATTTCTTGGGCATGTAATGAGAAATTAGTTAAGTCTGATGTGGATGGCAGAGATCGAGGTAGGCAAAGAAACAACCTTTTTATGGAGCCTTGCAAACAGAATGTGGCACCAATGAAGATGATCCTCACCTCCAGGACAGATTAACACAGAGGTCCATGGTCATGAACACCCTCTTAGGGCCTGGTAGCTGAAGAAACTTGAGAATGTACTATAACTGTCATGCAACTGAGGTTGCAGGGCTGGAGGAGTGTGACTATCAGTTTTTAATATGAGTCTTTGTGAGGTTGGGGGGGGGGGGCACAAGGGAGCAGTCATTATAGATCAGAAATGGAGTGAAAAGGACGTACTCCAGAGTAAGTAAGTTATGGGCAGCGGGATTTTGATGAATAAAAGTTTACAGAAAATGAGATCAGACCTGCAATTCTTAGAATGGCTGAGTCTGGAGATGATGACTGATTAGGATAAAGGTTTGAGTGGCAGATGAGCCAAGGTAAGAGCAGAGATGGGTGATGTAATTGAGTCTGAAGTAGGCAGGCTTTATAATGGAGATGATGGAGGTCTGGGGTTTAATGGGGATGTCTATTCAAAAATCCTAGTTCAGTCTGAGTATAGAGTTGGTGGAAAAGGTTAGCTTTGTGGTGTGATTATAGGAACTATTTGTTATCATTTGCACACTTTGGCAGGTGTTTTTATTATCAGCATTAATCTGATGATGTACAAGGAAGATTTCCTTCTCTAGCTAAACATTATGGCCATTTTAATCTATATCTAGTCCTGGTAAAGTATTACTGGAAAAAAAATATATAACCTCTATGCATCGCTTGCTCCAGTGGTGCTGCTGCTCACCTAATAACTTTAGCATTAAAATAAGTGGTTATTTGTGGTCTATGGGGCCTGTGAAAATACTAGTATCTAGTGTGATTGGATCTTCAGAGGTCACCAATTTTATGCCAGAGCGCCAAGTTAAAAGTGAATTTAAACAACTCTGTTGGTTAGGTGGTTAGAAAGATGAAGCTGTCCTCAGTGAATTTTATTAGCTGGTGGCTAAGTTGCTAGGGGGTTACGTGATGGTAAAACAATTCTGTTTGTTCGCAAAGGATTTGCGATGAAGTGGGTTACCTAGAAAAAAGTGGCGTGTGTTGCTTAAAACAATTAACACATGGAATATTAATTGTGTGTGTGCCATCTGAATGACATGGAGTTCAATTTCACTTTGAGAGGATGAGCATTTCGAAGAAAAAGAAAATGTAGACTTGGAGCTACGTGCAGAACGAAATCAGCTGCTCCAGTTGATCTTGTGCCAAGAACAAAGAAAGCAAAATCATTTAGGTTACAGCCTGCAGTATTTTGTTCTAGTTGCTAGTCAACAAGTTGCTAGTCAACAGTTGAGTACTCTATCAAAAAAGAATCCTCTTCCCAGTAGCATTTTAAACCAATAGTTTACTACTTATTAATGCACTCTTACGGCAATTCTATTCTATTTACGAAGGAAAATAAGACGATAAGACACTGTAATTTCATTAAAATATATTTTGCGATCAATTTCAATTAACACCAACTGAATACCATCAACAGACTTAAATGTACTAAAGATTGTTTTAATTGATGTAAGTTTGGTCCATTCATAGCTTTACAAATGACATTGAAGGTTATTGGTAGCTCTGCTAGTGAAAATAAGTAGAGTGGATAGGAAGGACCTAGGCCCCTCAATTTTATGCAACTCAATTTAAATCTCCAAATGCTTTAGACATTTTTTTTCACCTTTTGATAACTGATTTCAAATCTATTGAAGATTTATTGTATGAAAGTCTGCTGGTTGTATGGTTCAAATATGAAACCTGCTTGGCCAATTTTGGTCCAACTCCTATTAAAAATCCAGTGCATATCTGCCTCTAATGGATACTTCACTAGGGCTACAGCATAATTGGTATGAGAGAATGGTGCAGTGACATTGGGATTGAGACTTTTTTTTGGAATTGTATAGTGAAGCTTACTCTTCGGCCATGCCACATGTGAGCTCAGAGATTTCCTAGCCATTGTTTCTGTTCCTATCCCTGGCAACTCCCAGGCTAAGCCACATTGTTTGCAACTTTGGTGTCATATTTCACCTGGAGATGAGCTATGACCACATGTGCACGATACCATCACTTAAGATTGCCTATTTCCATTTTTTGATTTTGCTCCTGCTTCAGCTCATTTGTCGAAACCCTCATCCATGCCATTATCTCTGGACTTGACTGTTCTTGGTTGGCCTCCCATTTTCCACGCTCCACGCCCCATAAACTTAAACACATTCAAAATGATTGCTGCCTATGTTCTAACTCTCACCACCCCTGTTTACCCTTGTACTCACTGACCTATATTGGCTCCTAGATGTTCCCATCCTTGTTTTCAAGTTCTTACATGGCCTTCGCCCTCTGTCTCTGAGACCTTCCCTAGCCCTACACCCTCACCTGTGAATCCCCCAACTTTAATTGTTCTACCATTGCTGGCCATGTCCTCAGCTGTTAAGGACCCAAGCTCTAGAATTCCAAAACCCCATCAACTCTAATTCTTTACTCCTTTAAGACTCTCCTTTAAAACCCACCCCTCTCATCATGCTAATAATAATAATAAAAACAAAAAGCTGCAGATGCTGGAAATCCAAAACAAAAACAGAATTACCTGGAAAAACTCAGGTCTGGCAGCATCGGCGGAGAAGAAAAGAGTTGACGTTTCGAGTCCTCATGACCCTTCAACAAGGTCATCTCTCATCAAGCTGTTGGTCTATCTCCTTATGTTGCTGATATCAAATTTGATTTGGTAAGGCTCCTGTGAAGTACTATGAGATGGGTTTTGTAGAGCCTTGTAGATAGATGGTGAACAGGTTTTGGGGAGTCAGGTGAGATACTTGCAGCAGAATTCCCAGCCCCTGACCTGCTCTTGTAGCCACGGTATTTATATGGCTGGTCCAGAAGTTTCTGGTCAATGGTAACCCCGAGGATGTTGATAGTGCCATTGAATGTCAGGGAGGGATGGTTAGATTCTCACTTGTTGGAGATGGTTATTGCCTGGCACTTGTGTGCCACTTCTCAGCCCAAATCTGAATGTTGTCCAGGTCTTGCTGCATACAGACAGGGACTGCTTTAGTTACTGATGAGTTGCAAATGGTGCTAAACATTGTACAATCATCAGCAAACATCCCCACCCCTGACCTTATGGCCACTTATCATGGAGGGAAGGCCACTGATGAAGCAGCTGAAGATGGGTGGATCTAGGACACTACTTTGAAGAGCTCCTGCAGCGATGCCCTAGGACTGAGCTGACTGACCTCTAACAATCACAACTATCTTCCTTTTGTGCAAGGTATGACTCCAACCAATGGAGAGTTTTCTGCCTGATTCCCATTGACTCCAGAGGTGAAGATAATCGCTGGTTGCACAAAGTTCACCATTCACCACTCCTCAGATATTGAAGCAGTCCATGTCCAAATGCAGCAAGACCAGGACAATATCCAGCCTTGGGCTGACAAGTGGCACATAACATTTGTGCCACACAAATGCCTGGCAATGATCATCTCCAACAAGAGAGAATCTAGCCATCTACATTCAGTGGCATTTCCACTGCTGAATTCCTCACTATCAAGATCCTGGGGGTTACCATAAAGCAGAAATTGAACTGGACCAGTCATATAAATGTGGTTGCAAATGCTGGCCAAGACATGAAGAATTCTGAAGTGAGTAACTTGCCACCTAACTCCCCAAAGCCTGCCCACCATCTACAAGGCACAAGTCAGGAGTGTGATAGCATACTTTCCATTTGCCTGGAGGTATGTGATCCAAAAACACCAGGACAAAGCAGCTCGCTTGATTGGCACCCCATCCACCAGCTAAAAAAATTCACTCCCTCCATCTCTGACGCACAATGGCAGCAGTAAGTACTACATACAAGATGCACTGCAGTAACTCAAGGGTCCTTCAACAGCACCTTCCAAATCCACAACCTCTACCACCGGACAAGGGCAGCAGATGCATGGGATCACCACCTGCAAGTTCTTCTCCAGCCCTACACCACCTTGACTTGGAACTAAATCGCCGTTCCTTCACTGTCGCGGATCAAAATAGCACTGTGAATATACCTGCAGTGGTTTAAGAAGGTGGCGGTCAAGGGCAATTTGGCATGGACAGCAAATGTTTGCCTTGCCAGCGTTGTTTCATGGGGATTTTGATAATGTAAAAGCATTAACTCCAGGTGTGGTCAGACAATAGGGCTTTGTATTGCTGAAGCATGACTTCAGCCTCCCTTTTGTATTCTAGCCCTTTAGATATTCCATTAGTCTTTTTGATTACTTTCTGTTCTTCTTCATGACATTTTTAATGCGTTGCTGCCCCCCCCCACCCATCCCGAACGGCGAGTCTCTTTTAGACCTCCATTGTTTCCATATTTTCACCATTCAGAAAGTACTATGTTCTATGCTTTTTAGGTTCAAAATGGGATGAGTTAACATTTGCTTGCTGTGAAATCCTTTTGCTACAATTTTGCCTATTCACCTAATCTGTAAATATCTGTAATTTTACACTTCCATTTACAGCATCACTGGCAACATTGGCAAATTTGGATATGTGGCTTCTATCCCATCATCTGAGACGATCCCCAGTACAGATCTTCACGGCACCTTTCAAATGGCTTCAGCTTTTAACAACCTCGGCAAAATTGAAACAACAAAAAATGCTGGGAAATACATTGATCAGTTACCTTTGGTAAAGATCAAAGATGTTCTTATTTTAGGTGTAACCCTTTTTACATATTAAATTTTAAAGTTGATTTTTGGAGAACTCCAGCTGATGGGATGTGGGATTCTTGTGCACAATTCCCAAGTTGCACCATGTGGGGAGGAGCCAAGCAGAGACCAGATGCTTCCCACAAGTGGGGGAAGACTGAAGGGAGTTACTATAGTTATTCTCATGCACATCCTAGAGGTCAGACCAAGTTGTATTCAATAGCCTGGGAACACGTCACCAAAGACACATTGCAATCAAAATAATTAGCAGTAAAGTTAAGGTAGTTATTGAAACTACCTGATGATGCTTTGAGTTAGACTTGTTTATGTGCTCAAGGTTATGCTGAGAGAAGTTATTGATTTGGATTATAGCTTTGCAAAAGTTACTTACTGTCATTCAACATTTTGCATGTAATCTGTTTTATCCAGCTAGAAAGTGGTTGCAGTGGTTATATTGAAATCACTCTGTATCCATTATTTGTTGTAATATATACAACAAAATTAGTTTTACCATAAACAGTATCTGACCCATTGTTCCTGTGAGCTGCGGGCAGTGGAAAGCATTTTGATTTTCTTTTAGCCAGAATGCTCTACTCAGCAGATAAGTGACTCTGTTCACCATGAATTTATTTTTCTCATATGATAGATTACTGCAAAGTAACTAGGTTCTAAAAACAACATATATTTTAGAAACCTGCTGTGTTGACCATGAAAAGACTGTAGAGCATTTAACAAAAGTTTTTAGTATAGGTGCACAGCACACACAAGGTTAAAAGTACTGTAGGTATTGTTTTTTATCGGTCTGCCTAGCCTATAATTTTGAAAATCAAAGTCTAATATTCTACTCCTGTTGTTTCATCAAAAAGCTGTGTCCATTATACAAAGTTGGTCGTGGATCAGTAATTTTACATTAGATAATGACTGGATAGACTGCGTCATTGCGTGTCTGGATCTGTTCAAAACCTTGAACCTTAAGTAAGGCAAGGCTGCAGAGAAATGTAAGAACACTTTCAGTTTAGATAGCATGCTGCCAATTCTCATGCTGTAGTGTGTGTGTGTGTGTGTGTGTGTGTGTGTGTGTGTGTGTGTGTGTGTGTGTGTGTGTGTGTGTGTGTGTGTGTGTGTGTGTGTGTGTGTGTGTGTGTGTGTGTGTGTGTGTGTGTGTGTGTGTGTGTGTGTGTGTGTGTGTGTGTGTGTGTGTGTGTGTGTGTGTGTGTGTGTGTGTGTGTGTGTGTGTGTGTGTGTGTGTGTGTGTGTGTGTGTGTGTGTGTGTGTGTGTGTGTGTGTGTGTGTGTGTGTGTGTGTGTGTGTGTGTGTGTGTGTGTGTGTGTGTGTGTGTGTGTGTGTGTGTGTGTGTGTGTGTGTGTGTGTGTGTGTGTGTGTGTGTGTGTGTGTGTGTGTGTGTGTGTGTGTGTGTGTGTGTCTCTGCCCTGAGTCTACTGTTCTGCTGCTGATACTCTTAATTTGTGCATAGATTACTTCTAGACCTGACTATTTCAATGCTTTTCTGACTCAATATCCACATTTTACACTCCAGAAATTGCACATGCTTCTGGTAGCCTATCACTCGTGTGCTCGCTGACCTACATTGGCTGCCAGTTCAGCAAAGCCTTGATTTTGAATTTTCATCTTTGTTTTTATACCCTTCTGTAGCCTCCTTCAGCCCTGCAACCGTCTAAGTAAATGGCACTCCTCCATTTCAGGCCTCTTGAGCGTTCTGATATTAATCTCTTTAGCATTGGCAGGCATGCCTTGAGTTGTCCAGGTCCTAACCTCTAGAATTCCCTCCATCTCTTTCCTCCTTTGAGATACTTATTTAAAAAGAAATACCTCTTTTGGCCTAATATCTCCTTTTGTTGCTCGCTGTCAAATTTTGTTTAACATTCCATCAAGTGCCTTGGAACATTTTACTGCACTAATGGTGCTATATAAATACATGTAGCAGTAGTTTTATGAAACTTCCTCACCGCTCTGTGTCAGATTAAACTGGATAAACATGGTGTACAGACCATGCTTATCTGTTTATTGTGGATGCATATTGAATATTAATGCTTAAAGGCCTAAACTAAAGAAAAGTGAAATTGTGGGCCTGAAACTGCAGCAACACTCAGCATTTGCCTTTATCACTGTGGTTCTCCTTCCCAGGGTACACTTGAAATTTTCATAGATGTAATCAGCGCAGAATCAGTGATTGGACACTGTCTTCAACTGCTTGTGCATTTTTCTCACTAAAAACTATTGAAAAAGTTAAGACTTGTTGAATGAAGCGTAACTGACTTCTTAATGCTGCACTGAGTCATAATTTCTGCTAAACAATCTCTTTCCCTAACAAACTAATTTAGAAGTTTAGCATCTCATCCCTCCATTCTGCGATTAAACTTTCGATAGTTTGTAAAAAGAAAAAGTGTTTGCTGCATTTCAGCTTCTACTTCAGTCCCCATGTATTTTTCACAATCTTAATTAATTAAAATGATTTTAGAAAGTGAGAATATTCAGTGCTTTTTACTTCATGGTTTGCTGACTGTGAGAATTCAGCAGCCTGGTTGGTTGCTCAGCCTGCTTGGTGATTTCGCTGTTGCTGGGTGCCAGTGAACCCCTAAAGATGGCACCAGAATGGAATCTACATTATGATGGGGCAAACTGAAGTCACAAAATCCACTAAATCTTGTGGCCAGCTTTTCTTGAGATCAGCAAGCGCTGGTCCTTCACCACTGACTGCAAAGTCCAGACCATAATATTCCATCAAAGCAGCAAAATAAGATTGTTGATGCTGTTGTTATGACTGAGGGTAAAATGGAATGCCTCCAATTGGTTGGCTCAGTCCTCTGCCTATTGGTGGTAGTGTGGTTGCTAAGGAAACACTTGTTTTAGTGTGTGGTTTCCTATAGTGCAGCTGAAAGGGAAACAGCTGTCAGAGTTTAAGCATTTAGTGCATGCTGCAAAGGAAACTACAATAATTCAGTTAAAATCATTTTGATGGGTGTTTATCATGCAAACTGAATAATGTAGCCCATGTTATAAAGGAACATTTTATGCAGCTCAGCAGACTGGGTGCAAACTGAGATGAACTTTCAACCTGTGCAAGTGAGAATTTATTTTTTTGTTACCCTCGGTCTCCTCCTTAAGCAGCGCTTTGTTTGGACTGTTGCATTATTTTTGCTGCAGTTGTAACACGCTTTTCTTGGCTTCCGGACCTTATTAACAGTCAAGTAATCTTTCTAGCTAATTCATAGGGTTGCAACCCCTAGAATCATGTCCATTGAAACAGTATTCCTGCTTGAAAGTCCAGAATTATTGGTATCTGAAATGAATTCCCAGATTAAGCAATTTCCACCAAGCTGATTTCTTAAGGAATGCTGAATATCTGTCTCAGAATAGGATTTTGGCCTATCTCCATCTATGTATATTACTAGTGTTGTTTGCAAAATACTGCTTCTTGCATAATTGGGCTCACAGAATTTTGGTAATTTAGGTGAGGTTAATTAAGGAACTGAACTGAGCATGATCTGTCTGTTATGGAGGAATTCCTTTTAATTCCATACTGCGACGTTCTTAAACTGACTCTCAAAAGCATGTGTAATGCACACAGGCTTAATTTTGTAGAAGCAGGGAAATCAGTCCGAAGGATTTAGAAACGTAGTTGGTTCTTGTGCTGCTTGTTATTCAGATCCCTCTCCTCGATCCCTATAGTAAGAGCCATGCATACCAATGTTTACAAAGTTATTGTCTGATTTTTCAGTAACACAAGCTGGAGGAAAGGGGCATTGGAACAGAGTGTGTATATAAGGTTCAACTTTGTAGTTGACGGGCCTATCTTATTATGACCCTTGTGCAACTGAAATCACCATCATGAGCTTCAATTATAAGCAGTTAAATTGAATAATTTATAAAATGCTATTTGAAGACCTAAAAATGGTTGTAAATTTTGTGTTTGTTCATTTGTGTGCACATTATTAATAACTTCAGCAGCGGAGTGGTATAAATGAAATGGTACTGGTGCCCCAAGCAGATAGTAACCTTGAGGGATGTTTGTTTTTTCCTTTGTCACTGAAGCTGTGTGAGCAGCGACAGGGTTCCATGACCTGGAATTTCCTGAGAACTTACACTGTGGTAACTGCAATTCTGTAGCCTACTCCTTTACTCTTACTTTTTAGAAAAATATGGTGGAAGTGAGTCACTCCAGTTATTGCACCTTATCGAAATATCCTGAACCATTTTTCCCCTGTCTGCCTAAATCCTGACTAAAACGATTAAACGTTTATTATTATGCTCTACTCCTGTTCAAGACTGTGGCAATAGCAGAGTTCCTTGTTTTGCACTTGTTTTCTTGCTGTGGGTGAACATGTTGATGGAGGGCGCCTGGTTACCAGAAGACCCAAGTTTAAATTGCTGAAATAAAATAAACATCAGTATTTTCAATAATTTATCTCACCAATTTGCAATCAATTTACTTTTCCCAAAACAAAATTACTATTCCTTGCTAAAGAAAATCATGAAAACCATTTCAAATGCATTCAGAAGATAAAATGCCATTTCCTTATCCAATCTTTTGTCTGACATTGCTCTTTATCCCTTCTCAAAAGTGAGATGATACTTAAATCACTCTTTACAAAGAATGTTTACAAAGATATCCCCCATACTTGAGATTTTAAGAAGTAATTGACCAATCTTTTCGTTTGAGAGTGTGATATGATGGAAAACTGATTTTTTTTATTCACTGAAACAAGCTTACATGCCCTCTTGCAGGAAAAACTGGGGGCCTCCTGAATGAAACGTATAAGCAGTGGATGAGCAGTTGAAGTGACTGAACTGTTGCTGAGTTTACATTGGATTTAGCTCAATCTGAAGCATTACTAGGAGTGAAATGTGTGCTGTAATTCAAATCAACGCCTAGATTCTGTTACTGAGGTACCACTCCACTGTTTTTACATCCTGAGTCTTTGATATGCCAAATAATGGTATATATGTATTTTTGGTTGTTCCACAGATACATACATAGCTGGTTAATTCTGGTTAATGGCAAAGCTGAGTGCAATGGTATTAATTGTATACAGTAGGTTAACATACAATTATAGAATCATACACCTTGGGAGGTCGTCATTCGGCCCATCGTGTCCGTGCTGAGTCTTTGGAAGAGTTATCCAATTAGTCCTACTCCCTTCTCTTTTCCCACAGCCCTGCAAATCTTTCCCATCAAGCATTTATCCAAGTCGGTTTCGAAGTTGTTATAGAATCTGCTTCCACTGCCCTTTCAGGCAGTGCACTCCGGATCACAACAACCCCCTGTGTATATATTATATAAATCATTTCCCGCTGATAATTTTGCCAATTACCAGTCCTGCTGTCAGTGGAAATTTTCTCCTTCTCACATTGTGACGACTCCCAGAATCTCAATCATTATAAACTAGTAGATCGAGCTTAACATTTATATGAATTTTAAGTAAAATGCTTTCCTATCTGTATATTTTGTTCTGGAAATGATTTATCCTTCAGCCAACATCACTAAAGCAGACTATCTGATCATTGTCACATTTCTGTATATGGGAGCTTGCTGTGCAAATTGACTGTACTTTATTGGTTTATGTAACTGGACACGTCACATCTCATGACCTAGAATTGTAGAATCTTTGACAGTATATCAGGATTGCATTCAACAATTCCATTTGCTATTCCATAAGTGATGAACAGCAGTGACCCTAATACCCCTATCTACTGGCTAAGCATTTTCTTTTTTATTCATTCATGTGGTGTAGGCATCCCTGATAAAGCCAGCATATATTGGCCATCCCTAGCTATGGTGGTGATAGTGATCAGCCTTCTTGAACCATTGAGTTGTGTAGTGAAGGTACTTCCTACAGTGCTGTTAGGCATTCCAGGGTTTTGACTGAGCGACAGTGGGAAAAAATGGCTTTGTAGTTCCAAGTCAGGATTGTGTATGACTTGTCCTTCTCGGTGTTAGAAGTCGCTGGCCTCGAAGGTGCTATCAAATCCATGAGGAGTTGCTGTAGTATATCTGTAGATAGTACACACTGCTGCCACTGTGCGTTGGTGGTGGAGGGAATTAATGTTTAAGGTGGTGAATGGGGCGCCAGTGAAGTAGGCTGCTTTGTATTGGTGTTAAGCTTCTTGGAGCTACACTTACCCAGGCAATTGGAGAGTATTCCTTCTCTCAACACAAAAGCAAAATACAGCTAATGCTGGAAATCTGAGGTGATTAAACTCTCTTGTAGAGATGATGATTTCCATGTATTTATATGGTGCAACTGTATTTGTATGATGCAACTGTAACTTCCCATTCAGCAGGCCAAACCGGAATGTTGTCCAGGTCTTGTTGTATTATCTGATGAGTTGTGAATTGTATGGAACACTGCAGTCATCAAACGTGTCCACCCTCGATGTTATGATGGAGGGAAGACCTTTGATGAAGTGGCTGAAGATATTTGGGCCTTAAACATTGCTGTGAGGAACTCCTGCAACAATTTCCTGGGGTTGAGATAATTGGCCTCCAACAACCACAATCATCATCCTTCACACTAGATGTAACTCCAGCCAGTGGAGAATTTTCCCTCCATTCCCATTGATTTCAACTTTACTGGCTTCTTGATGCTGCACTTTGTCAAATGCTGCCTTGAAATCAAAGACTCCCATCTTATTTCTTGATTTCAATTCTTTTGTCCATGTTTGGATCAAGGCTGTATTGAGGTTCATGCCGGTGAAGAGGATCAATTGAGAATTCCTGTACATTATTCCTACTAGATTAAGCCCCCCCTCTCTGCCCAGCGCCCTGTTGAACCCCACCTAAAACAAACCGTGCTTTTAAAATTTCTGTAACCCTCAATCAGCCCTGCTTTTCAAACACATATTTATCCAGCTTCCATTCAAGATGGAAGTTCACGCTGAATCACAACTTTTCTGTGGACTCATTCTGATTTGAGGAATGGTGGAGTTTAACCTCTAAGCTTTCTTAGGACTGGTGAAATTTGTATTGAGCTGTCAAGTCATATGTATTTTGTCCAATCTTCTTGCTTCATCTTGATCTGTAACTTTCATTAGTTTAAAAACCAAGATCCAGCCTCCTCAGCCTACTATGGGCCAGATGCAGGAAGGTGGGATTAGAAAGGGCACCTGGGTGTCCTCGGGCTGGCATGGACAAGATGGGCCGAATGGCCTCCTTTGCTGTAACTTTTCTATGGTTCTACGGAATGGTTCTGGAGGAACCAAACTGAGCATCAATGAGCAGGTGTGTAAGTGGCACTTATGTGAATTGGATCTTTAGAAAGAAAATATGAACAGGAGCCTTTATTAATAACACTACATCTGATGTCATCACTGTCCTTGATTAAAATATCATGGTATCTAATGCAACTCTAGTGAACTAGTCTTGAAATTTCCAGCTCCAGGCGATGAAACATTAAAACCCGTAAATAATGTGATGATAAGTCTTCAAAGCTCAGCTTGTACAAATGAAACTGTCCTGTTGGCTGCATTCTAAACGGGTATGCAGTTTTGGGTTTGCCGCAATCCTATCAACAGCATATTCATAATTCTCCTAGAAAATGTTGGAGTATGTTCACAACTAAATCAGCATGCGCGACTGCAAAATTTGTATTTATATGGTGGCAATCTTGCTATAGCAGAAAATTCTGGGTCCTGGTAAGTGTTCTGCTTTCACATCAGGCCAGCAGTATTGTTTTTGTCATTGATACTTTTTATGGATCCTTCCTGACACCAGGCAAGGTACACAGCTGGGAAATCAGTGTTTCTTATATAATTTAAAAGATCTCCATGTGTTTTTCTTGTGCCCGGATATTGACCCACAATTTAAATGGGACAGTTCCAGAACCCTGAGAGCCCTGGCACGTGGTAAAACTATTTTTGATCTGCAGGTTAAAGCAATGTGAACCTTTCAAGCATGTTGTTTTTTGGAATTTTGTGATTTGTTCAAAAAACATCTTGGTTGATTTATTTTAAAACTTGTCAAGGGCTTCAGTTGCTCACTGCATTCATGCATTATGTTTAAAAAAGAAAGCCACAAAGTTAAAGTAATTCAAAAGCTTTTTAATGAAGAACTTCTGGCATGTTATGATGTGAAGTTTAGTTCAGTTCTGCCACCAGCTTTGTGTGCAGGCAAAATCAGTGATCACTTGAAGAATGCAAATGTAGCGTGTGACTGTAGACTTGGCAACCACAAATTGTAGTGCAAATAGCATGACAGCAAACGGAACTCCTGAACAGATGGTTCTTTCGAAGCTCAGAATGGTGACTTACATGCCAAGTTTGTGTATTTCATGAAACATATTCTACTGTAACCTTAATTTGTAATGGCTTTGTATCTAAAATATGCCAGCTGCACTTCTGAGTCTAAGCATATGTATTTCATTTCTGTACAAATAATCTTAACCATTCATGTCTGTTGAGCAGTGGTATCTGGGGTCTGACTTTGCATTAGTTACATTTAGCTTCTGAGCCTGAAGGTTATGGGTTCAAGACCCACTAAACTTGTGTGCGTAGCCTAGTCAGTATTGAGGGAATGCTGCTTTATCTTCATATAAGATATTAAACCAAGATTGCTTGCAGACATTAAAGGTCCCAAGGCACTATTTGGGGGAAAAGTAATGAAAATCTCCTAGTATCCTGACCAGTATTCCCCTGTCAGTTTTTTTTTTTGTTTTTATATTTGTTTTTTTCCCCCTGTCAATCTCCACCACCAAAGATTGATCAACTGGTGATTCCTTTCATTTCTATTTGTAAACCTTGCTGTGTGCAAAATGTCTGACACAATTGGTTATCTGGTAACAGTCCCTGCACTCCAAATTAGTTCACTGGCTCTGAAGCACTTTGGGGACATTTCTGACAGATGTGATAATGTGCTAGATAAATGCAAACATTATTTTTCTTAAATTATGTTTATGTAGTTGTAAAGGAATATTGATTCAAATATTTAAATTCAGGATGTTTGCACAGCTCAAATAGTGAATCGCAACTAAAGTGAAAGCGAAAATATTTAATAGACAGTTGTACAATGAGCTCTCCTCTCACCACCTTTAATCTGTTAAAACAAACCTGAAACTTTAACATATAAAGTTAAACTGCCTCTAACTAGGATACCATTGTCTAGAATCAGAAATAAAATGTTGAATCATGGACTCTTTACAATGGGTTTTGGAAAATGTCATTCAGGAGAAGCAACAGCATTTTTGATATATCTATTTTGGTAAAGAAAAATCTTTGTGGCTATTTGTAGTTCTTCTGACTAAGCATGAAAGCCGGTAGTCATCTGAAGATAATTAATATGTGGTGTACATTTATTGTCCCTTCTGCTTTGTCACAATGAACAATGGTGTTCTAAAATCCACACTTAACCTTGCAGTGCAAGCATTCATGGTAGTTAACAAGCAAGTGGGTTCCAGACCGGATCCAGCCTATAATCTGGATTTGGGCTGTTCGGATCTACATGTTGATGCAGAAGAATAATAAATATTAGTTGACTTTGCCATATCTGGAAAAACTTCAGCTTTCTGGATTTAACCCTAAACTCAGATGGTCACGAGTGTCTCAAATATTGCATGGTAAGATCTCAAATTGTATTTATGGAATATTGCGAGCCATCGCAAGGCAGAAATTTCTGAATGTAGTACCAATCGGTTACAAAATGGAAATCAACAGTGGGACAAGTAGTTTGGTTTTCTACTTTCCTTAAATGTATTGTGTGCTCAAACAGTCTGGGAGAATGCTTTAGTGTCTGCTGTATTCTTTTAACAAAAAAAGTACTGCTTAAACACTTACAGCCTGCCAATACTAGTTTATTAGATCTGAACCTTCACTGTCTGGGATGGCTTTGTTTAAACAGCTTAGAAAAAAAATGCTACAGTACTGATCCTGTTCTTGTTTAATATTTTTTTCTTAGCAATCATTTAGTCTCCTTGGCCCTTGTGAACAAGAGGATAAGCAATCCAATCTAGTGCCACTTCCAGTGTTATTGCAAGCCAGCCACTAGTAAAGGATGAGACCTCTTAGCTGCGTTACTTTTGGAAAGTTCCTGGCCTCCATTTGCTAACTACCCATAATAGGGCTAATATCAGAGATCAGTATGTTGGGATCAAACTCATTTCCCCTTGCACCATCTTTTTACTAACAGGAAGAAATTTTGGTTCGAATGTTAAGATGCTTCTTAATATTCTTTGAAATCATTTAGTTAAGATTTAAACATGAGGCTTTGAATGCTTGGCTATTTCTTAGTTGACGATTATAGTTAAATTAAGCTTAGATCAAAAACATGTACAATTACACCCGAGTCTGTGGTATCATGATAACTGATTTGTGAATCCATTTGCCAAGGGGGTATTGTACAGTATTCTCGTCTGGTATACCCTGCTTAAAGGCCTTTGGGTTCTGAGGAGAAATTAGCATTATATAGCGCCATTCATGACCAACGGACCTTCCAAAATGTTTTACAGTCAGTGAAGTACTACTTGAAGTGTAGTTATATAATAATGTAGGAAACACAGCAGCTGTTTTGCACACAGGCTCTCACAAACAGCAATATGATAATTTACCAGATAATCTTTATTTTTGTGTGATGTTGGCTGAGGGATAAATATTGGCCAGGACACTGAGTAAATCCCTTGCTTTTTGAAGAAGTGCGACAGGATATTTTAAGAAGGGGCAGATGTGGCTTGAGTTTAATGCCTCATCCAAAAGGCAGTGCATTGGCTTATTAGATAGCCTTTTCACCAATGAACACCAATATGAATATATAAATTCGATTCACTCCACATGATATTCAGAAGTGGCTGAAGGCACTAGATACTGCAAAAGTTATGGGCCCTGACAACATGCTGGCAATAGTATTGAAAACTTGTGCTCCAAACTTGCAGTGCCCCTAGCCAAGCTGTTCCAGTACAGCTACAACACTGGCATCGACCCGGATATGTGGAAAATTGCCCAGGTATGTCCTGTACACAACAAGCGGGACAAATCCAACCCAGCCAATTACTGCCCTATCTGTCTACTCTCCATCAGTAAAGTAATGGAAGGGGTCATCAACAGTGCTATCAAGTGGCACTTGCTTAGCAATAACCTGCTCACTCATTCCCAGTTTGGGTTCCACTTAGCTGCTGACCTCATTGTATCCTTGGTTCAAACATGGACAGAAGACCTGAACTCCTGAGGTGAGATAAGTGTGATTGCCCTTGACATCAAGGCAGCATTTGACCGAGTGTGGCATCAAGGAGCCCTAGCAAAACTGGAGTCAATGGGAATCAGGGGGGAACATTCTCTCTGCTGGTTGGAGTTGTACCTAGCACAAAGGAAGATGGTTGTGGTTGTTGGTCGGTCACCTCAGCCCCAGGACATCACTGCAGGAGTTCCTCAGAGTAGTGTCCTAGGCCCAACCATCTTCAGCTGCTTCATCAATGGCCTTCTTTCCATCCCAAGGTCAGAAGTGGGGATGTTCGCTGCTGATTGTACAATGTTTAGCACCATTCGCAACGACTCAAGATACTAAAGCAGCCCATGTCCAAATGCAGCAAGACCTGGACAATATTCAGGCTTGTGCTGACAATTGGCAAGTAACATTCGCGCCACACAAGTGTCAGGCAGTGACCATCTTCAACAAGAGAGAATCCATCCATCGCCCCTTGATGTTCAATGGCATTACCATCACTGAATCCCCCACTATCAACATCCTGGGGGATATCATTGACCAGGAACTGAACTGGACTAGCCATATAATTACTATGGCTACAAGAGCAGGTTAGAGGCTAGGAATTGTGCGCTGAGTAACTTGCCTCCTGACTCCCCAAAGCCTGTCCACCATCTACAAGTCAGGAATGTGATGGAATACCCCCTACTTGCCTGGACGAGCGCAGCTCCCACAACACAGAAGAAGATGGATACCATCCAGGACAAAGCATCTTGCTTGATTGGCACCTCATCCGCAAACATTCACTCCCTTCACCACCGACGCATAGTACCAGCAGCGTGCACCATCTACAAGATGCACTGCAGGAATTCACCAAGGCTGCTTTGTCAGCACCTTCCAAACCCACGACCACTACCACCCAGAATGATAAGGGCAGCAAATGGAGGGGAACTTTTAGGTAGTGGTGTTCCCATCTAAGTCACTCACCATCCTGCCTTGGAAATATATCGCCATTCCTTCAATGTTGCTGGGTCAAAATCCTGGAACTCCCTTCCTAATAGCACTAAGTGTACTTACACCACATGGACTCAAGCGGTTCAAGAAGGCAGCTCACCACCACCTTCTCGAGGGCAACTAGAGATGGGCAATAAATGCTGACCCAGCCAGCAAAGCCCACATCCCGTGAATGAATAAAAAAAAACTAATTGGCAAGTTTGAGTTCAAAGGCATTTTTCAAAAGACCCCAACAACTGACGAGTTTATTGTTTTAGTAGCTGAGGCAAACAGTGCATGATATAATACTCATTCTGAGTTAAATTTTGGCCAGGGCATCAAACCTTACTGTGTGCAAATCAGCTGTTTCATGTGCTACATTACAACAGTGACTGTAGTTTATTTCATGGCTGTGGAGGAACTTAATGTCTTGTATGAAAGGCCCTGTAGAAATCAGTTATTTTACTGTCTCCGCTAATCTGCTGAAATCCTCATTCATGCCTTTGTCACCAGATTTGACTATCCCAATGCTTTCCTAGTTTCTCTCATTCTACTCAAACTTCAGATCATCCAAAGCTCTGCTCCCTGTGTCTTAACTTGCAGCAAATCCCATTCCCCTATAACCACCTGTGTTCACTAACCTACATTGACTCTTGATGAAGCAACATCTTGATTTTAAAGTTCTCATCCTTGTTTTCAAACCCCTCTATGGCCTCGCCACTCCCTTTCTAATAAGACCATAAGATGTAGGAGCAGAAGTAGGCCATTCAGCCCATCGAGTCTGCTCTGCCATTCAATGAGATCATGGCTGATCTGATAATCCTCAACTCCACTTTCCTGCCTTTCCCCCATAACCCTTACTTCCCTTATTGATCAAAAATCTGTCTCTCTCCACCTTGAATACCCAGCTTCCACAGCCCTCTGCAGTAAAGAATTCCACAGATTAACTACCCTATGAGAGAAGAAATTCTTCCTCATCTCTGTTTTAAATACTGAGATTATGCCCTCTGGACCTAGACTCTCCCACAAGGGGATATAACCTCTCAGCATCTACCCAGTCAAGCCCCCTAAAAATCTTCTATGTTTCAATAAGGTCAAGTCTCATTCTTCTAAACTCCAATGAGTACAGGCCCAACCTACCTGACCTCTCCTCATAAAATCCCTCCATACCTGGAATTAACCTAGTGAACCTTCTCCGAACTGCCTCCAATGACAGTATATCTTTCCTTTAGATAAGGGGACCAGAACTGTTCACAGTATTCTAGGTGAGGTCTAATTAGCACCTTGTATAATTTTAGCAAGATTTCCCTATTTTTATACTCCATTTCCTTTGAAATAAAAGCCCAACATTCCATTTGCCTTCCTTATTACCTGTTGAACTTGTTAGCTTTCTGGGATTCATGCACAAGGATTCCCAAATCCCTCTGAAGTACTTAACCTGTTTATATCCCTCGATAGACTCCTTGTGTCATCCTCACCACTTGCCTTCCCACTTATTTTTTTGCTGATGATTGAGATTAGATTGATAGGACAGTAATTAGCTGGATTGGACTTGTCTTGCTTTTTGTGCACAGGTCATACCTGAGCAATTTTTCCCAGTGTTGTAGCTGTACTGGGACGGCTTGGTTAAGGGCTTGGCTACTTCTGGAACACAAGTCTTCAGAAATACTGCTGGGCTGTCATCAGGGTCCATAGCTTTTGCTGTGCCCAGTCTTCTTTGCAGTTATTAATATGGAGTGAATCAAATTGGCTGAAGACAGGCATCTGTGATGCTGGAGGCGTTGAGAAGAGGCTGTGATATATCATCCACTCAGTACTTCTAGCTGAATATGGTTAAAAGCACTTAACCTCTTCCTTTTGCATTGAAGTGGTAGGCTCTGCCATCATTCAAGTTGGGGATGTTTGTGGAGCCAACCCCTCCTGTTAATTGTTTAAATGTTCACCATTCAAAACCGGGTATGGCAGGACTGCAGAGCTTTGATCTAAGTGTTGGTTGTGCAGCTGCTTAGCTCTGTCTGTCCAATGTTGCTTCTATTGTTTAACTGTTTGGCTTGCAAATATTTATTTTGTAGCTTTACCAGGTTGGTACCTCATTTTTTAGGCATGCCTGGTGCTGCTCCTGAAACACTCCTCATTTGAACCAGGGACAGTTGATGGTAATGGTTGAATGACAGTGATTTACTGAGCCATGAGATTAAAGATTGTGGTGGAGTATAATTCTGCAGTTGATGGCCCACAGTGCCTCATGGATGCCCAGTTTTTTAAGTGACATTGTTTGATTTGAATCCATCCCATTTACACAGTGGTAGTGCTACACAACATGATGGACGGTGTCCTCAGTGTGAAAGTAGGACTTTGTTCCACAAAGACTGTTTGCTGGTCACTCATGCTGTAACACACAATGCATCTGTGGTAGATAGATTGGTGAGGATGAGGTCTCATCATTTGCCCCAAGCCCAGTCTGGCTGATATGTCCTTCACAATAGTGAGGAGTTTTATTTGTCCAAATCATATAGAAAGCCTACACAAAATATACTCACCCCCGCCCCCATTATGTGGCTTGGGTCTTCACCCATTACACTTGATAAGATTTTAACAATAAATTCTTCACTTTCATTAGTGTCCTATTGCATTACAGAAATATCAGAAGATTGAAGTTTGCAGACGTAGAACTATTTTGAAATGGAGTACAGCAACATTGTCATCTTGCAGCATCACATCTGTTTCTTTCCCTTTGCGGTGCTTTCTTCCCCTATGTCCTGAACTATTGCAGGTGTGAAACATCTGTAGTTGTTCCTTGATGAAGGAGGCAGTGTGATAGACTAAGTGCCTCAGGTCAAATTGCAAAGTTTGTGGTTGGTCAAAAGCTGATCACACAAGAGCAATTTTGGAGAGAAAATTGCATCTTTTCTGGCTTTCATATGGGGAGGAACAAACTGTTGTTTTGAAAATAATTTCAGTTATAAACAGCTTTTACTGCAATAATGAGTAGTACTATGGTCAGTGAAGCTCCTACTGTTGAGTGCAGAAAACCCATTTTCAATTTCTGCGTCTTTTGAATTAGTCTTTTTTGATGTGTTTTGGAGAAGAATACAATCAAATTCACCAAAGGATCTGTCTCAATAGCAGCAATCTCCCAAGAAAATGGATTCCGGTGAACCTCAATATCAAGTAAGGTGATCAAAACGTAGCTCCCAGTAAGGGGGCGAAGGTAAAGTTAAAAGAATTTTCTAAATGATTTCGTACTTTGTGCAGACATAATCTAACCTTCCAAAAAAACAGATGATGTATTTTGAACATATAATTTATTATTTTCTTGCAGTCAGTTTGAATCAGTTATACTAATCCAAGCAATAAAATGTAAGGACATCCTGATCTGGATAGAACATTACATTTTCTTTGTAATATTTTTGAGATTAATGAATGTGTTTATCTTGCCTTCTTACCTAGATCCTTTTTCAGGATCTGATCTGACAATTTGTGGCCTGACCCATATTCCCTTTCGCTGAATTGATTCAAGTCTTCGCTCTCTACTTCAAAGGAACCAGTGTTGACAGTGCCAAGTTAGAGCCCATTTCATAAGCATGAAAAATAAACTCTTTATACTCATTTTTCTTTTGGCCTACTTGAAGGCTGCCCAATTTGAGATGAATTGCCTGTAACTTGAATAGCCAAGTATTTTTTAATATTCAGCAGGTCTGACAGCATTTGTGGAAAGGAATACAGTTGACGTTTCGAATCCATATGACTCTTCATCAGAACTAAGGTAATAGAGAAATGAGGTGAAATATAAGGTAGACGGGGGTGGGACAGATAGAGCTGGATAGGGGGCCAGTGATAGGTGGAGGCAAAGAAGGGGTTGCCAAAGATGTTATAAACAAAAGGACAAAGGGGTGTTGACGGTGGTGATATTATCTAAGGAATGTGCTAATGGGGACATTAAGAGTAGCAAGCAGGACCAGCTAGTGGCAGGTGGCCTTAGTGGGGGTGGAGTGGGGGGAAGGGATCGAAATGGGCTAAAAGGTAGAGATAAAACAATAGATCGAAAAAAATTTAAAAATTGGTGGGAAAAGTAAAAAATGTTTTAAATTATAAATTATTGGAAAAGGGGGATCGGAAAGGGGTTGGGGATGGAGGAGAGAGTTCATGATCTGAAATTGTTGAACTCAATATTCAGTCCGGAAGGCTGTAAAGTGCCTAGTCGGAAGATGAGGTGCTGTTTCTCTAGTTGGCGTTGAGCTTCACTGGAACATTGCAGCAGGCCAAGGACAGACATGTGGGCATGGGGGCAGGATGATGTGTTGAAATGGCAAGTGACTGGGAGGTCTGGGTCATGCTTGCGGACAGACCAAAGGTGTTCTGCAAAGCGGTCACCCAGTTTGCGTATGGTCTCTCCAATGTCGAGGAGACTGCATTGGGAGCAGCAAATGCAGTAGACTAAATTGAGGGAAGTGCAAGTGAAGTGCTGCTTCACTTGAAAGGAGTGTTTGGGCCCTTGGAAGTTGAGGAGGGGGGAAGTGAAGGGCAGGTGTTGCACCTTCTGCGGTTGCATGGGAAGGTGCAGTGGCAGGGGGTTGAGGTATAGGGGGTGATGGAGGAGTGGACCAGGTGACCCTTATATTTCACCTCTTCCCTATTTCCTTAGTTCTGATGAAGAGCTATACAGACTCGAAACGTCAACTGTATTCCTCTCTGCAGATGCTGTCAGACCTGCTGAGCTTTTCCAGGTGTTTTTGTTTCAGATTTCCAGCATCCGCAGTATTTTGCTTTTATTTTTTAATATTGACTTTCTCTCCTTGCTTACTGACTCATGTTTTGGTACTATCCGTGCTTAGTTACTGAATAACTTTTCATCAACAAAAAAAAAGACTGGAGCCTAAGCTGTGCTCTCATCTTGTCCTCCTTCCCTCAGCCCTTCCAGTCTGATTTTGAGCTTGCTAAATGGTTGACAATCTGAACTCCAGCTTCCAGTTGGTGTTGGAAAGTTGTCCATACAAAGAACAATTTTTCTCTGATTTTTCTTATTCTCCCAGCAGCTATGAAAATGCCCTGCAGTACAAAGGGAAATTGGTCAGAGTACAGAATATTACTTGTGCCATCTGCAGTTTAATGGCAGCTTGAGCTTCTGGACCTTAATTCTTTCAAAGTATCAATTGCAGATTAGTGAAGCTTGATAAATATCAAACGAGTGTTATTGGATAAATACTTTGAATACTAACTGTTGGTGAGTGGTGCCATTTTCTTTTGAAAACAACCTTTTAATATATTCTAACATTTAAAGTTTAGCTCTTTTTTTTTCCATTATTTGTTCATGGGATGAGCTCAGCCAGCATTTATTGCCCATCCCTAATTGCCCTTGAGAAGATGGTGGTGTATTGGTAAATTTGCCATTTTCATCATCTGCAAGCTCAGTGGAAGGGGTTGGGCTTGCTCAAGAATCTTACCTTTGTTGAGTTCCCCCATAAATGGAATTTTTAATTTTAAGTAGCAAGAAGTGGCAGAAAAATATGATCATGTTGTTAGTTACACATCAGGAAATAGCACAGGAAAAGAGGTTGAGCAAATGTATCTCTTCATATGAAAGCTGTCTGTACATCTTGCCCAAAAGTTTGGGGAGGCCCTCAATATCCATGGAAACTACAATTAATTCATTATCAATCATGTCATTGACTAAATTAACCACAGCCTTGCTGCCTTCTTCAGTATCCAGCATTCTGGCTCCCAACCTGATCATCAAACTGTGTACTTTTTGTGTTCACTAATAAATGTCATACTGCATTCTCAGACAAGCATACATTTTCATATGCCCGTGCAGTCACTTGCTACTCTCAGCCTGACCTCTATTCACTTAACTTTATACAATAGAACATTGAAAAGCAGTTTATAGTGAGGATATTTAGCAGGGCAGGGAGACACAAGGCATGGCCAGCGAAGGGCTTTCAGGAAACCATTGAAGACCAAGAGAAAGCTGGCCATGACATGCAAACTGATAGATGCTGCCTGCCTTCTTAATACATGTATTGGGCTTTAAATATGTCAAAGTACAAATGGAGTTAGTCCAGAAAAAAGTCTACAAGCAGGCACATTAAGATTGTGACACAAACAGAAAAGAGAAGGCAAATTGAACGAGAAACTAGTTGAAAGTGGAAAAGGAAGAGACTTATTCTGGAACAATGATAGAAGTTTCTAAGACACAGTATAGATGATGAAAGTAAAGAGTGAAAGAATGGACTAGTGAGAGAAGCAGAAGTGCAGGAATAAAAAGGCAAGGTTATTACTTTTGAGTGAAGTCATAGGAGGTCACTTAGTATTTCTAGACTAAGATTGTACTAATGGCTGAAATATTGGAAAAGCCTGTTATAAATGCTTGGTTTTCCTCCATCACACTGTAATTGCTATTTGTTACTATTTACTTCAATACCACACTTCTTTGCCCTATCCTGCTATGATGATTAGAACAAAATGTGCTAACTTTTTGCACTTTTGTTAATACTTTTTATTATCCAGATAAAAATGCTTAGTTGTTCACTTTCTTTAGCTAAATGACTGGCTAGAAACAGCTACAAAAGTGAATTGAAGCATCTCCTGCGTGTAAGGAGATTACTACACTTTGATCCAGTGCTCAAATTCAGGTTTTGAGATGGAACAGTCTAACGAGCTCCCTTTCCTTGACATGCTAGTTGAGCAATCCACTAATGGTTTCTCCACTTCTGTTTACCGGAAGCATATCTTTAGTGGTCAGTATATGCACTGGATTCATATAGCTCCATGCACTATAAGATTGGCTTTATCAGCAACCTGCTAAACAAGGCTGTCACATTTGCTTACCTTGCAGGCTCAATGCAGAAATAGTACAGTAGTACATCAAAGCTATTCTGCAGGGCAGTGGTTATCCGGATTAGATCTTAGTTCACTGTGTATCGTGCAAACTCTTAAATTGGCTTAAGGCTTTCACTTTTGGAAAAGTGCCCAGTCTACTTCACATTACTCTAGAAAGGCAAAATATCTCAAAATTTGAACAACAGATTAAGCAAGTCATTTCACACCACTACTATGCCATGGTGACATAAGTAGTATTTTCCACTAATGGAGTATTTTTGTCAGTCCAAAAAGACATTCTGCCTACCAGACAATTGAGCAATGTCATGCATGAATCTGACTGCTGGTGTGATGCCAGGTAAGTGGGGCATGCACCCCAATGATTGGCTGTTCAAATCAAATAACACGTTCCTCCAGCAGTTCATAATAAGCAGAGTGCAGACTGTACTCAGCCAACCTGTGCCTGCGGAACCCAAAATAAAACGCCTGCTGTTAGATGTGATTCTGTGATTGGGCAGCACTTGTTGAACAATCCTGATTGCACTAATAGCTACACTAACAACCAATTTAAGATGACTAGTTGCACTCGCAATGTGGATCGTTTACGGTCACTAGCAACGACGTACATACATTCATACCAGGGACTATTCTCTGCTAACAACAGGAATATGTTCATGCTTTGCACCTTTTTTGAATTAGCTGGAAACATGGGGAGACTCTAATTCCCTGTTGCTTTTTCCATAGTGACACCTCAGCCAATCAGAGTTGACTCCCCAAGCAATCAACTCCCTCTTTCTCCTGTAGTATAAATTGTTGTGATTGTTTGAAATTTGGCTTTCTTGCGTTTGATCCAATGAGTGCAAGATTAAAAACTTCAGCAGCATGTCTCTTTTCAGCATTATATCACTATTCTTTCATTGCCACTGAGCCAAAATACTGGAACTCCCTACCTGACAGCACTGCAGCAGCTCAAGAAGGTGGCTCACCAACACTACCTCAAGGGCAATTGGGGATGAGCAGCAAATGCAGCCAATGAAAGAATTAAAAAAAACTTCCCACTGCTGCAAGCCAAATAGTCCCATGTAATCTTTTATGGACAGGGTGTTGGTTTAATATCTCTGAAAGATGGCACCTCCAATGTCAACCTAGATATTTCTGCTCAAGTGTTTGGAGTGGAACACTAACTCGCAGCCTTCTAATAAAAGCAAAATACTGCAGATGCTGGAAATCTGAAATGGAAAATGCTGGAAAAACTCAGCAGGACAGGCAGCATCTGTGGAGAGAGAAACAGTGTTAACATTTTGAGTTATTTAGATATAGCCCTTCTCAATGTGAAAGCACGCTCTGCAAGCTATTGCGTTTAACCACGCTCATGCTGCCTGTAAGTCGCAACCCTATCCTTGCATTTCCCCCTCATGCCAACATTCCCTTGTGCTCAGTGAACTGACAGGATGAGCTCCACCATGTTCCAGGATGATTTTAACACAGCCTTTATCACTTGATATTGGCAGTTCACCATCAACAGACAACTGCCTAAACACTCTGACAATCTCCATGGCCATCTGTTCAACTGAGCAAATTGTTTTCAGCTAGGCTGACCCACACCCAGGCCGCACCACCTCCTTGACGTTCTTAACATTTTCAACTACATTGACAACATCAGTTTATATTAGCCTGATATATGGTGCATGCAGGGATATTTCTCCTTTGTCTGTGCATCACAGTGCTCATTCACTTTTGTTCTGTGTGCACCTACATGAGCAGCTTACATAAGCCTCAATGCTGAAGCAGAGGTATATGCCATTGTCTTGCACCTTAACTGCAGCATGCAGATGTGACCTTTCCTTTGGAGTTCTGTGGATGAGCCAAGCTATTCACCATGCCGAAATGCAGCAGGTTATTGAACCTTTTTTTTAAACACTGAATCCATGAGCACCCATGATCTCCTACAGTGCTCACTGCAACCGCAATTTGAATCCAGGCCTTCTAGGTTGTTGTACGCGGATTGCATCGGCCAGCAGGGTAAGGACTGGTCTCTTCGAGACTTCGTCCACAAAAACTTGAATGTTCTGATCAGAAAAGCATGGGGTAGCTGGCCTCATCCCTTCCCCAGCGTCTCCTGTGTGTGACATTTTATCAATAAAAATGTAAGATGAAAGTGGTCATGAGCCATTCAGATTACAATGCTCTCATTCACTTTTGTGTGCTGACATGCACCAACCATTTTCACCACATCAGTGATTACTGTGGAGGTGTGCTGGAGAAAATGGCTCCGCACAAATGCTTGGTGCCATGGATGTAGTGGCTATCACTCCAGGGAGGTACTGTGTTCTCTAACCAATGACAGCCCGACTGGTTTACTCCTTCTTAGTTACACTCTTGTGCCATGACACTGCAGGTGTGAGAGACCTGGTCAAGAGTCAACTGTGAGTGCATCCTGATAAATGGGTGGCAAGAGAGCAAGCAAATGGGATAATGACCACGGGCACTGTTCAGCATTAATCAACTGAGTCTTTGCAGCTACCTATTTCACTGCAGAATATCGGCACCATGGTACCTCCATGGCTGTGTCTTGTGAATCCATTCCATGCTTTCAGTGCTTCAGTACAGTACACTGGGGATAGGCAGCAGCAATGACAATTTTTTCCTAGGGAAAGCCCATGATGAGCCATCCGTTGCGGGTCAGCTAACAGTTGAACAACATTTTACAAGTTCCCACTCATATGACAAGTCACTAATGTCTCCTCCAAGACATAGGGACTTGACCATGGGTGACCAACCTCTCAAATGGGCCTTTCTGGGGGGCCCAATTTTTTATTTGCACCCAAGTCATCCAATCTGCACCTGGCCTGCCTTGCCGAACCCTCACTAATTTCAAGGTCACCTTCATTGACTCCTGAAGGAGGGGAGTTGGCACCTCTCAAACACAGGCCCTCAGTCTCCTTGCTGGGGCCTGCCAGCCAGCCCCCACCGATACTCTGGACCAACCTCAAGATTGGCGGCTGCTTCGGGGACTAACTTGTAGTACCAGCAGTGGCAGTTACTCATACCTGACACTACTGGGACTACAGAGCTGCTGGCCAATTGGATTAGCCAGCAGCTCTCTAGGGTGGGACTTCCTCCCAGATGGGGATGAAATTCTTGTCCAAAGCCAATTAACACCCCATTGAGCATAAAATGGCTGCGGGGCAGCTAGTTTTTTTGTTGACAGGCTCCCAACTGGGGTGGGGAGGAGGAATGGAGGGAACATGGTATCCCCATAAAATCCAGCCCTTTTTTTTTCCTCTTATGAGATCATTTATATATAAAACTTGCACCTAAAAATTGCCATTATGTTTCTCTGAACAAATTTATGCTTTTGTTTGACGTAAAGCAGGGCATGCATGGTAACCAGATACTGTAACTTGGATGTCACAATAGGAGTGGGAGTGAGTTACCACCCCATGATAAGGGCATCTTCAAGGAAAACAGTGAGATGGGAAAATAAAAGATAAACTGATAACCCATTTGAGTTTGGCTGCATAAGTCGCTTAGTTTAGTAATGTCAGTAGTAGCCTGTCTTGTTTTTTTTTCTTTCATTGAAGCACACAGGTTGTCGACATTGTTAACACTTCATTGATAACACGTTTTCCTAACATAAACACCTATCTGTAGTAACTAAATTCTATCAAGACAGGTTCCAACGTGTGCTACCTGATCTTCAAACCCCAGGTTAGGTAACCCCCTATCTAGTACAGAGTACCATATAGCATCTAATACTGGAGTCACTACCACAATCAACTAATATCATGACATTTCCCTTTTTAAAGAAAGAACAAGCTTTTATACAACTCTGCATAAAAGTCTCAAATCTATTCATTCTCATTCTTTTGATCAGTCTGTTTTGTCTTTTACTCATCTTTGTATCTCTGGTTTTTTCATAGTTCTTCCACTGGATGTTCTGAATGGTGACAGCTGATTTTGAAGGACAAGGCGCCTTCTCCAGCTCTGTCACTATCACTCCTTGGATAGTTTTCAGGACTCTGGCTTTGTCTGGTTATCTGTTGCTTCACTGGTGCATTCTGGTTTTTGATCTATAGTTACACTTTCCGGTTCAGAGCAGGGTTGTGTTTCATGTGCTTTCCAAAGGTATTTCCAGTTTCCCCTGTACTGTTGTTCGTTTGGAGTCTGTACTGTGTAAGATTTTGGTTTTCCTGTGACAACAGCAGAATTCCAGATCCCTTCATGCTGAACTCTCACTGTCTCCCCCAAGTTCAGGTCAGGCAGTGGTCAGGCATTTAGATCAAAGTACTGTTTCTGCTTCTGCTGTCTCAGTTTGAGCAAGCCCTGCATGCTGTAGCTCACTGGCTGTGGGATAACAGTTGGAAGGTTAGTTCTTAGCCTTCTCCCCATCAGGAGCTGCACTGGAGATGGTCCAATGCCCTCTAATGGAGTATTCCTGAAATCCAGCAGAGCCAGATAGGGCTCTCTTCCGTCCGCCTTTGCCTTCTTCAACACGTGTTTTAAGGCCTGTATCCCGTTGGATTGTAGATATTTGGGGCTTGACGTATTGTAGCAAAACTCCCAGTCCTATGCAAATCTGCAACACTCAGTGCCTGAGAATTGTGGACCGTTATCTGAGATGAGCACTTCAGGTTTGCCATTGCGAGCAAAAATTGATGTTAAATAATTTATTACAGTGATGCTTTCACTATCATTTCTCGAAAACTTTGAGTAATAATCTACAGCTAGTAGGTGCTCACTGTTGTCAGATGTGAACAGGTCCACTCCAATTCTCTGCCAGAGCCTCTCTGGAACACTGGTTGAAGTAGTTCTTTTTGTTGCAACTTACTGTATTCTGGCACACTGTACACGTATTCACCATTTCCCCAATTTAAGCTCCCATTCCAGGCCAATACATCTCGAGCTCTTTCATGTATGTGCTGCAGAATTTCTTTCCTCAGTGTTGCAGGAATTATGATCTTTTTTCAGTTGAAAAGTATTCCTTCTGCTACATGAAGTTCCTTGCAAAAGTTCCAGTACTCTTGTACATCAGAAGGGGCTCCGCTCTGATGTGTGAGCCAGCCATTTTGCGCAATCTGCTGCAGTTTTTTGAGGGTGGTGTCGTTCTTGGCCGCTTCCCTGATCTCATCCAGTTTGGTTACAGCCACAGATAAGTTCTTTGCCAGCATGTGAAGCTGCGCTTCCATTTCCTTATCCTTTTCCTCCATGATGGATAGGAATGCACGTGACAGAGTGTCTGCAATGTACATTTCCTTGCCCGGTTTGTATTGAACTCTGACCTGGTGCTTCTGCAGAAACATTAGTAATCATTGGATTCTTGATGGTGCACAGTTCAGGGGCTTTTTAATTATTCAAGCGCTGCTCAAAACCCTTGAGCGTATAATTTAGGCTGACTCTCACTGCATTACTAAGGGAGTGCTGCACTGTCAGAATTACTACCTTTCTGATGAGATGTTAAGCCATGTCTGCCCCCTCAGGTGGATGTTAAAGGACCCTATTCAAAGTAGAGCAAGGTTAACATTTGGCCCTCAATTAATGTCACTAAAATAGTCTAACATCCCATGCAATGAATTACTTTTGGAGTGCAGCCACTTTGTGCGCAGAATGTTTTCTGCATTTGCCAAAGTCCACAAACATCAGTGAATTTAGTTATGGTGGTGATGGTTGAGAAAGTTGGCAGGCTAGTACAAACTCTTCCTCTTTGAATAATGCTATCTTAATGTTAATGCCCACCTAAATCACTGGCAATGGCACTTTAATATCTCATTTGATTGATGCCACCTCTGACATTGTAATATTTCCTCAATGCTGCTGTGAAGTGCCAGCATTAGATTTTGTGATCAATCACTGAAATATGGCTTTTTCTTATTACAATGCTGGAATTCCTTTAGGCATACAATTTCAAGTTTTGCTTATACCTATAATAACTTGCATTTATATAACACCTTTAACATAATAACATGTCCCAGGATGCTTCAAGAAGCAATTTTAGAAAAAAACTTAACAGAGCCACAGAGAAATATTAAGACAGGTGACCAAAAGCATAGTTTAGGAGGTAGATTTTAAGGAGCATCTTAAAGGGAGGAGAGATGTAGAGTGTTTTAAGGAGTAAATAATTTAAGAGCTTAAGACCTAGGACATCTGAAGGCATGGTCGCCATTGGTGAGCGGAAGAAAATTTGAGGTTGCACAATAGGCCTGATTTGGAGGAACAATGAATAGGCATGGAAAAGATTATAGATCAGGAGGGCGAAGGATTTGAACTAGAATATGAACTTTAAATTTAGGGTGTTTTTGGATCAGGACCCAATCAATCTAAGTCAGTGAGCACAGGAATGAAGAGCGACTAGGACTTGTTGTCAGTTAGGATACTGGCAGCAGAGTTTTGAATGGTCTCCTTCAAATTATAAAAAGCAGCTTCTATCCTTCATTTGTGGAAACCATGGCCCAGATCTTCTGATCTCATTAGAAGAGTGAGGGGTGATTTGATTGAAGTTTATAAGATCCTGAGTGCTCCTAACAAGGTGGACATGAAGAGGATGTTTCCTCTAGTGGGTGAGTCCAGAACTAGGGGAGACTTTTAAAAACTAGCAGTCAGCCTTGTAGGACAGAGATGAGAATTTTTTTCTGAGGGTTGTGCCACTTTGAAACTCTCTGTCTCAAAGTGGTTGAGGTGGGGTCACTGAATATTTTTAAGGCAGAGGTAGGTAGATTTTTGTTTGGCAAGAGAATCTAAGGTTATTGGGGGTAGATAGGAATGTGGAACACAGGCAGATCAGCCATGATCTTCTTAAATGGTGGAGCAGGCTCGCGGGGCCGATTGACCTACTTCTGTTTTGTTTGTTCAGATGTTTATCTCAGCATTCACCACTAATACATTCGCTGCTATTGAGGACCATAGCTGAATCAGAAGCTGTGCAGATTTGACTTGCTTATGGTGGATGGCTCTGTGGGAGGTCATGGTGATGGCCCTTTCAGACCTGTCAATGTATGACTTGATAAAAACAAAAAACTGAGGATGCTGGAAATCCAAAACAAAAACAGCATTACCTGGAAAAACTCAGCCGGTCTGGCAGCATCGGCGGAGAAGAAGAGTTGACGTTTCGAGTCCTCATGACCCTTCAGTTCTGCTGAAGGGTCATGAGGACTCAAAACGTCAACTCTTTTCTTCTCCGCTAATGTATGACTTGGGCTGTTTTTCCCTGTACTTGCCTACCTTTCTGCACTTTTTTTTTTTTAGCCCTGTTCCTAGTAGGTGTACAGCCTGCTATGAATTTAGCCCTTTAAATCAGAAAGCGTGTCTTACACTTCATCCCTGAAGCCACCCACTTCCTGTCACTATCCTCTGGCACCCCTAGCTTATCTCATGCCTTCCATCACCTCTCCTGCCTGGCACGCCCAGCCCTTTGACATTCAGTGGCTTTACCATCACTGAATCCCCCACTACCGACATCCTGGGAGTTACCATTGACCAGAAATTGAACTGGACTAGCCATTTTAGTACTGTGGCTACAAGAGCAGATCAGAGGCTAGGAATCCTGTGACTCCCCAAAGCCTGTCCACAATCTACAAGGCAAGGTCAGGAGTGTGATGGAATACTCTCCACTTGTCTGAATGAGAGCAGCTCCAATAACACTCAAGAAGCTCAACACCATCCAGGGCAAAGTAGCCCGCTTGATTGGGACCACTACCACAAACATTCACGCCCTCCACCGCCACCACCGAACTATAGCAGCAGTGTGTACCATCTACAATATGCACTGCAGGAACTCACCAGGCCTTTCAAGACAGCACATTGGGGATGGGCAATAAATGCTGGCCTGGCCAGCGAAGCCCACATCCCTTAAATGAATTTTTAAAAAAAAGTTCCACTAATGTTGGATCAGAGCTGGTGGTGTCTTTTGTTGTGGTGCTGGTGGGGGGGGGGGGGGGGGGGGCGGGTGTCTGAGGTGGTGTGACAGGCAGGTGGGCTCGTGGCACCAAGAAGGGATGGGGTCAGCAGCACGATGGGGAGGGAGCTAGAATGAAGGTTACGTTTAAAATTGCATTGAAAACATTGAACTGAAGACAGACTTCGACGGATGTGCCTTCACCTTCAGTTCATGACAACAAAGGGGACTCTGCTTCGCTGCAGCTACATTTCGCCACTAGGCCTGCCTACTCACCTCAACTATGTATTCAAGCTGCAGCTGGGACAGGAGGTTCCTGCGGCAGCAGAAAAAAAGATAAAATCATTGGCGTAAGCCACAGCTTCGTTGCTGATGAGAAGATTCGGGCCATTAGTTCCTAGCATTTGGGGGGAGGGGTGGTAGAATTTCTAGTGACAACACTGCTTTTCATTCAGTGCTATATGCTTTTCATCTAGTGCTATGTTAACAGATCAGTGTAGAAGATATCTATTGTGTACAGATTTGATCCATAAACTCAGTAACCTGCTGTAAAAATCCAGGGGTTCAAAGTAGCATCAATTTCTTTTGTAGTGCAGAAACTTGGATGTTTGTTTTTTGTTTTGATAGGCTCTATCAAATATTTAAAGCTGAATTTAAAGCTTGTAATGTTCTTCTCTTGCTTTCTTACAAAAACAAACTTCTGTTCCCAGAATGAGTGAGCAAGTCTGTTCTCTTGCTGCTCAGGTCATCTGCTGGATAGTTAAAAAGCAGCCTTAGTAGTTCAGCTTCCCTGTTTTTCCTACAAGATCTGGAATCTGTGTAGGGAATTTAGGATATTAGATGTCAACTGTAGTCCAGTTGGTAGCACTATTCTCTCTGAGCCAGAGGTCAAGGGTTAAGTCCCACTTCAGAACTTACAAAAAATCAAAGTTGACACTTCAGTACAGTACAGAGGTAGTGCTGCACTGTTAGCGATGTCATCTTTTGGATGAGGCATTAAACCAAAGCCGCCTTTGAATGCTAAGATTGACGTAAAAGACCTCCTAGCACTATTTCAAAGAAAAGCAAGAGAGTTACCCCACCAATGTTCCCTCACAAGTTGCGTGGCCAAAAATTCCTATGCCGGCCTCTCATAAGTCAGCCCCTTTAGTTACCCTGTTCCAAAAACTTCATGTTAATTTTCTTTTCCTCATTGGTTGATATCTAAATTATGCCTGAATCTTTGTTCGGTCTATGCCCTGCCCTCAAGGACCAAATACAGTAGACCAACAAGTAAATTCTGTGAATAAAAGAATGTGTGTACTTCTATAAATTAGGAAATTAGGATGAAATACAATTTGAGCTAAAGAAACTATTTAAAGCTACTTATTCATTATGCTCAACAAACCTTGGTATGGGGATAATATTTTGAGCCAATAAATATCAATATTTCTATCGCCTCTATGAAAAAATGGTAAAGATGGCCTCTTCCATGAGATGAATTAATTTAAAGTCACCAAATTTTGTTCTGGCAAGCTGAGACATACTCAAGTGACTTGAGTAAAGACAGTGAGATGTGAGCCTAGTATTACAGACAGGAGAGAGACAAACTAAACTCCCTTATTTTTCTTGCCGTTGTCCATAAAACAGGTGTTTTAATTTTTGAAATCAGCTGTTGTATGTTTTCCACAAACCTTCTGTTTGTGAAGTCAGTTTTAAAGTGAGTCGCAGCAAACTCTCTAGGGTTAAATCACAAGTATTGTTTATTCATACATTGGGGATAGTCATTGCAATTATATACACACACGTAAGGAGATACAAAAGAAGAGAGTTTTACAGATAGGAATATCTTAATGAAAGAAACAAAGATCTGGATATTAATTCACATGAATGTGAGTCAAGTGAGGGGCTCCTTCATGTAGTAATTAAAGTTCAGGTGGGTTTAGTCAGCTGAAAGCAGGAGTTGCCAAATTCCTTCAAAGTTGGTGATGATGCAGCAAGATGAGGTTGGTATACAAAGACTTAGTCTGCTCCACAGGCGACAAGCAGGAATATTCCAGAGAACCAGGCTTTGAGGAGGTTTAGATGAGGCAGGCTTTGTTGTCAGTCTGGAGTCCTGCTTTGGTGTTGACAGGCTGGATGTTAACAACGGACTGCCCTGGGAGTCCAGGAATATAACATTAAAACTTTCCAAAGGCCAAAGGAGCTTCAGTCGGTCATGTGGCGTTATCCATTAGCGAGTCAATTTTCGGGTAATGATCAGTTTCTGTGTTACTGGTCAAAATCTATTGTTCACCTTAGGAGGTACATAGTGGCTCTTCACACCTCTGCAGGTACAATGAGTTTCTTTGTTCGAATTCCAGGCTGGGGAAACGGACTGTCTCTTGCTCCTTTGTTTCATTGATTGTAATGGGTCCACACATGATAGGTGTGAAATTCCACAAGTGATTGCTGTTGAAAGTTTCCAGAACTGTAGCCAACCTGCAAATCATGTGACTTGTAGCAGCCATGTTTTTGGCTCAGAGATGAGCAGAAGGTAAGGTTCAATTTAAATAGTTTACAACCTCTTTCATGGCTTATGGACATGACACTAGCCTTGCACTACCTTCACGTTATAATATTAATGGCCTTATGTTTGGAATGTCCCAGTCATCATAGATCCAGAAATATGTGGGAGTATGAATCTGCAATAGATTGATGCAATGTCGCCCCATACGACTGGTACCTGATTTTAAAAGAGCAAAGCATCAAAGTTATCCTCCAGTTGGGTAACATAAATGTGCCTTTTTGTCCAGTTGATTTTTTTAAGGCTTACATGCTCTCCTGATCTCCCTACCTGAACCAACCTGAAGTTGCCACTCAGTGTGAATAAAGAATAGCAAGAAATCATTCTGCTATCACGTGAGGCTCCACCATTCTCTAAATACGTGTCAGCAATTCTAAGTCAACTACTTAAAATTCCATTCTGAAATAAACAGATTTATATTTCGGGCATTGTTCCTGTTCCGTTTGAGTTAATGCTCACTTTCAACTGAATTCCCTTATAAAATGCTGCATATTCAAATTTTATGGTTTTTTAAAATTTGTTCATGGGATGTGGCTGCCATTGGCTAGGCCAGCATTTAATCGAATTCTGTTTGAAAAAGATTAGAGGCTACCAGATTAACAATTGGATTTCAATACAATATATGAGGCTTTCCTAAGGATGGGAGGTTGGAGGTCAAACTGAAGGACCTAATCTAAAATTGCAATAGTTAGACAAAATAGATGAAGACAACATCCTGGTGTGCAGAGTCAGAGTTAGAATAATTGTTATACAGCACAATATTACCTGCTAATAAGGACAAACTATAGTGTAGTCACTTGAATGAATACATCATAATTATTCAACCAGCACAAACATTTTGCTACCCAATACCTGATTGGGCAGTTTTAAAATTAGGCCTATTGAAAACCAGAGGGGCCAGGCGAGTCGAGATACATCACAAGGGAGCTGCCAAACCGCCAACTGCTCTTGTACCGTTCTAGTTATTGGCACAGGACGATGAGAGTGCTTATAATTCAGTAATCAACTTTAATTTTGGTAGGTAGCTCCCAGACTGCACGACCTACTTTATAAATAGAGTAATATTATTAAAATTGGGTACAATTTGGGGAACAATTCCCCTCCCCACTCCTTGTTTCACTTTCTCCTCCTCACCCACTTGTGACCGTTCAATGTCCTTGCAACAGATTAGAGTGCTGCTTTTTTATTGAAAACATCAGAATCCCATTAATTACAGCAGAATTGAGGGTAGAATAGTTCTTGTAATTGCTGAAAAGAGAAATATTGCCAAATCTGGACAAATGCAAGAATGCCAAATTTCAAACTATCTCAACAATTTATGCTGTGGAAAGAAAGGGTGCTGATTGATTGGCAAGGTGACTCTGATGGAGAAAGCAACAGGGAACTGTAGGGTCTCATAGCTCCTGCTAACTCAAAGAAGGAACAAGACATTCCTTTTGTTCACAGAGAACGAGTCCCTATGAATGATGGTTCTTGTTAATTTTGCATTTACAACAATTTTATCATCACATTGGTTGAACCTCACAACAGTATCAAAACCAGTGTAAATCCCTGTTTATAATGGAATTCAAATTGACAATTGAACTGCTCTTGTTTATTTTTGGTATTTGTAGGAAAATTATTTTACAGTGAGAAAACCGAACCAGGTAACAGATTCAAATTGTGATGCAAAATGACAATTTTAATGGGAGCAGTTGAATTTTGTTGTGTTCACTGATTACTTTTTTGGAAAGCGGGTGACACTGGGAAAGCAGGATTCATTGCCCATCCCCAGCTCCCCTGAGGATGTTGAGTGAACTGTGTAGTCTGAATCACATGCAAGATAGAGGTTGGTTAAAAGCAAAAAAACTGCAGCTGCTGGAAATCCAAAACAAAAACAAAAATACCTGGAAAAACTCAGCAGGTCTGGCAGCATCTGCAAAGAGGAACACAGTTAACGTTTCGAGTCCGTATGACTCTTCAACAGAACTAAGTAAAAATAGAAGAGAGGTGAAATATAAGCTGATTTAAGTGGTGGGGGGAGGGGACAAGTAGAGCTGGATAGAGGGCCAGTGATAGGTGGAGATAGACAAAAGGACAAAGAGGTGTTGAAGGTGGTGATATTATCTAAGGAATGTGCTAATTAAGGGTAGAAAGCAGGAAAGCAAGGTACAGATAGCCCTAGTGGGGGTGGAGTGAAGGAATCGAAATAGGCTAAAAGGTAGAGATAAAATAATAGATGGAAATACATTTAAAATAATGGAAATAGGTGGGAAAAGAAAGACCTATATAAATTATTGGGGAAGAAAAGGGGGGTGAATCGGAAATGGAGTGGAATGGAGGAAGGAGTTCATGATCTAAAATTGTTGAACTGAATATTCAGTCCGGAAGGCTGTAAAGTGCCTAGTCGGAAGATGAGGTGCTGTTCCTCCAGTTTGAGAGTTTTTAGAGGTTGGTGAGTTTCTTTCCTGAAGAAAATTGGGGATTTTACAGATCAGTATCTGTTTTAATTGCCATTCCCTGATAGTTGTTCATAAATCATCAGTTTTATTAAGTTTTATTTCATAACCTGACATGGCACAAGTTGAGTTCATGATTTCTGAGTCGCTGTCCAGTACCGTAATCACTGGGCTACATATTACACTTCTATCAGAGTTGGTATACTTGTTTTTACTGGTCTTGATAAGTTTCTGGAGGGCTTTACAGTACTGTGAACCTCTAAAGTCATGTGTTTCATTAAATGTGATGAATATAAACAAATGCAAAATACAACAAAGCCCAGCTGGAATAATAAAACTACTTCCCAGGGTTTTACTTTCTGCCTCAGGTCTTTTGATCACAAAACATCCAGAGGAGTAAGGTCAGCTTTTTGATACAATTTGCTGTAGCCTATTGAATATGCTGACAGTCTTCAAGAGAGCTAGTGTCCATTCCTAAGATAATAATCTACTAGCGAGTAAAGCAATATTCAGTTCAATACAGGGCCTGCTTAAGTTCAGTTTACTTCAGGCGCTTAGTAACATGTTTGTTTTAAAAATCCTTTCTTCTAAAATTCCTAGATATCCATCCATGGATCCAAAGTCCAAATTACTGTGTTATCATAAAAACACACATGCATATTGATCCAATGTGTACATTTTAAATGATTAACATCTGAAATACAAGTATATCTGTTAAAAGTAATTTTCGCTACAAAATCCAAACTTGTAAACTTTTCATAAATTGTATCGAGGGAGAGGGAAAGGGTTACAAAATATGGTAACTTAACTGGAATACTTCTACATAAAATCTGTGAGCGATGCATTGTTTTTATTTTTTTTAAAAAAGAAACTTCACGTTCATAGTCAAAGAAAAATGTTTGAGGTTGTATTATGCTGACTCTCTTTAGGAGCATGTGGAGTTTTGTAGGTTGCACTTTATGAAAATTGACAGCTTATTGTGATTAGCGGAATCAGGTGTGTGTACAACTTTAAATTTATAAAGTCTCAAGATATAATAAAAATGCATTTCCAAATTAGGCGTCTCTATAAAGTTATAATTTAAGTTGTCTCTTTAGGTGAAGCTCTGACCCCTCAGCAAAATTCATTATCCATAAGCTGGCCTACACCTAGGACAAAATAAAAATGCCCTAAGAATGCAAGATATGACTGGGTATATATGTTCCAGGATTACGCAGAACCCTTTTTACCTCTTTTCCTCATTAGAAAATGCATGATTTGTCATCCACCCTCTAAAACATACAATTTGACATTTATATCATTCTGGCTACGTTATCAGCTAGCATTTAGAGATTTTGTATACATGGTCACCTAACTCCCTTTTGCTCCCCTGCAGCGCTAGGAAGGAAATTAAGGATTAAGAAAATATTCAAATTTTACTGTCTCTGATCTAAAGCAGGTGGCCTCAGATTTCCCCACATACAATCTGCCATTGTTTTGCCCACCCACAGTCCCTGTTTGTGAATTTGTAATTTGCTCTTTGCTGCTCCCAACTACATAATATACTGTACAATATAATGTAATTGACAAATCTAGATATATCATTTTCTCTTACATCATACAAGCCTACAATATGTATGGTGAAAAGCTGAGGCCCCAGTTCAGATCCCTGTAAAACCATTGCAGCAGTTAGAGAAGGTACCTTATCCCTACTTTGTCTGTTATTCCTAAACAATTACACATCGGATGGTTGTCTCCATGCATGATATGTGCTTTCATTATTTCTAACAAATCATCTAGGTAATCTAATAAATCATTGAAAAAGTATTACACAAAGTCCCTCATCAATATCACTGGCTTGCACTGGAGTGCTGCTTTGGGTGCATTAGAGTGCTAAAGTTGGAGTTTGGTGAGTGAGGGAGGTTTAAGGGTTAATTTAAGGATTAATTTCTGTAATTTCTATCTAAGGTCTAGTCTTTAACAATTAACTCAAAGTTGCTCTTTGGGTTGGGAGAAGTTGAGTTTTATTTCGTCCTTGAAGCTGCAGCTAGTTATTTTTTTCAGTCATTCATGGGATGTAGGCTTTGCTGGCTGGGCCAGCATTTATTGCTCATCCCTAGTTGTCCTTCAGAAGGTGGTGGTGAGCTGCCTTCTTGAACCGCTGTAGTCCATGTGGTATAGGTACAGGGTTCCAAGATTTTGACCCAGTGACAGCGAAGGAACAGTGATCTATTTCCAAGTCAGGATGGCGAGTGGCTTGGAGGGGATCTTCCATGTGGTGGTATTCCCATCTATCTGCTGCCCTTGTCCTTCTAGATGGTAGTGGTCGTAGGTTTGGCAGGTGCTGTTGAAGGAGCCTTGGCGAGTTATTGCAGTGCACCTTGTAGATGGTACACACTGCTGCTACTGTGCATCGGTGGTGGAGGGAGTGAATGTTTGTGGATCTGGTGTCAATCCAGTGGGCTGCTTTGTCCTGGATGGTGTCCAGCTTGAGTGTTGAGTGCTGCACTCATCCAGGCAAGTGGGGAGTATTCCATCACACTCCTGACTTGTGCCTTGTAGATGGTGGGCAGGCTTTGGGGAGTCAGGAATGAGTCATTCGTTGCACGATTCCTAGCCTCTGACCTGCTCTTGTAGCCACAGTGTTTATATGGCTAGTCCAGTTCAGTTTCTGGCCAATGGTAACCCTCAGGATGTTAGTTAATTAGATAACTGGCTTAAATTGGTGTTCAGAAGCTTGAATCATGGAGCATTAAAACAGGCCTCCTTCAATGCTGCATGACTACACTGAGGTGCTGATTTGGATGCATTACAGTGCTTAAGTTGGAGTTTGGTGAATGAGGGAGTTTGGTGAAGAGGGGAAGGAGATGCTCCTTTTTCTACCTTTCCTCAGCCTCCAATAGCTGGCTCTTACTTTGCTACAGGGGAAGAAGCTGATTGAATGTCCTAGGAGCCCAGGAACTTTGATGGGATGAGAATGCATTTGAGTCATGCGAGTTGGAATCAAATGTTGGCAGAAAAGATGTTGGGCAGAATTTTCCATGTCCGTTTGGTGGCTAGAAGACCAAAAATCCGTTTCATGACGTTGTGAAACCATTTTGCAATCATCCACCCCACCTGTCAATGGCACGCCTCATTTTCTGCCGTCTGACATCAGGAACTTCATTGTAATGCATCTGCACATCATTATAAAACCAGCTTTCTGGAATCATTCCCCACCACACTGGATCATGCTGAACAACTGTACATATGCAACATGCACATGGCAAGCTGCACTTCGCTCGCGACTTTGAGGTTTGTTTGCCTACCTTACTTCGGGCAGCACTCGCAGTCATCAGGGCCAGGCTTCGCAGACAGCACCACATCACTTTTAGCAGGGCTCATGGGCAAGTCTCTACCTGCCAGATGAGCCATAAGGTGGGGTTGACCATTCAACTGCTGCAGGGTTAGAGCTTGCTTGGGAGAGAAATGGTCTCTGGCAAGGGAAGAGGCTGCAGGCTGAGAGCTGTTCTGGGGAAGGGAGGGTATCCCAGGGGGTGTGTGGGGGCAAAAGTTGATTGGTGCAAGTGGCCTCAAGATGGTGAGGGCTCAGGAAAAAGTCTCCATAGGAGATGATGGTGTGTTTGAGAGTGAGTGATGATACCCCTTGAGCTGACAGTGAGGTGCCAATGAATGTGCGATGGCCTTGTTTGTGAGCTTAGAGTGATGAGATGGCCGCCTTACCCTGGCGGTTGAGATCATTCATCCTCTTACTGCATTCGATGGCCAACCTCTTCTGTGCAGCATTCGCACTGATCACTGCTGCCACTACCAACCAAGTCAGAGTGGTGAAATTGCTGGACCTCCAGCCAGAGCAGGAGTAGAGCACATCACAGCGGGCCTCCAAGGTGTCCACATTGCATTCGAGGGACGTGTCACTGTTCTTGTGGGGGTGGGGCCGGGGGGGCGGGTGGGGGGGGGGGGGGGGGTGTGGGGGGAGATGGTGGCTGCAATCTTCTTGTCTTTTGGGGCCATGTCTTCTGTGCAGCAGTCCTGGGCTGGAAGCAGTGAGAGGTATGCACTTTACCTGCCAGCCACAATGGTGCCATATTTAAAATGTTCTATTTCCCACCTGTAACCGCACTTAGTGCAAATCTAGGATGATTCCACCTGGTGACTAAACAATGAGCCACCTTCTAAGAAAAAGTATTGCAGACAATGTCAAGGTATATTCCCTTGAAGAGGAAAGATAGGAAAAATGAATCCAGAGCAGCCTGGATAATGAGAGAGATAGAGGTGAAGATGTCAGGTAGAAAATACAACTGAGAATCAGGCTGAATATAGGAAGACCAGAGGGGAAGTGAAAAAACTGTAAGAAAGGCAAGGAGACAGCATAAAATAGACTGGCAGCTAACATAAGAGGGAATCCCAAGGTCTTCCATAAGCATATAAATAAGAAAAGGGTGGTAGGGCTGATTAGGGATAAAAAAGGGGACTTACATGTGGAAGCAGGAGAAATAGCAGGGGTATTAAACGAGAACTTTGCATCTGTCTTCACAAAGGAAGAAGATGCTACCCAGGCCGAGGTGAGAGAAGAGGCAACTATACACTATAAGAATTTACAATCGAGAAGATGGTGGTGTTAGGCTATCTTTTAATAAATTTGATGTGGTACCCGGCCCAGATGGAATGCATCCAAGGATACTGAGAGAAGTGACAGTGGAAATTGCAGAGGCACTAGTGATAATCTTCCAACCTTCCTTAGACACAGGAGTGTTGCCAGAGGACTGGAGAATTGCGAATGTTACGCTCTTGTTCAAAAAGGGTTGCAAGGGTAAAGCCAGCAACTACAGACCAGTCAGTTTGAATTCAGTGGTAGGGAAATTTCTGGAAACGATAGTTTGGGGCAAGATCAATAGTCACTTAGAAAGTGCAGGATAATTAAGGAAAGCCAGCATGGATTGATTAAGGGAATACCATATTTTACTAACTTGCTGTAGTTTTTTGAAGAGGTAATAGACAAGGTTGATATAGGCAATGCTGTTGATGTGGAATATATGGATTTTCAAAAGGCGTTTGATACAGTGCCAAACAACAGACTTGAGCAAAATTCTAGTTCACGGAATAAAAGGGAAAGTAGGCATTTGGATAAGAAATTAGCTAAGTAACAGGAAATAGAGTAGTGACAAATGGTTGTTTTTCAGATTGGAGGAAGATTTGTAGTGGAGTTCTCCAGGGGCCATTGTTGGGACCCTTGCTCTTCCTGATATATATTAATGACCTAGGCTCTGGTATTCAGGATATGATTTCAAAATTTGCAGATGATTTGAAGTTTTGAAACATTCAGTTGTGATGAGGATAGTCTTGAACTTCAAAAGGACATAAACGTGTTGGTGGATTGGGCAGGCAAGTGACAGATGAAGCTCAATGCAGAGAAGTGTGAGTTGATTCATTTTGGCAGGAAGAGTATGATGAGACGGTATAAAATAAAGGGAAAAACTCTAAAGAAGGGGCAAGAACAGAGGGACCTCAGTGTATATGTGCATAGGTCATTGAAGGTGGCAGGGCATGTCGAGAGAGCAATTAATAAAGCATATAGTATCGTAGGCTTTAATAATAGGGGCATTGAATACAAGAGTAAGGAGGTCATGTTGAACTTGTATAAGACACTAGTTAGGCCTCATCTGGAGTACTGTGTCCAGTTCTGGGCGCCATACTTGAAGGATGTGATGGCATTGGGGAGAGTACAGAGGAGATTCACAGGAATGATTCCGTTGATAAAGCACTGTAGCTATGAGGATAGATTGGAGAGATTGAGACTGTTTTCCTTGGAGAAAAGGCCGAGAGGAGACTTGATAGAGTCATTCAAGAGTCAGAGGGGTATGGATAGGGTAAGTAGCGAGAAACTGTTCCCACTCAAGAGCATCAAGAACTAGAGGGCACAAGATTTAAAATAATTGCCAAAAGGAGTAAAAAGTGATGAGAGGATTTTTTTTTTCACCTAGAGGATGGTTGGAGTCTGGATCAAGCTTCCTGAGAGGAGGCAGGTATGAGTGATGTATTCAAAAAGGAATTGGATTGCTATTTGAAAAAGAATGTGCAAGGTTACAGGTATAAGGCAGGGGAGTGGGACTAGGTAAAATGTTCTTTCAAGAGCAAGTGTAGACTTGTTGGACCGAATGATCCATTGTAAAGATTCTGTGATCAATAAGCCTTTAGGCAGTGAAATTTTAATCAAGTTAGATGAAAAACAGAAGAGACAATGCAATACAAAAATAAAAATACTTGGAAAAACTCAGCAGGTCTGAGAGCACCTGCGGAGAGGAACACGTTTAACGTTTTGAGTCCGTATGACTCTTCAACAGAATTAAGTAAAAATAGAAGTGAGGTGAAAACAGTGCCTGGCTAGGTCTTGTTAATGTATTAAACAACGCCCTATAAGAAAACATAGGTAAGCTTATTTGGACTCCTATCATTGGCCATTGAGATAGTGCCTTCAAGGAGACAAGCCCCTTAATATTTAAGATACAGAGCCAAGTGACTTTGCTGTTGATTAAGCGATCTGAAAATGGCTTGAAAAATGTACCACCAGCCACTTCTACTTGCTCTTCATCTGTCAGTTCAGTAGGAATAACGTGAATGATGAAACCTGGGCCCGTCACCTCCTTTTTCAGGAGCTGCTCCACCATCATCTTCCACTACCTCCTTCACTACAGTGGCTTTCTTGTGTTGGACATGTGGGAGGAAAATGCAGAGCATTAGCATTAATTTGCATGTTCCTTGATTAATGTAGACTCCAGTTAGATGTAGTGGGTGGAGTACAGGGAGATAACGGAGTCATGCACTCCCTCGTTGTGCACTCTCACTGCACGCCTCCACCTCTGCCAAAGCAACAGTGATGTGGTAACCAAAGAGCTAAACTGCCTTCTGCTCACTAGTGTGACAGCTCTTTAGCATTCTGGTCCCACCCCTGTTCTCCATTGGTAAAATGGCACACCCATTTGAGAGCGAGAAAGAGAGAAAGGAAGAAAGATCAGGCCTGCAGTGTCATTGGCAGGAGTTGAGTACAACAGGTGAAGGTGTGAGAGGGGCAGACTTGTGTAACATTTCAGACCTCTGCTCATAAGTTACTTGTCAGGAAGCTGTGTCAGCTCAGATCTTAAAATGTTGGGAGATGGAAGGTACCTAAAAATAACTTAGCTCTGAAGAGACAGCTGCAGTGTCGTGAATGTCCTGGGTGAACAAGGAAGAAAGGGAGAGCATGGCAAGTGCCTTACCTTCCCAGCTTTGGTAAGGTTGCTGAATGTTTTGTGAAGACAATTGACTATAGTTAGAGATGAAAAAACAAAAACAGAATTACCTGGAAAAACTCAGCGGGTCTGGCAGCATCGGCGGAGAAGAAAAGAGTTGACGTTTCGAGTCCTCATGACCCTTCGACAGAACTTGAGTTCGAGTCCAAGAAAGAGCTGAAATATAAGCTGGTTTAAGGTGTGTGTGTGGGGGGCAGAGAGATAGAGGGACAGAGAGGTGGAGGGGGGGGGGGGTGTGGTTGTAGGGACAAACAAGCAGTGATAGAAGCAGATCATCAAAAGATGTCAACAACAATAGTACAATAGAACACATAGGTGTTAAAGTTGGTGATATTATCTAAACGAATGTGCTAATTAAGAATGGATGGTAGGGCACTCAAGGTATAGCTCTAGTGGGTTTTTTTATAATGGAAATAGGTGGAAAAAGGAAAATCTTTATAATTTATTGGAAAAAAAAAGGAAGGGGGAAACAGAAAGGGGGTGGGGATGGGGGAGGGAGCTCACGACCTAAAGTTGTTGAATTCAATATTCAGTCCGGAAGGCTGTAAAGTCCCTAGTCGGAAGATGAGTTGTTGTTCCTCCAGTTTGCGTTGGGCTTCACTGGAACAATGCAGCAAGCCAAGGACAGACATGTGGGCAAGAGAGCAGGGTGGAGTGTTAAAATGGCAAGCGACAGGGAGGTTTGGGTCATTCTTGCAGACAGACCGCAGGTGATCTGCAAAGCGGTCGCCCAGTTTACGTTTGGTCTCTCCAATGTAGAGGAGACCACATTGGGAGCAACGAATACAGTAGACTAAGTTGGGGGAAATGCAAGTGAAATGCTGCTTCACTTGAAAGGAGTGTTTGGGTCCTTGGACGGTGAGGAGAGAGGAAGTGAAGGGGCAGGTGTTGCATCTTTTGCGTGGGCATGGGGTGGTGCCATAGGAGGGGGTTGAGGAGTAGGGGGTGATGGAGGAGTGGACCAGGGTGTCCCGGAGGGAGCGATCCCTACGGAATGCTGATAAGGGGGGTGAAGGGAAGATGTGTTTGGTGGTGGCATCAAGCTGGAGTTGGCGGAAATGGCGGAGGATGATCCTTTGAATGCGGAGGCTGGTGGGGTGATAAGTGAGGACAAGGGGGACCCTATCATGTTTCTGGGAGGGAGGAGAAGGCGTGAGGGCGGATGCGCGGGAGATGGGCCGGACACGGTTGAGGGCCCTGTCAACGACCGTGGGTGGAAAACCTCGGTTAAGGAAGAAGGAGGACATGTCAGAGGAACTGTTTTTGAATGTAGCATCATCGGAACAGATGCGACGGAGGCGAAGGAACTGAGAGAATGGGATGGAGTCCTTACAGGAAGCGGGGTGTGAGGAGTTGTAGTCGAGATAGCTGTGGGAGTTGGTGGGTTTGTAATGGATATTGGTGGACAGTCTATCACCAGAGATTGAGACAGAGAGGTCAAGGAAGGGAAGGGACGTGTCAGAGATGGACCACGTGAAAATGATGGAGGGGTGGAGATTGGAAGCAAAATTAATAAATTTTTCCAAGTCCCGACGAGAGCATGAAGCGGCACCGAAGTAATCATCGATGTACCGGAGAAAGAGTTGTGGAAGGGGGCCGGAGTAGGACTGTAACACACCCCATAAAGAGACAGGCATAGCTGGGGCCCATGCGGGTACCCATAGCCACACCTTTTATTTGGAGGAAGTGAGAGGAGTTGAAGGAGAAATTGTTCAGCGTGAGAACAAGTTCAGCCAGACGGAGGAGAGTAGTGGTGGATGGGGATTGTTCGGGCCTCTGTTCGAGGAAGAAGCTAAGGGCCCTCAGACCATCCTGGTGGGGGGTGGAGGTGTAGAGGTATTGGACGTCCATGGTGAAGAGGAAGCGGTTGGGGCCAGGGAACTGGAAATTGTTGATGTGACGTAAGGTGTCAGAGGAATCACGGTTGTAGGTGGGAAGGGACTGGACAAGGGGAGAGAGAAGGGAGTCAAGATAACGAGAAATGAGTTCTGTGGGGCAGGAGCAAGCTGAGACGATCGGTCTACCGGGGCAGTTCTGTTTGTGGATTTTGGGTAGGAGATAGAAGTGGGCCGTCCGAGGTTGGGCGACTATCAGGTTGGAAGCTGTGGGAGGGAGATCCCCAGAGGAGATGAGGTCAGTGACAGTCCTGGAAACAATGGCTTGATGTTCAGTGGTGGGGTCATGGTCCAGGGAGAGGTAGGAGGAAGTGTCTGCGAGTTGACGCTCAGCCTCCGTGAGGTAGAGGTCAGTGCGCCAGACAACAACAGCACCACCCTTGTCAGTGGGTTTGATGACAATGTCAGGGTTGGACCTGAGAGAATGGAGTGCAGTAAGTTCAGAGAGAGACAGGTTAGAATGGGTGAGAGGAGCAGAGAAATTGAGACGACTAATGTCGCGCCGACAGTTCTCAATGAAAAGATCGAGAGAAGGTAAGAATCCAGAGGGAGGGGTCCAGGTGAAGGGAGAATATTGGAGATGGGTAAAAGGATCCGTTGAACTGGGAGAGGACTCCTGCCCAAAGAAGTGTGCCCGGAGACGAAGACGGCTGAAGAAGAGTTCAGTATCATGCCGAGCCCAAAATTCATTGAGGTGAGGGCGTAAGGGTATGAAACTAAGTCCTTTGCTGAGCACTGAACGTTCAGCATCGGAGAGGGGAAGGTCAGGGGGTATAGTGAATACACGGTTGGGATTGGAAGAAAGGGTGGGGACGGAGGGACAGGCAGGGGTGGAGGGTCCTAGATGGGTGTTGGTGTCGATGAGTTGTTGGAGCTTGCGTTCCTTAGCACTTGAGAGAAAGAGAAAAAGTTTCTTGTTGAGGCATCGGATGAGCCGAAGGATAAAATGAAACTGGGGGCACGCACAGCTTTGAGAAAGGGTGTGGCGGTGCTGCTGGAGGGAGAGGTCGAGTGTGTTCATATGGCGGCGCATGGCACTGAGAGTGGATTTCAGAATGTGACGGGAACAGCAGTCCGAGAAACGTTTTATGTCCCGGAGATACCTGTAATCCTGGGTGGGTTCGAAACATGAGGGGTGGAATTTCAGTTGAAATCCACGTGGGGTAAGTCGGAGACGGAGACAGTCACTGAGAAAGGAGATATGGCTGTGAAAGCGGGTTTTAGTAAACACCTTGTCAAACACTAGGAGGGAAATGGAAAGCAAGGAAGTTGAGCAAGACAACAGAGTTACGGAAATCTTGTCGCAGAGAGGAACAGAACTTCTTCAAGGAGGTAGGCATTTCTTGAAGAGCAGTGGCAGTCAATTAAACACAGATAAAAACAAAAAAACTGCGGATAATGGAAATCCAAAACAAAAACAGAATTACCTGGAAAAACTCAGCAGGTCTGGCAGCATCGGCGGAGAAGAAAAGAGTTGACGTTTCGAGTCCTCATGACCCTTCGACAGAACTTGAGTTCGAGTCCAAGAAAGAGTTGAAATATAAGCTGGTTTAAGGTGTGTGTGTGGGGGCGGAGAGATAGAGAGACAGAGGTGGAGGGGGGTGGGTGTGGTTGTAGGGACAAACAAGCAGTGACAGAAGCAGATCATCAAAAGATGTCAATGACAATAGTACAATAGAACACATAGGTGTTAAAGTTGGTGATATTATCTAAACAAATGTGCTAATTAAGAATGGATGGTAGGGCACTCAAGGTATAGCTCTAGTGGGGGTTTTTTTTTATAATGGAAATAGGTGGGAAAAGGAAAATCTTTATAATTTATTGGAAAAAAAAAGGAAGGGGGAAACAAAGGGGGTGGGGAGCTCACGACCTAAAGTTGTTGAATTCAATATTCAGTCCGGAAGGCTGTAAAGTCCCTAGTCGGAAGATGAGGTGTTGTTCCTCCAGTTTGCGTTGGGCTTCACTGGAACAATGCAGCAAGCCAAGGACAGACATGTGGGCAAGAGAGCAGGGTGGAGTGTTAAAATGGCAAGCGACAGGGAGGTTTGGGTCATTCTTGCAGACAGACCGCAGGTGTTCTGCAAAGCGGTCACCCAGTTTACGTTTGGTCTCCAATGTAGAGGAGACCACATTGGGAGCAACGAATGCAATAGACTAAGTTGGGGGAAATGCAAGTGAAATGCTGCTTCACTTGAAAGGAGTGTTAGTTAGAGATGACCTTGGTTCAGGGGATCAGGATGTAGACTCAGTTTGGGTGGAGATGAGGAATAGTAGGGGAAAGAAGTCACTAGTAGGAGTGTCAACAGACCCCCCAACAGTAACCACAATGTAGGACAAAGTATACAAGAAGAAATATTGGGTGCTTGTGATTAAAGGAATGACAAAAACCATAGGTGGCCTTAATCTGCATATAAACTGGAAAAATCAGATTGGTGGTAATAGTAGCCTGGATGAAGAGTTCATGGCATCAGGTCAAACATGGGGCAAGAAAACTTCCTGCTGATTACCGCATACCGCCCTCCCTCAGCTGATGAACCAGTGCTCCTCCACGTTGAACACCACTTGGAGGAAGCACTGACAGTGGCAGGGGCCCTGAAAGTACTCTGGATGGGGGACTTCAATTTACCATCACCAAGAGTGACTGGGTAGCACCACTACTGACCAGGCTGGCCGACTCCTAAAAGACATAGCTGTTAGACTAGGTCTGTGGCAGGTGGTGAGGGAACAAACAAGAGGGAAAAACATAGTTGACCTCATCCCCACCAACCTGCCTGCTGCAGATCCATCTGTCCATGACATATCAGTAGAAGTGATCACCTCATAGTCGTTGTGGAGATGGAAGTCCCACCTTCACTTTGAGGATATCCTCCATCGTGTTGTGTGGCACTAACTCCATGCTAAATAGGATAGATTTCGGTCTAGCAACTCAAGACTAGGCATCCATGAGGCACTGTGGGCCATCAGCAGCAGCAGAATTATACACGAACACAACTATAACCTCATGGCCTGGCATATCCCCCACTCTACCTTTTACCATCAAGCCAGGGGATCAACCATGGTTCATTGAAGAGTGCAGGAGGGCATGCCAGGAACAGCACCAGGCATACCTAAAAATGTGTCAACCTGGTGAAGCTATAACACAGAACTACTTGTGTGTCAAACAGCATAAGCAGCAAGTGAAAGACAGAGCTAAACGATTGCATAACCAACACATCAGGTCTAAGCTTTGCAGTCCTGCCACATCCAGTTCTGAATAGTTGTAGACAATTAAACAACTCCCTGGAGGAGGAGGCTCCACAAATATCCCCAGCCTTGCTGATAGGGAAGCCCAGCATATCAATGCAAAAGATAAGGCTGAACTATTTGCTACGCTCTTCAGCCAGAAATGCCAAGTGGATGATCCATCTTGGCCTCCTCTGGAGATCCCAGCATTACAGAAATGGCTGAAGGCACTGAATAGTGCAAAGGCTATTGGCACTGACAATATTCCGGCAATAGTACTGAAGATTTGTGCTCCAGAACTTTTCGAGCCCCTAGCCAAGCTGTCCCAATACAGCTACAACACTGGCATCTACCCGACTACGTGGCAAATTGCCCAGGTATGCCCTGTACACAAAAAGCAGAACAATCCAATATGGCCAATTACCGCTCCATCAGTCTACTCTCAATCGTCAGTAAAGTAATGGAAGGGGTCATCAACAGTGCTATCAAGCAACTCTTGCTTAGCAATACCCTGCTCACTGACCCCCAGTTTGGGTTCCATCAGGGCCACTCAGCTCCTGACCTCATTACAGCCGTGGTTCAAACATGGACAGAAGAGCTGAACTCCTGAGGTGAGGTGAGACTGACTTCCCTTGACATCAAGGCTTTTGAATTGAGGAGCTCAAGCAAAACTGGAGTCGATGAGAATCAGGGGAATCTCACCACTGGTTGGAGTCACACCTAGCACAAAGGAAGATGATTGTGGTTGTTGCCAGTCAGTAATCTCAGTTCCAGGACATCACTGTAGGAGTTCCTCAGGTAGCGTCCTTGGCCCAGCCATCTTCAGCTACTTCATCAATGACCTTCCTTCCATCATAAGGTCAGAAGTGGGGATGTTCACTGATGATTGTTCACCATTTGCAACTCCTCAGATACTGAAACAGTCAATGTCCAAATGCAACATGACCTGGACAATATCCAGGCTTGGGCTGACAAGTGCCAAGTAACATTCGTGCCACATAAGTGCCAGGCAATGACCATCTCCTACAAGAGAGAATCTAATTTTTGTCCCTTGATGTTCAGTGGTATTAGCATCACTGAATCCCACACTATCAACATTCTGAGAGTTACCATAGAGCAGAAACTGAACTAGACTAGCCATATAAATACTGTGGCTCCAAGAGCAGGTCAGAGGCTAGGATTAGTGCAACGAGTAACCCAGCTCCTGACTCCCCAAAGCCTGTCCACCATCTACAAGGCACAAGTCAGGAGTGTGATGGAATACTCCCCACTTGCCTGGATGAGTGCAGCTCCAACAACACTTGAAGCTTGACACTGGCCAGGACAAAGCAGCCCGCTTGATTCGCACCCCATCCACAAACATTCACTCCCCCCACCACCGACACACAGTAGCAGCAGTGTGTACCATCTACAAGATGCACTGCAGGAACGCACCAAGGCTCCTTAGACAGCACCTTCCAAACCCACTCCCACTACCATCTAGAAGGACAAGGGCAGCAGATAGATGGGAACACCACCGCGTGGAAGATCCCCTCCAAGCCACTCACCATCCTGACTTGGAAATAGATTGCCGTTCCTTCCCTGCCGGTTGGTCAAAATCCTGGAACTCCCTTCCTAACAGCACCTTGGGTGTACCTAAACCACATGGACTTCAGCAGTTCCAGAAGGCAACTCACCATCACCTTCTCAATGACAACTCGGGATGGGCAATAAATGCTGGCCCAGCCGGCAAAGCCCTCATCCCATGAATGAATGGGGAAAAAAAGAAAAATCATTCCAATTAGTTTTTGGAATCTGAAACTGAGCACTCATTCCACAGGAATATCAACTAAAATAGAAATAAAAGCAGAAAAATGCTGGAAAATCTCAGCAGGCCTGGCAACATCTGTGAAGAGAGAAACAGAGTTAACGTTTCGAGTTAACGTTTCGAGTCCTCATGACCCTTCAGCAGAACTGAAGTTCTGCTGAAGGGTCATGAGGACTCGAAACGTCAACTCTTTTCTTCTCCGCCGATGCTGCCAGACCTGCTGAGTTTTTCCAGGTAATTCTGTTTTTGTTTTGGATTTCCTGTATCCGCAGTTTTTTCTTTTTATCTTAATGTTTCGAGTCCAATATGACTTATCTTAGGAACGCCTCTTCAACTGAAATACAAGTCTGTTTACAGTTGTGGAGATTACTTATAAATGTGCCTTATTCTTGACAGAACTTTTTTGATATAGTTTAAAAAGTATGGTAACAGTAATGCTTTGGGCAGGGAAAGACAATAGATCTTGCTTGCTCTTTCAAAGCACCCATCAATTTCTTGCTGCGACAAAAACAAAAATTGCTGGAAAAACTCAGCAGGTCTGACGGCACCTGTGGAGAGAAAGAATTAACGTTTTGAGTCCAGATTACTCTTCTTCAGAATGCTTTTTTAATTAATTTTCTTGCTGTGGTTCTGCAACTGATATCCCTGCATCTTCCTGCGTTGTTGAACAATTTACTATGTTATGTCCAGAATTTAAACATAAGGAGACGTATTTGCAAATTAAATGTAACAAAAGAAAATAGGAAATGCAGGAGAATTTTTTTAAATTTCAAAGACTGGGAAGTGTGTGGCACAGATTACAGTACCAGCATGAGTGGTAGAACAAGGAACCATAATGGGCTTCAAGAAAGAACAAGAAACAGATGGGCTTCTGAGTTCTGACGCAGGATCATTGACCTGTGCATTAACTCTAATGCGGCCTCCATAGATGTTACCTGACCTGCTGAGTGTTTCTGGTATTTTCCTACTTTTGAAATTTGTCGCATTTACAGCAATTTGCTCTTGTATGGGATTGAGTTATTGGAATGCTGTGAATAGGTAGATTAGATGGTCTCTTGCCTGTGCTATTGTAATATGGCTGCTTAATGATTAGCTAATGTACTTCAAGTTGAATTAGCCAAATTGTATAATCCCACTGATGTCCTTCACGATAACCTTTTTTGGAGTAGTTAAAAGGTAAAGGCCTGTACCAAAAAGGGCCTACTTAAAAAGGCAAACAAAAGTCTACATCGGAATTTAAATTTGGAGCCATTATAATATATTTCCTTACAGAATTCATGTGAATGCTGCTCCAAATATAAACCTCTCATTTTACACAAAAACATCTCTTATTACGGTAGTTTCAAAATTTGATGAGAGCTGTAAATTATGTGATTTGAATATCCTTGGCTTTCAACAGACCAACCTAATGGTATTAAGAGGCCATTTGTTTCTGACATTAGCAAAAACTGCTGTCAGGATCATATGGTTGGTTTATGCAGTCACAACTGGTTTGGAGCAGACATTTAGAAGCCGGGTTTAGAAGCAGTTTGCACAGCTTATCCTCTGGAGATTCCATTCTGAGCTCCAATACTAAGGTAAGATTTTCAGCTGAAGACGCATGTTTACATTTGACTGTTTTATTAGTCTGAAATTCTGCAGCAATATATTTGCAGACTTGTCTCAAACATCATAACCTAGTTCAGGTCACATAGGTGAAAGTGAATGAGATTTGCCACAGCTCAATCTAATTTTTAACCCAGCATCTTTCTCTGCTTTCCAATGAAATTTGGTGCAGGAGCTTCCAGTTTATAATTGGAAGATGTGTAATGAAGTGTCATAAATCTCAGGAGGATTAAATTAGTTATTATAATACAATAATAGTCTTGTTCAAATTCTGCTTCCTACTGGTGTTGCCAGGTAGCTTACTGAACAATGTTCCAAGTAGAGTGCGGGGCGGGGTGGGGGAAATTGGGTAGACAGACAGAAGAGAAGCTGTTTTAATGTGGAAAATCTGACACAGGCTTGTTGCACTTGTGTTTCCAAAACTAGTATCTAGTCAATCAGTACAAAATGGGACACAATGTTCTTGTTAAAATGGGAGCAGCCTAAGCTGCAGTTGAAGCTCTGCAGCTGATTTGTGCTGGTGCATGAAATGTTTGCTGACAAATTGACCTTTTAACAATTTTTTTGAAAAGACAAATTTCAGTGCACGTTCTTTCTAATAAAAGTGTTTTTGCAAGGGCAATGAATGCTATGTTTTAATTGTTTAATCGAACAGCTGAGCTAGCTACCCTAATCAGTATACAAGTTAAATATTTAAGGCACTGTGTGCTCATTTTGTATCAGGAGTTTTTTTTCCAAACTTGATACTTAACAGTGGGAATTCAAAGCAGAAATCCTAGCATAGCACAGTGATTCAGCAAGTCAGCCTCCAGAGATTCAACTAAGAATACAAGTGTTGTGCCAGTTTCAGAATAGAGTTTTGAGCCAAGATCCTAAGAAGCCAGGTTTACTGTGTTGGAATTGCCCTATCTACACTCAGCTGTGTTAAATAGATTTTAAGGAAGAGTAGCAAGAGTAAGCATTGGTCCTTTAGAGGGTAAGACTGGGGAATTAATAATGAAGAAATGGCAGAGACTTTGAACAAGTATTTTGTATGTCTTCACAGTGAGAGACAGTGAAAGCATCCCAAGAATAGTAGAAAATCAAGAGGCAAAGGAGAGGAACATAAACGATCACTTTTAAAAAAAAAAGTACTAGGAAAACTAATGGGAACAAAAGCTGACAAGTTCCCTGAACCTGATGGCCTGCATCCTAGGGTCTTAAAGGAAGTGCCTGCCTTGATGGTGGATACAGTGACAGTGAATGCATTGGTTGTAACCTTCCAAAATTCCCTAGATTCTGGAAAGTCCCTGAGGATTGGGAACCACCAATGTAACAGCACGATTCAAGAAAAGAGGGAGACAGTAAACAAACTATAGAGGCCAATTAGTCAAACATTTGTCAATGGGAAAAATGCTAGAATCCATTATTAAGGAGGTAGTAGTAAAACATTTAGAAAATAATACAATCAGGCGGAGTCAACATAGTTTTGTGAAAGGGCAAATTTGTTTGATAAATGTATTAACAGTCCTTTGAGGAAAATCTCTTGCCACCTATCCGTAAGCAAAAGGTATTTTTCACGCATGCGATAGTGTGGTTTCCCAATCCCTTGGTTTGCATGATCCAATTTACTAATAATCTGTAGCAAGGTTAGTTTATTTCACATTCAGAAACCTGGTGGTGGAGTGTCCTTAACTTCAGACTCCAAACAAACACAAAAGGGGCAATTGAGAAAAGGAGTTTTACAGTACAAAACCACAGAAATGAACATTAGTTCACGTGATTTCCAGAGTCCGAGAAGTCCAAGTTCAGAGGGCGTTTCCTTTGTGGCAGAGTTCATTTTCAATGAGTTCCTGGTTAGAGATAACAATATGTAAATCCTTGAAACGACTGATGCTGCAGTATGAAGGACTTCTGTGTTCGGACCACTTGACAGACATTCACAGAAACATAATCACCGTGCAGAAGAGGCCCTTCGGCCCATCGAATCTGCACCAACACATGAGAAACACCTGACCTACCTACCTAATCCTATTTAGCAGCACTTGGCCCATAGCCTTGAATGTTATGACATGCCAAGTGCTCATCCAGGTACTTTTTAAAGGATGTGAGGCAACCCGCCTCCACCACCCTCCCAGGCAACGCATTCCAGACCGTCGCCACCCTCTGGGTAAAAAAGTTTTTTCCTCACATCTTACCCCCCCCCCCCCCCCCCCCCCCCCCCACCACCTCCTGCCCCTCACCTTGAACTTGTGTCCCCTCATGACTGACCCTTCAACTAAGGGAAACAGCTGCTCCCTATCCACCCTGTCCATGACCCTCATAATCTTGAACACCTCATTCAGGTTGCCCCTCAGTCTTCTCTGTTCCAACGAAAACAACCCAAGTCTATCCAATCTCTCTTCATAACTTAAATGTTTTGTCCCAGGCAACATGCTGGTGAATCTTCTCTGCACCCCCTCCAGTGCAATCACATCCTTCCTATAATGTGGCAACCAGAACTGCACAAAGTACTCCAGCTGTGGCCTCACCAAGATTCTATACAACTCCAACATGACCTCCCTACTTTTATAATCTGTGCCTCGATTGATAAAGGCAAATGTCCTATATGCCTTTTTCACCACCCTGCTAACATGCCCCTCCGCCTTCAGAGATCTATGGACACACATGCCAAGGTCCCTTTGTTCCTTAGAACTTCCAAGTGTCATGCCGTCCATTGAATACTTCCTTGTCAAATTACTCTTTCCATTGATCAGAGACTTTTAAAATCAAGCAGGCTTCATGGAGCTGAGGTGGTAACCAACTGCCTATTCAGTGCAGCTGCTGGTGTCCTGCCCAGTTGATAAAACAGTAGTTACGGATTTTTCAGTTCTCAAAGGCAAGTAGAGATTTCAAAATGGCCACTTGAGTGTTTGGAACTGGCTTTGATTTCAGGACTGATAATGCCCCAGTCATTAGTTGTTGAAAGAGTTACCATCCATATCGAGGGTCTGGTGTTGGGAAGCCATTGTCTAGGCAGATCTGCTGACTTTGCTTGCAAGTTGAGAATGTCAGATGCAAATAGCACCCCCTTGAAATGGGCCTGGACAGTCCCAGGTGTGATATGAGTCTGTTAGCAGCTCTGTAGGTGTGATGAGTTCTGATGTGCAAATCTCCTGGTCTTTCATGATTGAGGGCCTGCACAATGAGGCTCAGAAGCTGAGGAAAAAATTCCTTTGTTCCTGCAGTTCTGGGGGTTGCTCCCAGACAAAGGGCCAATACTGGTCATGTTTAGCAGCCATGTTTTTTGTTTCAGCAGAAAGTCAATGTTCAAAAATGGCAAAAAAAAGTTCTGGATTTCTTTTCATATCACGTGCCATAAGCGTTCATAGTATTGGGGATGCTTTATTAGCATGGTTAGAAGATTGGCTAACTAACAAGAAACAGATTCGGGATAAATGTGTCAGTTTTAGGTTGGCGAACTGTAACCAGTGGAGTGCTACAGGAATCAATGCTGGGACTCCAACTGCTTATGATCTATGTTAATGACTCGAATGAAGGAATAGAGTATATCACAGGCAAATTTACTGATGATACAAAGATTGGTAGGAATGCTAGTTGTGAGGAGGCTACAAAGGGCAGAATCTTGTGGCATTGGAGGTCTCGCCTGCCAGATGGAGAGTTGGCAAGAGAGCTGCGGTCCCTCTCTTTGGGAGGCCCGCTGAACCACAAGCCACATCAGGCATTGGCAAGGCCACCTTTGGGCCTTCCCCTGGAATCAAAACCCAGAGGGCAGAAGTCCCACCTCTTGCACTCAGCAGTGTCACTGAGGAGGCCATGTCTGCTGCCAGGGGGACACCCCCTGGAGTCCTGGGATAGCAGAGGACCCAGGCCACTGTTAAGTAGTGGGGGAGTGTGGGTCGAGGGGAGGAGTGTATGTTTGCAGGGTAGTGGTCACAGGGTGAGGTGGTATAGGGGGTGACTCTCATAGGCTCTTCCCCGCCACCAGCTCTGCCCCCCCCTCCCCCAACTCGAGTGACAAGCACAGTCCCACCTGTTGTGCATGCCGTATGGCGACAGATCCGCTTACATTTGGTTAATCCCCAGCAGGGAGGCCCTTAAGTGGTCTTTAATTGGCTTCCTTCCTTCCATTATAAGGTTAGAAGTCGGGACATTCATTGATTGCACGATGTGCTGCACTATTTGCAACTCCTCAGATAATGAAGCAGCCCATGTGCAAATGTAGCAAGACCTGGACAATATCCAGTCTCGGGCTCACAAGTGGCAAGTAACGTTTTGCACCACACAAGTGCCAGGCAATGACCATCTCCAATAAGAGAGAATTTAATCATCATCCCTTGACATTAAATAGCATTATCATCACTGAATCCCCCACTATCAACACCCTGGTGGTTACCATTGACCAGGAACTGAACTGGGCTAGCCATATAAATACTGTGGCTACAAGAGCCTATCAGAGGCTAGGAATCCTGCGACGAGTGACTCCACCATCTGACTCCTCAAAGTCTGTCCACAATCTACAAGGCACAGGTGAAGAGTATGATGGAATACTTCCCAATTGCCTGGATGAGTGCAGCTCCAACAGCACTCAAGAAGCTCGACACCATCCAGAACAAAGCAGCCCGCTTGATTGGCACCCCTTCCACATACATTCACTCCCTCCATCACCAATACATAGTGGCGGCAGTGTGTACCATCTACTGCAGGAACTCGTCAAGGCTCCTAAGGCTGCACTTGCCAAACCCACGACTGCTACCATCTAAAAGGACAAGGGAAGCAGGCACATGGGAACATCACCTCCCTGCAAGTTCCCCTCCAACCTACTCACCATCCTGACTTGAAAATATATTGCTGTTCCTTCACTATTGCTGGTTCAAAATCCTGGAACTCTTCCTTACAGCACTGTGGGTGTACCTATACCACTTGGACTGCAGCGGTTCAAGAAGGCAGCTCCACCACCACTTTCTGAAGGGCAGTTAGGGATGGGCAATAAGTGCTTGACCTTGCCAGTAATGCCTACATCCCAAGAATGAATAAAAAAGGACCTCCTTTGGCTTACTTCCCAGAGCTTAATTCGGGCAGTGGCGGAAATGTCTGGAGGGTTCAGGTAGGCCACCACCCCACTTAATTACATGCTCTTCCCACCTCCAAGCTTGCCACCAGCAAGAGCAGAAGATTTCGTCCAAAGAGTCTGCCAAGGGTTAAGTGGGTTGGCAGAAGTTTGGAAGATGGGAAAATGTGAGGTTGTCCACTTTGGCAGGAAGAATAGAAAAGCAAACAGGGAGAGACTACAGAGTGTTGCAGTGCAGAGGGATCTGGGTATCCTTGTACACAAATCACAATAAGTTAGCATGCAAGAACAGCAAATAATCTGGCCTTTATTGCTGGGATTGGTTATAAAAGTAGAAAAGTCTTTGCAACAGCTCTACAGGGCTTTCATTAGGCCTCACCTGGAGTACTGTGTTTTGCTTTGGTCTCCTTACTTAAGGAGGGACCTACTTGCCTTTGAAGCAGTTCAGAGAAGTTCACTCAGCTGATTCCTAGGATGAAGCAGTCATCTTGTGAAGTAGGGTTGAGCAGGTTGAGCCTATACCGTTTGGAATTTCAAAGGATGAAAGATGATCTTATTGAAACACAAGATCTTGGGCTGAATTTCGTGCACTCCTATTGGTATGTTTAAAGGTGGTGGGAAGTAAAATTCAGCAAGAGACTGCCCGCTGCCTACTTGCTGGTCTCCCGACCTGTTTTCCACTTTACAGGGGCCAGCCAGCTAGGTGGCAGGCAGGCTCGGACCTGTTGAGGGCCTTGAGTGGCTAATTAATGTTCACTTATGGGCCTCATTCTGCCCCCGCCACTGTTTTACTCGTGACATGGGGAAGCCATACCAAGCGGCTGGCCCGACAGCTTTTACTGCATGTTCTGGTGTCAGGCAGAGGTGGGGGGAACCTCCTTTGCGACTCCTCTGTACCCATTGGAAGCACCACTCCCCAGACCCCTCGTAACTTTTTACCCCCAACTCCCTTCATCAGCCCTGCTGAGGTCTGTTACCCTGGCCCTGCTGGTACTCCAGACTTGCCTGAAGTCCATCCTCTGGCTCCTTTCCTTCAGAGACTGGCTGTAGTCCCAGCAGTGGCCACCACTGAAGCCTAGCGCTACAGGATATACAGAACTGCCAGCCCATCCAATTGGTCAGTAAATCTCTAGAGTGGGACTTCCTCCCCAGATGGGGGAGGAACAGCCTACTGAGCGTAACATGGCTGCTGGACAGTTGGCTTTTTCGTGGGAGGGCTCCTGACCTACACTTCAGCTGGGGGTGCTGGGGAGAGGTTGGGGAATCACAGTGCCCTGTCAAATCCTCTGAGGGGCTTGACAGGGTAGATACTGGGTGCCTGTTTCCTCTCAGGGGTGAATATAAAACCAGAGGAGACAATTTAAAAATAAGACTGGGATAAGAAGGAATTTCCTCAGAGGAGTGTTAATCTTTGGAATCCTCTTCCACAGAGAGCAGTGAAGCTGGGTCATCAAATATATTTGAGGCTGAGTTAGGTAGATTTTTGATCGACAAGGGAGTTAAGTTATGGGGGGCAGGGAAAGTGGAGTTAAGGGCTCATTCAGATCAGCCATGATCTTATTGAGTGGTGGAGCAGGTTCAAGGGGCCAAATGGCCTGCTACTCCTGTTTCTTGTGATTACTTGAAGCCCAAGCAAGAATATGGTTCAGCCCTGAAGTAGCAGTAATCTCTATCAGTCACAGATAAGTAGAAAAGGTGATGAATAACCGTGGTAGCAGTAATAAAATCTTTTTTAGTTATAAATAAGACCATAAGACATAGGCTATTCCGCCCATCGAGTCTGCTCTGCCATTCAATGAGATCATGGTTGATCTGGTAATCCTCAACTCCACTTCCCTGCCTTTTTCCCCAGAACCCTTGATTCCCTTACTGATTAAAAATCTGTCTATCTCAACCTTGAATATACTTAACGACCCAGCCTCTACAGCCCTGTACGGTAAAGAATTCACAGATTGACTACCCTCCGGTAGAAGAAATTACTCCTCATGTCTGTTTTAAATGGGCGCCCCCTTATTCTGAGATTATGCCCTCTGGCCCTAGACTCTCCCACAAGGGGAAACAACCTGTCCGCAACTACCCTGTCAAGCCCCCTAAGAATCTTACAGATTTCAATAAGGTCACCTCTCATTCTTCTAAATGAGCACAGGCCCAAACTACTCGACCTCTCCTCATAAGAAAATCCCTCCAATAACTACACTTCAAAAGTACTTCATTGTCTATAAAGCACTTTGAGATGTCCTGACTCATGAAAGATTGTTTTTCTCCTTTTCCCTCTCTTTTTCCTTTTGGATTTAGGTGGTTTGGGAAAAATTCAGGTGGATTCCCAGGGTACAAGAGATTTACTAGCTTTTACAACCTTTCTTAACTCTATTTCCCAGTGTGTCTGCTCCACTCCATTCTTTTGCCTCTGGCAACCCCTGCTCTGTCTTTAGTGGCAGCCAACAGCCATTTTGTCCTACATTTGAATGGTGACACCCTTACTATCTCTTTCCCACTCCCTCAAAAACCTCTTCCAACATTGGTCACCCTCCTAACCCATGTTTGGTTACTTCTTAACTATATTGGGGCGTTTTCTACTTTATAAATGACCAAAATATGTTGCTCTGTTGATAGAAGAAATAAAATGTTCAGAATAACTTAAGACCAAATTGCTATCTGTTTATTGGGACTTTTAAGTAAGATAGATTTATTCTGTCACTGACCATCTCCACGTTTTGTATAGAAACTTTGCAGAATAAGTATGCCATAACTTGTCAAAGAATAGCATATTGATTTGGAAATTGAAATTTTCATAGAAGAATTTATTTTATATCTCAAATGTTGAAGCCGTAGGTTTAATTATACTTCAATAGGTAAACCATTACAGTGGTGAGACTACTAGGCCATACACCTAATTTTAGTAGAGTTTAGTATGAAAGTAGAGTGCTGTTACTAGGATTATATGGAGTTGTAGTACATATATGCTGTAAGAAAATCATTTGCCTTCTGTTTGGTTTTAATCAAATTATTCTTACTGATACAACCACCCTAGTGTTGTACAGCTCCTAATACTCTCTCCAAATAAACTCAAGTTAGTAGGATATGCTTTGCTGAAATCAGATTAAAATTAATGCCTATAGTGCAGCTGTGTGACAGCTTCAGATACTTTTGCATGCTAACAAGGTCCTAATGAGCAACAGTGACGAGATCATGTAACTGCTTGATGTTATCACAAATTGCCCATCAACTTTTGCTGAAGTACAAAATGGAGCATGCATTTTTTTTTCATTTACGCCTGTGGTCAACCTTTTAATGTTGCTTTTTGTATTTAGCAAGACTTGTGCTAGCACTACCAGTTCCTTGTGTATGTTGCAGAACTGACTGTAACCCAGTTAAACCTCCCAGTTTAAGAAAAAATTTGGACACCTTCAGGTTTAAAACAAATATGTCCTGCTGTGTATCAGGAGCCAGTGGTGATAGCACAAGTTTTGTTAATCATTCTGTATGCATGTTGAAGTTTTTGTGGCTATTTTTTTAGCCACAAAATTATTCAATTTTTAATGACAGTTGAAGGATTTTGGTTTATGGGTTCTTGTCCATCAGTGTTTCTAATATGATTATATAGTGCAGGCAGGTAATTGTAATTTCCTTTTGAACATTATTTTATCAATTTCCAATTATATTATAAATCAGCCAACTTGTTCACTTAACGTAGGTATGATTGCTATACAGCAAACACATGGCAAGAAGGGAACATTATTTTGATTACCCCAAGATGTTGTATTGCACATGGGAATCAAATGGCAAAGAATGAACGAAGCAAGTAATGTGTTTCCTGGGAATAAATGTGAATCAAACATTTGTACATTTTTTGCTCTATCCTGTCGATTTGTTTTCTGTTATCATTATCAGTATAATTTCTGCTAGTTGCAGTCTCAGCATTTGATGACTGAAGCAAAGAGAGAGGCTAAAGTTTTTTCCCCCAGTTTCTTGGGTCTGCTTGGGGCACCTACCTTTCCTGATATGAGTGCACATAACTGTTAAGGAGCCTCCATTTTTTTTCAACTAGTCCAAAAGAGGTACTTCAGACAATGGTCATGGGCCTTCCCTTCCAGTGTCTCCTGCCTGTGCAAAAGTCTTGGTTTCCACATGATATGGCCAAATGTGTTCCCACTTACTTTGTGGGAGATTGTGGACCTTTGCCTACTCTCATGCTATCCCAATTTGTATAGCATGTTGAAGCATCAATCCTCCCATCTTTTTACAGATTGAATACTGAACATCGGGGACGCTAATATCAACACCTATACTTCCTTTTGACAGAATCTGTGGATGTTTTTGTATGGAATTGACTAGTATTCTTGATTAAGTACTGCATAGTCATGTATTTTGCATTGGTGTTTGCCAAGGAAGAAGACTTTGACGAAGCCATGATAAATGAGGAGATTACTGGTATACTGGATGAGATGAAAATAGAATGATAAGAAACAATACATGCTAAATGGTACAGTTTGACACTGGGTACAAGAAGCAAGACCTGGGGTACATTGTTTATGCATAAATCCTTGGAAGGGACAGGACCGGTTAATTGAAGCACCTAATAAAACATATTGGATCCTAGGCTTTTTAATAGTGGCGTAGAGCACAAAGCCCGGAGTTTAGCCCTCACTGGAAGATAAAGGGGAACCGGTGGATGTACTGTACTTGAATTTCCAGAAGGAACTTGATAAGGTGCCACATCAAAGGTTATTGCAAAAATTAAAAGCTCATGGTGTAGGGGGTAACATATTGTCATGGATAGAAGATTTTTCTAGAAGACCATAAGTTTTTTTTTCTGGTTGGCAGAATGTGACAAGTGATCTGCCACAGGGATCAGTGCTGGGGCCTCATGTTTTCACTGTTTATGTGAATGACTTGGATGAAGGGGCCAAAGATATGGTTTCTAAATTTGCTGACAACACAGATAGATAGGAAAGTAATTTGTGAAGAGGGCGTAAGGAGGCTACAAAGTGACGTAGATAAGTTAAGTGAGTGGGCAAAGGTCTGGCAAATGGAGTATAATGTGGTGGAAGCAGAGCCTTTGACTATTTTTAAATCAGAGCTGGATAGATTCTTGATAAGCAAAAGGGTGAAAGGTTATCGGGGGTTAGCGGGAAGGTAGAGATGAGGTTACAGTCAGGTCCAAGATCTTATTGAACGGCAGAGCAGACTTGAGGAACTCCTCCTAATTCGTATGAATGTACATATGTATGTGTATACCTTTTTGAATAGTTAAGATTCAGAATGCACTGCCTGGACACTGGATCAATAATAGCTTCCAAGAAGGAATTTAATAAATACTTGAAGAAGAAAAGATTGCTGGTGTATGAGGAAAGAACAGGAGAATGGGACTAACTGGATTGGTCTTTGAAAAAGCTGGCGCAGAGTCCATGAGCCAGTTGGCCTCATTATGCATTATGATTTACCATGATTCTATTTAGCTGATGCAATATTTAGCTGACACAATTTTTTGCTTGGTGTGCGGGTGCACACCCAACATGCCCGAGTGTGAAATAAAGCACATTGACATAGGCCGAGTGTGCAGACGTCAACGTGCGTTCTTGCGATAGTTAGATCAGTGGGCGCGCGCCAGAGCTGGCAATTAAATTATTAGGCCATTAAGTTAACAATTGTCCTGAATTTTTCATTGTCCGTTCAACCTAGTGGTTGGTAGGCAGGCGAAAAGGTCAAATGGCCTTTGCATTTTTGAGGAAACGTCATCCATGGGCGGGATGAGGTTTCCTAAAGCAAATAAAAATAAAATAAAAATTTAACACTTGAATTAAAAACATGTCCCTGCTTATGTGACAGAGTCACATGAGGGGGCATTTTTATTTTGATAATTAGTTTTTTTTTAAATAGCGTTTCAATCTCCCTGAGGCAGCTCCATGGCTCGGAGATTGAAGCGCTCTTTCGCGAGCACTCCTCTCCCCGCCCACACTGAGTGCTGCCGCTCGCGTTCCGCGCTGGGTGGACCTTAATTGGCCCACCTGCGTAAAATCACGATGCGGTGCCAATCACAGGCAGCAGTTGGCTTCCCGATCACCCTCCCTGGCCCCACCGAGCACCCCTGCCAAGGGCAAAATTCTGCTCAATATTTATTAAACTAATTATTGTAAGGAAGCTGAATGAAAGCTGTTGCTGTTTAAGCACATCATGTTGTTTATGGCCATCCAAGCTGGTCATTATCTTTATACTGAATCAGAATAATATCTTTTGGCTACTTTCTCACTCATTTTTGTTCAACTCCGAACAGTGTGTTTGGCAGTGTTTACTGTATATGTGACTCTGTGTACATGAACTATTTGTTTTGATTCCTGCTGATTATGTAATATATGAAAAGTACACATGTAAATACTTACCTAAAAGTCAAAGCAGGCATGGTCTCCCATTAATGAATAGTAATTACTGTAATGATAAATTATCATCTTGATAGGTTCAGTTGGCAGTAATCAAAAGATTTTGCTTCATGTTTATAACCTGCATCTAAAGAAGCTTTGTTTGCTTCTGTTTTATCCCATAATTACCAGCTTACTGAGTCAGAATCTTAATACAAGCCTAACGAGTTTTTAATTTTAAAGCATATTTGTATTTTAACGACCCGCAAGACAGGTTGAAGTGGTTACTGCTGAAACACTTAATTGTACCCACGTTGCTGAGGAAAAGGTGCACGAAGTGCTGGATGTTAGTTATAGCCTGATAAGTAGAATAACTCAGAATATAAAATGCAGAAATTTGATTGGTGTTGGGAGCATGCAATATAACTGAAGGGTGAGTCAAAGCATAAGTTCTTAATGTTGCGCACGCACTGTACCTAGCTTGTATTTTTCTAAATACAGTAATGTTGACATTTTCTTTTTCAAAGCAACAAACACTGGTCATACGGTTTGAACAAAATTATCTGAGGATTAACATTTTGGGTGTGGTATGATGCAGACTTTGTAGTGGCACTTAGTAAAATGGATGCATTCATTAAGTAATCCTATGATTGAATTGCCAAAATATCTTCCTGGTACTGGCAGTTACTTCAGATAAAAGTTTGTCGAGTTTCCAGTTATGCAGCTCTAAAAGTATTATTTATTTCTTTCTCTTTCTAGTGGTTCAACAGCTCCTTTCAGCACACTTTTATGGAGTTTGTGAGAAACAGCAGTGGCTATTGCCCAGCACAACATAGCATCTTTGCAGACAAGTAAATCTGTGCAAGAACCTGAAGACCACCACTTTGGATTAACCATCAAAAGTCTTTTTTGACAAGATTAGGAGAGATAACAAACTTGGCCTTTTCACTATCTCCAGTTGCATTCTTACTGCCTTGAAATGCATCTCCAAATGGGGTGACTGGACTGCTGAATGTCAAATTCTTCATGTTTTGAAGGAGAGTGCAAAGCAACAGGTGAAAAAAGGGGGACTGATTTGAAAAGGTTCAAAGAAGAATATTTCTTTCTCTTGCTGCAATAAGAAATCTACAATCCTATGAAGACATTGCGCATGTATTAATTTGGAGAAATTGGGATCATTTGCTGACCTTGTACTAATATACTCCTGTGCCACTGGTTCCGGCCCCATGGCTCGTATGAATCGTCCTGCGCCAGTGGAAGTTAGTTACAAACATATGAGGTTTCTCATTACCCACAATCCTACAAATGCCACACTGAGCGCATTTATAGAGGTGAGTCTTGAAATGCTAAACAATGTTTATAGTTTACAGCATTATTCAAGAGTAAGCCAATATCTGTTCAAATTAAAATTCTAAATGTGACTGAATGAAAAACCACCATGTGATGATGAGTTTTTGGCTCCTACCAATACATACTTCAGAGAACGGTGCCTTTTGGCGATCCCAAAATATAACTTTTGTGATTTTTTTTTTGTGTGTGTCCTGTGTATTCGTGGGATCCTTGAAATAAAAACAGTAATAAAGATGCACAGAATTACCTGGAAAAACTCAGCAGGTCTGGCAGCATCGGTGGAGAAGAAAAGAGTTGACGTTTTGAGTCCTCATGACCCTTCGACAGAACTTGAGTTCGAGTCCAAGAAAGAGTTGAAATATCAGCTGGTTTAAGGTGTGTGTGTGGGGGGCGGAGAGAGAGAGAGAGAGAGAGAGGTGGAGTGGGGGTGTGGTTGTAGGGACAAACAAGCAGTGATAGAAGCAGATCATCAAAAGATATCAACAACAATAATACAAAAGAACACATAGGTGTTAAAGTTGGTGATATTATCTAAACGAATGTGCTAATTAAGAATGGATGGTAGGGCACTCAAGGTATAGCTCTAGTGGGGGTGGGGAGAGCATAAAAGATGTAAATAAATAAATAAATTTTTTTTCCTTTTTCTCTTTTTATAATGGAAATAGGTGGGAAAAGGAAAATCTATATAATTTATTGGGGAAAAAAAAGAGAAAAGGAAGGGGGAAACAGAAAGGGGGTGGGTATGGGGGAGGGAGCTCACGACCTAAAGTTGTTGAATTCAATATTCAGTCCGGATGGCTGTAAAGTGCCTAGTTGGAAGATGAGGTGTTGTTCCTCCAGTTTGCGTTGGGCTTCACTGGAACAATGCAGCAAGCCAAGGACAGACATGTGGGCAAGAGAGCAGGGTGGAGTGTTAAAATGGCAAGCGACAGGGAGGTTTGGGTCATTCTTGCGGACAGACCGCAGGTGTTCTGCAAAGCGGTCACCCAGTTTACGTTTGGTCTCTCCAATGTAGAGGAGACCACATTGGGAGCAACGAATGCAGTAGACTAAGTTGGGGGAAATGCAAGTGAAATGCTGCTTCACTTGAAAGGAGGGACACCCTGGTCCACTCCTCCATCACCCCCTACTCCTCAAACCCCTCCTGTGGCACCACCCCATGCCCACACAAAAGATGCAATACCTGCCCCTTCACTTCCTCTATCCTCACCGTCCAAGGACCCAAACACTCCTTTCAAGTGAAGCAGCATTTCACTTGCATTTCCCCCAACTTAGTCTACTGCATTCGTTGCTCCCACTGTGGTCTCCTCTACATTGGAGAGACCAAACGTAAACTGGGCGACCGCTTTGCAGAGCACCTGCAGTCTGTCCGCAAGAACGACCCAAACCTCCCTATCGCTTGCCATTTTAACACTCCACCCTGCTCTCTTGCCCACATGTCTGTCCTTGGCTTGCTGCATTGTTCCAGTGAAGCCCAACGCAAACTGGAGGAACAACACCTCATCTTCCAACTAGCCACTTTACAGCCATCCGGACTGAATATTGAATTCAACAACTTTAGGTCGTGAGCTCCCTCCCCCATCCCCACCCCCTTTCTGTTTCCCCCTTCCTTTTCTCTTTTTTTTCCAACAAATTATATAGATTTTCCTTTTCCCACCTATTTCCATTATAAAAAGAGAAAAAGGGAAAAAAATTATTTATTTATTTATTTATTTTTAACATCTTTTATGCTCTCCCCACCCCCACTAGAGCTATACCTTGAGTGCCCTACCATCCATTCTTAATTAGCACATTCGTTTAGATAATATCACCAACTTTAACTTTAACACCTATGTGTTCTTTTGTATTATTGTTGTTGACATCTTTTGATGATCTGCTTCTATCACTGCTTGTTTGTCCCTACAACCACACCTCCACTCCACCTCTCTCTCTCTCTCTCTCTCTCTCTCTCTCTCTCCGCCCCCCACACGCACACCTTAAACCAGCTGATATTTCAACTCTTTCTTGGACTCGAACTCAAGTTCTGTCGAAGGGTCATGAGGACTCGAAACGTCAACTCTTTTCTTCTCCATCGATGCTGCCAGACCTGCTGAGTTTTTCCAGGTAATTCTGTTTTTGTTTTTGTTTTGGATTTCCAGCATCCGCAGTTTTTTTTGTTTTTATATTAATAAAGATGCACAGTTAGTTGGTCAACATCTAGAATTGCAAAGAAACTGAAGCACAGGAGCAAACTGTTTGGCCCAACTAGTCATGTTGCTGTTTATCTTTCTCAAATGCTCAACCAATTCCCATTGCCTTCAACAATTTATCTGAACTCTTCTTAAATATTGACTTAGCCCCTACTTCAGCCGCTAACTCTGGTAATGAATTCCAAACCTCATAACCATCCGTACAAAGGGGGACAAAAAACCTTCTCCTCTCTGTCTTCAATTTCTAGTGGAGTGCCACAGGAATCAGTGTTGGGGCCTCAACTATTTACAATCACTATTAATAACTTGGATGAAGGGACTGAGTGTACTGTAACCAAATTTAATGATGATACAAATGTGGGAAAGCAAGTTGTGAGGCTGACACAACCTGTGAAGGGACATAGATAGGTAAGTGTGTGGGCAAACAATTTGGCGGGGGGAATATAATGTGAAATTATCCATTTTGGCAGGGAGAATAGAAAAGTTGAATATTATTTAAATGGAGAGAGGCTGCACACTACTGTAGTACAGAGGGATCTGGGTGTCCCTGGACATGAATCTCAAATAAGTTAGTTTGCAGGTGCAATCAGTAATTAGGAAGGCAAATGGAAAGTTGGAGTTTAATGCAAGGGAAAATGGAGCATAGGTTTAGGGAAGTCTTGATAGAACTGTACAGGGCATGGTGAGACCACACTTAGAGTACTGTTTACAGTTTCCTCCTCCTTATTTAAGGAGGAATATATTTGTGTTGGAGGCAGTTCAGAGGAGGTGCAACAGGTTGTATCCTGGGATGAAGAGCTTGTCTTAAGAGGATAGGTTGGTCTAATACTCATTGGAGCTTAAAAGAACAAGAAGTTATTAAAACATAAGATTCTGAGGGGCTTGATGGGGTAGATGTTGAGAGGATGTTTCCCTTTAGAATCTAGAACTAGGAGTAGAGTGATATGTCTTAACTGATCAAGTGTAAAAAGCACCGCATTTGAGGTGGGGAAAAAGGTCCCTAAAGGAACAAAATAATGAACAAACTCTATTTCTGTAGTCCAATACATGTAGAATTGGACCTTTTTTTTGGAAAAGGGAAAAGGAACATGTTCAGTGCTGGATGCTTTCTTCATGAATGGCCCACTGAAAACTTGTACAGTAAGATGTCCTGCTCTGTCCAGAAATTCGGTGAATCAGGCGTCGTCAGCTGTCTGCCTTGCAGTTAAATTGGCACAATCCCCAGTCTAGATGTGCAGTGGAATTATGTGATACCATCTTTGAATATGTTTATTTAAAAATATACAGTTGCTTTGAAAAAAAATGGTATTAAATTAAAATGAGCCTAAAATAACAGAAAAACACACAACTTGAGCATTACAGAACCAATGTGCAGACTTGTTGCTATTAACAGTTTATTTGCCCTGATTTCTCTATATTGCTGGGTCAAAATCCTGGCACTCCCTCCCTAACAGCACTGTGGCTGTACCTGCACCACATGGACTGTAGTGGTTCATAAGGCAACTCACCACGACCTTCTCAAGTGCAAATAGGGATGGGCAACAAATGCTGGCCTAGTCAGCGACACCCACAACCTGTGAAAGAATATAAAATACAGTGCTGATTTAGCCAAGAATTCTATTCCTTAGCGTTATTTAACCAGTGCTGCAATTCCACCTCGTTAGATCAAGATGCATATTTAGGCCTTGACAGGAACTTTGTACTGCAGAGAACCAGCTAATTTTAATTTTGGGGTTCCAAAGAAGAGCCATATTGGACTTGAGATGTTAACTGACCCTCACATGCTGCCAGACCTGCTGAGTTTTTCCAGCACTTTCTGTCTTTATTTCAGATCTCCAGCATCCTCGTTATTTTGCTTTCATCTAACTTGGAGGTATCTCCATTGAAAGAGGCAGAATTTTGAGAAAGTCTGTCACTAAAATAATGTTTCTGCTTTGTCACCTCAGGAACAGGCAGAGTTTATAAGGTTTCGTAGGTAATGAGAATCTCTTTTTGGGTCTTCAGAATCTCCATTGGTGTTTTCTTGTACTAAATAGAGAAAATGGTTGGTTAAGGACAAGACACCTACTTTAAAAGGTGTAAAACTATGGCAGGATATAATTCTGGAGCCATTTTTCAAATGCGAATAGCTTTTTCCAATTTACTGGATTAAGGCTATTAATGTAGATAAAAACATTTCATAAGCAGCCAGCTATTCCATCAGTCCATTATGGATCTTTATAGTTCTACATCTCTCTAGTTCAGAGTTCCATAAATTCTTCAAATTAAGCCTTGGAGACCTGGTGTAATAATCTAGGTAGGTCAGGAAAAGATTGGGTTTTAGTCATGGATCCTAAAGATCTTCACACAGACAATTCTTCATTACTATAATTCTGATGAAAGGTCTGTCCAAAATGTAATCCTATTGCTCTCTTTAAAGTTGACTAAGTTAACTCTTAAGATCTACGCATGAGACTGTGCTTTGGAAAGAGTGCCAACTTGCATCGCGTCATCTGCCAGAACTGAATTTATCCTACTGTTTCGAGGTTTGAATCCATGTCCAGGCAAGAAATAGCTGCTTTGTTTCCCTTTTGGAATTTTGAGTGTACATTTTGCATGACTAAGAAAATACTCAGTGTATGATTGTCTACAATTTGGTAGCACGTTTGCATTCTAAATTAATTCTTTGTCAGCAGGCAACAGTTTGCATTTGCATTATCACTAAAGTTATTTTGTAAGCCCAAACACTGTCCAGCGTAAGACACTTTGAAAGTAAAAACAGAAAATTCTGGAAAACTCAGGCCTGACAGCACCTGTGGAGAGAGAAATAGAGTTAATGTTTCAAATCTGTATGGCTCTTCTTCAGAGCTAAAGAGAAGTAGAAATGTGATGAAATTTATACTGTTTAAAGGGGGTGGAGCAGGTGAAGCTGGATAGAAGGCCAGTGATAGATGGGCACTAAGGAGAGATTGATAAAGATGTCATGGACAAAAAGACAGGGAATGTTAATGGTAGTGATAAGGGCTAAAGGAGATGCTGATAGCAGCATAAAGACTCCTCAGAGGACTTGGTCTTAAGGCTTCAGTTTGCCAATTCATGGATACATCGGTGCAATTTCAAATTGAATGATAAAATGCTATGAATACTGCAAACTAAACTGTAAAATGTGAAAACTTTAACTTTCCACATTTGCAGTTTTCTTTTGGATAGCTAAAGTTTTAATGCTTGGACAGTATCAATCACACTGGTAGCTGCAGTTAGTAAGAATACTGAGAAATGGTTTCAACCAAACTTATGTAAATTGAATGTCTAGTCAAGCTAAATGGTACTGTTTAGCTTCAGGAGTGGTGAGATGCTTGTAATTTTGTGCTGATTGAGCAGGTTGTGGGTGGGCTGGTTGTCTCCATTCTTGACATTGGAGAAAACGATCTCAAAATGGAGTGAAAATTGAAAGGCTGATTTAAAAGGGCATTATCTGAAGAAAATAATGGTTTAATTCTCATGTGCACTTTGGGTATGAAAAGATGTACGAACCCCTTAATTGCAAATATAGTTGGGAATATTAGCATTAAACATCAAAAAGAAATCTCAAAGAAGTATCTAAAGGGAAAATACAAAGGAAAACAGTAAAATCTACATAACACAAGGGACTTGGTTTATAATCTCTACTAAAGGATGACGAATCTAGAGGCTGAGAACATTTAAATAAATTTCTAAAAGGAATGTCATGTTGAATGAACCTTATTGAATTCTTTGAAGAAATAACAGTGAACATGGGCAATGGAGTGGATGTGGTGTATATGGGCTATTAGAAGTCCTTCAGTTAAAGTAGGAGACTCAAGGCGTTTGGACTGGGGAACCAGGTTGCAGAACTAATTGAAAGATGGTTATAAAACAGAACAAAAGACCAGGGTTGAGGGAAGTTTCTCAAGTGACAAAGAGTGAAGTTGAATCCTGTAGGGAATTGTTCTAGGGCCAGTGTGGTTCACCATTTACATTTGTCTTGGGAATTGGAGATATGATGTTGGAATTTACCAATAACACCCAGTTGGAGGATATAGCGAACAAGGTTGAGGACAGCCATAAAATATCAGGCAACACGAAAAGGCTTGCAGAGTGGATGGATGAAAGGTAAATTAAGTTCAGTAAAGCAAAGTGAGAGTTGGTTAATTTCAATCAGAGTAAGGAAGACACTTAATACTTGAAACGCAAGAAAGTAAATTTGTGTAGGGGAGCAAAGAGATATATATCTTTTACTTTATCTTTTCACTTGTTTCCTGTTTGTGTGCATATAAAAGTCTGTTAAATGTTGAAAAATAACACTTACTGAATTTACCAAAAAATTTTCTAATTTTTAAAAAAATTAGTAGCTCCTAAGTTTTCTTTCCTTCATCAGTGCTCTGTAGCTTGTCTTTTACAGAATTCAAGAACCCTCAGCCAATGCCTGCTGCTCATGTGTAACTCAACATTGAGCCTTAACTAATTATTCCTGCACTTAGAGTGACCAAGTTGCAAACTTAACTTATTTATTTTAGTGTGTTTGGAGATCATTATAGGGGAGGCCCGCATGCGCACAATCTGTGGCAGGAAACCGTTTCCAATTCTTGGCTTTGCAAAGAGACAAAGGCCTGTATTTTCACAATAACAGAAAACCTCTCCGTCATTGCACAAATGGTGGAAGGGGCCCGAATCCGGAAGTCCTGCCCCCAAGCACCATACAACTCCACAAAGATGTGTGGCAGGACAGATGATTGGACAGAATATAAAGAACGGCAGAGAATGCCTAAAGGGTTAATCAGGAGAAGTAAATTTAGAGTATGAGAGGAAGCTAGCTAGAAATGTCAAAACAGATAGCAAGAGTTTCTGCAGGTACTTTAAAAAGGAAAAGTGTAAGTAAAGTGAGTGTTGGTCCTCTAGAGAGTGACAGTGGGGAGTTAATATTAAATAATGAGGAAATGATAGAAGCAAAATATTTGTTCATTTCTTCCATGTTCACTATAGAGGATACAAGAAATATTCCAGTCATAGCTGCAAATCAGAAGGTGAAAAGGAGAGGAACTTGGTGAAATTGAAATTGCTAGGGAAACAGTACTGAGAAAATTAATGGAGCTGCAGGCTGACAAGTCTCTGGGTCTCGATGGACTACATCATAGGGTCTTAAAAGAGGTGGCTAATGAGGTAGTTGATGCGCTGGTGTTAATGTTCCAAAATTTGCTAGATTCTGGAAAGTTCCATCAGATTGGAAAGTAGCAAATATAACCCCTCTATTCAAGAAGGGAGGGAGGCAGAAAACAGGAAAGTAAAGGCCAGTTAGTTTGACGTCTGTCATAAGGAAGTTGTTAGAATTGATCATTAAGGAGGTTATAGCTGGGCACTTAGAAAAGCTCAAGGCAATCGGAAAGAGTCAGCATGGTTTTGTGAGAGAAAAGTAATGTTTAACCAATTATTGGAGTTTTTTTGAAGGAGCAACATGCACAGTGGATAAAGTGTAGCCTGTAGATGTGCTGTACTTGGATTTCCAGAAGGCATTTGATAAGGTGCCACATCATAGGTTATAATGGAAAATAAAAGCACATGGTGCAGGGGGTAACGTATTAGCATGGATAGAAGATTGGCTGGCAGAAAGTATGCATAAATGGATCTTTATCAGATTGGCAGGATATGACGAGTGGAGTCCCACAGGGTTCTGGTACTGGGGCCTCAACTTTTTATGATTTACTTCAATGACTTAGATGAGGGGAGTGAAGACATGGTAGCTAAATTTGCAGTTTACACAAAGATAGGTAGGAAAGTATGTTGTGATGACAACATGAGGTTGCAAATGGGTATAGATTAGGTTGAGTGAATGGCAAAGATCTGGCAAATGGAGTTTAATGTGGGAAAATGTGAAGTTCGCTTTAGCTGGAAGAACAAAAAGTAGAGTATTACTTAAATGGAGAATGGCTGCATAATTCTGAGGTGCAGAGGGATCTAGGTGTTCTCATCCATGAGTCATAAAAAGTTAGTATGCTGATACAGCAATTAATTAAGAAGGCTAATGGAATGCTATCCTTTATTACAAGAGAGATTGAACATAAAAGCAAGGATGTTATGCTTCTGTTATACAGGGCGTTGGTGAGAGCGCACCTCGAATACTGTGTACAGTTTTGGTCTCCTATTTAAGGGAGGATGTAAATGCATTGGAGGTGGTTCAAAGGAGGTTCACTAGGTTGATACCTGGAATGAGTGGGTTGTCTTATGAGGAAACTTTGGCAGACTGGGCTTGTTTCCACTGAAGTTTAGAAGAGTGAAAGGTGATATGATTGAAGTATACAAGATCCTGAATGCCCTTGACAAGGTGGACGTCGAAAGGATGTTTCCTCTTGTAAGTGAGTCCAGAACTAGGGGACACTGTTTTAAAATTAGGGGTCGCCCTTTTAGGACAGAGATGAGGAGATTTTTTTTCTGAGGGTGTGTGACTTTGGAACTCTGACTCAGAAGGTGGTGGAGGTGGGGGTCATTGAATATTTTTAAGACAGAGGTAGATAGAACCTTGTTAGGCAAGGGAATCAAAGGTTATCAGGGTTAGATGGAAATTGAAATGCAAGATGATCAGCCATGATCTTATTGGATGTCAGAACAGGCTCGAGGGGCTGAATGGCCTCCTATTTTTTTTATGTTCTTCTGAATAGGTCCAGGTTGGAATGTACCTTTCACAGCAGCAGCTGCTCATAGAAATCAGCAGCTGCCTCCATTCACATGTGACTTTAGTGTGAGGTGTCTGATCCTGACATGCAGATTAGACCTGGTAGGAGCAAGCCTGAACTTTGTGGACTTGTTAGGATAGCCTGGGTATCCTATTGGAGAGGTAAGGTACCTCTTTGGATATACTTCCAGGACACCTTTGGGGCAGGCTGGATGCCCTTTGGGATTGCTGAAGATAGGCTTGAATGTGCATTAAAAAGTGCATAACTCATTGGAACTGTTAAGCTTATTGGAACTATCAAAAACAGCTGTTAAAGGTGTGGATGAGCTATTAAAAGCAACTGTCAAAGGGAGCTGTCAAACTGAGGCATTTAAACACCCAGCCTTAGCTCTTTGAGAAAACTGCCTGGAGCCTTTCAAAGAAATGAGTTTTCTATTTCACTCTGTTGACATAAGCTTTAGGATTACCATTACTGGATTAATGCTGCATGACTGATTTCACAACTATCCATTATCACAGGATGCCTGCCATTTCACAGTTTGATTGACAGCTCCAAATGATTGTGAGCTCTTTGAACTGGGACCATGAATTCCAATGCTTGTTTTTAAAGGATTATGCAATTGAATGAAATGATTTTTCTTATAAGGGATAATGTAGTTGAAGGAATGTATATATAGTAAATGGATTTTCATGAATGTGAGTTTTTTTTTAGTCAATTGAAATCTGCCATAGGCATTTGAAACTATTTAATCTCAGCTTGGGTCCTGAGGCCTGTCCATAGTGGATATTGGGAGAGTTGGCATGGTATGTGTAGGGGCAAAGGGTCAGTGGGGTCATGGCTTGGCATGAGTTGGCATAGGGGCTATAACGAACCATGGGGTTGGGTGGGGTGAGCGGTTGGTATAGAGGGTGAGAGGAGCCATGGGGGCATAGGTTGGTATGGGGAGTTAGCTGGGGGGCATGGGGAGTTAGCTGGGGGGCATGGGTTGGCACGGATGGAGCATGGGGATTGTGTGGGAGGGGTGAGGGTTTTATGTTTCTCTGGGTTTTATAACATAACTTCAATACAGTGCTGGTGCACCAAGGCAGTTCTGCCCAATCTGCTTCTGCACCCGGCATCCTCCACACCAATTCCAGGGTCACTCAGTCCATCTCCCAGGGAAGCCCACAACCTAAACTAAAATCTGACCTTCTGGTCCACTTTTTTCAGGGTTAGGTTTGCGTTGCTGGAAAGTGTCCCACTTCTACGCTCCTGACCCAGGAGTGAAAATCCAGCCATTGAGTACAAAAGTAAGAATGTTATGCTAATTTTTTAATAAATCACTGGTTAGGCCTTAGCTGGAGTATTGTGTCCAATTCTAGGTATTATCCTTTAGGAATGATGTCATGGCCTTGAAGACAGCACAAAGGAGACTTACCAGAATGATACCCGAGATTATAAAGACTTCAGTTCCGTGGAGAGACTAGAGGAACATGGAACTGTTGATCTTGGAACAAATAAGTTCAAGGGGAGATTTAATAGAGACATTAAAAGTATTGACAGGTATTAATCCAAGTAAGTAAGGAGAAATTGTTTGCACTGACAACGTTGATAATCAGAGGGCACCGATCTTAATATAATTGACACATGGAGCAGAGGAGAGAGAATTTTTTCTATGCAGGGAGTTATGGTGATCTAGGATGCACTACCAATGGAAGCAGATTTAAAAATAACTTGCTGAAAGAAATTAAATGTATACTTTAAAAGTCAGAATTTGAAAGGCTTATATTAATTGAATGAATATTAGATTATTGAAGCTGCATATTTTTTTTTAAAAAAGGAACTTGCTGTCGTAGAAGGCACTTAGTAGTGATTACCTCCTCACTGTCAACGGCCCCAAAGCTCCTTTCAGGTGAAGCGGCCCTTTACTTGCACCTGCTTCAATTTGGTCTACTGTATCCGCTCCTCCCAATGCAGTCCCCTGTACATCGGGGAGACTAAACACAGACTGGGTGACCACTTTGCAGAACACCTTCATTCAGTCTGCAGGCATGACCCAGACTTTCATGTCGCTTGCCATTTCAACACATCATCCTGTTCTCATACCCACATGTACATCCTTGGCCTACTGCGATGTTCCAGTGAATCCCAACGCAAACTGGAGGAACAACACCTCATCCTCTGATTAGGCACTTTACAGCCTTCCGGACTTAACATTGAGTTCAACAACTTCAGACCATGAATCCTCTCTTCCATCCTGACCTTTTTAATCGTTTATTTATTTCTTTATTTATTTTAATTTTTTTATTTATTCATTCTTTTTATCCTTTTTTCCTCAGACCCACTCTTCCCCTCCCACAGGTCCATCTGTCACTTGTTTTAATGTTATATTTTCAGAGCGCAGACTCTTGTCCTGCCATTAACACCTTCTGTTATCTTACCTTTATGCCAACTTCTTTACTCTTTACCATTGCCATTAACATTCCCTTTGTCTTGTGTCCATGACATCTTTGTCAATCTCTCCTTGGCTCCCACCTATCCATGACCTTCTATTTTGCTCCACCTGCCCCATCCCTTCTGAAACAGTATAAAATCCATCACATTTCTACTTATCTTTAGCTCTGAAGAAGAATCATACAGACTCAGAACTGTTTCTCTCTCCACAGATGCTGCTGGACCTGTAGAGTTTTTCCACCATTTTCTGTTTTTATTTTGAATTTCCAGCAAGTACAGTATTTTGCTTTTAACTTGATAGTGATTATTTATCTATTCCTTACTTGACCCCTTATTTGGGAAAAAAGGCAGAATTGCATTAGAAGCAGTGCAGAGAAGGTTTATCTGACTCATTCTTGGGATGAAAAGCTTATCCTATGTAGAAAGGTTGAACAGGTTGGGCTTATTACCCATTGAAGCTTAGAAAAATGAAAGGTGATCTTATTGAAATGCATAAGGTCCTGGGGGACTTGACATGGTAGATATCCGGAGGATTTATTGGGGAGACTATAACTGAGGGATACAGTTTAAGAATATAATTTTAAGACAGATGAGAATTTTTTCCTCTGAGGTCGTTAGTCTGTGGAATTATCTTCCCCACAGAGCAGTGGAGGCTGGGTCATTGAATTTATTCGAGGCAGAGTTGGGCAGGTTTTTGATAGACAAGGGAGCTGACAGTTATAGGAGACAGACAGGGAAGTGGAATTGAGACCACAACCAGATCAGCCACTATTGAATGGCAGACCAGGCCGAATGGCCTATATCTGCACCTAAGTCCTACATTGCCCAGAGGAGGATCAACTCCATCTGCATGCTTGTTCTGTTTTGTTTCCCTTCTGAGAACTAAGAATCTGAAGATTTGAATTTCAGTTAAGCTTAATGCAGTAAAAAAGTAAATTTTAAAAATCCATATTGCAAAGGGTCTATAGCCCCTTCAATCATTTTCCCAAAATGTCTTTCCTAGTACTCATTCTAAATTGTAAGCTTCCATGTGCTTTCCTCTCCTTTAGGAGCTGCAAAAGTATGGTGTGACCACTCTTGTGAGAGTATGTGACGCTACATATGACAAGAGTCCCGTGGAGAATGAAGGTATTGAAGTAATCGTAAGTATGAGGCTTTACTTTAAATTTCCATTTGGTCAAACAGACATCCATTTTTATGTGGAACAGTTTGTAAAAATCCTAAAAAGTGAACAAAGCAAAACAATTGATTTGTTGTTCATGAATTATGAATAAGAAAAGCAGTTTTTCCTCCATTGAAAACTTGTATTCTTAGGAATTTGTCATGACCAATGTGCTATACTTGTAGTCAACGCAGACTCGCACTTATTTGTGAAGTTTGGCTTAATACTAATAAGTGCCTCCTAGCACAGCAATATCTTTTTGTTTAAAAATAGCCACACAGGAAAAGTGTTGGATTTATGCAATTTCAATAATCTCTACTATTCATTCAATTAATGTAAGCCACATAAACATTACCAACTTGCTTTTTTGCTCTTCTGGATTGCCTCAAAGGTACATGGGGATCCATTAGTGTAATTGACAGTCATCTGTACTCTTACCACCTCTGTTCAAAAACCGCCCCCAGAACCATTGCCCCCCCTCACCCCACTCAAATGCTCTCCTTTTCTTCATTCCCCAACCTCGGATGTCTTTCAGTACGTGGTAGATTTTTTTTCTTGCATTCTTGAGTATAACTTCTTATCAGCTACTTAGCTATTTTTCTGAAGAAAAAAACAAGTTATAAATTATGCTGTGTGCACATTTAACTATTACCACAAATATTGCCTGACTTGCTGAACACTTAACATGTGCGCACACATGCTCCACAGCCTTCAGATACAGCTTATGGCAAAATGTTCAACTTCAACAAAGCAAAAGTAAGTGGGAACTTTTGATAACTGCTGCAGATGCTTAAGGTTTACAAAAAGGTTGGCAGTCATTTCAATCTCATCTGTGCTGATTAGTTTTCAGGGATCACTCTTACTGCATCATAGAACAACCTGCTCTAGAGGCACGTTGGTGCAGTCCTAGTAGATATTCAACTGGATTTTCTTGGGGATTTATGCCAGTCTGTATCACCTTATGCATAGACCCAACCTTACACTCACCAAAAACAGTTTGAAATTAATTAGCATATTTCCAACTTCATTAAAGACGATAGCATCACAATTCTCCGGTATTTAAGATGGTTTTCATTCCACTGCTACTTTGACTTAAAAATCAAGACAACAGGATTTCTTGCTCCGAGGAGTTTCAACTCCCAGTTGCCCTTGAGCTGAGTGACTTGCGAGGCCATTTCAGAAGGCAGTTAAGCGTCAACTGCATTGTTGTGGATCTGCAGTCACATGTAGGGCAGACCAGGTAAGGGTAGCAGCTTCTCTTCCCTAAAAGGCCAAGGCAAAAGCAGCAGGGAACTATAGGCTTCCTAAGTCCCTGGGTAATTTAAAAAGGAGCAAGGCTTAAACATATTACTTTTGTTTGCAGAGAACGGGCCCCTGAGAGGGCTTCATTGAATGGAAGTGTAACTTTAATCTCCAATTATTTTAAGCTGTAGTTTCAACTGCTTACTGTGAACTACGAATTCAGGCCACGCCAAGGGCAGGATTTTTGGGGCAGCGGGCAGGCCTGGAGGCTGCCCAAGATCGATTTCCGCCCCCCCCCCCAACCACCACCATGGTTTAACATTGGCTGGCCAATTAACAGCCAACCAGCATGAAAGGCATACTGAGAAGCTCAGCGCTGCCAGGGTGGGGATGGGAGCGACGGAGTGCGAGCGCAAAAGTCTGCACATGCGCGGGGAGCATGCACTGATAGATCCCTGAACACACGGAGCTGCCTCAGGGAGCTGAAGAATTTTAAAATCAGAAATAAAGCTTTTGAGAATGTGAAAAAGATGTCCCCACATAGGACTGACTCACATGAACAAGGACATAGTAAAAATGTTGTCAAAACATTTTAATATATTAAATTAATGTTGGAAACCTCATCCCACCCTACGATGAGGTTTCCTAAAAAAACCCAATGGCTGCCTGGCTGATTCACCTGTCAGCCGTAAGGTTGGGTGGGCAGCACAAAACAGCTTTAACTGATTAGTGGCCTTAATCGGCCTCTTAATTGTTTACATCCAATTAGGTTAAGCATACGCCCATCCGCCTGCAGGATGTAAAATCCTGCCTCAAGTCTCTACATTATAAATGAATAATGGAGTAAAATAATTATTGACATTTATTTTCGTGTATTATGAGAGCAGAGAATAAGCCAAGCAAGCTTTTAAATTGATGCCAAATGCCTCGTTTGCCATTGTACTCGTGCCGTATTCTAATTAGGAAAGTAGCAAAATTTGGAACATGTTCGCAACAGCAAGATCAGTGTGCTAAATATGAGGTTTATGATGTATGTTGCTAGTCTCTCTTACAGAAAATTTTTGTGATCATGAGAAAGGAGATGACAGTTCTAGGAATTGGAACTAATTTTTAATAAATGGTGCAGAAGTCTCCTTATTTTCCATCCCCTGCTCCCATGTAGATTGACACAGATTCCCATTTTTAAATTTCTTGTAATCTTGGAACATTATGAATTCTTCTGCTGCAACCTCTAACAATGTATTTAATAAAAATGTTTTTGGGAACAGCTAATCTCGGTCTCAGGCCAAATTCAATGAATATGATTAGCATTGTATTGTTCCACCTTGTTTCTGTCCTAAGCTGTTACTAGGTCAAATCATTGATTTCGAACTTACTTTCTTAGATCGATTGACAATGCTACATATATTTATGCATACAATTTACCTTGACGTTACTTGGATTTGACTTTGTTTTAAAAAAAGTCAAATTCACGGAAATTGTAATCCAGTTCAGCTGTTTGGTGCAGTTTATATAACCATTCAGAAAAGAGAATTTCTCCCCATTTCTAGCGAAATGTTTGTACTATAAAAGTGCAATATCTTAAATTTTTTTAGTTAAAATTGCCATTGAGCCTGAGTGTGAAATCTCTATTACAATGAAGTTGGTTTATGCCTTAATATAATAGTCTAAAGGTAAACCTCACACACAGGAAGTTCAATTATAGTATTCTTAGTATTGCTATTTTTTTGACCTGTGAAATAGACCCTATGTTTAATCAAATTGTGGTTTGAAAACAAATTTCCTTCCTGAAATTGAATTGGAATGAATGTGATTTTTTTTTTTAAGTGTAATGAATCAGCCTCATGTTGTCAGTTGAGCTTTTGGTTCCAAAAACAATTGAAGCATTCCTGTTACAGTTTTGGGCTGTGTTATCGCTCAAGTGCTCTGTGAAAACCTACTCCTGTAAGCAAGTTGTCACTACATGTGAACTTTAAATACACAATATGTGGTAATGTGGTAATGTAGCTGCACCTAAGTTAAAACAGAGCAGCATTAGTGCAGTAATATCCTCTGTTCAAATGGCATAAGCTCTTTCAAGTCAGTGTACAGGTCTTTGGGGGAGAAAAGAAAGATGAATGTTCTGTTAACCCAAGTGATTTAAGGCTATAATCTATGAATCAGGTATTTTATTAAAAATTATATAATAGCAAAAGATCAATATAGCAAAACTACAACTCAATTCACGAAGTGATAGGACTACAGAAGTATATACATTTACTGCACAGGCTCCAATGGGGTTGGATTTCATGAGTGTGGGTGTCCCTACTGCCCCCACCACCACCTGAGCCCGCCCCCACTTGACTGGATCACCTTACAACAATTTAATAGTCATCAGGCCATTAATTGGCTTGAGGACGACCTTCCAGGCCATCCTGCTCCCATCTGTGGAGGTAGTCTGGCCTCTGAGAGCTGTCAGCCAGTCAAATGACTGATAGCTCTCTGGTCCCAGCAGTACCATTGGAAGCGGTGGCCGCTGGGACAGCATCAGTTCCGAAGGAGATGTTCAGCGACGGAGCCTAGACTTTTTAAGGTAAGTCTGGGTCTCAGTAGGGCAAGACTAGCAGCGGAGGGATGGAGAACATGGGGGTGGGAAGACCTTAGGCGATGGGCGGGAGGGGGTTCTCAGATGAGAGAAGGAGGACTGTAAAACTAGCAACCCTCAGCCCCACCCTCCCTTTGACTGGCCACCAGTTCACCCAGTGAGACCTGCCGGGCTGGACACTTGACGCCAGTGTCAGAAGGCTCTTAAGTGGCCATTAATCTGCCACTTGAGGGTTACAATTGGCCCACCATTGAACAGGCCTACTGACACCTCCCCCACCACTGATAAAACTCGTTGGGGGCAGGTATGTAAGCCCTGGGAATGGCACCATGTTATGGCATCCAATTTTACGGGCCTGCAGTGTCCGAAAAATCCAGTCCCTGGTGTCTGTGCCAGCTTTTTGTTGCAGCAATGTCAAATGAATCCTACTGTCCTGCAGCTCAGTATTTTACTCTAGCCCTTAACTTCTGAGCTTCTAGGAGTAATAACTGGGGGCTACTCCAAAGAAGCACTAGGGAACACACACCCACCCAGGTCAGGATTACACAACAGTTGCCCGGGAAGTTAAAACTTCCATTGCGCAATTACTCTGCTATCACAAACTTCAGATGGTTCCAATTGGCTTACCAGAATAGTTGGCCAGGAAAAGTTAGAAGAATTAAAATCGCTTCTAACTCCTGTATTGTACAGCAAGCATAAAACATTAACACGTCACCTCTTGAATTAATCTGCGTGTCTTTATGTCTTTCTTTTTAAAAAAAAAAAGAAATTGCTATGGCATCAAACAGGACAGATTTCAAATTTGTCATTCTAGGTCTTAATATTTGGCGAACGATTTCCCACCATTTGCTGTGAATGAAATGATAGAAGATTAGCATTGTAACATAACAGATGTAAATCAAAATGGGACAGGCTGTGATGGAAAAAAGCCTGTTTCATCAGAATGTGCTCCATTTCTGCATCTTTCCCTTTCCTCTCCACACAACTCCCCAAAAACTAACCAAAAGGTTATGGAACTGATTGAAGATGGTGCTTATCTTTTTTCAGTTCAAATCTTGGGACACTAAGACATTTGAAAAAATCTCAATTACTATGAAAATCATGATTAATTCGACATTTAATACAGGTTTCATCTTGCTGTATACCATTAATCTTACTGTGCACCATCCTTATAAGCAGCAGCATGTATTGAAATATGTGGACAAGTTGATGGCAAAGTCTTCATATTGTATTGTCCTTGTACTCTTACCTTTTCAAGGATTGGCCGTTTGACGATGGTGATCCACCTCCAAGCAAAATTGTGGATGATTGGCTTAATTTGCTTAAAACTAAGTTTACCGAACAGCCTGGTAGCTGTGTAGCAGTCCATTGTGTTGCTGGCCTTGGGCGGTAAGCATTCAAGAATGTTGGAAAATGTCTAACATGACGTATGTTCTTTGGCTTTTAACGGAGTAACAGTTATGGTTGATATTCTCGTCAACAGCCTGTTGATTCAGATAAACTAGAAATGGCAGAAACAACTTGTAGCCTCTTCAAATTAACCAAACATAACAAAAATAGTTTATAGGAGGGGAAACTCTCGCATTTGAGTAGGAATAAGGAAGAAGTGTTAAGTTAAAGACTGGTCAATGAAGTAAGACTGGGAGCAATATAGCAGTTCTAATCTTATAGTTCTACAATGTTGTGTATGTGGTCTCACCAATGATATGTAAGAGATTCATTCTACCATTTTATTATCTATGTTCCTAAGAGATGCATTTTATGAGTGATCAGTAATAGTGCTCTGATCCTTTTCCTTTTCCATCTTTGCTTAAAATAGATCTTTTTATCATGTATATATTTACTGAACCCTGATGTAGTATCTGTGACCTTTGATTTATCCACATTGATAAGACAGATGAATATTAATATGTGGGATTACGTTGTTTTGTATAACAATAGCTCACCTCTTTTAACATACAATGTTTTTTGCCACGTCAGCTGTGGCTCAGTTGGGAGCATTCTCACCTAATGAGTCAAAAAAGATTGTGGGTTCAAGTCCCACTCCAGAGACTTAAGCACAAAAACTCTGAGCTGATGCTGCACTGCACTACTAAGGCAGTGCTGCACTGTTGCAGGTGATGTTAAACTGAGACTGCTGCTGCTCTCAGGTGGCTGTAAAGGATTCATGTCATCATTTTGGAGAAAAAGAGCAGCAGAAAAATCCCTGATATCTTGGCCAATATTTATCCCTCAATCACAGATTTTCTGATTGCTATCACATTGCTGCTTGTGGGAGCTGCCTGTGCGCAAATTGGCTACCAGATTTCCTACATTACAACAATGATTCACTTCAAAATTACTTAATTAGCTGGAGAAAGCTTTGGGTTGTCCTGAGGTTGTGATAAGTGCTATATAAATGCAGGTCTTTTTGATATACTTATACTGGCTTGTTTTAAACACACAGGGCTCCTGTATTGGTAGCAGTTGCTCTTATCGAAAGTGGAATGAAGTATGAAGATGCAATTCAATTCATCAGACAGTGAGTGCCATTTGTTCCTGGAAAAACAGTTTGACTGTTGTTTGATGTATGAGTTATCCTTCTATTCAGTGATAATAGATCTTCACTTTTACCTGGCTGGTTTTGACAAATAAACTGATTTACAACACATGAAGAACATTGGAGTCTTTGATTTTAACTTGTACATGAAAGTTTAAATTGGACACGAGCTGGCGAGTGCCAATTCTCATTAGAGTACAGTTGTTGTAGGTGGACCTCCCATCCTGGGATTTCCCCTTGCAAACTGAGCACAGAGGAAAGTCATTTGAATTCCCTAACTGCTGTGGCTAAAACAGCTCCACCCATCCATTCCTCTTTAAAGCTGGAAACCTTTTTTCTTCCCTTCCCCCAGGGCGTAACATGATTCTGTTATGATGCAATAAACACGCAGACTGTGTCCTTTATGCTTTGCAGAGCTGCCAAAATTATTGATGTGTTTAACCTTAATAAAATACAGCTTTGTACTACCCTTCCCTTGGACACTAATAGTAAAACAGTTAAGTCCAAATTGAACGAGTGTAATTGTATTTCTTTTGAAATTCTGCGTAATTCCTCCTCATCTTTCCAGGGTTTACTCAGCCTGCACCATAGCACACTCAGCTGACATTGTAACTAGGGCGAGGTAAAATTTGTTTAGACGAGCTGCCAGAGGTGGCCTTGACTGATTCTCCTCCAGTTGATTTGGAACATCAGGGACACCTATGACCAACTAGTCTCTAAACTGGGCACATTTGCAATATAAAAAATTTAAAAGCACTTTATTTTCACCGAATTTTTGCATTCCTTTTCACTTTTTTTCTCTGTCCTTGAAATAGGAAACGAAGAGGTGCCATCAACAGCAAACAACTCTTATACTTGGAAAAGTATCGCCCAAAGATGAGACTTCGAATCAAGGCCCATAATAATCACAAGAACAGTTGCGCCATCGTATGAATTTGACACATTCAGCCAACATGGTTTACAGTGATTTTTATAAAAAAAAATAAAATGCCATTGGGTTTCCTGTCTTCAAATCCAATTGGATGTTTTTTTTTCTGCCTTTAGTAACTTGAATATTTATTTATACAAAAGTCACCAACTAGAAGGAAATACAATTATTTTTGGAAGCTTATTGACTCTGGCTAAAAGTTGTAAGAATGTTTGCCAAAAAGAGGCAGGCTAATACTTCACATTTTATATATGCCATTTTAGAAAAAAAAGTCCCCCAGGATGTTTGATCTGTATGGCTTGTAATCAAATAGCAATTTTGTGTGTTGACCTGAAGAATATGGAGCTGGGAAATAATTGTAAATAGGATGCAAATTGACTTAAATATTAGTGGTCTATTGATTGACTGGTATAGATATTCTGGTGAAACATTGTTTTTTGTCCTGGAAAGTTGAATTGATGTCATTGATAAAGTGCTACTTTAATGCCTAAATTCACCTAATGCAGATGATCATTTGCAGTCATATAGGCCATGTTTTGTGCCTGAAGGCAGTTTGGTTTCTAGAATACAACACTTCCTTATCTTTTCTAAATAATAACTGTACCAGCTAATAACCAGTATGTTAATGTTTCTGTTAGTGTTGCAGCCATTTTTTTATTGGGGAGGGTTGTTCCACAAACATTTTTTTCCCTGCTTCACGTGGATTTTGTCACTAATTGTGTGCTAATCCTCAATTAGAGAGTAACTTCCAATAATTTGAAAGGTTACTGAAGGCTTGTCCAAGCTCAGGAGAAAGGGGAGAGGAAAAGAGTTTTTTAGATTTTGACTGTTCCAGACACAAGAAAAGATTTTACATATTTGTCCTAAAATGTAGTTCTATCTGTTTGATAGGATTTGATAAGCAGAAGCCTGTTACAGGTAGACATTTACTATACCTTTTGAGCTGGTGGTAAAGTGCACAATGCAATTAGACATCATTTTCTATAAGCAAAGTTTGTTTGCAGATGAGTACTGAACATAAGTCCATTGTTTTCTTTTAAGTACAAAGGGATGTTTAAACACATAGCAAGTTTATCAATATCCCAAGATCTGCAGTAGAACTCATCCTTTCAGAGATCAAGCAGCATTGGAATTCACTGAGTGCATTCACACTGCAAGTGTAGTGTTAGTGATGAGTAGTTTTACAACCCTAATTCAATCTCAGTCAACATCAGAGTGGAGTGATGATCCCTGGAAGAAGTTCACTCCATTGTACAGGCCTTTACAACCAATTTAGACTTCACGGTTAATATTGGTGAGAAAATGAAGCCTGTTTGCACTGAAACTAAACTTGTCCTCTGAATGCCACGTAAATAAAGCTTTAACTTGTTCTCCAGGTGTTATTGTGGTTAAGAGTAACTTTTTGATAAATGAGAAAACATGTAAACTAGTCTTTCTAATAGGTTAACCTCTGGATGCATCTGGGAAATAGTGAAATGCCCACATCTGTTTCTGAAGACAACCTATAATTTGCAAATGCTGAGGAATGCCTCATGTAGGAAGTCAAATGGGCATTTAATGTGCTCACTTTTGTGCCCATGCCATCAGATTAATTTTTATCACTCTGGGTTGGTTATGTTGTGCATGGTGAAAGAAAGCTATGTGAATGAATCAAACCTCTATATCAGATATACATCTCCATAATAGTACTGCTAACTAAAGGATTAATTAGTCCTTTCCAGTGAGGTCAATCATAGGGCAGTAAAAGTTTGGTTTATTGTATATCCACATTAAATTAAAATTGTGCCACCTCTCCGTGAACCGTGCTGTTTGGAAGTTGGAGTATTGGCTGTTTGAATATTACAAACAGGTCCAGTCAATTTAGATCAATGGGAACAAAAACAGATTGTGTGAAACATGGCAGATTTGCTCAATTTTCTGAGTTACAATTATATTTTTTACCTCAGGATATAGGTAATGTCCAACAATATTTTGTGTGTAAATTTTGTAACTTTAATGTCAAAAATTTGGGTTTAGAGATTTGGTCTTTAGCTCCTGTTTTGTTGGGCTCTAAATGACCTTCTAAGCCTCTGATACATTTGGTAGAAAGTGCACATTTGTATATTGGTAAAGGTCAAAAAATCAACAGCCCAATATTTGGTGTGCCTGCAATAATAAATCACATTTTAGACCTGCAATAATAACTCAGATTTTAGACCTACTATATGGTGTGATGGTTGGTTGCACAAGAAGTTGATACATTAAGTTACAACACACAATGATGGTGGATTGGAGATTCAAACCTCCAATTGCTGAGTTTTTGAGATAGATAAATAGATATGTATTTATGTCTTTCCTTCTCTCCTGTCAACACCTAGTGTGCAATAGAGACCCGTTCTGGTACACATCATAATGTCCAGGCAGTGACACTGGGCAATCATCCAACATGCCCTTTGGCAACAGTCAGTGAGATACGTATGAGTTAAGAACTCCATTCCTCATGAGGGAAAGGCCATGTTATATCATTGTAGTATTTGGTATAATCTCTTCTACAATATTGCTATGGTAATAAAAGTATCAACAATTATGATCATTAAAAAATAAATTATTTTACAATGTGTTTATATAGTTGCAGAGATTGTGCTAAGTGGAATGAAGCATATGCTTTGAAACTCAGTTCAGAATACTTTACTAAAAAAGCAAGCTACTAAGCTACCTTTGATGCCACTAAGTGATGTGGCATTACTGGTTCCATTTTATGACCCCTAAATCACGGAGTCATATCTAGCACAAAGCAAGATGGTTGCGGCTTTTGGAGGTCAATCATTTCAGTTCCAGGACATCACTGCAGGAGTTCCTCAGTGTCCTAGGCCCAACCATCTTCAGCTGCTTCACCAATGACCTTCCTTCTATTCATAAGATCAGAACAGGGATGTTCACTGATGATTGCACTTTTGTGTCTCCTCAGAGTCTGAAACAGTCCAGGTCCAAATGCAGCAAGACCTGGACAATATCCACACTTGGGCTGACAAGTGGCAAGTAACATACATTCCGCACACACGCTGGGCAATGACCACCTCCAATAAGAGAAAATCTAACCATTGCCCTTTGACATTCAATGGCACTACCATTGCTGAATCCTCTACTATCAGCTCCCTGGGGGTAACCATTGACCAGGAACTGAACTGGACTAGCCATATAAATAATGTGGCTACAAAAGCAGGTCAGAGGCTAGGAATCCTGTGGCAATTAACTCCCCTCCTGACTCCCCAAAGTCTGTCTACCACCTACATGGCACTAGTCAAGAGTGTGATGGAATGCTCTCCACTTGCCTGGATGAGTGCAGCTTCCAGCAACACTTGAAGCTTGAACCATCAAGGACAAAGCAGCCCAATTGATTGGCACCACATCCATAAACATTGTCTCCCTCCACCGTGGACACACATTTTCAGCAGTGTGTACCATCTACAAGATGCACTGCAGGAACTCACCACGCCCCCTTAGACAGCACCTTCCAAACCCATGACTGTTACCATCTAGAAGGACAAAGGCAGCAGACACATGGGAGGAACACCACCTGGAAGTTCCCCTCCAAGCCACTCACCGTCCTGATTTGGAAATAAATTGCTGTTCCTTCACTGTTGCTGGGTCAAAATCCTGGAACTCCCTCCCTAACAGCACTGTGTGTACCTACACCACATGGACTGCAGTGGTTCAAGAAGGCAACTCACCACCATCGCCTCAATGGCAGTTCAGGATGGGCAATAAATGCTAGCCTAGCCAGTGATGCCACATCCCATGAATGAATAAAACAAATGGAACCTCCCTCAAACCAATCCTTCAAATCACAGCACTTTTCAATTTCAATTCCTTTGATGCAAATCACAGGGCTCTGAAGAAGCATAATACAGGCTCGAAACAACTCTGTTTTTCTATCCATAGATTTTGTCAGACCTAAATTTTTCCAGCATTTTCAGCTTTTAGTTCAATTCACAGCATTCAATTTTGTTCATTTAAAGCGGTTACTATTTTTCACAAGCTCCAGAGAAAGATTTTCATTAAATTTCCATCTGAAAAATTTGTTTCTTCGGTAATTGAGTAAGTAACTTGAGCAAGGCAAATGAAATACCTATCATGCAACTAACAGGCAAATTCACTTTTCCCTTTAGCAAAAAAAAATGCAGTTTATCTTAAAACAGACCAGCAGCCAACAAACATTCAATAATGTGACTGTTCTGTTCAATTTTATTATTGATGCATGCATATTCATAGATGTAGTATGAAATAAAACATTGCCATCCAAAGTGATTGCACATCACTTGAAATCAAATGAATTTACAACTTTTAGTTTTTTTAAAAAGCAGTGATTTATGAAAAATTTTTGAAATGTATCTGTATAGCAATTTACTGTATACATTTCTGCACCTCTACTCATATCAATGACTGGCATAGCATGACAGTATAATTACCCATTACTCTCACCCTCCCCAAAAGATGTTGCGGTTTTGCACAAACAAGAAATATCTTCCTCTACACTTATTTTTAATACATCGCTGTGATTGATAAATAAAAAGATTTGATCTAAATTTGCTATTTGGGATAATAGCGCTATCATTAAAACGTTTGCTTTGCCATGTTGGTTGGAGAAGGAAAATTTCAATCCCTTTGATAGGTCTAGGTTTAAGACATCAAGATACCTAATTTTGGTCCTGTTTCAAGGAAATGTTGATAGATTAAAACTGGGAAAAACTCCATAATACACAATTACTTTTCTATTTTTTGAGGGTTCTTTTGATAAAGGATAAGAAGCAGATCAAAAAATATATTCCTAATGAATATGTAAATATGTCAGCTGTGGCTCAATGGTCACACACTTGCCTGTGATTCAGAAGGTTGTAGGTTCAAATCCCACATCAAGACTTGAGCGTGTAATTCTGGTTGTCTCTTCCGTGCAGAACTGAGGAAGTACCTTTTAGATGGCAGCGTTAGATTGAGGTCCTCTGATATGGACATGCAAGATTCTGTACTATTATTCAAAGAAGAGGAAGGAAATTCTGCTGCTGTTTTAGTCACCATTTATCCTTCAACCGATATCACTTTAAAAAATGAATTACTTTTTGGTCATTTATCTCATTGCTATTTATGGGAGTGTGCTGTCCTCAAATTGGCTGGAACATTTCCCTGCAATACAACAGTGACTATGCTTCAACAGTAATTCACTGCAGCTTGCTTTGAAACATCTTGTATATTTGTTTGTTCCTTCTATGTAAAGGAGAAAATTGGTACTGAAGTAAGAAGATAGTACTACTCAATCTTTCTGACAGCCACAAATTTCCTGTCAGATCTCAAGCTGCAAATGGGGTCAGAACGGGAGGTCAGAATCAGGCTCATGTTTTCTGCTGTTGACAACTTATTCACATATTTTTTCAATTAATTTAACAGATGTGTACACAGTATTCTTTTTGATATGGCGGGTTGGTTGTACCCAGCCATATGGCAATACTAAACTGTTCACAGGCCACTCATCTCTTGCTATAATGAAGGATAGACAAGGCCAAGTGATAGCAAGCACAGGTCTTACTCTGCTAGCATCCTTGGAAAATCGACTCAAACTGCCATATTCTATTTATGGACCACCCCATTAACCACAGTAGTAAGTGTTCATGGCCCAAGGTCAATTTACAGTTGCTTATTTTGTGTTTTGTATGAACAAAAAGTGAAAGCATTGTAGTGGAATGCTCCATGGCTGGGGCTTTGGCACCACCAGAAACTTCTGTCCTCTTTTAATACTTTAGATTCCTTTTGAGTAATAGTGGACACCTTGCCTGGTTTCCAAATAGACTGGTTCTTTTTGTGCTCAAACCTGGGGATTAGGCTTGTTTGGCTATTTAAGCACCTTAACGTAACAAGCTCCATTTAATGGTACAAACAATGCAGTATTTCACAACTTAAAAGGGGAGAGAAGAGTCATACAATTTTCTGGCCAGATTTGAGAAATAAACATACATGAATGAGAAAATAAGAGTAAAATTTTGGTTTATTTTTGTTTTCACAATACTGTTCCCACAACTTTTTTCTTTTGCATAAAGAACACATGACTAAAATCTCACTTCCTTTGATAACAGGCACAATTATGAGTCCTGGGCACTCCCTCTTAAACTCATGCTCATTAGATAGATGAGTTTAGTTGGTGTGTCTGTCGCATGCGGCCTATGGGAACCAGAATAGGAAACAGCTGTAGGAACCAAACTTGCTTCAGTTGAATTGCACTTCCTGTTGAAAGATTGTGTAAAAGCATTTAGTTAATAATTTGCATCCCTCACGGTTAAAAAGGATTTCACAGGGAGAAGCCGAGCTCATAAGGAATACATTAAAAGAAAAATGAGTTAAATACTGTATGTAAACTTTTATTTGCATGCATTTTTCGCAATGTGCAGCAGTTCAATTATGTATAGCAAGTTCATTGAAGTTAATCTGATTTGACTCAACATCCCTTTGCTTTCTTTTTGTTGAGTTGAAAATATATTTGCTGAAAAAACATTTTTTGATCTCAGGCTTGGTATTTGCAGAAATGTAGGTGCCATTGATAGTACAATCCCACTTTTTCTAATTGCCTTCCACAGTCAAGCATTGTGCGGTAGAATAAGGCTGTACCAGGTGATGGTCACCTAGCATTGCATCAAAGGGAACAAATGTATAACCAGGTGCAAAACTGAATAACCTGTCGACTTTTAGTATCCAGGCGCACACACAGCATTTGAGGGCTATTTTTGCTGATATATCGTGCTAAAATATGGAGATTTTTTTTGAGAGGACTTTTCAAAATAACTGGGATCTATCAAGGAAGTCGGCTATATCTGCTTTTATCTGTTGACCTTTAATAAATTACCACAGGTTTCTAGTCAGCTAAAGGGGTGCCAATTTTAGTTTTAAATTTGCTTAGTGTGCTGATGTACTCGAGCAGAATTTTAGATCCTAAATAATCTCTCTCAATTTAACTGAAGTAGCTTTCTCTTGCTATTGCTCAACTAACTTAGTCGACAAACAACTCATGCCAGTTTTCAGACTTGTAGATTTGCAGATGAAAGTTTTTTGACTACTAGAGGTTCCCAGAGGCACGCACCTTTTTTGTAAATACATTCACTATTCATTTTGGATTGCAGCTAAGATCAAATAATAAACAGGTTACAAACTAATAAGCCCAGAAGAGTTAATAGCTCTAACATTGGTGGACAACCCTGCCCTGTGCTAGAAGTGTTGTGTTAAATTAGCCCTTATTTTTGTGCCCAAAGTATTGCACAACAAACTTCTACTTTAAGCACTCTGACCTTCAGTTTATCAAAATAGCATTTATAACAAATATACATTTTAAATGTTCAGGAGAATTGTTTATATCATGTTGAGTACACAGATTTGTGCAACTGTATGGCACTGTTTTACAGTAGTGTGCAGTGAAAGCCTGAAAGAAAATATTAATCTTTGCGTGTAAAGTTATAAATCCTGCTAATTTGAGCCAGGTACCAATCTTTTTTATTGATAAGTATAGTGCCTGTTAGTTTTTTTTCTCTGTGGGTGGGGAAAGAGTGCAGAAAGCTGCATCAGTTGACATGTTCCAATGATAGTTTGCAGTTCATTGTACTAAATTGTGTTCTACAAGTGAATACTTTAAAGGGCGTGGTCCGTTTCAACTACTTCATTGTTCCAATTAGAGAAGAAAAACAATACTAACCATGACTGCCCTCTGCAGTCAATTGAATAGGAACATTTTGCTTTGAATATTTTTTTGAATAATAATTTGTATGAAAATTGTGACACCAATTCTCCAACAACGCCTACCCCATGCCCCAAACGAAGCAGATACCACATGGGCAAAGAGAAAATGAACTTATACAGTTAGCTGATGAATAAAATGTTTTTCTCTCTTTTCTGTAAAAGTAGTTTGAAATATATTAATAGAACATTATTGCATAGTTGTATTCAATATCCCAAGAATCCAATTATTTTTAATGTATTCCTCAATGATAATGGAAAATTCTCAGCTATTAATATATTCTCAAAGTCCCACAAGCTACACTGCACAGATAGAACCACTGCAGAGAAAAACAACCTCTGGAAATGGCATTCGTGTTTTTTTAGCATTTATGAAAAAGATAAATCCTGCTACACCCAAGGACTTGTTCAATTTAAAAGATGAATCTGAAATTGTTCAGCTGTCCTTTGATGGAGCTCAGTGTGGCTAAGAATTGAGATCCACCCCCTTTAAGGTTTTTTTGTAGACTATAAAGGTTGTCTTGCATCAGCCTAGGTGATTTTTTAAATTATATACATGAACATGTTTAGACCTGCAAAAAAATAATTGTAATTGCAATTTGAATTCACCGCTAGCAAGGCAAATAAAAAAGGGCTCAAACTTTCAACGATGTATTTGTTTTTTAAATTCTGTAAATTTCAATCATGTTGTACCAAGAACTTTATACTCTATTAAAATTTTGTATCCAGTTCACTTCATTAGTGACTTTTTTAATTTCAAAAGCTATTCATTTTATAATGGGTTACAGCCTGTGGCAGACATTTATTAGCAGCTGTGATTACCTGGTTGTTCCTGTTTATACAGTTTCTATAAAGTAGAGCATTTGAGTCATGGCCTTAAAAGGAGAAGATCAAATTAGCAGTTAAAAGTCACAACAATACTTCAGATTCTGGACTACCTACAAGCAATGTCAAGTAACGTTTAATTTTCTCAAATCACTTCAAATTTAGGGGATGAAAATCAGCATTGTTTGAGTGTTTGTGCATGGCTCATTGGAAACTGGAAGACTGGAGCGCAAATTCATTAAAAGGGGAAAAACATCTTTGTACGTAAAAACGTGTAGCAATCATTTTGCTTGAGCTACTTGTATCATACTTGCCGCATTTTCTCCTCTTCTGCTTAGCCATATCTCTACTTGCTATGCTTGTGGTGGGATGAGAGATGACATTATTCAAAACATATATACTCATGGGATGTGGGCATCACTGGCTAGGCCAGCATTTATTACCCATCCCTAGTTGCCTTTGTTCAGAGGTCATTTAAGAGTCAACCACATTCAAATGGGTCTGAAGTCACATGTAGGCCAGATCAGGTAAGGACAGCAGATTTCCTTCCCTAAAGGGCATTGGTGAACCTAATGGGTCATTAGACTTTTTAATTCCAGATTTTTTTTTATTGAATTCAAATTCCACCATCTGTGCTGGCAGGATTCACACCCAGGCCCCCAGAGCATTCCCCTGAATTTCTGGATTACTAGTCCAGCAACAACATCGCTAAGCCATCGCCTCCCCTGTATTGTTCAAGACTTGCATACAAATTGAGTGAGCACCACAAGAAATTGTGGAAAAGCTTTTGAGAAGTGCAATTCTGCTCTTTATAAAAGCATGCGTTTCAATCTGGACAAAACTCAGGAGTTACCTATCATCTATTTCTTCACCATCCTTGCTAGAAGCACGTAGCTTCCACTCCATCCCCACCTTGAGAGATTGGAAACTTCCCATGTAGGCAATTGTGATCACTTACCCATACCTATAACCAGCTGTTACCTTCCTTCTGCCCTAGTGCCACTTAATGCTAATACAGAAGATCAGTATTTTGAGCATAGATTTAAATTACTTTGCTCCACGTCTACTTCCACAGAAGCCAGTCCCCCACATTTTGCCACACTTATTGCATGATTTTCCAATATTTAGTCCAAGTAACTGTAAATCTGAAAATGGAACAAATCCTTCCAGTCAAGAGTGGCTCTTTGTGTACTAATGTGGTAAAGAACAAGTGAGTATAATGAACTTTTAACAGCCAGTGTGGGACATGTTAACACAGTAACTTCACTGTGAATGTAACTGAAAATTCAAGGTGACAACATTTTAAATATTGCTGTAAACAGACCTTCCAAGCCAAAATAACCTTTGCAAAAATGTTTATAAATTGGAGTAGCAGAATCAGAATATCTAACTATTGCTAGTGAAGAAACTAGAAACAAAACCCAAAATATTAAATCCTTGGCTGTTGCTGACTAATATTTCACTGTTCTAGTTAGTAGATGTATTGACCCAGATCTTCCATTCTGCAGATTTTTTAAAAATTAATTCATGGGATGTGGGCTTCACTGCCTGGGCTTGCCTGGGCATTTATTACCCATCCCTAATTGCCCTTGAGAAAGTGGTGGTGAGCTGCCTTTTTAAACCATGCAGTCCGTGTGATGTATGTGCAGCCACTGTGCTTAGGAAGGAGCTCCAGGATTTTGACCCAGCAACACTGAAGGAACGGCAATATATTTCCAAGTGAGAATGGTGAGTGGCTTTGAGGGAAACGTCCAGGTAATGGTGTTCCCATCTATCTGCTGCCCTTGTTGTTCTAGATGATAGTGGTCGTGGGTTTGGAAGGTGCTGTCAAATGAGCCTTGATAAATTCCTGCAGTGCATCTTGTAGATGGTACACACTGCTGCTACTGTGTGACGGTGGTGGAGAGAGTGAATGTTTGCGGACCTGGTGTCAATCAAGTGGGCTGCTTTGTCCTGGATGGTGTCAAGCTTCTTGAGTGTTGTGGGAGCTGCACTCATCCAGAAAGTGGAGAGTATACCATCACACTCCTGACTTGTGCCTTGTAGATGGTGGACAGACTTTGGGGAGTCAGGAGATGAATCACTCGTCGCATGATTCCTAGCCTCTGACCTGCTCTTGTAGCCACAGTATTTATATGGCTAGTCCAGTTCAGTTTCTGGTCAATGGTAACCCTCAGGATGTTGATAGTGGGGGATTCAGTGATGGTACTGCCATTGAATGTCAAGGGGCGATGGTTGGCTTCTCTCCTGTTGGAGATGGTCATTGCCTGATACTTGTGTGGTGCAAATGCTACTTGTCACTTATCAGTTCAAGCCTGGATATTGTCCAGGTCTTGCTGCATTTGGACATGGACTGCTTCAATAACTGAGGAGTCACGAATGGTGCTGAACATTGTGCAATCATCAGCAAACATCCCCGCTTCTGACCTTATGATGGAAGGAAGGTCATTGATGAAAAGCTGAAGATGATTGGGCCTAGGACACTACTACTCTGAAGAACTTGTGCAGTGATATCCTGGAGCTGAGATGATTGACCTCCAACAACCACAACCATCTTCCTTTGTGCTAGGTATGACCCCAAGCGGAGAGTTTTCCCCTTGATTCCCATTGACTCCAGTTTTGCTAGGACTCCTTGATGCCACACTCAGTTGAATGTGGCCTTGATGTCAAGGGCTATCAGTCACACCTCACCTCGGAAGTTCAGCTCTTTTGTCCATGTTTGAACCAAAACTGTAAAGAGATCAGGAGCTGAGTGGCCCTGGCGTCAAACTGGGCATCAGTGAGCAGGTTATTGCTAAGCAATTACTGCTTGATAGCACTGTTGATGACTCCTTCCATTACTTTACTCAAAATCGAGAGTAGACTGATGAGGTGGTAATTGGCTGGGTTGAATTTGTTCTGCTTTTTGTGCACAGGATATACCTGTGCAATTTTCCACATAGCCAGGTAAACGCTAGTGTTGTAGCTGTACTGGAACAGCTTGGCTAGGGGCATGGCAAGTTCTGGAGCACAAGCCTTCAGCATTATTGCTGGAATATTAACAGGGCCCATAGCCTTTGCAATATCCAGCGCCTTCAGTTTCTTGGTATGTGGAGTGATTCAAATTGGCTGAAGACTGGCATCTGTGATGCTGGGAACCTCCGGAGGAGGCCAAGATGGATCATCCACTCGCCACTTCTGGCTGAAGATTGTAGCAAATGCTTCAGCTTTATCTTTTGCACAGATGTGCTGGGCTCCTCCATGATTGAGGATGGGGATATTTGTGGAGCCCCCTCCTCCAGTGAGTTGTTTAATTGTCCACCACCATCATGAATGGATGTGGCAGGACTGCAGAGCTTAGGTCTGATCCGTTGGTTGTGGGATCACTTAGCTCTGCCTATTGCTTGCTGCTTATGCTGTTTGGCATGCAAGTAGTCCAGTATTATAGCTTCACCAGGTTGACACCTCATTTTTAGGTAGTCCTGGTGCTGCTTCTGGCATACCCTTTTGCACTCTTCATTGAACGAGTGTGCATCCCCTGGCTTGATGGTAATGATAGAGTGAGGGATATGCCAGGCCATGAGGTTACAGATGGTGTTCGAGTACAATTCTGCTGCTGCTAATGGCCCACAGCGCCTCAGACTTGAGTTGCTAGATCTGTTCGAAATCTATCACATTTGGCACAACGGCACTGCCACACAACACGATGGAGAATATCCTCAATGTGAAAGCAGGACTTCGTCTCCACAACGACTATGCGGTGGTCATTCCTACCGATACTATCGTGGACAGATGCATCTGTGGCAGGCAGGTTGGTGAGGATGAGGTCAAGTATGTTTCTCCCTCTTGTCGGCTCCCTCACCACCTGCCACAGACACAGTCCAGCAGCTATGTCATTTAGGACTCGGCCAACTCAATCAGTAGTGGTGCTACCGAGCCACTCTTGTGATGGACATTGAAGTCTTCCACGCAGCGTATATTCTGTGCCCTTGCCATCCTCGGTGCTTCCTTTATGTGGTGTTCAACATGGAGCAGCACTGATCCTTCAGTTGAGGGAGGGCGATACATGGTAATCAGCAGGAGGTTTCCTTTTCCACGTTTGACTTGATGCCATGAGGCTTCATGGGGTCTAGAGGTGATGTTGAGGACTCCCAGGGCAACTCCTTCCCAACTGTATGCCAAAGTGCTGCCACCATGCTGGGCTTGTCCTGCCGAAGGGATAGGAAATATCCAGGGATGGTGGTGTCTGGGACATTATCTGTAAGGTATGATTCCATAAGTATGACTATGTCAGGCTGTTGCTTGACTAGTCTGTGAGACAGCTCTCCCAATTTTGGCACTAGTCCCCAGCTGTTAGTAAGCAGGACTTTGCAGGGTTGACAGGGCTGAGTTTGCTGTTGTCGTTTCCAGTGCCTAGGTCAATGCTGGGTGGTCTGTCCAGTTTCATTCCATTCTGTCGGAGATCGGACATATGACCCAAGGCCCAAGTCATGATCCTGCAGAAGTCCCAATGCGCTGACTCCCTGGGAATTGCCCAGTAAGTTTCAACTTCCTTTGGACAATTACGCTACTTCTCAGGACCCTCCAAAAATGTCTCTGCCTCCAAGAGAGAGTTGAAGATTTCGGACTGACCTGGATAGTTACCCAGGAAATTTTAGATGGAAAAATCCTAGTCTGACTTTTGGGTAACTCCGAATTGACCTCTTAATCACCTGCATATTGACATGCCCCCTCCTTCCCCCACAACGCCCACATGACCACTTGTCAACCATTCTCAAACATTCACACTGAACATTTAGACTTGTCTGAGAGCAGCTAGTGCTGTGAAAAGTGGGTGTGTCATCTGCTGACTCTCTTTGCTGCTCTCTGCGTGGACACCTGCACTGAGGGGGTTCTTCTGCATCGTGGATTGGACATCTGGCCTTTTTAAGCGTATCCAGGTAAGTAGGTAGTTTTCTGTCTGATTCGCATCAGGTGCAGCCGGTCTGAATCTGATCAGAAGATTTGGGCCACTATATTTCTGGGATATTACCAAGTTTTGCTTGTGGCTCGATACCAGGCTCATTGCAGCAGTTTTCTCCTGCAGTGGTTCAAGAAGGCAGCTCACCACCACCTCCTTAAGGGCAATTAGGACTAGGCAACAAATGCTGGCCTGGCCAGTGACACTCACATCCTATGAATGAATAAAAAAACTATTCCGTGATATAAGGAGTCTGTAGTTGTAGTTGCTCAGAGTAGGCTGCCTTACTTTATTTTTCTGCTTGATGTGAAATACTAACTTGCTTCCTGTACTGCTTGTTCTTTTCGCTGTGGAATACGACTGTTGAGTGGGCGAAGTGGAGATTATGCCTCATTAACAGGATTTTAATTTTGAGAGACTGGTCAAATCTCATTAAATTGATTATTAACATAATCTGCATTACTCATAAAAGGGTTATCTGTATTAACCATGGAACTTTTAAACCTAGAGATGTTGCTGATTGAACATTTCCAACAATTTTTATTTGACCCAGCGAATAAAGTGTAAGGGATTTGGACTGGATGTTATTAAATGTTGTGTAATGGGTTTTCAAAGTGTAAATGGTGTTTGTTTCAGTATCCCATTTTCTACCAAGACAGTTTAGTAATAAATAACATCAAACTATTTTCTTTGTTTGAGGGGGGAAGAGCATTTTAAATATGTGCTGCTATAATTCATGCTGTTGGTAAGCATTCTCCTAGAATTTGTCAGGATAAAGATGGCTCCAAGGCTGAATGCAAGATTTAAAGGTACTGGCTGCACCTACTGTTTATTTGCAGGTCAGTGGTAGAGTGAGCTATGTAATTGTTCGACTATTCTGGTGGACAAATGCACATTGTCTGCTCATTATGGAGTGTACAGTGTCATGAACAGCACTCTTTGTAAATATTTCCATTACACTATAGTCTTAATACTTGTGGAAAGTTCAATTTGATTTTTTAACATTATATGTGCACTAAACTGTACATACTAAAATACAAATAATTGATGGATGTGATCAGGGAACAATCTTTTTATCAATAATGTGCTATTGTTTTCTCCAGTTTTGAACAAAGTTAAATTATCTAACAATTTTTTTTATTATTCTCTCATGGGATTTGGGCATCGCTGGCAAGGCCAGCATTTGTTGCCCATCACTATTTGCCCTTGAACTGAGTGAAAGGACCTAGCAAGCCAGAGGGCAGTTAAGAGTCAACCACATTGCTGTGGGCCTGGAGTCACATGTAGGCCAGGCTGGGTAAGGATGGCAGATTTCCTTCCCTAAAGGACATTAGTGAACCAGATGGGTTTTTACAGCAATCTGGGAGTTTTGTGATCATTATTAACAAGACTAGCATTTTATTCTAGGTTTCATCTTTGTGTGGCTTCTCTAAGTGAACAATGCAATTCTGTAATAAGCAATTAAATTTTTGATGTGAACTCTGACCCTCCAGGAGGCAGCCTAAATTTACTTCTCTCAGAATATTGACCCCGTTTAGATGAGGTATTTTTCATTTAATTATTCTGGGCTACTGGCCATCCTGTCAAGGAACTAGGCCAGAACTGCAGGAATGGATTGCACGAAATGTTAGACAGCTTGAAACACACTCGTGATTGGGCATAAAACATTGTGACTGCTCTCGAACTTTACTCCATACGTGGCTCCTTTAAAAATTTGACATATTTGGGATCTTACTGAGAAATAGTGATACCCCACAGTGAATCATCAGCACCATCAGATAGTTGTGCTTTTGCACTACTAGTGTCAGAAGCAACTGTATTAAATCCAGAGGCACATGGCTGCTTTGAACAATTTTTTAAATTGAAAAATGGAACTGAGTGGGCGAGGTGCAGGGCAAAAGACACAACAATACTAAAAAAGAATAGAAGGGGGAAGAGCAATACATTACAAAGGGCTAACTCTGTAATACTAAACTTTAGATCGTGGGATGAAGAAAAGGCAGAGGGAAATGAGATATTCCACACTTGGAAAATCTTGGGAAAGGATGAGATTAAAAATGTACACTGAAAACGTATGGAGCAGCAAGAGTAAGTAGAACAGTTCGAACTTCAGGAAGAATGAGAGAAAAGATGAGAGCAGCAACAAGCAGAATACAGTCAATAACATAGACAAAAAAGATTGAAACAGGGAGGGAGGCTAGTGATTAAAAATAAATGTAGGGTCATTTATCAGACACCAAATATTTCCTAACAACCCATGCAGGAGTGTAGGAGAAACATGCCCAATATTAAATGAAACCAACTGCAGGTTTGCTTTAACCCATTTAGCACTAACAAGCTAGGTGAACTTCTACCCCAGAGTTTTCAGTGATGGTGGTCCCTCTATGTCCCACTGATTGCATGACTTGGCTCTCCTTTAGAGGAGGGAGAGAAGAGTGTCACACACCTATCCGTGTCAGGGAGACATGCCCTATATATGATCATACATGCCATGTTGATGATAGTGATGGTGATAACAGTTGAGATGCCTTGCCCCTTTCAAAGAAATGTCCTTGAAGACTTAACAGAATCCCTTGTGCCAAGCAAAGTAAGTTGAAAGAGTGGTTTTGATTAAAAAAGGAGCTTAAGTTTTCATAGGTGTTGGCCTGAGTGGTGGGTGTTTCCTGACTACACAAGTATTGAGCGATGAAGTATGATAGGCAAAGGGGTGAGTGAAATCTTATGAGTAGTAGAGAATTTAATTGGCACCAGAGGCTTAACTTAGTTTGGCCGCCTTGTGAGAGCAATGAACTTCTACCTACATTGTGTGGCACTTCTGGACTGATGGAAGTTGCACTGACTGTTTCTGTCAGCCTGTGTCAGTCTTCCACGGGGGTCTCCTGCTCTCAGCGCTCATCATGCAATTCTTCCTGTCCATCATTTCTATCAACAGTACTCCCACTGAATCATCAGAAGATATGGTAATGAGTGGAATAGGTCTTAATTTCAATAAAGAAGAGCAAGAGTAATTTAGACAATGTATTTAGAGTTCAGTGGGGAGATGACAGGAAGGTTCAGAGGAGCAATAACTATGCCAGTATTGATGAAATAAGGATAAAGCACTTACGGACAAAGCCTACACACTCTTCACCTTTATAGTTTGTAACGTGATCCAAACTCCTTCATTAGAACCATAGAAAAGTTACAGCACAGAAGGAGGCCATTCGGCCCATCTTGTCCATGCCAGCCCGAGGACACCCAGGTGCCCTTTCTAATCCCACCTTCCTGCACCCGGCCCATAGCCCTGCAGCTTACAGCACTTTAGATGCAGATCCAGGTACTTTTTAAAAGAGTTTAGAGTTTCTGCCTCTACCACCAACTTGGGCAGCGAATTCCAGACACCCACTACCCACTGCGTAAAAAGTTCTTCCTCATGTCCCCCCTACACCTTCGGCCACTTATCTTGAAACTATGTCCCCTGGTTCTAGAATTCTCCACCAAGGGAAACAATTTTATCCTGTCCACTCTATCTATTCCCCTCATTTTAGTTGCTCCTATTGTAAGCCAGTATTAGCATATTTTGCAAATGGCATTGCAATATTTTGGTCAATACTTAATCATACCCAACATCAGTAAATGAAATTATCTGATCATTTCCATGTTGCTGTTTGAGAGAGATTTCTGTGCTCAAATTGACTGCTTGTTTATTACATAACAGTGGCAATACTTTAAAAAAAACAGTTTTTTGGTTGAAAAGTGCATTGGGATGTCCTGAGGTGATGAAAAGTGTTATATAAATTCAAGTCTTCTGTCCTTTCTTTCATATTAGTGCAATACGACAAATGAAAGTTCCATTTTCTGTTTCCTCAGCTGAACAACTTATAAAAGCACAATAACTTTATTTGGATGACTGAAGAAACACTTCCCCAATATCTCCCTGTGTAATGCTACATTTGCAGCAAATCTGGTTTTTGCCTTGTATTTAGCACCACCCTATAATTGTTTTAAAAAAAATCTCTGCATTGTTGGTAACAGTTTGGTGCCTGGTGAGCTATAGTACTGTGTTGGACCTTTCTGAAAACACAGCATGTGCTGGATACTCTTCTGGCATGCTCTGCTGAGAGGGAGGCTGTGAATGTATATAGGACCATAATGTCTGGCACATTCACATAGATATTATAAAAACAAAAAAACTGCGGATGCTGGAAATCCAAAACAAAAACAGAATTACCTGGAAAAACTCAGCAGGTCTGGCAGCATCGGCGGAGAAGAAAAGAGTTGACGTTTCGAGTCCTCATGACCCTTCGACAGAACTTGAGTTCGAGTCCAAGAAAGAGTTGAAATATAAGCTGGTTTAAGGTGTGTGTGTGGGGGGCGGAGAGATAGAGAGACAGAGAGGTGGAGGTCGGGGGGGGGTTGTGGTTGTAAGGACAAACAAGCAGTGTTAGAAGCAGATCATCAAAAGATGTCAACAATAGTACAATAGAACACATAGATGTTAGAGTTAAAGTTGGTGATATTATCTAAACGAATGTGCTAATTAAGAATGGATGGTAGGGCACTCAAGGTATAGCTCTAGTGGGGTTTTTTTTTATTATATAATGGAAATAGGTGGGAAAAGGAAAATCTTTATAATTTATTGGAAAAAAAAAGGGAAGGGGGAAACAGAAAGGGGATGGGGGAGGGAGCTCACGACCTAAAGTTGTTGAATTCAATATTCAGTCCGGAAGGCTGTAAAGTCCCTAGTCGGAAGATGAGGTGTTGTTCCTCCAGTTTGCGTTGGGCTTCACTGGAACAATGCAGCAAGCCAAGGACAGACATGTGGGCAAGAGAGCAGGGTGGAGTGTTAAAATACAGAAAACTATGCTGTTGCCTAGCAACAGGGGTCCAGAGAGAAAGGCCCCACACAGACACAAAGAAACCAAAAGCAGTTTGTGTTTAGTTGTTCATTCTGCTCTAAGGTAAAGGAAGTAATTTAAGTCTCTCTTTAGTCATACTAGCAGACTGCTGAGGAAAACAAGTCTAAGAATCTTAGTTGAGTTGTTCTACAGTTAAAGTAACAGTGAATGTCAAGTGTATTCTGGATCTCAAGGGAGATACCAAGTTGTCAGCAGTCTATTGGGAGAGGGAGCTGTAGGGAGTAGGTCCTAAAGGAAAAAGAGGAAGGCCCAAGAAATTCTTTAGGCTAAGTAAAAGGACAAGGACAGGAATCTGGAAAAGGTCCTTCTAAGTGAAGTTAAGAGTGAGAAACAGAGAAAAGTCCCAAGCTTAAAGGGAGAAAGCTGCAGGATGCAGACTTAAAGCAAAATAGGCTTGCGAGGAGCCAGAAGATCCAAGGAGATAGCCGAAGCTATGTAACTCTTTACTATGGGTATGTGAAACAGTGGTGTTCGGTTGGCATGGCTGAGCATTAGAGAGATAATGCACGGAAGGCAAAGCTTGAATGCGCGTGGCCATCAAGGGGAGAGGAACAACGGAAAGAGAATTCAAAACCCTGGAGGTGGATGTGATGAAAGTATGACAATTTTGATAATATTTTCTGGTTTATTTTGGAGTAGGTTTATGGGGGTAAGTATAGTTCGGTCTGCCTATGTGATTTAATTACATTTGGACTCAAGTAGACTACAAGCTTGAAATCATCAAAGGAAGCTAGGTGATGGACATGCTAATGAGTAAACATGGATGCTGGCTTACCATGTAAGGTGTGAAGGGAATTTACATTAGGATTTCAAAGGGATCTTATTCTGTTTACAACTATCCAGATAAGCAAGGCTAAGGAGTGTGTTTATTTTTCGCAAAGGTTACTGACAATATTGGCAACATGTAAGATGTTTATTATGAGGAAGATAATGTTTCAAAGACATGTGGAACAATAGAATTTACATATTAAAAAGAGAGAAACATATATAAAGGAGAATGAAAGGCTATGTGGGAAAGGCCATGTAAAATCTAACAGGAGCATGTGAAATGGCCTTATTGAAGACTCCAGCCATTTGTGTATAAGTCTGCTATATAACAAAACTGAAATTGGGGAAAAGCCATTTGGAATTATGCTGTCAAGTGCATATTGTGTTAACTTGCTGGTTCTGTTTTAAATCTAAAATCTATTTTGGACTGTTGCCTTAAAGGGGTGTAACTAGGGGTCAGGTTAATTAGGAATTTTAGGAGTTATTATAGTAAGTAATTGTAGTCTTATCTATGTGCTTGAAATCTTTTATTTTGTTAAATACTTTAATTTAATTTTTAAAATCTCTAAATGTCTTGGTGGACTTATTACTTCTGAATTCAGTGCACACATCTTCTCAGAATAAATACGAATTGTAAAACCATTGTGATAGCATGACTAAGTTTCCCTTGCGGATTTAGTCCGCCTGGCATGCGGCATCTGCCTTGTCATAATATTGGGCCCTTGTGGAAGGCGTCTGAGTGGAAGCATCGTCTTGAAGAAGATTCCAAAGCGAGTTCTTGGAGAATGGAGATTGAAAACCCTCACGTGAAAGACAGAGTTCAGTGATGCTGGTTGGCTCATGATGACAATGTCCAGTAGTAACATCAGCTGGGATCATAATATTTCGGTGTGATCATGCTTTGATTGTTGATCAATTATACAACGAGTAATATTATTAGCTGTAGACTTGGATCTTTTCCCAAGGATTTTTCTTGCGCATCATCTTCACAGTTTCTGTTTTGACAGAATGTTGTTTTGCAGCGGGACATCCAAAAAAAAAGTTGTTTTTGTCTGGTTTAAAAGGAGAAACTCTTTTCACTGTATTGACCCCAATGAGCTTTGAACTACAAGCCAAGAGGATGAATTGTCTTACACCTGCTGCGGTCAACAAGATGGAAATTGAGCGAGAAACAGAGTTAAAGGGCTGGATTTTCATTCTCAAGGGATTCATCTTCAAGTGGGAATCAGGGAAAAGTCCTGGCTTCATGCACTCACTTCAGGAAGAGGTCGTTCCAGAAGTGTGGCTTTCATTCCTCAGTGGGGTGGGGGGTGGGTGCGGGCTGGAATTAGGCCCACTGACCCCAGAAACAGTTGACAGCCAGAGGCAGGCCCAAATGCCGAGGTGGGCTTTTCACAACTCTGGCCCCATACAAAGGACTGCCTTGGACGCCAGTCACTGGGAGACAAAGGAAGTTGTGAAGGATTTTCAAGGCTGTATGGGAGGAGATTTCAGAACGCTGTCATGTAATTAAATGTTGGCCAACTGGCTACTGATGCTGCAAGCGCTGGCCCATCATGGACCTTCCATGGGAAAGTTTAGATTGTGAAGTCTACCTATTAAACATGTGCAGAGTGTCGACACAGCAGTCACTCATGCCCAGGCATGTAGACAACTGCATCATGGCAGCTTCAGCAGGTCATGACATTGTACAGCAGGTGAAATGAGCATTACACCTCAGGGGCTGGTCTCAGGAACCCGCATTCAGATCCTGTCACATACCTTTTCAGCTGTCACATTTCCAAGCGTGGACACCCAAAAGTGTCTCTTCCATAACCTTTACAGCCACACCCCATCATCGCAGGCATGTGTGACTTCAGGGGAGCAGTGCAGCAGGGTCCTCGGAGCTCCAGAACACACCAAGACATTTTGGGGTGTTCACAACCAAGCACAGACCATGCAACCTACGCCTCTGCCACCACCCGCCGCCCCCCCCCCACCCACAATGTCCCCTACAAAAACATAAAACATCAGTCTGTGCAGAACTTGAGATTAAGGTTCCAGCATGTGATTGCACATAGGTGTTGAATGGCATCACAGAAAGCAAGAATCCTTACTTATCCGTATGTGCTTTCTTCATTGTTATGGCAGAAAGACCCAGAGGAGCATTGCGAGTAACTCACACGTAGGCTCCTGGTCACAGAACCTGGAGATCCCGGTGCAGGAGGTTAAATGTTGGAGGGATACCCTATATTCAGCAGGGAGAAGGAACCCACCGGTCATAATGCAGAGAGCCTGGCAGGCAATTGCAGTCATGGTTAGCACGCAGGGGAATATGATAGATCTTGAATACAGTGTCACAAATGGTTCCATGATCTGCCGTGCACAGCTAAGGTGAGTTGTTTGACAGAAGCACACCAGTTCTCTCTGGAATGGGTTTCAGCTGAGTGAGACATCAGATGGGACAGAATTGGTGTGTAATTCCCCATCAACAAGGATCACCGAATGGGTGTGACACTTTTGTATGTTCAAGCAGAAATAAGGTGGCATCTGAATGCCTGCTGTGCCACACTGTCAAATTGATCAAGTTTCTCCATGGATGCCAGGTTCAATGCCCTTACATCTGTCTTTATTGACTCCCTGCAGGAGAAGAGATATCAGAATGTAAAGGAGGTGGTCAGATCAGAGGTGAGTGTGCAAACCTGAGGATGATTTGTCCAGTGGAGGACAGGGCCATGCAGATTGCACGTATGCCTTTCCAGCCCAGGGTAGGAGATGGAGAATCGCCCAGACCAGGTGTCAAAAGTGGTATTACAAGCACCTTTGAGCATGATTATTCAGCACATGGGGAGGTGGACTGGGCACAATGGGAATTTAGAACATTGTTGAGCATAAAATGGTTCTACACGTATGGTGAGAATGACCTTTAACTGCATGTGCGCTTGCACTGAGCAAGGATTACACTAACTACCTCGTGTTGTGTCTCACACAGACCCCATCATCGTACACCCACCCACTGCCCCCCCACCAAGCTGGATCATCTCTCAGGCATCAGGAGGAAGAGGAAGCGAAGGCTGAGGAAACACAGTCCCACCTGACCAGCCCACACTCCACCAACACAGATACCAGCGCTGCAGAGGGATGTAGTGCACGTTTAGGGTTGGTTGCACATGGGGAAAGGCACTGCACCAGAGTGTAGGAGGGGGTGTCAGAGTCAGAGACATCTGTGCGCAGTCCCCCTCGGAGGGAAGAGGCAGTGACGATGATGCCCCAGTTGGTATAGAAGTAGAGCCTCAGGAGTCACTTAATGGGACACAGTACTTGGATCAGCAGCAGCAGATGTGCAGGCATCTGGCGGACTTCCGAGTCAATGTGAGCTCCTGCACTGCGATCGGAGGAGTCCATGGTGGTGATGAGCCTGACCTTGTCTCAGGGGCTCGACTGCATGAGCCCCAACCATGAAAGATTGGCTGATCTCACAGAGAGACACAGGTTTCATCACTCAAAGTAGATACAAGAGCAGCATAACTGCCTGCAAAGGGCACAAGGTTCACTCAGTAGCCTGGAGATGTCAGTTCAGTATATGTGTACAGACCTCTGTGGAATACATGAGGAGCTGCGTACACATAACAGGACATTCTCTCTGGTGGCACAATGGTTGCTGGAAAAGGATGAGTACTGAGCTCCTACAGCCCACCCCTTCCACCCTCTAGAAAGCCAACCCAGGGCTGGGGAGGTTGCAGAGGAGGATGAGGGTGCTGAGAGCAGTTCTGTGCCCTCCTCTTCCACGGCTTCCCTGGCCCCCTTTGCCACAGCCCTCATCTGTGGTGCATGTTCCAGTGACCATTGCTGCCCCTGCAGAATTGGAGTCCTGCAGTCTCAGAGACCCCAGTGGACAAATAGGCCGGCCATGACACCTCTCAATGCCTCACAGAGAGAGAGGTGAGCAGGCTGCCTCCACCTCCTCTGAGGCAACAAGAGGTGCACCACGGAGGAGTGTTCAAAAGTACAAGGTACCAAGGTGACGCGATGACTGATGGGTTCACGTGTGGTCTTATATTTCATACTGTAAAGCAGAATTTTCTCATTGACTATAATGACACTAAATAAATCAAAGGATGGATGTATTGGTGTATACTCGCTGATTGGCATGTGCAGTAACCGAGTAAACATAAAACTGCATGTTCTTACCAGGCATGTCTGTTGGAGGAAGGTCACATTCTCGTTAATACTTTTAGTGCTGATATTAGTCTACCATAGACTAATCCCTCAAGCATTTGATTTCCATCCATTGGTGTCTTTGAGAAGTGGCAGTCAGTCGGGTGTAGGGTGACCCATACAGATGAGATAAAGGCAGGGGCCTTTCGCAGATTCTCAGTGAATGCACAGCAGTGACCTCACAGTTCAGTACAACATGTGCCTTTGCGTTAACATTGCATTTGTGGGAGCTGACATTCAAATAAAGCCCTTGTCTTTCTAGGTGTTACAGGCTGTGGGCTGAAGGAATCTCTGTGAATTGCTGCACTGACCATTGTGGATGTCTCGCAAGCCCCACAGTAATGCCAAGTTAAACTGTACGTAGGTGAATGGCTTGCCCATCATATGGGAACCTTTATCCTGCAGTCTCCAATAGCAGCACTTCTGTTGGTCCAGCTGTTGTATCTGCGTGTGCTGGATCTCACCGTGCACTATACATGTGCACTTTTGGCATAGCAGTCAGGCTTTGGTTAGGTGCCAGGTGACTTGATCTCTATGCTTTCGACAGCCTCCAACATATATTTGCAAGCTCCTCTGGCACAGGGCGTCTGAAGATCAATCCCTCAAGATGGGTGAATCCAGGCTTCTGATGGAACAGAATTCAACCATTGTGATGCCAGTCAATCTCGAGGACACTTGCTGACTTTCTCTCTTGTTGGGGAATAGGCATCTCCTGGAAGATGTGAGGCACCTATGGCCTTAAAAATACTCATGTCAAAACATCTTGCTAGTCTTTTGCTGCTGAATGTGCAGCTAGAGTCTCAATACTGTTTGGGAGAGCCACCTCTGTATTAGTTCGTCATTAGTGACTATGAAATCATGTACTGAACCAGCCTTCGGTACCCGGGCACCCCCTCACCATTTCACCCATTGTTACCATCCTCCTCCTCGGTTCCTCATCTTCATCTGAGGCAAAGGGCTCTTCGTCCTCCTCCTCCTCCTCCTCCACCTCTTCCTCTGATGAGTGGTCTCCCTCAATGAGCTCAGGATCCTGTATTTGTATGTCCCTTCACTGTGCCGTATTAGGCAGCAGGAAGCCACTATCCTTGATACCCTTGCTGTTGAGTATTGTCATGCTCCTCCCAAGCTGCCAAGGCATCAGAAGCGCATCTTTAAGAGGCCTGCTCGATGAGCATCCTAGTCCAAAGGTGACTGGTGTTATAACACTATTGTGCCCCCACCCCACCTCTATGGTTGACGCAATAGAATAAGCAGCCGCCTACTCAATCAGTAACCTTTGTCCCCCAGTAGCCAATATGGACCTGGGGTCTAGGCTCAAAAAGCTGCAGCAGATTTGACTACCTCAAACTGAAAGAGTCATGGAAGCTTCTAGGGAGTCATGCACAGACATGGAGGTAAGTCTTATTGTGGCCACACACAAGCTGCATGTTGATGGAATGAATGACTTTCTATTCATATATCTGGGCGCCTCCTGCAATGGTACTTTGATGGTGATGTGTCTGCAATCTATCGCACCTTGCACTTGTGACAAACCTGCTACTGACACAAGCTCCATTTGCTCTTTGAGTCTGTGAGTCCACATCTGTAGGGAAATTGAGTTCCCCGACCTTAGCAAAGGGAACATCGGTGACTGATGTTATGCACCAGTGGACAGCAGCTTGTGAGATGCCGCTGACGTCTGCAGCCAGAGCCCTGGCTGCACAAAAGTTGAGGGTCACGATTGATTGTAATTGGAAGGGTATGGGCACCGGTTGTTCGAGGCATGAGGTCTGCCTCCAACATGGCACAGATTCCTCTGACCATATTCCGAGACATTCGAAGCCTTCGCCCACACTGCCTTTGAGTCACGCCGACGAAGCTGAACCCGTTCTGGTAGACCCTTCATTCAGGATAATATCTCACCATCCTCCATATTACTGCTCTCTCTGGGGGCCCTGCCACCTCATGCCTGGCTACCCTGGTTCTAGCCATATGCTGCTGCCACCACCTTTCCTCTATATGCCAAATGCGGGAAGGTGCAGCATCCATTTCTTTAACCTTCCCTCCTTCCTGGACAATACACTCCTCACCCAGTGAGACTGGCAGTCTGTAATGCCAGCCACTTGGCTAACAATGCGAGGAATGATGAAGAGG